>NC_141541.1:22230000-22892500 GCF_021556685.1 Rattus norvegicus | reverse complement strand
TAAGTGCAATTGTGACTACATAGAAGGAATTTAGTAGTGTTCCTTCTTTTTCTATTTTGTGGAAGAGTTTGGACAGTATTGCTATAAGGTTTTCTATGAAGGTCTGATAGAATTCTGCAATAAATCAATCTGGTCCTGGGATTTTTGGTTAGGAGAATTTTAATGAACGTTATAGGACTGTTTATATGGTGTCTCTGAACCTGACTTAATTTTGCTACCGAGTATCTATCTAGATAATTGTCCATTCATCCACATTTTCTGATTTTGTTGAATATAGATTTTAATATTAGAATCTGATGATATTTTTTAATTTCCTCAGTTTCTGTTATTATGTCTTCCATCTCGTTTCTGATTTTGTTAATTTGGATAATGTCTCTGTACCATCTGGTTAGTCTGGCTGAGGGTTTATGTATTTTGTTGATTTTTTCAGAGAACCAGCTTCTGGATTTGTTGATTCTTTGTGTGCTTCTTTTTGTTTCTACTTTGTTGATTTTGGCACAGATTTGATGATTTACTACCTTCTATTTCTCTTCAGTGTATTTAATTCTTTTTATTCTAGAGGTTTTAGGTGTGTTGTGAATTTGCTATTGTATGTTCTCTCCAGTTTCTTTTTGGAGGCACTCAGAACTATGAATTTTCCTCTTTGCACTGCTCTCATTGTGTCCCATAATTTTGGATATGTTTTGCCTTCATTATTCATTAATTTCTAAAAAGTCTTTAATTTCTTTCTTTATTTCTTCCTTGACCAAGTTATCATTCTTTAAAGTATCTTCTAGCTTTTATGGTATGTCGGCTTTCTGACATTTTTGTTGTTATTGAAGACAAACCTTAGTCCATGCTGATATGATAGGATGCATGAAATTATTTCAATCTTCTTGTATCTGTTGAGACCTGGTCAATTTGGAAGAGGTACCATGATTTGCTGAGAAGAAGGCATTATTCTTTTGCTTTAGGATGAAATGTTCTATAAATATCTTTTAAATACATTGGGTTGATAACTTCTGTTAGTTTCACTTTTCTCTCTTAAGTTTCTCTTTCCATGATATGTCCATTGATGAGAGTGGTGTGTTGAAGTCTCCCACTATTATTGTGTGAGGTACAATGTGTGCTTTGAGCTTTAGTAAGTTTTCTTTTAAGAATGTAGGTGCCCTTGCATTTGGAGCATATGTATTCCAGACTGAGAGTTTATACTGGTGGATTTCTCCTTTGATGTACATGACGTGTCCTTTCTTATCTTTTTGACATGTTTTGGTTGAAAGTCAATTTTATTTGATATTAAAATGGCTATTCCATCTTGTTTCTTGGGACCATTTGCTTGGAAAATTGTTTTCCAGACTTTTACTCTGGGGAAGTGTCTTTCTTGGTCATTGAGGTGTGTTTTCTGTGCAGCGAACAGTATGTAAGTTTCTTGCTTTTTCCAAGTTTCCTCCTTGTGTTGGAATTTTGAATCTACTATCCCTTGTATGGCTGTGCTTTGGAAATATATTGTGTAAATTTGTTTTACTATGGAATATCATGGTTTCTGCCTTTATGTTAATTGAGAGTTTTGCTGGATATAGTAGCTTGGGCTGACATTTCTCTTCTTTAAGGGTTGATATGACATCTGTTCAGGACTTTCTGGGTTCCATAGTCTCAGGTGAGAAATCTGGTGTAATTCTGATAGGTCTTCCTTTATATATTACTTGACATTTTCCCTTCCTGAATTTAATATTCTTTATTTGTTTTGTGCATCTGGTGTTTTGACTATTATGTGATGGGAGGAATTACTTTTCTGGTCCAATTTGGTCTTCTGTAGGCTTCTTGTATATTTATGGGCATCTCTTTCTTTAGGTAAAAGAAGTTTTATTCTATAACTTTGAAGATATTTACTGTCCGTTTAAGTTGGTAATCTTACCTCTATTCTATACCTATTATCCTTAGGTTTGATCTTCTCATTGTGTCCTGGATTTCCTGGATGTTTTGTGTTAGCTTTTTGTGTGTTCTATCTTCTTTAACTAGTCTGTTAATGGTTTCTGTGGTATCTTCTGCCCCTGAAAGTCTCTCTTTCATGTCTCCTATTCTGTTGGCAATGCTTGTGTCTGTGACTCCTGATATTTTTTCCTAGGTTTTCTATTTCCAGTTTTGTCTCCCTTTGTTATTTCTTTATTGTTTCTTATACCAGTTTTAGATTCAGGATGGTTTTCTTCAACTCCTTTACCTGTTTGGTTGTGGTTTTCTACAATTCTCTAAGACATTTTTATATTTACTCTTTAAGGTGCTTCTGTTTATCTGTGTTGTCCTTCTTTAAGGCAGTTATTTATGTCCCTCTTAAAGTCCTCTAACTTCATTATGTGTTGTGATTTTACATCAAAATCTGCTTTTCTGGTGTGTTCAGATATTTAGGGCTTGCTATTGTGGGAGAACTGGGTTCTAAGGATGCCAAGTGTACTTGATTTCTGTTGCTTAGATTCGTGGCCTGGCCTCTCAACATCTGCTCATCTCTGATGCTATCTGGTCTTACTGTCTCTGACAGTGGCTTGACCCTCCTGTAAGCCTGTGTGCCAGCTTTCCTGTGTGAGTTGGGTACAGAGAGCTGTGGCACAAGGTCAGCTCTGGGTGTAGGTGGAAAGTTGATGTGTCCTTTCCCAGACTGCACTTCAGTTCCTGTGCCCAGAGTACTCCAGGTGAGTTTCTCTTGAGTCAGTAATGTGAGCAGAGTGGTGGTCTCACCTATGCTCTCAGAATTGTCTGCACTTCTGAGAATCCAGCTCTCTCCCCATGGAATCTTGGTACAGAGAACTATGGCAGTGTTCAGCCCAGGGCACAGGCAGAAATTGTGCTCTAAACATATAATGAACTGGTGGAGCTAAAAAAATTGATAAGGAATATATAACTAGGTATGTGTTTTAATGGAAAGATATGTAAACCATTCTTTTGCAAGTCCTTCTTCCTTATAGACCTATGACATGAATGATTGTTTTAAACTTAATACAAACTTTTTCACTGTAAAAAATGTTTTTAAAGCCATGTAATGACTTATCTTGCTGTAATCCTTCCTTTAGTAACGTCATTATTTTTACATAGAAAAATTTTGTCTGAGAAGATATAAAATCCTAGGATCAAAAATAAAGGAGAATTGAGGCCATCAACAAGGAAAATACACAGGCTTGTTCAAGGCCCCTGGTACATAGACAGCAGAAGTCTATTGGTCTGGCCTAAGTGAGAGAA
This sequence comes from Rattus norvegicus, assembly GCF_021556685.1. Classification (NCBI taxonomy): domain Eukaryota; kingdom Metazoa; phylum Chordata; class Mammalia; order Rodentia; family Muridae; genus Rattus; species Rattus norvegicus. Next base: position 22,889,293 of record NC_141541.1, on the reverse strand, counting down.
GATGGGCTTAATCCTCAAGAGACATGAGACCCCAGGGAACGAGTAGGTCTGGTGGGGAGGCAAGAGAAGGAGGAAAGAGAGAAGGAACTATGTGAGCAGGTATGGTGGGTGAGCAATGACTACAATGCGAATAAATAAAATGATTAATTTTAAAAAAAAATCATTTACTTAAGTGATTTCTGGTAAATTATAATATTACATATTGGTTCAATTATTTTCTTCTGTGAAATGCATATGTATGTCACTTACATTTATGTTCCATTGTCTCAAAATGAAACCTCTAGAAGTTGATAGATAGTTTTTTGAAATGATTTTATTATTGGTGTTTAAGAACATGTACTTCTGGGATCAGAAACATGATGGAAAAAAGTGTATATTATAGGTCTTTTTTTATATTATAGGTCTTTAAATGGAAGATTAAAGAATTGAGATTCTATAGTCTTTAGGAAATATAAACCTTCTAAATAATAGATAAATGTTATATTAATCAGATAATCAATTCTAGTCATATGACAACCACTATGCTACTACAGTGGATGCTAGTTTTATGGGAAGACAAAATCACAAGCTATACTATGTAATAAAACATGTGACTTATAAACCCTTAATGTACTCCATAGTCAAGAACATTTTTGAATGAGGGAAATCGTTGATAGGAATAACCTACCTGTACAGCAGTGAATTTGGGCTTATAATTGATTCATACTTTATAAATTGAAAGTATAAAATTGCCTCTTCAGTTTTGAAGAGGGCCTCCCTAAAAGGAAAATATAAAGCAATTTCTACCGATGGGTCTCACCTTTCAGTGGTTTCCTTATTCTATGGTGTAGCATTGAGTGTTTATATCAGCTCTTCGAAAATACTGCATTAGCTTATGTGATGTGCATATTGGTCCCTCAAATGTTGGATCTTTTTATATATAGTGTGAGAAACAGCAACAGGGTGGTAGTCTTGAGAAAACAAATCAGTAGAGCATTATGTTTTCTTTGATGTAGTAGTGACATCTACTGTGAAATTGAAGTGCTGAGCTAAACCAGGGTGGGGGAAGAGATGGAACTGCCCATTCCAGTAGAGCAGAAAGTGATTCCATTGGTGATGGCTCCAGCTAATGACACCCTGTAAATTAGTTGTAAGAGTTTAAAGAATAATTGTCTGCGAACCTATTTGTTTTATTTTTATCATGGCTCATGTGTAAACTTTACCACCAAAGAACCATGGAAAAACCCTTTCACAGAGGGAGAACAAGTTAAAGTTTTAGCAGACCTTAAAATTAAAATCATGGGAGAAATCATTTCAGTAATTTGGCTCTGATGCTCTTATTCTCAAAATGTTGCCTTTAATAAAGGCCTGTCATGAGATACTTGATGTAACAAACATGTCTCCTGGTTATGATGCTGGATATGCTCTGTGTAGATCAAGATAGGAACATTGGGTTCTGAAGGACTAGCCAAAACCTAATGGCACAAAACGGATTTCTTTAACTGGAACAGTTGTTTAGGTAATGGGACAAGTCCAATATGTGGAAAAACAAAAGGGGTATACAAGGCTAGTCAAAATAGCATTACGTTCTAACAGTACACATTGATTCTGCCTCATGGGTATTTAACAACTGCTATACATGAGACATTTTCAAAGTAGTATAAGAGTCCCTCTACTTTTTTATACATTTTTAAATTTACATTTCAAATATTATCCCCTTTCCAAGTTTCCCATCCATAAACCCCCTATCCTGTTCACCCTCCCTGCTTCTATGAGGGTGTTCCCACCCAACCACCCATCCCTTCCAGCATCCCTGCTGGACATTCCCCTACACTGAGACATTGAGCTTGGCAGGACCAAGGGACTCTCTCCCACTGATGCCCAACAAGGCTATCCGCTGCAACATATGCAGCTCAAGTCTTGGTTCTGTCTATGTGTATTCTTTGGATGGTGATTTAGTTGCTTGGAGCCATGGTTGGTTGATATTGTTATTATTAAGGGGTTGTAATCCCATTTAGGTCTTTTCATGCTTTCTCTAACCCCTCCTTTAGGGACCCTGTTCTCAGTTCAATGGTAGGTTGTTAGCATCTGCCTCTGTGTTTGTCATTTTTCAAGCTCTGGGAGAGCCTCTCAGGAGACAGCTAGATCAGGCTCTTGTCAGCTTGCACTTCTTGGTATCAGCAGTTTTGACTGGATTGGTGGTTGTATATGGGCTGGATCCCCAGGTGGGGCAGTCTCTGGATGATCTTTCCTTCAGTCTCTGCTCCAAACTGTGTCTCTGTATTTCCTCCTGGGAATATTTTTGTTCCTTCTTCTAAGAAGAACTGAAGCATCCACACTTGTTCTTTCTTCTTGAGTTTCATTTGGTCTGTGGATTGTATCTTGGGTAATCTCATTTTTTGGCTTATATCCATTTATCAGTGAGTGCATACCGTGTGTGTGTGTGTGTGTGTGTGTGTGTGTGTGTGTGTGTTGTTTTTTGCGGGGTGGGGAGGACTGAATATACTCAATCACGATAATATTTTCTACTTCCATCCATTTGTCTAAAAACTTCATGTAGTCATTGTTTTTAATAGATAAATAGTATTCCATTGTGTAAAATGTACTGCATTTTCTGTACTCATTCCTATGTTGAAGGTCATCTGGATTCTTTCCAGCTTCTGGCTATTATAAATAAGGCTGCTATGGAGTATGTGTCCTTGTTATATGTTGGAACGTCTTTTGGGTATATGCTCAGGAGTGGTATAGCTGCGTCCTCAGGCAGTCCTCCTATTTCCAATCTTCTAAGGAAGCTCCAAAGTGATTTCCAAAGTGGATGTACCATCTTGCAACCCCACCAACAATGGTGGTGTGTGGTCTTCTTTCTCCACATTCTTGCCAGCATCTGTTGTCACCTGAGTTTTGGATCTTAGCCATTCTGACTGGTGTGAGGTAGAATATCAGGGTTCTTTTGATTTGCATTTCCCTAGTGACTAAGGATGTTCAGCATTTCTTTTGGTACTCCTCAGCCATTCAATATTCCTCAGATGAGAATTCTTTGTTTAGCTCCTTACTCCATTTTTAATAGAGTTATTTGATTCTCTGGCGTCTAACTTCTTGAGTTCTTTGTGTATATTAGATACTAGTCCTCTATTGGATGTAAGACTGGTAAAGACCTTTTTCCAATCTGTTGGTTGACATTTTGTCCTAATGACAATGTCCTTTGCCTTATAAGCTTCGTGATATTGTGAAGTATCATTTTTAATTCTTGACCGTAGAACATAAACCATTTGTGTTCTCTTCAGGAAATTTTTTCCAGAGCCCATAAGGGTGAGGTTTTTCTCCACTTTTTTCTATTAGTTTGAGAGTATCTGGCTTAATGTGGAGGTCCTTGAAGACTTGGAATTGAGCTTTGTACAGGGCGATATGAATGGGTTGATCTGCATTATTCTTCATGCTGATAGCTAGTTGAACCAGCCTGTAGCAGTCAGGGTATGGCATAAAATTCTCTGGAAATTGAGTTGCAATTAGTTGAAATTTGATAAAAATGCCTGTACTTCTATTAATCCTGCTAAGTTCTCATGTTCTCACTACTCATGTATCTAGACCAGGAACACAAAAAAAACCCTTGATTAAAACTTCAAAATGGACCGATCCCGGCCCGCAGCAGCTCTCTGCTCCCAGACCCGGTGAGAGAGAGACCCAACCGCCTGGTCAGGTGGGCACTCCTGAGGCTGCAGATCGGAAAAGACCACCAACACTGCTCACCCCTGCCCACATCCCTGGCCCAAGAGGAAACTGTATAAGGCCTCTGGGCTCCCGTGGGGGAGGGCCCAGGAGAGGCAGGACCCCTGCCAGAGACACCGCCGGACCCTGAAGGAAACAGACCGGATAAACAGTTCTCTGCACCCAAATCCCGTGGGAGGGAGAGCTAAACCTTCAGAGAGGCAGACAAGCCTGGGAAACCAGAAGAGACTGCTCCCTGCACACACATCTCGGACGCCAGAGGAAAAAGCCAAAGACCATCTGGAACCCTGGTGCACTGAAGCTCCCGGAAGGGGCGGCACAGGTCTTCCTGGTTGCTGCCGCTGCAGAGAGCCCCTGGGCAGCACCCCACGAGCAAACCTGAGCCTCGGGACAACAGGTAAGACCAAATTTTCTGCTGCAAGAAAGCTGCCTGGTGAACTCAAGACACAGGCCCACAGGAACAGCTGAAGACCTGTAGAGAGGAAAAACTACACGCCCGAAAGCAGAACACTCTGTCCCCATAACTGACTGAAAGAGAGGAAAACAGGTCTACAGCACTCCTGACACACAGGCTTATAGGACAGTCTAGCCACTGTCAGAAATAGCAGAACAAAGTAACACTAGAGATAATCTGATGGCGAGAGGCAAGCGCAGGAATCCAAGCAACAGAAACAAAGACTACATGCCATCATCGGAGCCCAATTCTCCCACCAAAACAAACATGGAATATCCAAACACACCAGAAAAGCAAGATCTAGTTTCAAAATCATATTTGATCATGATGCTGGAGGACTTCAAGAAAGACATGAACACACTTAGGGAAGCACAGGAAAACATTAATAAACAAGTAAAAGCCTACAGAGAGGAATCGCAAAAATCCTTGAAAGAATTCCAGGAAAACACAATCAAACAGTTGAAGGAATTAAAAATGGAAATAGAAGCAATCAAGAAAGAACACATGGAAACAACCCTGGATATAGAAAACCAAAAGAAGAGACAAGGAGCTGTAGATACAAGCTTCACCAACAGAATACAAGAGATGGAAGAGAGAATCTAAGGAGCAGAAGATTCCATAGAAATCATTGACTCAACTGTCAAAGACAATGTAAAGCGGAAAAAGCTACTGGTCCAAAACATACAGGAAATCAAGGACTCAATGAGAAGATCAAACCTAAGGATAGTAGGTATAGAAGAGAGTGAAGACTCCCAGCTCAAAGGACCAGTAAATATCTTCAACAAAATCATAGAAGAAAACTTCCCTAACCTAAAAAAAGAGATACCCATAGACATACAAGAAGCCTACAGAACTCCAAATAGATTGGACCAGAAAAGAAACACCTCCCGTCACATAATTGTCAAAACACCAAACGCACAAAATAAAGAAAGAATATTAAAAGCAGTAAAGGAAAAAGGTCAAGTAACATATAAAGGGAGACTTATCAGAATCACACCAGACTTCTCGCCAGAAACTATGAAGGCCAGAAGATCCTGGACTGATGTTATACAGACCCTAACAAAACACAAATGCCAGCCCAGGTTACTGTATCCAGCAAAACTCTCAATTAACATTGATGGAGAAACCAAGATATTCCATGACAAAACCAAATTTACACAATATCTTTCTACAAATCCAGCACTACAAAGGATAATAAATGGTAAAGCCCAACATAAGGAGGCAAGCTATACCCTAGAAGAAGCAAGAAACTAATCGTCTTGGCAACAAAACAAAGAGAATGAAAGCACACAAACATAACCTCACATCCAAATATGAATATAACGGGAAGCAATAATCACTATTCCTTAATATCTCTCAATATCAATGGCCTCAACTCCCCAATAAAAAGGCATAGATTAACAAACTGGATACGCAACGAGGACCCTGCATTCTGCCGCCTACAGGAAACACACCTCAGAGACAAAGACAGACACTACCTCAGAGTGAAAGGCTGGAAAACAACATTCCAAGCAAATGGTCAGAAGAAGCAAGCTGGAGTAGCCATTCTAATATCAAATAAAATCAATTTCCAACTAAAAGTCATCAAAAAAGATAAGGAAGGACACTTCATATTCATCAAAGGAAAAATCAACCAAGATGAACTCTCAATCCTAAATATCTGTGCCCCAAATACAAGGGCACCTACATACGTAAAAGAAACCTTACTAAAGCTCAAAACACACATTGCACCTCACACAATAATAGTGGGAGATTTCAACACCCCACTCTCATCAATGGACAGATCATGGAAACAGAAATTAAACAGTGATGTCGACAGACTAAGAGAAGTCATGAGCCAAATGGACTTAACGGATATTTATAGAACATTCTATCCTAAAGCAAAAGGATATACCTTCTTCTCAGCTCCTCATGGTACTTTCTCCAAAATTGACCATATAATTGGTCAAAAGACGGGCCTCAACAGGTACAGAAAGATAGAAATAATCCCATGCGTGCTATCAGACCACCACGGCCTAAAACTGGTCTTCAATAACAATAAGGGAAGAATGCCCACATATACGTGGAAATTGAACAATGCTCTACTCAATGATAACCTGGTCAAGGAAGAAATAAAGAAAGAAATTAAAAACTTTTTAGAATTTAATGAAAATGAAGATACAACATACTCAAACTTATGGGACACAATGAAAGCTGTGCTAAGAGGAAAACTCATAGCGCTGTGTGCCTGCAGAAAGAAACAGGAAAGAGCATATGTCAGCAGCTTGACAGCACACCTAAAAGCTCTAGAACAAAAAGAAGCAAATACACCCAGGAGGAGTAGAAGGCAGGAAATAATCAAACTCAGAGCTGAAATCAACCAAGTAGAAACAAAAAGGACCATAGAAAGAATCAAAAGAACCAAAAGTTGGTTCTTTGAGAAAATCAACAAGATAGATAAACCCTTAGCCAGACTAACAAGAGGACACAGAAAGTCTGTCCAAATTAACAAAATCAGAAATGAAAAGGGAGACATAACTACAGATTCGGAGGAAATCAAAAAATCATCAGATCTTACTATAAAAACCTATATTCAACAAAATTTGAAAATCTTCAGGAAATGGACAATTTCCTAGACAGATACCAGGTATCGAAGTTAAATCAGGAACAGATAAACCAGTTAAACAACCCCATAACTCCTAAGGAAATAGAAGCAGTCATTAAAGGTCTCCCAACCAAAAAGAGCCCAGGTCCAGACGGGTTTAGTGCAGAATTTAATCAAACCTTCATAGAAGACCTCATACCAATATTATCCAAACTATTCCACAAAATTGAAACAGATGGAGCCCTACCGAATTCCTTCTACGAAGCCACAATTACTCTTATACCTAAACCACACAAAGACACAACAAAGAAAGAGAACTTCAGACCAACTTCCCTTATGAATATCGACGCAAAAATACTCAATAAAATTCTGGCAAACCGAATTCAAGAGCACATCAAAACAATCATCCACCATGATCAAGTAGGCTTCATCCCAGGCATGCAGGGATGGTTTAATATACGGAAAACCATCAACGTGATCCATTATATAAACAAACTGAAAGAACAGAACCACATGATCATTTCATTAGATGCTGAGAAAGCATTTGACAAAATTCAACACCCCTTCATGATAAAAGTCCTGGAAAGAATAGGAATTCAAGGCCCATACCTAAACATAGTAAAAGCCATATACAGCACACCAGTTGCTAACATTAAACTAAATGGAGAGAAACTTGAAGCAATCCCACTAAAATCAGGGACTAGACAAGGCTGCCCACTCTCTCCCTACTTATTCAATATAGTTCTTGAAGTTCTAGCCAGAGCAATCAGACAACAAAAGGAGATCAAAGGGATACAGATCGGAAAAGAAGAGGTCAAAATATCACTATTTGCAGATGACATGATAGTATATTTAAGTGATCCCAAAAGTTCCACCAGAGAACTACTAAAGCTGATAAACAACTTCAGCAAAGTGGCTGGGTATAAAATTAACTCAAATAAATCAGTTGCCTTCCTCTATACAAAAGAGAAACAAGCCGAGAAAGAAATTAGGGAAACGACACCCTTCATAATAGACCCAAATAATATAAAGAATCTCGGTGTGACTTTAACCAAGCAAGTAAAAGATCTGTACAATAAGAACTTCAAGACACTGAGGAAAGAAATTGAAGAAGACCTCAGAAGATGGAAAGATCTCCCATGCCCATGGATTGGCAGGATTAATATAGTAAAAATGGCCATTTTACCAAAAGCAATCTACAGATTCAATGCAATCCCCATCAAAATACCAATCCAATTCTTCAAAGAGTTAGACAGAACAATTTGCAAATTCATCGGGAATAACAAAAAACCCAGGATAGCTAAAGCTATCCTCAACAATAAAAGGATTTCAGGTGGAATCACTATCCCTGAACTCAAGCAGTATTACAGAGCAATAGTGATTAAAAACTGCATGGTATTGGTACAGAAACAGACAGACCAATGGAATAGAATTGAAGACCCAGAAATGAACCCACACACCTATGGTCACTTGATTTTTGACAAAGGAGCCAAAACCATCCAATGGAAAAAAGATAGCATTTTCAGCAAATGGTGCTGGTTCAACTGGAGGGCAACATGTAGAAGAATGCAGATCGATCCATGCTTATCACCCTGTACAAAGCTTAAGTCCAAGTGGATCAAGGACCTCCACATCAAACCAGACACACTCAAACTAATAGAAGAAAACGAGGGAAGCATCTGGAACACATGGGCACTGGAAAAAAATTTCCTGAACCAAACACCAATGGCTTATGCTCTAAGATCAAGAATCGACAAATGGGATCTCATAAAACTGCAAAGCTTCTGTAAGGCAAAGGACACTGTGGTTAGGACAAAACGGCAACCAACAGATTGGGAAAAGATCTTTACCAATCCTACAACAGATAGAGGCCTTATATCCAAAATATACAAAGAACTCAAGAAGTTAGACCGCAGGGAAACAAATAACCCTATTAAAAAATGGGGTTCAGAGCTAAACAAAGAATTCACAGCTGAGGAATGCCGAATGGCTGAGAAACACCTAAAGAAATGTTCAACATCTTTAGTCATAAGGGAAATGCAAATCAAAACAACCCTGAGATTTCACCTCACACCAGTGCGATTGGCTAAGATCAAAAACTCAGGTGACAGCAGATGCTGGCGAGGATGTGGAGAAAGAGGAACACTCCTCCATTGTTGGTGGGATTGCAGACTGGTAAAACCATTCTGGAAACCAGTCTGGAGGTTCCTCAGAAAATTGGACATTGAACTGCCTGAGGATCCAGCTATACCTCTCTTGGGCATATACCCAAAAGATGCCTCAACATATAAAAGAGACACGTGCTCCACTATGTTCATCGCAGCCTTATTTATAATAGCCAGAAGCTGGAAAGAACCCAGATGCCCTTCAACAGAGGAATGGATACAGAAAATGTGGTACATCTACACAATGGAATATTACTCAGCTATCAAAAACAACGAGTTTATGAAATTCGTAGGCAAATGGTTGGAACTGGAAAATATCATCCTGAGTGAGCTAACCCAATCACAGAAAGACATACATGGTATGCACTCATTGATAAGTGGCTATTAGCCCAAATGCTTGAATTACCCTAGATCCCTAGAACAAACGAAACTCAAGACGGATGATCAAAATGTGAATGCTTCACTCCTTCTTTAAATGAGGAAAAAGAATACCCTTGGCAGGGAAGGGAGAGGCAAAGATTAAAACAGAGACTGAAGGAACACCCATTCAGAGCCTGCCCCACATGTGGCCCATACATATACAGCCACCCAATTAGACAAGATGGATGAAGCAAAGAAGTGCAGACCGACAGGAGCCGGATGTAGATCGCTCCTGAGAGACACAGCCAGAATACAGCAAATATAGAGGCGAATGCCAGCAGCAAACCACTGAACTGAGAATAGGTCCCCTATTGAAGGAATCAGAGAAAGAACTGGAAGAGCTTGAAGGGGCTCGAGACCCCAAAAGTACAACAATGCCAAGCAACCAGAGCTTCCAGGGACTAAGCCACTACCTAAAGACTATACATGGACTGACCCTGGACTCTGACCCCATAGGTAGCAATGAATATCCTAGTAAGAGCACCAGTGGAAGGGGAAGCCCTGGGTCCTGCTAAGACTGAACCTCCAGTGAACTAGTCTATGGGGGGAGGGCGGCAATGGGGGGAGGGTTGGGAGGGGAACACCCATAAGGAGGGGGAGGGGGGAGGGGGATGTTTGCCCGGAAACTGGGAAAGGGAATAACACTCAAAATGTATATAAGAAATACTCAAGTTAATTAAAAAAAAAAAAAGACTTAACGTTGTTAATACTAACCAAAAAAAAAAAAAAAAAAAAAAAAAACAAACTTCAAAATGCACAAATGTGATTTTGTACACTTTCAATTTGGAAGATCAGAAAAACAGTCTGGATAAGGTGTATTTTGGCAAGATAACAATCAGATTGTGAAAAGTTTTTCCAAAACTTATTAAAAAAATAAGACACTTATATGGGTTTTAGAGTGATAAATGATTTAAAAATACTTTCAAATTCACAGTCTAAACCATATATAAAAAAAGCACATTTCAGGAAACATTAATGACATCTAATTAGAGACAACTACAAATCTTGTATTTTTATAACTAAGTTGTCTTTATACTTGTGTATATTCTCAGGCATAACCTAAATTGATTATCATAAATAGCATAATAGCTGTTCTAAACAAATGAAATATAAGGATATTTGTTTATAATTTTATGAAAATGTAATTTGTTAGAAAAACATCATGAATATGAAATGAAGGCACTAATCCTATAGAAAGAATTGGAAATAATTTTTTTCTTTTTTGTCCTTGCTAAATTTTTTTCATCTTTTTTTCTTTTTTTTCCCATCTTTATTAAATTGGGTATTTCTAATTTATATTTCAAATGTTATTCCCTTTCCCGGTTTCCAGGCCAACATTACCTAACCCCTCTCCCTTCCCTTCTATAGGGCTGTTCCCCTCCACATCATCCCCCCATTACCGCCCTCCCCCCAACAATCCCATTCACTAGGGGTTCAGTCTTGGCAGGACCAAGGGCTTCCTCTACCTCTGGTGCCCTTACTAGGCTATTCATTGCTACCTATGCAGTTGGAGCCCAAGGTCAGCCAATGTACAGTCTTTGGGTAGTGGCTTAGTCCCTGGAAGTTCTGGTTGGTTGGCATTGCTGTTCATATGGGTCTCAAGCCCCTTCAGCTCATTCAGGACTTTCTCTGATTGCTTCAACGGGTTCCTGTTCTCAGTTCAATGGTTTGCTGCTGGCATTTGCCTATGCATTTGCCATATTCTGGCTGTGTCTCTCAGGAGACATCTATATCCAATTCCTGTCAGCCTGCACTTGTTTGCTTCATTCGTCTTATCTAGTTTGGTGGCTGTATATGTATGGGCCACATATGGGACTGACTCTGAATGGCCATTCCTTCAGTCCCTGTTCTAAACTTTGCCTCCCTATCCCCTCCCAAGGGTATTCTTGTTCCCATTATAAAGAAGGAGTGAAGCATCCGCATTTTCGTCATCCTTCTTGAGTTTCATGTCTTCTGTGCATTTGGGTAATTCGAGCATTTGGGCTAATATGTACTTATCAATGAGTGCATACCATGTGCCTGCCCCTACTTCCCCTGTTCCCTGTGCACAGAGGACCCTGATGGTGCTAGGTGTTTTACTCTAGAGTCACAAATGTGAGCAGAGGGTAGTCTCCTCTGGTTTCTTAGGTGTGTCTGCCCCTCTGAAGGTGTAGCTCTCCCTCCCATGGGATTTGGATGCAGGGAGCTGTTTGATCGAGACCGTTCAGGTCCAAGAAATCTGGACCTCAGGGTTCCTACAGCTTGACTGCTGGAAATAATTTTTTTCATGCTGATATGCCAGAATCTCTGTTAGGAAATGGCCACCTTGAATAACTCTTCTGCATTTATGATCTTTAAGGATATATATATTTTTTTCTTGAAATGAACATGGTACATCAAACAAGGATGTGAAACCTGTAGAAGGCAGGCTTGTGAAATTCCTACCAGACAACTAGGTAGTATGCTGAGAGAGGCAGCACCATAGCCTCTTTATAGAAATACATGTTTCTCTTTTACAAATCCTGAAAATATATCTTTAATAATCGACAAGAGAAAATGTGAAACACCATTATTTTTGGAAGCATCCAGGTAATTCTAGTTCCTTTTAATATGTTGAGTATAGTTCAACCTTGATTCATGCATTTTATTAATTTAGCAAACATTCTGTTTCTCACTACATGTAATCACATATACAAACCAAATGAATATAAAAATCAATGATATTTCTTCATTTCTCATCACGAAGTTTACCCATACTAATTTCAACACACACACACACACACACACACACACACACACAAACACACACACACATATACATTCCAATGTTCCAGTGTTCTAGGGGATGAAACTTTTCCGATGTCAATTACTAGAAAAGAAAAGCACAATAGGAAATATGAGTATCATTGTCTTTAATTTAGATCATAGTCCTATTTGAAGTGATTTGTTCTATTATATTATTCTTTATTGTGACTCTACTTCTAAGTTTATGTTGAGATATCGATTCAAATATACAAAGTTTTTACACATACCTAATAATTAGAATGTGGTAATTGACTTTTTATAACATTCCAAAAATAATCTCTACAGGCAGGTCAATTCATATATCCGCCAAGCATTTTACACTATAAAATGCTGTGCAGATTTTAATACAAGGAAATAATTTGTCATACACCAAGCTAGCTACAGCTGAAGCATCTCATTACAAGAATAAATACATAGTCATATCTTTTGTGTTCTATAGAGTAGTAAATTATTTTTGTTGCATGCTGTGATGGTTTGCAAATGCTTGGCCCAGGGAGTGGCACTATTAGAAGGTGTGGCCTTGTTGGAAGAATTGTGTCACTGGGGAGTTGGGTTTGGAGACCTTCCTCCTAGCTGCCTGAGGATGCTTAGTTTATTCCTGGTTTCCTTTGGGTGAATATGTAGAAGTCATTTCCTTCTGCACCATGCCTGCCTGGATGCTGCCTTGTCCCCACCTTGATGATAACAGACTGAACCTCTGAACTGGTAAGCCAGCCCCAATTAAATGTTGTTCTTTATAAATCTTATATTGATTATGGTATCTCTTCACAGGAATAACTAACTAACCCTAACTAACACATATGCTTACAAGAATGAAAATCTGAGTAAGTGTCATGAATAGGTAATTTTTTTAAATGTATTTATTCTTTGAGAGTTTCAGTAATGTATATTATATATTTTGATCATACCTATCCTCATTTCCTCCATTTTATATCTATTGAGTTCCAACCAACTCACATCTCCCTTACAATTTCATGTTCTCTTTTTACATTTTCTAAACCAGTGACTCTAATCATGTTTATTACTGCAAAGCTGTCCCAAGGAACACAAAGAACTTATTAATGGCCACACTCCTGAAGAATATTGAATGTTCCTCCTCTGGTAGCTATTAACTTATAAATGCTCCTTAAATAAAAGTTTTGATTATCGAACAGGCACCACATATGTGATAATATGAATACTGTGTAGATCTGCTGAAAATTTTGTACAACATATTCATAGCTCTTTAGATTTAGAGTGTACAAAAGCTGCACTATTTAAAGAATGTATTTTTACAACAACTCTAGGGTGTAAGTCTTAAAATCTTTAATTTTTTTGTACACTTTTTACATTTGTATGGTATGCTTATTCAAATTATAGTGTAGATTTATATTGCTCTAATATGAGGCAAGAAAGTAGAAACTCACGCTTCATAATCTTAATATGGAGAAATGACACCAGATGGAAATGGAATCTATCAATAGTTTACTCTTTATAATTTTAACCTAAAATTATATAACTTGTGAGATTAGAGAATATTACAAATCTCATCACTGGGTTAGTTAGAGAAGAATAATTATCCTCAAATATATTTCAGAGTTCAACATTGGACTCAAGTATGTAATAATGAGTCAATCACTTCTTCATGAGGAGGACTATTCCTAGAACCTATTCTTCATTAGTTTAAGAAGTCATAGGAAGTTTCAGTGTTCCACAATCATGATACACACAGAAAATCTGAACAGCTTAACACATATCCATTAATATTGAAGTTCTCTATGACCCCAACAATTACATGTCAGGAGTAGATAGAAAAGTGAGGTTTAAAAGTTGACATTATTTGAGCTAGCACTAGCTTAATATACCTTAAGTAGTATCCCTATATTTTTATACAAATGCATTAATTGATGACAATGACCTTACTTTAATCTAACGTGAAGAACTGTTCAATTTCCTTTTATATTTGACATTGTACTTTAATAACTATAAAGCATTTTTCCAAAATATACATAAGATCACTTCTTCATTGTTTTATATTTTGGACAAAGATAATATTAAAATAATTGAATATATAGTACTTATCCAATGATTGTATATAGTTTACTGCTGATGTTTCAATATTCTATGTACTTTGAATGAAATATATATATATATATATATATATGTATATATATATATATATATATATATATATATAGAGAGAGAGAGAGAGAGAGAGCTTTTGCTCACTGTAACTCAGTATATTCTTAAAATCTAGAATTTCTTAGGTGGTTTTCTAAAGCATTGAGCGAACATAATTTTCTATTATATATTTAAAGTGATAAGGTTTTCTAAAGATATTCCTTATTCACTAAGGCAATTTAATTTAAGAAGCTCATTTTTGACATTATATCCTCCGACTTCCACTGTCTGGTGCTGGGCTTGCCACACCATCATAAGGAACATTGTGGCACCTCAAGAACATTCCGATTACCCTTGAAGAACTTGGGAGTGGAAAGAACAACCAGCTGGGAACCCTGTCCTACCAATTTCTTGCCAGTCAGGTCTTGTTGAGACTCAGCTAGGAAAAGTGAGTAGCACTAGTTCTCTTGACCGACATTGTCTGGTTTGGGGATTGTTCTGACATTGCCTGGAGCCTTGCAGTATCACAAATCCATCCTGCTTCTACATGAAGGTCTTCAGAGGGCCCCATGAACAGCAAGCTTGGAACACTAACATACCAATCCCTTGATATTTAGTGCCACATAGGGCATATCCAAATAAGTAAGCTGGGCAATCTCCAAGAAAAACAGATCCCTAAAGACAGCATAAGAACACAATGACCAAGAGCCAAGGAAATGTGGCAGAGCCAGAGCCAAGCTATCCAATACAGCAAGCCAGGGAGATACTAAAACAGTGAAATCTCAAGAAGATGAGCTTAAATCCAATCTTATGGATATGTTAGAATTATTTAAAGAGGAAATGGAAAAAAATCTCTTAAAGAAATATAGGAAAATACAACCAAACAAGTAAAAGAAACGATTACAATTGTTAAAGACCTTAAAATTTAAATAGAAGCAATGAATGACATACAAATGAAGGCAAGACTGGAGTTGGAAGACCTAGGAAAGCACACACAAAATACTGATCCAAGCACCATCAACAGAATACAAGAGATGGATGAGGCAATCTCAGGCATAGAAGATATGGCAAAAAAAATTTAATACATCAGTGAAAGAAAATCCAAAATTTAAAAAGTATCTAATAAATAACATCGAGGAAGTGTGGGACACTGTAAAAAGACCAAACCGAAAATTAAAATGAATAGAAGACAGTGAACAGTCTCATTAAAAACCCAGAAAATGCATTCAAAAAATCCATACAAGAAAATTTCCCTTACCTAAAGAAAGAAATGCCTATAAATCTGAAAGAATTAAACAAAAAACAAAATAGCATGGATCAGGCAACAAAATCCTCTTAGTCTATAATAATCAAAACACTAACTGTACAGAAAAAGGAAAGAATATTAAAAGCCCCAAAGAAATAAGACCATGTAACATAGGCAGATCTATGAAAATTAAACTTGCGTCTCAACAGAGCATCAAAAAGCCAGAAGGGCCTGGATAGATGTTTTCCAGACATTCTATGAGACCACAGACCTCCAGATCAGACTACTATGCCCAGCAAAACTTTCAATCATTCAAAACAGGAAAAAAAGACAATATGTTCCATGATAAAACAAATTTAACCAATACAATTCCACTGTACCCAGCCTACAGAGGATAGTAAAAGGAAAACTCCAACACAAGGAGGATAAATGCACCCAAGCTAACACAGAAAATTCATATTTTCATAACAAAACAAAAAGAAGAGAAACACACAAACACACACACATACACATACACACACACACACACACACACACACACACACACACCAACATCAAAATAACAGGAATTAATAATTATTGGTAATTAATATTGCTCAACACAATGAACTCAATTTACCCACAGAAAGACACAGGTAAACAGGATGGACATGTAAACAGTATCCATTATTCTGTTCCATACAAGAATCAAACTGTAGCAACAGCGATAGACACTACCTCAGGAAAGGGACTGGAAGCGCTTTTCTTAAGCAAACATAACCTGGAGTAGTCATCCTAATACCTAATAAAATAGACTTTTAAGTCTATTCATATTAAGACTTTTTTTAGTCAAAACAGATATAGAACGATGCTTCACACTCATCTAAGAAAAATCCCAAGAATGACACTTCAATTCTGAATATCTATGCTCCAAATTCAACTGTACCCACCTTCATAAAATAAAAAAAAATAGTAAAGGTCAAAGCACATATCAATTCCCTCACATTAATAGGGAGAGATTTCAACACTAAACTCTCACCAGTGGACAAGTCATTAAATCAGAAACTAAGCAGAAAAATATATGGACCTAACAGGAATCTACAAAATATTCTACAAAAGCACAAAAGAATATATTTTCTTTCCAGCACTCCATGGAACCTTAGATAAATTCACCATGCATTTCTTCACAAAACAAGCGTCAATAGATACAGAAAGATTACTATAATTCCCTTTGCATCTTATCAGAACATCATAGATTAAAACTGTACCCAACAACAGAAACAATGGAAAATGTATAAACTCATGGAAACTGAACAATTCTCTTCTCAGTGACCATTTGATCAAAGAAGAAATAAATAAAGAACTCAAAATCTTTCTAGAATTCAATGAAAATGAAGTCACAACATGTGCAAAGTTGCCATGCCCAGGGAAAGCACTGCTAAAAGGAAAGTTCATACTACTAAGTGTCTTCGTATAGAAATTGGAGTGTTTTTATGCTAATGATTTAAAAGTGTACATGAAATATTTAGAGAAAGAAAAACCTACCTTCAAGAGGAATAAACAGCATGAAATAATAGAACTCAAGCTTGAAATAAATCAATTAAAAACAAAGAGATCAATACAAAAAAAATCCAGGAATCAAGAGATGGTTCTTTGAGAAAATCAACGAGGTAGACAAACTCTTAGCCAAACTAACTGAAAGGCAGAAAGGGAATGTAAAAATAACAGAAAGAGAAATGGAAAGTGAGGCATAACAACAGATATAGCTGCTTATTAAAAATATAAAGGCTGTGTGGATGCCTTTCATTCAGAAGCATAAATCCTTGGGTGTGTAGTTAACCTGTGCCTGCCACTAGGATTTATTAATTAAATATTAAATTCAACAAACAGACACTGAGAAAATTCAAAAAATCATTGTCTTAGTTCTAAAGATACTAGTATAAATTATTGAGATCTCTGGTAGCTAGAGAAAATGCTACTGTAAGAGGATGGTACTCATGAGAAGCTTGATCATCATGTAGTTCATGAACTGGAACTGGCGCTATCCCAAAATTTGTTGCCTGTATGTGGGATATGTTCTACTACTGGGCTTACTTTCCTGACCTCAATGTAAGAGGAGTCTTACAGGATGGGAGGATAAACATGGAGGCTCCTCTTGCTCAGAGGAGAAGGGGAGTGGAGATGGGGAAAGGATGTGTCAGGAGGTGATCTGGAAGGAGGCAATAATCAGGATATAAAGTGAATAAGTAACAAAATTAAATTAAATTAAATTAAATTAAAAAACTAGAGGAAACACATAGATATACACATGCACAAAAACAACAACAAAATAATAGGAATCAACAATCATTGAATATTTATATATCTCAATATCAATGGTCATGATTTTTCAATTTTTTTATTAAAAGAAAAGGCTAACAAAATGATATGATTAGAGGATCTATTCTGCTGCATTCAAGAAACATATCAGATCCATCGTCCTTACAAGTGTATATTGGCAACAATAAAAATAACAAAATACACAAACTTGCCTGGGGCCAACCCAGCTGTTCTTTCTTTCTTTGTTTCCTCTTGAAGCAGAAGAGGGAGAAGATCGGTGAGGGTAAGACTTGGTCTTACTACATATTTACAATTCTTGTATAATAATAAAATTTTTACCTACTTTAAGTCTAAGTCAATTCGCTACTGTAGCTGACTTGCTTGAGTTCTCTTGAGACCATAAACTGCTGTCTCTGGCATTTAGCAATGCATCATGAAACAGCAGTGGATAAAGTAAAGGATTTATTGCTAAAGCCTTTTCTCTCTTTTCCAGATGCCACTTGATGGTCAGGCTAGGGGGATGTTGAACCTGCAGAAGAGTGTCACACTTGCAGAAGGAAAAATTTTACACAAGCAAATGTGGACTATCCTCACATAAAATCATATATAGATTCATGCATACACACTGAAGCATTTCTATTCAAACTAGGTGGGCTCAACTTACATACAATCTCATAATTGTATAATTATACACACACAACCATTCTTATATATGTATACAGAGCAAAACACCAAGAACTAGTACAAAGAAAACTCAATCATTCTGGATAAAAACTGAGTTCCAACTATTATTGCATAAAGAAAGAAAAAGATTCTACACTTTTCTTGATAAATGAATTAAAACCAGAACTCTGACCCATAACTAATCCTTTCTGAAAGAACTGCAGTGATGAAAATGAAAAAAACAAACAAACAAAGAAAAACAAAACAAAACAAAAAACAAAACAAAAATCAAAAAACCTAAGGATAAAATGGTCCACTGACAGGCCCAAAGGGGTATCCAGCTCAAGAAGAGGCCCCAAGACCTGACACCATCACTGAGGCTATGGAGCACTCACAAAAATGTACCTATCATGACTGACCTCAAAAAGATCAAACAAAGCTGAGAGAGTCAGATCCAGATATTTTCACCCAACCAATCAACAGAAGGTGCTGACCCTTGTGGTTGAATTATAGTAAATCTGGGAGAAGATGAAGAGGAGGGCAACCCTGTAGGAGGACCAGAAGTCTCGATTAACTTGGACCCCTGAGATGTATCAGAAACTGAATCACCAAACAGGCAGCACACATCAGCTGATACGAGGTGCCCAACACATATACACCAGAGCACTACCAGGTCTGTGTTCGGTAAGAGAAGATGCATCTAACCCTCGAGGAATTGGAGTCCCTAGACAGTTTATAGGTCTGGAGGGGTGGGTGGGGTGGGAATATCTTCGTGGAGGGGGTGGATGTATATGATGTGGAACAGTCACAGGGTCCAATGGGAGGGGAATAGAATCTGGAGTGTGAAAATAAATAAATAAGTAAATAAGTAAATAAATAAATAAATAAATAAATAAATAAATAAATAAATAAGAAAACTTTGTTCTCTTTAGTAGGAATAAGCTTGCCTTTTTATTAAGAAAGAAGAAAGGACATGTTGTGTCCCCTGGTAAGGGGGAGCCTGCCTGCTCCTTCTGCACTGTGTGGCTTCTTTTTTTTTTCCCTCTTTTCCTCTGCATTCTCCATATTGCTCCTTAATTTTTTTTATCTTGCCTTATATTTTCTGAGTTATTCCACTCAACATTCTCTCTCAAGTTTGCTCTCTTCTTCAGCCCTGGTATAACAATGCCTGTGCTCTGAATGCATTATTCCCAATCCCTTTATACCCAAGGCTGTCCTCCCAAATGCTATCTCCTCAATGTTATGCCCTCCAAAGTAATGTTGCCTGCTCTTTTGTACTTTTTCTAGGAGAATAGATCACATAGTTTACCAAACATCTCTCTTTTTACAAACATTTACTAGAAGTTCAAACATACCATGATCTAGTAGGTTTAATCCCGGAGAATTCAGCGTTGGTACAATATATGAAAATCAATAAATAACTCGACCATATTTTTTTAAAAAACAAGGAAAAACATAAAATATCATTTCATAAAATCCAGAAAATTTATTTGACATAATCCAAAAAATCTTTGAGGGATTGGGAATATAAGGGACATCCCTAAATATAATAAAACAAGCCCATTGACAACATCAAACTAAATGGAAACTCCATTAAAATCAGGAACAAAACAATCTTTTTTACTCTATCTCCATAACTAGTTAATCAAACCTTGAAGTCAAGGAGATCAGTGGAAAACAAATTGGCAAGTAAAAAGTCAAACTATTTTATTTCTAGAAGACATGATAGAATAAGATAAGAATTTGACTGGATAACTGTTATGAACTTTCTTAGCAACATAGCTAAATTTAAAAACAAACAAACAAACAATCAACACTAACTCCTTTGGCTATATTTCCAAAAGTGATGTACCTAGGTTTTCAGGTAGGTATATTTCCAATTTTCTGAAGAACTTCCAGATTGATTTCCAGAGTGATTTTAACAGGTTGTAATCCATCAGAAATGGAGGAGTATTCCTCTTTCTCTACATTCTTGCTAATATGTGCTGTCACCTGAGTTTTGGCCATTATAATTGTTGTAAGGTAAAAATCTCAAGATCATTTTCATTTGCATATCCCTTGTAATTAACGAATTTGAACATTTCTTTAACTGCCTCTCTGCCATTCGAGATTCCTATGTTGTGAATTCTTGTTTAGTTTTATACCCCATTTTTTTTTTGTTTTTTGTTTTTTGGTTTTTTTTTTTTTTGATTGAGTTGTTTGTTTTTTGATGGTTAGCTTCTTGAGTTCTTTGCATATTTTGGATATTCGCCCTTTATCAGATATGAGGTTAGTGAAGACTTTTTTCTCAATCTGTAGGTTGCCGATTTGTCCTATTGATTATCTTTGCCTTAAAGAAGTTTTACAGTTTCATGAGACTTTTCAGTTTTATCAATTCTGTATCTTTGAGCCTGAAGCATTGCAGTTCTGTTTAGGAATCCCCAGACTCATCCACACCTGCACTCCATGCCAACGAGTTCAAAGCTCTTTTCTACTTTCTTTTATTTTATTGGAAATTGTATTTATTTACATTTCAAATGTTATACCCTTCCCCAGTTTCCCTCTGGAAACTTGCTATTCCATCCTCCCTTCACCTGCTTCCATGAGGGTGCTCCCCCACCCACCCACCCTCACCTGCCTCCCCCCTGGGATACCAAGTCTTCCCAGGACCAAGGGCATCTCTTCCCATTGAAGTGTGACAGGGCCATCCTCTGCTACATATGCAGCTGGAGTCATGGGTCTGCCCACGTGTACTTTTTGGTCTCTTCTATTGGATTCAGTGTATATGATTTTATGTGGAGGTCCTTGATTCATTTGGACTTGAGCTTTATGCAAGCTGAACAATATGGGTCTATTTTAATTTTTCTACATACTGACTGCCAAATAGACCAGCACCATTTATTGAAGATGCTTTCTTTTTATTCTACCATGTCATAGAAGAATGTCATAGGAACATGTGCTCCACTGTGCTCATAGCAGCCTTATTTGTGATAAACAGGAGATAGTAACAACCCAGATATCCCACATGGAATAATGGATATTGAAAATGTGGTTCATTTACACAATGTAATTCTATTCAGCTATTAAGAATGAGAGCATGATGAGTTTTGCAGGCAAATGGATAAAACTAGAAAATATCATATCCGGAGTGAGGCCACTCAGACCCAGAAGGGCATGCATGGTTTTTCCTCACTAATAAATGGATATTAACTAAATAGTGCAGAATATCCAAGATATAATCCACAGAACTCCAGAAGGAACCAAGTAAAGATGCTTCGGCTCCATTTGTGAGGGAGAAGAAAGCAATCAAGGGGATAAGCAGAAGGAGAAAAATGAATTGAATAGGGGAGAGAAGGGCGTGGAAAGGGGAACATGATCAGGTATTGGACAGGGCAAAACAGGAGTGAAGCCCTGAGGGCAAGCAGCATGAATGGTAACAGGAAACAGGTAACCTTGAAAGATAGGAGCATGGGGGACTCTCTAAAATGTACCAACGACCTGGTAGGTGAGATACTCTCAAGGATCAAAGAAGGGAATTTACATGAAATGCCCAACAGTGAGTAGACCAAACTTTTAGAGTCCATCTCCAGAACAAAGAGAGAGCATCAAGTGGAGAGATAGAGTTGCCATCCCATAGACAAAAACTCCCACCTAGACTTGTTCCTGACTAAAAGAACTTCAAGGACAAAAATGAAGAGACTGAGAGAAAGTAGCTCCAGGTTTCAGTGCAAATTTGGATCCATCTCAAGGATGCACACTATTACTACTAGCATAGCTGCCTTCTGAAAGGCCCCACAAGGAGCTGACAGATACAAATACAGATGCAGATACTTACACCCAATCAACAGAATGAAGTCCGGTTGAATTAGGGAAAAGTTGGAAGAAGTTGTGGAGGAAAGAGTAAACATGGGCAGACTCATGGTTCCAACTGCATATGTAGCAGAGGAAGGCTACTTGGAGTTCTGTAGGCTTCTTGTATGTTTATGGGCATCACTTTCTTTAGGTTAGGGAAGTTTTCTTCTATAATTTTGTTGAATATATTTACAGGCCCGTTGAGTTGGGATTCTTCACTTTCTTCTATACCTATTATCCTTGGGTTGGAGATTCACGTTGTTTCTTGGATTTCCTGAATGTTTTGGGCTAGGAGCTTTTTACATTTTACATTATGTTTGACAGTCAAACATAATTATTATGCTTGATTTTTTTATTACCACAGCAGTTTCCTCCCAACCACTGTTCTTCTTTATATGTTTCAGGTGTTCCCTTGTCCACCTCTCATTTTCTGTTATTACCTTTACTATCTCTTTTTCTCCTTTCTACATTGTTTAGGCTTTACACATCATACATACACACACACACACACACACACACACACACACACACACACACACAAATATTCATTCTTCATAGAACGGACTCTGCATACAATGAAGAAGATTATATTCACATTTTGATGTTTAGATTACCTATACCTTTCTGTCTATATTTGTCCATCTTCTCCACTTCTCATATTTATTGATGATTGAGTGAAATTGTATTGTATATATGTAGCCCAATTTCATTATACATTGATCTGTTGATTAATATCTATGTTTTTTCCTCTTTCCTTACTAATATAAAGAAGCAATTAACATGGATGTGTTATCTTCTTGTTTTATGTAAAGAAATTTAGGTATACGTTGGATAATATATTACTGATTAATATGGTAATTCCATTTTTGGTTTTTGAGTAATATCCATGTTTTTGTTTGTAATGACTATGATAACTCTTACTGCTACTAGCTGTCAATAAGAATCTCTCTTTACCAGTATCCTCTCTATTATTGATTTCTCATTTCTTGATGCTATCTGAAAAATATGTTTATATAATAATATGCTTATATTGATACCATTTCTCTTCCTAATTTTTATTATGTGTACAGTTTATATACATGAAGCAAGAGATGTTGTGCTTTTATGATTGTACCAGAATAACATATGCACAAAATCAAACATTGTAGCAGTTTCTATCTCTAGCCATTACATCTTTTTCAAACTCTCCTCTGATATGTTCCTTTCACTATGAGTATCTGATACCATTGATTTCTAGTTGAACAAATAACACTTAGTAGAATAATTTCAGTGCTTATGACTCTCTGTATTAACTGTAACTTACTGGAAAATAAGGTTATCTGACCCAAAGTAGGAGCTTTACTATATCATGGATATCAACACACAAAAATATAAAATAGTTTGTCAACATGTTCTTTTAGCAAAACCGTAGCTGTTTATTTGCTAGTGTATAGTACCTCTAAATTTACAAAATATTAACCAGGTTTATAGTACCTGTGTGATTTCTTCTCTATAGAGTAAACCTCATATGAAAGAAGAATGCAATGTTTATCTCAGAGGTGGTCTTGCTGCTTTTCCACTATTGCAAATGTCATGCTTTTCCATTCTGTATTTTAACATACAAGATGTTCAGCTGAGTAATGCTCTTGATGACTTTTATTCCTCAACAGCCTGGACAGTGCTTTCTACCCCTAAAAAAGCTAGATAGAAGGAAAGAAGCTTCCACTTGAGTTCTAACCTGAGGATTCTTTCTTTTATAATCTAGTAGTATGGTATTTGAATTAATCAAATTATGCCATAAATCTGGTGATCAGTAAAAATATAGCATTTCAATAGTATTCACTCATTCCTTTATTCATTTAGTAAGTTAGCAGAATTTCTTAGCCAAATAACTCACAGGAAAGGTATTTTTTATTAATTAATTTTTTTCACTGATAATTTGATATATATCAATGCAATAAATTTTGATTGCTTTCACCTTTTCCATATCTCCTCTTGTTTTTTCATATATCAATCCCCCATTCTTTTATCTAATTTTTTATGTTAATCTCTTTGTGTTCCCACGGGATTTTTATCAGGGTTATCTGTGTGACATTGGTATTGGAATTGTCTCTGGGAACCAGATAAAACTTTCTTTGCATCACTTCCTGGCAGTGCTCAGGTTAAAAAAAATAGAGGAGGGGTAGATTTTCCAAATATCTTTAAGTCACAGAGACTCTGGTATTCTTATTCAGTTGTACTGAAAATCTCACTGATGTGTCCAGTGTTGGGGTTTGAGTATCTGCTTTTGTTTTTGTTTTTTTTTTTCTTTGATCTTTTCTTTGGCAGATGCTTTGCGACATTTTGAGAGGAGCTGAAAGGAGGTAAGATGAAATTTATATAATCAAAGCACACTCTTCAAAGGATGAAATTTTTCAAAAAAATTTATTGAGACAAATAATGAATCTGAAAATTCCCACTATGACTGAGTAATTAGAAAACAAAATGTTTATGTTTGATGAAGGAAAGTTGTTATGGGTAATCTACTATCACTGTGTTACTGACTTTTCAAATCTAGATAAATAAAAATATCTCTATACATATCAAAAACACAAATTTACACAGATAAAAGATGCAAAATTCATTATAATGAAACACATTGATATCATGATAATATCACTTTTTCATACGCACACACAAACTGTATTGGCAACACTTAAGTAGAATAAGCAATAACAATGTATTATTAAACAGACATAGTCTTAATCTTCAGTGTCTCATACTTAGCATGTATCTACCAAGTTATCACAATATTTTTGCAGAAAAACTATTTATATGAATAAATAATTTTCCCTGACCCAAAATATCTGTAGTATACTCTTATTTGTAGAGTATCTCTATGTATATAAAAAATGAATTATAAATAAAATGGAAACCAGATTTTAGAACTGAAAGGGAAGTGAGTAAATGTGCATCAGAATTAGAGGAATCTTCTTGAACTCTTTATGGCTAAATAATCCAATTAATACTTGTTTAATGCTTATTGTTACTCCTCAGGGATTGTATTGGCCTGTGATCATATGGGAATTAAATGTCTGAATAATGAGAAGCTATGGATATTGAAATATCAGTAGTGTAGGGACTAACAGCAGTATTCATATGATAGACCTCAACATCTTTATCCAAGTGAATATGCAGCATCCCACCATTAAAATTTAGGGCTTATCACTTTAGCAAGGGAAGCAGATGACTGACTTTCCAATTCTTCAGTGTTGACCCTACAGTCATTTAGTTCCTCCTACTTTGTTCCATGTCACTAGTCATAGATACTTGCCTATTGATCTGTTTTAAAAATCTGTAGTGAAAACTTTAGGACAATTAATAAGATCATACCACATGTGGAGTGCGTATCTAATTCACATATTTTCTTCTATACCTGAGAAGTACTTAAGCTCATGTCTTTTATGTACCAGTAGTGCTTTCCATCATAAGTAACATTGTATTCTTGATCAGTTTTAAATTATTTTTAAATTTCTCCAAATTTTACCTTATTTGAGAATGGGCAAGTATGTACATGTAAATGGGCTAATTATTCTTTCTGTTCTCCTTCTGCTTTATAACATCATTTGTTGTTAAAATATTTATGCCTGCTACTTTTAATTTATAAATATTCAGAAAGATAGGTGATGAAAGTTCGAAGTGGCTTCTCAACAATATCTAAAAATATTAAATTAAAATACATGCTAAAGATATACAGCTCATAGTTATGAGCTCTTTATACTTTTATATAAACCTACAGTTCAGTTTCCAGCACCCATATATGTTGACACACAATTATGTGTAATTCTTTCTCAAAAGATTCTGACACATTCTTTAGCCCTCGGCTGATGCCCATATTCATTTATACATACACACATATAAATGCAAAATACACACA
The DNA here is from genome assembly GCF_021556685.1 of Rattus norvegicus. Lineage (NCBI taxonomy): Eukaryota > Metazoa > Chordata > Mammalia > Rodentia > Muridae > Rattus > Rattus norvegicus. Next base: position 22,863,148 of record NC_141541.1, on the reverse strand, counting down.
CACATTAAAAAGAAAATTAATTTCAAAAAGATAAATAGCATAAATTACAAAAATTATGCTGTGATTTCTAAATTCATCAATGTTGATAATTTTTCATTCAAGTCCTTAAAACTGAAAAATTGTTCAAGTCAACATAATGGAAATTTAGATACATATGCAACTCTGGTTTTTTCAGAGGAAACTGTGTTTATGAGTTGAATTACATTCAATATATTTTACATTATTTGAATATATATATATATATATATATATATATATATATATATATATATATATATCTTAACCAAACAGAAGTTAGGAAATCATTCCTATCAAAGAGAAGCTACTCTACAAATTAATTTTTTAATAGTTCCTTTCATGTCTTTATTTCTAAGACTAAAGATAAATGGATTCAGCATTTGAGGGACTACAGTGTACATAATGCAGGCCACTGAAGTCTTCTTGGGTAAAATAGCAACTGAAGAGGTTATGTAAACCCACAATCCTGAACCATAGGATAGAGAAGTCACTGACAAGTGAGAACCACAAGTAGAAAAGGCCTTATATCTTCCTTTTACTGATGGTATTCTCAAAACAGAAGAGGCAATTTGGACATAAGAGAAAATAATACCAGAGATTGGGATGCCACCAAATATAAGTGTTGCAAGATATATCAGAATATCATTAATGAGGGTGTCAGAGCAGGCAAGTTTCATGATCTGAGAAAGTTCACAGAAGAATAAGGGAATTTTTAGATTCGTGCAGAATGAAAGCCTCAATACCATGAGACCAAGAAGCCCCATGTTCAAAATGCTAATAAAAACAGAGAAGAGAATTAGTAGAGCACACGAGTGAAAATTCATAATGACTGTATAACGCAGTGGATAACAAATGGCTACATATCGGTCATAGGCCATTGCAGCAAGAAGACAGCTTTCAAATCCAGCAAAAAGCAAGACAAAGCAAAGCTGAGTAAGGCACCCTGTATAAGTGATGCTCTGATCCTGTGTTTGGATAGTCAGTAACATATTTGGTATGACAGTTGTGGTTAAGCAGATGTCATTAAAGGATAAATTTGAAATAAAAAAATACATGGGTGTTTGTAAGTGGGAATAACAGCTTACAGCAAGGATAATAAGCAGATTTCCCAAGATGGTGACCATGTAAATGAACAGGAAGAGACAAAAGATCACAGGCTTCACAGTTGGATCATCTGTTAGTCCCAGAAGAAAAAAGTGAGAAACATCTGTCTGGTTTTTACCTTCCATGTCTTTGACAATCTATTTTAAATTCAGAGTAAAATAAAATGTAACAACATTCAAATATTGAAAGATGTTAGAATTATAAGTTATTTGGCTGAATCATATTTATTCCTAATAAACTCTTAATATGTGGGCCAGTAGCCTATATTCTGACAAGCCATCTAGACCACTTTGTAATATGCTTAATTTTGAGGAAATACAAAAGCCATGCCTAGTATAGCAAAGCTATAGCATTCAAATAGTTCATTTTGGTTGCTTTTTTTTCCTCCACAGAATTACTTATTGCATCTGTTAGTGACTTAAAAACAAAATACAATATGGTTTTGTGTATTGTCAAAAGCCTATAAAACTAACTACATTATAATCTATGGCTTTTAAACAGAAGCATTTCAGGGATTGTACAGAAAAATATGGACAAACATCATGAATACTTTCTTCTGAAATTTTTGCCAAATATCAAAATTCTTGTTTAATTTTTTTGAGACTAGAACATAGTTACATTATATTTACCTTACTTTTATTATTTCAAACCCCCTAATATACTCCTACTTTCTCATTTTCAAATTCATAGCCTCTTATTAATTATTTATATAATAATTATATTATAGTAATAATAAATATATAAACATAGATAATACTAATATAAACATATTAGCAAATATGTGACTCTTATTTATGCTTTCAGGGATTACCATTTGTTTCTGGTTAACAAATTGACATGCTCCTTCCTGGAGATGATTTTATTCATTCTCAGCATTACTTACTTGCTTGTAGTTCTTCATATGTGTTGAGACTTTGTATAAAATGTGAATGGCACATCACACTGTGAATGAATTGTCTAATTTAATTACTCATTTAATTTACCCATAAATAGGGAAAGATGACTCTTCTCCTTGTTCTAAAATAAGCACTGACTGGAAGAATTTGGGTCAGAATGTTTATCTGACTGAAGTGTTGAATTTTCTGTATAAATATTATTCATATGCCTGGACTATACATGTTAGACTAAAACCCCTGACTTGCTCTTCCAAGTTTTGGTATTTTCCTCCTAAACAAAACCTTTCTTTCACTCTAAATAGATTGTAACTATTACCTAGACAGTTTTTTGTAAAGATTAGAAAATGGAATTAGAGTTCATCCTTATTACAAGAGTCAGAGAAATAAATACCCTTCTCCTTTACAAGTTAATTAAAATAAAACTGCTGATTGTTAACTATGAGATTCTCTGTTATATGTTAAAATGTTCTCATAAACTGAATTGTTCCATTTTGCTCTTAAAATAAATGGATGAAATAAAAAATACAGAAAATCAAACAAAGAGATTAAACTAACCACAGTATTTTAGTCTTCAGAAAACATAATTTTTTTTAGATTTTAGGATTATATGAACCTTTTGAATAAAATTGTTTAGATAATAGAAATGTTTCTGTCTGGAACAGTCTCTGATGGTAAGGAAGAACAAAATAGGTTTGGAAAAGATTACTTGATTGAATACTAGATTCAAACCTCTAAATATAATACAGACATATGATTTGTGATGGGAAAAATCACCAATAAAGTGATAAATAAATATATCCTGCAGAAGGACATATGGAATGAACAGTTGAGTACTTTGAATTAATCAATTTTTCATAAATGTATGTATTTCATAGTCCCCCTGTAGTACTTACATACATGCAAATTTAAGTAATATATTAAAACTCCTGGAAAATAACCTGTAGGAATATTTTATGCTGATAATCAGTTACAATAATTAACTTTGAATATAGCAGGCTTGCCTAGAATTGCATTGTGTTGTGCTAAATATGCTCCATACTTAGCTCCATACTCATAGACTACCATACAAAGTTTTATTAATTAATCTGAAAACAAGTGATTGAGTTATTTTACAAATGTAGTAGGAATCCCTATCAATAAAATTATATATATATATATATATATATATATATATATATATTTACCAGAGATCTGCTCAAGACTAAAGTCACTTTTCAGAATAATAGTCATGTAAAATTATAACAAGGGATCATCCTTGAAAATGATATTTTAGGACAAGGATTTGTAATTAATATAAAGAGATCAATGTTAATTTTAGCATGAATTATTTAACAAATCACAGAAAATCTTACCTTCTCAACCTTAACTAAGGAACTTTATATTATATAGTTTGTCTAAACAGCAACACGACTCAAGCCTTACCTTGATATTGAAGAAAGAAGACATATTCCTGTAAAGAAAAGAGACTGAGTCATTACTGCTTTGCTAGAGAGTGTCATCCCAAGGAAAATCCATGTTTTGGTGTCCACCTGTGTCAGAGATGTTATGTTAGTTTTCAAAGGCTAGTACTTATAGTTTCAGTATCTCCAGTAGAAAATATCCAAAACTCCTCATTAGCCCATCTCTGTTTGATGAGTTCATTTCATTAAACACAAGGGATATAGTAAAATAAAGAAGGCTTTCATCTTGACTCCTGGGGCCTGATTATACTGTTCACTTTCATTATCATGTATGTTTATCTCCATTCAAACACTTTGCATACAATGTAACATCTTAATTCTCTTAACATTTAAATTATATTTTAAAAATACATTACTTTATTGATGCACTAGATAGTGATATACTGAACAATATTTTCTGTCATCCAATAAATATTATTATGTTGGAATGGATAATTTAACTATGTAGACTGGTTTATATAATAGACAACTATATACTCTGAGTAAAATTATCTTAATTTACTGTGCATATTGATAAGCTACTGGTGTCCAATATGCTGCAGGGGAAGATATTTATCAATAACATTTTATCAAAGAACAGACTGTGAAACAAAAGTTTCTCATTTGTACATTAGTGCATTTGTACATTGAGCTACTGAACTCTGTTTGGTCTCTAGCATCTTTTCTCTCAGGAAAGTATGTCTGTTGAATTGCAATATTCAGAGATAAGGGGAGAAAGAAATAATTGTTATAGATTCTATAATATAAATAACTGAACTCCAGTAATGATGATTAGAAATGTTTCAATTTTAGTCCCTTTGAAAGTAAGTCTTATCCCACCACTATAACTTAGCTGCAACACTTAAGGAAAAAAATCTTCACCAAAACGGAAAACACATTTATTAATGTTACTGTGTCTCATGATGAACAGAAATATAACAGAGGAACACTCCTCAAATGTGGTGGGATTGCAAACTGGTGCAACCTCTCTGGAAATTAGTCTGGAGGTTCCTCAGAAAATTGGACATTCCACTACCTGAGGACCCAGCTATACCTCTCCTGGGCATATACCCAAAAGAGCTCCAACATACAGAATAGACACATGCTCCACTATCTTCATAGCAGCCTTATTTATAATAGCCAGAAGCTGGAAAGAACCCAGATGCCCTTCAACAGAGGAATGCATACAGAAAATGTTGTACATCTACACAATGGACTACTACTCAGCTATCAAAAACAATGACTTTATGAAATTCATAGGCAAATAGATGGAACTGGAAAATATCATGCTGACTGGGGTAAACCAATCACAGAAAAGCAAACGTTATGCACTCACTGATAAGTAGATATTAGCCCAAATGCTAGAGTTACCCAAGATGCACAGACCACAGGAAACTCAAGAAGGATGACCAAAATGCAGATGCTTCACATCTTCTTTAAAAGGGGAACAAAAATATCAATAGGAGGCAAAGTTTGTATCAGAGACGGAAGGAATGGACATTCAGGGCCTGCCCCACATGTGACCCATACATATACAGCCACCAAACTAGATAAGATGGACGAAGTAAAGAAACGCAAGCTGACAGGAACCGGATGTTGATCTCTCCTGAGAGACACAGCCAGAATACAGCAAATATATAGGCAAATGCCATCATTAAACCACTGAACTGTGAATGGGACCGCCGTTGAAGAAATCTTAGAAAGGACTGAAAGAGCTTGAAAGGGCTTGAGACACCATATGAACAACAATGCCAACCAACCAGAGCTTCCAGGGACTAAGCCACTACCCAAAGACTATACATGGACTCACCTTGGGCTCCAACTTCCTAAGTAGCAATGAATAGCCTAGTAAGAGCACCAGCGGAAGTGGAAGACCTTGGTCCTTCCAAGACTGAATTCCCAGTGAATGTGAATGTTGAGGAGAGGGCAGTAATGGGGGGGAGGATGGGGAGGGGAACACCGATAGAGAAGGGGAGGGGGAAGGGTTAGGGGGATGTTGGCCTGGAAACTGGGAAAGGGAATAGCAATTGAAATGTAAATAAGAAATACCCACGTTAATAAAGATGAAAAAAAAAAGAAGTGCATGCTGACAGGAACTAGATATCGATTTCTCCTGAGAGACACAGCCAGAACAGTCAAAATACAGAGGCAATTGCCAGCGGCAAACTACAGAACTGAGAACGGAACTCCAGTTGGATGAATTAGAGAAAGGACTGAAGGAGCTGAAGGGGCTTGTGACTCCATAAGAACAACAATGCCAACCAAACAGAGCTTCCAGTGTCTAAACCACTACCCAAAGATTATACATGGACAGAGCCTGGTCTCCAACTTCATATGTAGAAGTGAACCTTGTTCGGGGTACCAGTGGAAGGGGAAGCCCTTTGTCCAGCCAAGGTTGGACCACCAGTAGAGGGGTTTGTTGAGGGAGAGAGGTAATGGGGGTGGATGGAGTGGGGAACACCCATATAGAAGGGGAGGGGAAGGGGCTAGGAGGTTTGATGGACAGTAAACCGGGAAAGGGAATAACATTTGAAATGTAAATAAGAAATATCCAATTTAATAACAATGGAAGAAAAATAAATAAATAAAGATCTGTGACAAGGAAAAACAAAGAAATATACTCATATGTCAGTCAAGATAGGAGTTGGCCAAAAAGTGGTACATTTACACAATGGAGTACTGCTCAGCTCTCAAAAATAATGACATCATTGGGGCTGGGGATTTATCTCAGTGGTAGAGTGCTTACCTAGGAAGCACAAGGCCCTGGGTTCGGTCCCCAGCTCCAGAAAAAAAAAAAAAAAAAAGAACCAAAAAAAAAAAATAATGACATCATGAAACCGTTAGGCAAATTGATGGAAAATAGAAAATATAATTCTGAGTGAGGTAATGCAATCACAAAAGAACATAAACAGTATGCACTCACTGATAAGTGGATATTAGCCCAAAACTCTGAATACCCAAGATAACAATTCATAGACCACCTGAAACTCAAGAAGAAGACCAAAGTGTGGATCCTTCAGTCCTTCTTAGAAGTTGGAGCAAAATACTCACAGGAGGAAATATGGAGACAAAGTGTAAAGCAGAGACTGAAGGAAAGGCCAACCAGAGACTACCCCACCTGGTGGTATATCCCATGTACAGTCAGCAAACCCATACACTTCTGTAGATACCAAGAAGTACATGCTGACAGGGGTCAAAATATCTGTCTCCTGAGAGGCTTTGCCAGAGCCTGACAAATACACAGTCTGATGCTCACAGTCAACCATTGGTTTGAGAACCTGGTCCCCAATGGAGGAATTAGAGAAAGGACTAAATGAGCTGAAAGAATTTACAAACACATAGGAGGAACAACAATATCAACAAACCAGATGCCCCAGAGCTCCCAGGGACTAAACTCCTAACCAAGAGTGAAATGAGGCTCCAGCCTCATTTCTAGCAGAGGATGGCCTTGTCAGGCCTCAGTGGAGGGAAAGGCCCTTGGTTCTATAAAAGCTAGATGCCCCAATGTTGGGGAATGCCAGGACAGGGAGGCAGGAGGAAGTGGGTGGGTGGGTGGGTGGGGGAACACTCTCATGGAAGTAGTGGGAGGGGCATGGGATGGAGTGATTCCTGAGGGGAAACCAGGAAAAGAGGTAACATTTGAAATGTGAATGGAGAAAATGTCTAATAAAATAAAAGAAAAAGTATACATAAAATAAAATGTTAAAACATGTGACCAAGAGGATATAAATATAGAAAATGTCTTAGTAAGTAAAAGTATGTGTATGAAGACAAAATAATATGTGAGTTCTGATTAAGTTCCTTAATATATGAAAATTATAACTATTAAAGACATACTGTATTAATAATTCTAAGTACAATATAAATAATAACATGAGGTGACTAGCACTTGCCCTAGTTTCCCCTTGCTCTCTCTTGCCCCTTTGTCCCTTCTCTCCCCATTCCTCTCACCCCTTCTCTCTACATGCTTATGTCAGACTCTCCTTCTCTCCTCCTCACCCCTCTCCTCCTCTCCACCTCTCCTCTTCTATTTCTCTCTCTCTCCCTCTCTCTCTCCCCCCCCCTCTCTCTCTCTCTCTCTCTCTCTCTCTCTCTCTCTCTCTCTCTCTTACTCCCCCTTGTCTCCGCCATTCCAATAAACCTCCTCCACATGGAAAAAGAAAACATGAAGTGGCTAAAATGGTTTTCTAATCAATTTCTATTCAGAAATGTCTTGTTGTTAAAATATTATATAGAAATTAAAACAAAGTAACTGTAGACGGCATTCTGTGTATTGAATAACTAGAATTGGAAGTTCATACTAACATAGAGACTAAAGATAGTGTTATTTTGTAGTAATAAGTTTCAGATGTTTTTATGAGTCACAAGCTATTGATACTGAAACCAGGATTTTCTGATTTGTAAAATTCCTTCTGAATGATGAATTAAAATTATGCACCCCGTTCCTAAAAGTAATTGTTTTGTTTGATGTTCGTGTACATGTCTGTACTTGTTTGAATGTGTATGCCTGTGTGTGGGTGTACGTGTGTGTGTATGTATGTGTTTGAGTGTGTGTGTGTGTGTGTGTGTGTGTGTGTGTGTGTGTGTGTGTACAGGTTCACATATGTTTAGACTCAAAAGGAAGACAGCGGACAATCCTGTGATGCCCCCTTAGATCCTTAGATACCATCCACCTTATGTTTTGAGACAAGACAAATAGGCTAGGCTACATTGGTTGTAAAGTTCTAGAGATCATACTTCTCCTGACTTCCCATTGCTGGGATTCAAAGCAAAGGCATAACATATGGAATTTTTATTTTGTTTTATAATGGAGTCTTAAACTCTTTACCTACAAATCAAGCAATTTCCTTTATTATTATTATTATTATTATTATTATTATTATTATTATTATTATTATTGATAGTAGTAGTAGTAGTGTTAGTATTATTGGTATTATTGTTAATACTTTTATTTTTTTACTGTCCAACTGTTGGCCTCATACTGTCCCCCTCCCACAGTACCTGATCCCATTCCTTCTCCTCTTGTCTCTAAGAGGATGTTCTCCCCACAATCACCAGGACTTCCCACACCTTGGAACCTCAAGTCTCTTAAGGATTAGGAGCATCTTTTCCCACTGAAGCCAGTCCAGTCAATCCTCTACTCTATATGTGTGCAGGATCTCAGACCAGCTCATGTATGCTGTTTGGTTGGGGGCTCAGTCTCTGAGATATCTTAGGAGTTTGGGTTAGTTGAGACTGGTGTACTTCCTCTGGAGTCACCAACCTCCACAACTTCTTTCAGTCTTTCCGTAATTTAACCATAGGGTTCCCCGACTTCTGCCCAATAATTGGGTTAAGAGTCTGTATCTCCCTTAGTCGCCTGTTTGTTGAATTTCTCAGAGGACCTCAATGCTAGGCTCCGGTTCGTAAGCATGCCATAGCATCAATAACATTGTCAGGCCTTCGATTCACCCCTTAAGATGGGTCCCAAGTTGGGATGGTCACTTTTCTCAGTCTCTTTTTCATTTTTGTCCCCGCAGTTCTTTTAGACAGGAACAGTTCTGAGTTCCCTCTCCCCATTTTTGGACAATTAAGGTCCCTCTCTTTTAGTCCTGACAGACTCTCTCTTCCCCAAGCCTTTGGTACTTTCTAGAGGGTCCCTGCATGTCCCAACCTGTGAAGTTGTATATTTTCATTCATTCTGCTAGTCCTTGGGGCTCCTATTCTGCCTCTTCCTACCTGTTACAGTTTCCTTTTTCCCTTTCCGCTCCCTTCACCCACACAGGTTGTTCCTTAATTCTACCTCCCATGATTTTTTTCTCCCTCCGAAGTGGGATTGAAGCATTCTCAGTTGGACCCTTTGGCTTATTAACCTTCTTGATTTTTTAGACTATATCTTAAGTATTCTGTACTTTTTCAGCTAATATCCGCTTATTAGTGAGTACAAGTCCTTTGGGTCTGAGTTACCTCACTCATGATAATATCGTCTAGTTCCTTCCTTTTTCTGCAAATCTCATGATATCGTATTCTTAATAGCTGAATAGTATTCCATTGTGTAAATGAACCACATTTTCTGAATCCATTCTTTATGAAACAATGGATTCTTTCCAAATAAGCTCTTCACTAACAAAAGAATTATTTAAAAAATATGAATTTAATTTTAAGTCGCATGAAAGCAGTAACTACATGGTTCTAAACATGAGGCCACTTAATAGCTAAATGACTGATATGAACAGCATCTTGAATACTGCACATTCCTTTCTACCTATTACAACGTGCTTCTTAAGACAGCTAAAAATAATTATTCCCTGCAGCCAACCATTGGACAGAACATGGGGCTCCCAATGGAGGAGGTAGAGAAGGAGCTGAAGGGGTTTGCAAACCATAGGAAGAACAACAATATCAACCAATTGGACCCTCCGGAGCTCCCAGAGACTAAACCAGCAAGCAAAGATTACATATGGAGGGACCCATAGCTCCAATTGCATATGTAGCAGAGGATGGTCTTGCTGGACATCAATGGGAGGAGAGGCCCTTGGTCCTGGGAAGGCTTGATTCTCCAGTATAGAATAATGCCAGGGCACAGAGCCAGGAGTGGGTGGGAGGTTGGGAGAGCACCTTCCTAAAGCCAGAAGGAGAGAGGATGGAATAAGTAGTTTCCAGAGGAGAACCTGGGAAAAAGGATAACATATGAAATATACATAAAGAAAATATCCAATAAAAATATTATTGAACAAGAAATAAAGATTGGCTTCATTGCAATCAGTTCTGTAAAGAAGGTTGGGGATTTAAATACTTGCCAAACATAGCAGAGTTAGACAAACAACAGAAGTAGGTTTGAAGTTAATGGACAGTTTAGTTAGAAACTATATCACCTAGTCATTTGGAAATAGCATATTGGAGGATGAGTAAGATATTCAGCATCTCCATTAATTTAAATTGATTGTAGAAACCTAACATGCAAACCAATCAGACAATCATGGGAAATAAATATGAGTAAGAATTATCCTACTTTCTAAATCAGGAATACAGATGCTCAATAGAAGGGTCACAAGGTAAATTACTGACAACACAACATGGACAACAGAAAAGTAGGAATGATCCACAGCAAAACCAGTGCAATATAGTAATGGCAGCAGTGAGAGGAAAGACTAACAGATTTAAATGGCTTCATATATTCATTCTATTAATTCGGTCCTTAAAAATAGAGGAGGCCACTTGAGTAGAGTAGAAAAGTATATCTGAGGAAGAAACTTCAAAAAACTAAATATATCTCGATGATATTCATGAAAATCTTAGAACACGCAAGCGTGATACTTGTGAAACCTCATAAAAAAAAAGTGTGGTTTCCAGTAAGAGCAGAAGAATAGCAGTAGCACCATCAGAATGTAGACTAAGATATGCATACTACCAATGAGAAAAGAGAGTAGAGCCAATAGGACACAGAAGCTAGTGTTCGTGTTGATTGTATACCTCAATGGGTGACAAATGGCTACATAGATAACAGGCCATTACTGCAAGGAGACCATTTTTATATGTTATCTCATATCCATGCAGGTCTTATTAGGTGCTGTTCTTAGGCAGGTTCCTCAGTACCAAAGAACAGGGCAGAGGAATTCACATGCCTAGACTAAGAGAAATTGAGGGTGGGGTTATAATAAATATTACACTAGGGAAATACTATGTAACCCATAATTTAGAGACTCTTGCCCAAGTATGACCAAAGATAAGCGCCTGTGCAGGCACATGGATGGGCTAGTCATATCAGAAGAACAAGTGGCATCAGCTAACAAATATGTGGAAAATTTGGCACCAATCCTTTGTGTGTTTTCAAGATTGAAGAAAAAGTGTAGATGAAGTTTCACAGCTTATAAACAGCATAGCAGGTTATGCCAACCAAACGTCCCTACCTCTCCTGGTAAGTGATTGTCAATTCAAGTCTGTCTACTGTGTGAAGTTTTATCTCTGTCCTTCCTCACCTACCAAAGGAACATGTATCTACCCACATGGCTACTTGGGGAGAGGTGGTTGGCTTAACGTATATGAAATAGTTAAGAGTCCATCCAGCTAAGGCGTATGCTTTAAAATATTAAAAGGTCTCTGTATGAGTATTTGGGGAACCAGTTCATTAAGAAATGTGTATCACTGTATTAATTTCCAATATTAATTATTAAGCAGAGAATGTTAATAATAATTTTAAAAATCGCACCCAAAATACAGAAACCAGAATCCAAGATTACATCTGAGAAGGCCTGCATGAAATCAATAAAATGTCAAGCTAGCTGAATCATCACCATTTGTTAAAAGTGCTGTCTTTCTGCTACTGTATAATTTTAGCTCCTTTGTCAAAGATCAAGTGACATTTTGTATGTGGGTCAATTTCAGGGCCTTCAATTCTATTCCATTGCTATACCTGTCTGTCTCTGTACTAATACCATGCAGTTTTTATCATGATTGCTCTGTAATCCAGATTGAGGACAGGGATAGTGATTCCCTCAGAAGTTCTTATATTGTTGAGAAATAAAAATCCAGAAGAGCCTAGTGAGAGGTCATGCAGACTCTAAGAGTACACAAATGCCAGTCCAGGCTACTATACCCAACAAATTTCTCAATTAACATAGACAGAGAAACCAAAACATTCTAGGACAAACCCAAATTCAAACAGTATCTATCACCAATCCAGTCGTACAAAAGTTTCTAGAAGAAAATCCCCAATACAAGGAGGGTATCAACACCAATGAAAAGAGAAGATATTAATCATCTCACAACAAAAGCAAAAAAGGACAACCACATGTGCATAATACTACCTATAAAAACAAACATAACAGGAACTAACAGTCATCTGTCTTTAACATTTCTCAATATTAATGGACTCAACTCACAAATAGAAATATATAAACTAACAGACAGGATATGCAAACAGGATCTAGAACTTTTCTGCATAAAAGAAACACACCTCACTAAAAAATACACTATCTCAGAGTAAAAGGCTAAGAAAAAATTTCCAAGCAAATGGTCCCAATAAACAAGTTGGGGCTTCCATCCTAATATCCAGTAAAATAGATTTTCAACCAAAATTACAAGTGAAATGAGGAAGGGCGCTTCATACTCATCAAAGGAAATATTCACTAAGAGAAAAATCTTAATTCACACCATTTATGACCCAAATGCAAGGACACCCACATTAATAAAGGAAACCTTACTAAGACTCAAAACACACATTGAACCCTAAACAATTATAGTGGGAGGCTTTAACAACCCACTCCCACTAATGGACAAGTCATTGAAACAGAATTAAACAGAAATACAGTGAAACTAGCAGAAGTTATGAACTGCATGGACTTAACAGATATCTACAGAACATTTCATCCTAAAACAAAAGAATACAACTTCTCATTATTTCATGGTACCTTCTCCAAAATCCACCATATACTTGCTCACAAAACAACCCTCAACTGAAGACTGAAATAATTCCATAAATCCTATCAGATATCCATGATCTAAGGCTGGTCTTAAAAAAAAGCCCACATACAAATGGAAACTAAACAACTCTCTACTCTATGATAACGTGGTTAGGAAAGAAATTAATGAATTTCTGGAATTCAGTGAAGATATTGACACAACGTACACAAACTTATGGGACACAATGAAAGTAGAGGAAAATTCATAGTACTAAGTGCCATAGTAAAAAAAAAAAACTGGAGATATATTACACTAGAAACTCAACAGCATATTGAGAGCTCTAGGACAAAAAGAAGCAAACACCCAAGAGGAGTAAGCTTCAGGAAATAGTCAAAATAGGACCAAAAATCAACCAAATACAAAGAAAACAATACAAAGAATCAACAAAACTAAAAGCTGTTTTTTTGGGAGAATAAGTAAGATAGAAAATCCCCTAGCCAAAGCAACTAAAGGGTCTAGACACAGTATACAAATAAACAAAATCAACAATAGAAATGGAGGAAATTCAAAAAATCATCAGATTCTACTACAAAAGCCAGTACTCAACAAAACCAGAAAATCTAGATGAAATGGGTGGTCTTCTAGACCGATACCATATTCCAAAGTTAAATCAAGAGCAGATAAACTATCTAAACAGATCGGTATCCTATAAGGAAATAGAAGTAATTAAAAACCTCTGAGCCAGACAGATTTAGTGTAGAATTCTACCACACCATCAATGAAATCTAATACCAATATTCCTGAAACTATTCCATCAAATAGAAACAGAAGGAACACTGTATAATTTATGCTATGAAGCCACAATTACTCAGATACCTAATCCCCACAAGGATACAACTGAAAAAGAGAACTTCAGACCAATTTCGCTTAGGAATATCGATACAAAAATACTTAATAAAATTCTTGCAAACCAGATCCAAGAACATATCAAAGCGATCATCCACTATGATCAAATGGATTTCATCCCAGGAATGCAAGGTTGGTTAAATACAAGAATATCCATTAATGTAATCCACTATACAAACAAACTCAAAGGAAAAATCACATGATAATTTCTTTAGATGCAGAAAAAATATTTGACAAAATACAATAACCCTTCATGTTAAAAGTACTGGAGAGATCAGGAATTCAACACCCATACCTAAATAAAATAAAAACAATTTACTGAAAACCAACAGCCATCAAATTAAATGGGGAGATACTTAAAGAAAATACACTAAAATCTGGAGTTTAGTGGTCTGGTGGATTGGGTGTTGGGGTCGGAACATCCTAGTTGGACAGGAGGGTTGAGAGGAGGTTTGGAACTGGGAGTGGGGGGGGGAAGGGAAAATGCTAGGCAGCCTATTCAGTGCTCACTTTTACTGAGTCTATACAGGCATCGCCTACTGATGGACACCATGTCAGAAAAGGCACAGTTGATTGCTCTCACTCAGAGCACTCCATATAGCTGACGGACACAGGTGCAACATTCATACTCACTGAAAATTTGCTTTTTTAATAGCTCATACCCGTTGTGTCTTATAGGGAAAAAGAGGGTTCTTTATCACCAATGCTCCCATTGTCAATGGACACCAAACAGCAAGACACTTGTGGGCCCTCCAGCTCCCAGCAGAAATAGCCATAATATACTTCCTCCATGGACCAAGGTCCTTGGGCAATGCCAGGGTTATATTAATGTCCCAGGGACTGGCCTCCAGCTCTACAGTATCCATGGAATACCTCTTCTTTCTGACATCCTCCAATCAGCCTTTTTATCAACAGAAAGAAACAGGAATTCTTAAAATAAGGGGTCACACAGGGCAACAACTGATGGCTCTATGTGAATAACCCCCTCCCATTTCTGGCATCCACTAAGCACCTCACTGATTTAAAGATGGCTTTATTTTTTTTCTGAAACCAGAAATTATCTCTTCAGACTATTATATTTTATCATTTTACTTTCATTCATTGCAACGAATTATATTCCTGCATTCTTTCTTGATAGCAAAATGTGTCTTCAAAACCAGATGACACAGTGCAAATTTGTACATTACCTACAATTTCTATTTTGATTCTCTTTCCCAATTCTGCAAAATACATTACCCCTTATATTTTAAAATCCATTAGACTGTTTTGAATTTTATATTTGTTTAATTTTCTAAAACATGATCAGTTTTGTAAAATGCAGTATGAAATGCTGGGAACAATATACACTTTGAGGATATTTTTGTTAAGTGAATTCAAAACTCAAGTTGGTTTGTTTGTTTTCCCTGGGTTGCTTACAATTTGTGAAATATTTTTGACTAAAGCTAGTGACTATTACTTTGTTAGGTTAAGAGTTGACTCTGACCTTTTTGTTAATGCTACAAGAGGTATTTTCAAATATATACAATTTAATATGATGTTATAAATGGATAATCCCCATTTAATATTAATACATATCACCTTAAACCAAATTTTCTCATAATTTTTATAATGGATAAATATTGAACTTTAACATTATATATATATGTGTGTGTATATATATATATGTATGTATTTGTATGTGTGTACCTCTTATTTATGTTAAATATAACCCAAAACCTAAATACTAAGAGTGAATTATCAATTTGTATCTAATTATGTAATGTAAATTATGTTATCAAATGAAAAATAAAATTAAAAAAATAATTTTAGCTGTCATGTAAGATGCTAGACTATAGTTAACCCAATGGTTCCGTTCAAGCGTCTCAGTGATAATGTTATTATAGTCACCTATCTGGAATTCATTCCATTAAATATGTATAAATTTTTACATTTATAAGCTAAAACACAGTATCCAAAGTTTATGTGTTGTTAAAGAAGATATAAAAATCAAACTTGAAGATCAAAGTATGCTAATGAATATGAGCACAAAAGCCACAGAGCAGAACATGGATGGGTTCTATCTGATTCTGTTTTAATTCATCACCTAAAGCAAATATTTCATCACGCAGGTTTTCTCCTTGAGGATTTGTGCTGCCCTTTAATCAATTTATGGTAACGAGTATTCTAATAGGTACATTTATTCATAAAACCCTGGGGGCAATAGAGACTGTAAGTATCAAACTAAGATCACCATACAACAGTCTTTCTCAGGTAAGTAGCCAGCACAGCTCCCTCTGAGCTCACACATCATCACTCCATTACTGTATACCAGTTCTTTCCAAGATTAGTTTATCGTGAACTGTGTTTTACATTAGGGAAAGAACTGGTGTTGTTTAATCATAATGACACCTTATCACTCTGCCGGGCTTCAACTTAACTATTTGCATGTGTATCTATACTTTAATGTTAGTCATTCAGTGGTTATAAGATAAGGACACAAAAAGGCTGAATAGAATGTATAATTTGGCATGGGAAAGGCAAAAGTAAACCACAATGCAAGTGATAAAGTCGTCTTGGGTAACCAGATATATTTTAAATCAATGATAGTTCTTTTATGACTCACTATTAATTCTTAAATAGGATAATTCATGGTGTGCTGCTATATTATTAATGAAGACACTGAAGCAGCTCAGAGAATTCCATGTATACTTTTATTACAAATGAACCACCATTGAACTCAGAGGTGAATAATTAGAAATTTGATTCTGTATTGATTCTGTTAGTTTATGTTGAGTGTAATGTTCTTTGTGGTTTCCCAATGATTAAGCTTTCATAAATTTATTTTCCATGAAGCATCTACATATAACATATCAAGTGTTTTTGTTCATTAATATAATGTGGTACAAGAGAAGGTATGTAGTAAACAAAAAAATAATATATGAAAAGGGTGGACAGAGGGAAAATTTAAGAGATAGAAATTGCACAAAGATAGGAGAGAGAAACAAGTGGAAACACACACACAAATGGATAGAGGGTGGAAGTGGCAAAACAGAGTGAAATGGATGTTTACTTCATGGAGCTTGTCTTTAATTTTAAAATGATGGACATTTTTTCTATACAATTAACTCCCTTATTTTTCAGAAACTGAAAGTCATGGGATTCATTAACCAAACAATTCCCTCTGACTTTCTCCTTCTGGGCCTTTCACGTGACCCTGAATTACAGCCTGTCATGTTCGGACTTTTTCTCTTTATATACCTGGTAACAGTGATTGGAAACATGTTCATAATATTGGCCATAAATTTAGATTCCCATCTCCATACTCCCATGTACTTCTTTATCTCCAACCTCTCCTTGACTGATATCTGCACAAGTACCACAACAATACCAAAGATGCTTGTGAATATGCAAGAACAGAATCTAAGCATAACTTTTGCAGGATGCCTCACTCAGGCTTGCTTTGCCATGCTATTCGTTAGTCTGGAGTGCTGCCTTCTTGCAGCAATGGCATATGATCGCTATGTGGCCATTTGCTACCCCTTGAGATACACAGTCATCATGAATTGGTATCTCTGTCGTCTAGTCATCCTAGTCTCCCTGCTCAGTAGCACTGCTAATTCATTACTCCTCAGTCTCATGATGTTGTGGCTGTCCTTCTGCAAAAACTTGGAAATCCCACACTTCTTTTGCGAAATTACACAGGTCGTTAAGTTAGCCTGTTCTGACACATCCATCAACATTATATTGATATATATTGCAAGTTTCACATTTGGTGGCATTACTTTTTCTGGAATCATTTTCTCTTACATTGAAATTGTCTCCTCTGTTTTGAAAATACCATCTGTGAAAGGAAGATATAAAGCCTTTTCTACCTGTGGGTCTCATCTCTCAGTCATAACTTTATTCTATGGGACAGGTTTAAGTGTGTGCATCAGCTCATCAGTAACTGATTCTCCCAGGATGACTGCAATGGCATCAGTTATGTATACTGTGGTGACTCAGATGCTGAACCCCTTCATTTACAGCTTGAGGAATAAAGATATGAAGGAAGCCTTGACGAAAGTCATAGGTAGAATGATTTCCCTTTCATAAATATGTTGTCTTCTTTGGATAGATCCTATAGTTAATTCACTCTGACAAGATTCCAGGAATCTCCAAATGTCTCACCATTCCTTTACTAATCCTTGTAAATTCAGTGTGTGACATAATGTCAGGTTGTTTTTATTATTTTTCTATGTTTACTTATTGTGGACAAATTGTCACAATTATGTTATTGATTTCTTTTCTGTTATAAAATCAGTGATACAATATTTGACTATGGGTCAATGTCTGTGTATTATATAAAAGTGAACCATACATGTGTATTTGTATATATGCATACATTAATATTTATATGTAGACATATATAGCAAAAAGATGGGATATTAATCTTATTGATATATGTATATTAATATATGCAACTAGACAATATACATGGTTGGGAACTACAAGAAAGCATTTCAACATATGCAGAAAATATGTAATGATAAGATCATGGCAATTAGGCAAAATGCTACTTCCAACATTTATGATTAATTTCAATGGAAAACACTGAATGAAATTTATTTGAATTTATGTTGTTCATTTTTGTCAACCATTGTACATTAAAAGTTAGTTTATCCATCCAGATATAATGTATACTTGTCCTTTCTCTGTTTATCTGTCTCATATATCTTTCCAATTTTGTCAGAATTAATATTGTATTACCAGCTGTGAAATTATCATTGCCTTTCAAATATACATAAGATAAAATGGTGTTTCTCATTCTGTGCCTGACTACTTTCACTAAACAAAATAGCATTTAGTTTAAATAATTTTACCTAAAATGATAATAATTTATGTTTATGGTAGAATAGAATTCTGTTGTGTCTACATACCATTTTCCCTTTATACATATATACATGTATTATTGTTTAAAATTAATTTCTTATGTGAATGTTGACAGTATTGGTTCAATTGGATAAAAATGAATATACAACTACTAAATATTTGTCTTTATACATTTATATTGGCACCGATTTCAGATGTAGTTCTATAAAACTTTACTTGTTTCAATAACTTTTAAAAGAACCTCATACTGACGTCTTAATCAATGTAGCAAATTGCTCAGTAACAATTTATGAAAGATAAGTTGCTCTGTGAATAAATACCATTTTTTACTGGCTGATAACTGATGCTGTCATTTTAACTCAGGTAGTATATCAATGAGATTTCACTGATAGAATGGCATTGAACCATTTTTCAAATGGATTTTTCATTTGTATCTATTATTTTGTGGAAAGTATATTCAGTTCCTTTGCTTATTACTTAACTGGATTGTTTGAAATTTACCTTCCTTTTGAATTCTTTTTTATTTTATACTATTTTATGGATCTGTATCAATTGAGTAGAATAAAGGTGAACTTAAAAGTTACTGAGGATATTTTCAAACCTATTAAATGACTTATGCCTCATCCATTAAGAGCAGGTCAATAGCAATGTCAGGTGATGCTCCAAGAGCTGGATAAACTAAGATTTGTGTACCCAACATGTTCATTGCTGAAATCATCATATCTAAATCATATTCTTCTGAAGAAACAACAAAGTCAATTTAATCAGTTTTATTTCTAAAAGAACAGAATTGAAGTTTATCTCAGTAATTTTATGTTAATAAGAGATACTTGGAGTTTTCAGGAAGAACACATTAGGATCTAATATTACAAAAATGCATTGTCTAACATATTCAAACACAAAGAATTTTGACTTTTTAAGCCAGAGCCAAGAATTTGTGAAACAACAGTATTATTGCTAGTAATCTACAGCTTTATCTTCAGTATGTGTTACAGTAATACAATAGCAATCTTATATTGATTTGTCCATTTTGAAGCTTCTTGTCCTTGATAATATATGAGATTTTAAACTCAATTCCTTATCACAACTGACTACTGTTCATTTGAGATGCAAAAATAAATAAGTAGAAGAAATGATAGGTCTCACAGAGCTTGGGACACCAACATACAGGGTTCATACAGGAGCTAGACCTAGACTATCTACACTTTTGAAACCAATGTGCATCTTGGTGTTCATGTGTTTGTCCTAACAAGTAGATTAAGGCTCTCTCAGTCTCTATATCTTGGCATGGGATCCCCTTCCCTACTACTTGGACTGCTTGGTTGTGAAACCTGCTGGGACCAGATGCACCACTGTGGAATGGTACCCAAGGGAAGGCTCTATTTCTCTGAGGAGAAGTAAATAGGGCAATTGAGGGAGGGGGTTTATAATAGTGGGACTAGGAAGAAAGGATGGGGGCTGTGATTGACACATAAGTGAATTTTAAATGCACACACACACACACACACACACACACACATGTATATATATATATATATATATATATATATATATATATATATATATAAAATTTTACATAAACCAAGTCCTGGGATTCTTTAAAAACCTGATGACATAGTATTTTCAAAGATATTATCTATAGTATGTGTTGTTTAGGAACTGGAACTATCTTACCCCCATCACTATATGTCTGGGAAATAAAGAGCTGAGAAAGATTAACCACAGAATAGTGAACCAGATGGGGAAGGAAGAAGCAGGAGGACCACGGTAACAGTGTTGGGAGAGGACTGTAACTGATTATGTCATTCAAAATCTACAGTCTTCCCAGAAGTGACTATAGAAGTACAGGCAAATGTAGTTTGTTGAAACATTACTCATTTGAAATATTTGAGATGTTTGTACTGATTTTTATTTAAATATTGATGGAGAGAATGTGTTTATAATAATTAATAATGGATCAAACAATACATTACACAAGAAAACAAGTTCAAAGTCTGAAAATATTGAGAATAATGCTTTATTTTCAATTTTCATATAAAAAAGAGTTTTGAGGAATATTAAGTTGTTTAGTGTCTGTGCATGGGGTAAATTCCAAGTTGAGGTAGTCTATAAATGTTCTTTCCTTCAGTCTCTGCTCCATTTTTTGTCTCTCCATTTCCATTAGCCAGGAACAAATCTCAGTAAAAAAAATTTAGATGGATGGGTGGCCCCATCTCTCTAGTGTGGGCCATAGTCACATATTGAAGGTGGTCTTTTCAGGTTTCAACTCTCCACCCTTGGGCATTGCAGCTAATGTCATCCCCGTTGGGACCTGGGAGATTTTACATCCCTGGTTTTTGGGACTATCTAGTAGTTTCCCCCAACCTCCTCACCATACTTCTCCATATTTCAATTTATTCTCCTGGTCCCTTTGGGCTTTTTCCTATCTCCCCCAAACAAGGTGCTGCCCCCTTTTATCCTAGCTTACCCCTCTGACTCAGGTACCTCCCTCTCTCTACCTCTTGTGATTATTTTGTTCCCCCTTCTAAGTGGGATTGAAGCATCCATACTTGGGCCTTTCCTCTTGCTAAGCTTCACATGGTCTGTGTGTTGTATCATGAGTATTCTGAATTTTTGGCTAATATCCACTTACCAGTGAGTATATCCCTTGTATGTCCTTGTGGCTCTGAGTTACCTCACTCAAGATGATATGTCCTACTTTCATCCATTTGCCTGCAAAATTTGTGATGTCCTCATTTTTAATAGGTGAGTAGTATTCAATTATGCAAATGAAAACTATTTTCTGTATCCATTTTTTGGTTGAGAGATATCTGGATTATTTCCAGCTTCTGGCCATTTCATATCTATAAAAGCATGCAGTGAACAGAGTGGAGCATGTGTCTTTGTGATATGGTGGAGCATCTTTTGGGTATATTCCCAGGACTTGTATAGACGTTTCTTTAGGCAGAACTATTTTCAGTTTTCTGAGTAACAATTAAAATGGTATCCAGAGTTCTTTTTACCAGTTTTTCAGTTCCACTATCAATGGGAGAGTGTTTCTCTTTATCTACATCCTCTCCACCAACTTCTGTCCTGAGTTTTTTTGGTTTTGTTTGTTTGTTTGTTTGTTTGTTTGTTTGTTTTTATCTTAGTCACTCTGACTGGTGTAAAGAGAAAACGTGGAGTTATTTTGATTTGCCTTTTTCTGATGAATAGGGATGAAAATGAGCATTTTTTTATGTGATTCTCAGCCACTTGATATTCCTCTGTTGAAAATTTGGTATAGGTCTGTACCCCATTTTTAAAAGGTTTATTTGATTCTCTGGAGTCTCAATTCTTGAGTTCCTTTTTATATTTTAGACATTAGCCCTCTACATGACATATGGTTATGAAAGATGTGTTCCTAATCAGTAGGTTGCCAAACTGTCTTGATGACAGTGTCCTTTTCCTTACAGAAGCTTGTCAGTTCCGTGAGGTCCCAATGGTCAATAGTTGATCTTAGATCCTAAGCCATTGGTATTTTCTGTTCAGAAGCTTTTCCCCAGTGACAATATATTCAAGCCTGTTTCCCACTTTTTCTTCTATTAGATTAAGTGTATCTGATTTTATTTTGAAGTTCTTGATTCACTTGGACATGAGCTTTATACAAAGTGATGAATATGGTGTAGGGAGCTGCGACGTGCTGCGCCACAAAGATGGGCTGGTTTCCGCCTTCCACCCTCCCAATGGTGAGCACTCCTTATAGTAAACAAGTCCTTATTTGGCTATGCCTGCCTGACCTGCTAGCTTCCACATAGTGACAGCCTATCTGCATGACCCACATGGCTTGCTAGGATTGGCCAGCGCTAGCTATTTAAGTGTGGTGTGGTGGCTCCCCAGGATCAGAAGATTGTATCAAGGTTCCTGAGTAAAACTGCTTGAAGAAGATCTCTGGTCGCCTCTTCCTTGCTGGTCGAGGTTGGGTGCGACAAGTGGTGGCCCATAAGTGGACCTCCTGAGATCAGAACTTCTTGCAGTCAGGGCAGTGCTGGAAAGTTCCCAAGGTAAGGTGAGACCATAAGGACAGCGGGAAATAAGTGGCTATAAAGTCTCAGGGTAGTGAGCAAGAAAGTTCGCTGTAGCAGCGAACCGAAAGTAAAGTTCGCGGTAGCAGCAAACCGAAAGTAGCAAGACTCGAGGTGAATTTAACCATAGCAGCTTAGAAAGTTTTGTCATGGGGACCTCATAGTCTCATCCAATTTTTCTGGCTCTTCAAGAGCTGTTTGAGCGAAAGAAACTAAAAATAAAAAGGAGCACCATAGAGAGATTTCTGAGCGAATGCAATGCCATTGCACCCTGGTTCGCAGTCTCTGGTAATCTTACTGTGGCAAGTTGGGAAAAATTAGGGAAAAACCTTGATTTTGCCTGGGAACAGGGGATTCTAAGACCTGGGGTCCGTCCAGTGTGGCGCTTAGTGCGTAGTTGCCTTGAGGATCAAAAATGTTGTGAGGCAGCTATAGAGAAGCGGCAAGCTGCCCTAGAAATGCTTCAAGAGGAGAGGTCAGAAAAGCAGGGAAGCACAAAGGAGACAGACTCAGAAAGACAGATACAGAGGAGGAAACAGATGAAACAGATTCAGAAAAGGAGTTACAAGAGTTGATAGATCAACTGCAGAAACAGTCTCTAAGGAATAGACAGAAGAAGAAAAGGAAAAAGCCTAAAATGGTGGAGGAACCTCCTGGGCGGTTCCCTTCGGCTCCTCCTCCCTGCAATGTTGTAGAGGGAGGAAGTCGAGTTTTGGGTAGTACATTCTGCCCAGAAGTGTGGAAGGCAGTCCGCACACAACTACTTCTGACCTATCCTAAGGAACAGATATCCTTAGCCCTTTTTACTCTTAATTTTTAAATTTTGGATGATGATGGCCTTTCTGCCGCTGACCAACATAAGTGTCGGGGAGGCACGTTGAAAGGTTATGTGAAATGGAAAGATGTGATCACTGGCTTATGGCATGGGCCAGATCCCATGCTGGCGTGGGTGAGACGGTCTGTTTGTATGTTTCCTCAGGACTGGCAAGATCCATTGTGGGTCCGTGAAAGATTGACCAGGAGGTGCAACAAGAATGAAGATCCTGCTGTTGCTGACACTTCTCGGTGTGACCCAAGTGCTGGTACAAACGGATCCCCGGTGGGGGGTACTATCAGTGTTCCTGAGACTCATGCTGTTACGTCATGAACTTTAAGCCCACTTCTCTAATTTGTCTTAACAGTTGTCAAGTTATCTTTTAGGTAATTGGACGGGAGAATTCGATTTCTTAATGGATCCGCTACATGTAGCCATCGTGACCGTGAACTCCACACGTGCGGATGCTAGACTGGCTATGGGATTGTCATCTTGGATTGCTGCTGCAATGAATCATCTGAGGGAGTGGGAGGGTATGGGAGCCCTAGCTGGACTCTTGCTGCTGGTCTCCCTAGTGAGTTTGTGATGTCTCTGTAGAATGAGGTTTATTCAGAGGCGTCTCACGGCTATGGTGGTACAGGCATTTGCAGCCACTGAAGCAGGACAGTCCCCTGACTTAAGTCTGCCTGGCTTATGGTCATTCAGAAGACCTAGTTGCACCTCGCCCCTGAGTATGTGTGAGTGACCCTGCCCAGTGACGGGCAACTTCCCTTCTACCTAAGGCATGGAACCTTGTGGGCGACGAGGTGTCCTAAGACGGATTTAATGAAGGGATGATCCTAAGGGGGGGGGTAGCCACGCTCAGTGGTGCCTTTGCCTGCTTGATTATTTAAACAAAAAGGGGAAACTGTAGGGAGCTGTGAAGTACCGGGCCTCAAAGATGGGCTGGTTTCCGCCTTCCACCCTCCCTATGGTGAGCGCTCCTTGTAGTAAACAAGTCCTTATTTGGCTATGCCTGCCTGACCTGCTAGCTTCCGCATAATGACAGCCTATCTGCATGACCCACATGGCTTGCTAGGATTGGCCAGCGCTAGCTATTTAAGTGTGGTGTGGGGGCTCCCCAGGATCAGAAGATTGTATCAAGGTTCCTGAGTAAAACTGCTGGAAGATCTCCTCTGGTTGCGTCTTCCTTGCTGGTCGAGGTTGGGCGCGGCAATATGGATCAATTTGCATTATTCTACATACAGAATAGCAGTTGGACCAGCACCATTTGTTGAAGATGTTCTTTCTTCCATCGTACATTTTTGACTTATTTGGCAAAAATTAAGTGTCCATAGGTGTGTGGGTTTATATCTGCGTCTCCAATTCTACTCAATTGTTTAACCTGCCATTCTCTGTACCAATACCATGCAGCTTTTATCACTATTGCTCTTTAGTACACTAAGTTCAGGGATAGTGATTCCCAGTTTTTGAGAATTGATTTAGCTATCCTTAGTTATTTGTTATTCCATAAGAAGTTGAGAATTGCCCTTTCTTTTTTATTGGATATTTTATCTATTTACATTTCAACTGTTAGCCTTTCTGGTTTCACCTCTGCAAACCCCCTTTTCCATCCCCCCTCCACCTGCTTCTATCAGGGTGCTTACTTACTAATGCACACACTCCCACTTCACTGCCCTGACATTGCCCTACATCAGGGTCTCAAGCCTTCGCAGGACCAAGGGCCTCTGCTCCAATTGATGTCAGACAAGGCCATCCTCTGCTACATATGCAGCTCCAGCCATGGGTCCCTCCATTTATATGCATTGGTTGGTCGTTTAGCCACTAGGAGCTCTGGAGAGTCTGATTGGTTGATGTTATTGTTATTCCTGTGGAGTGGCAAAGCCCTTCAGCTCCTTCAGTACTTTCTCTAACTCCTTTATTGTGGTCCCCATGCTCAGTCCAATGGTTGACTGCAAGAATCTGCATCTGTATTTGTCAGGCTCTGCTAGAGCTTCTCAGAGACAGTTATATCAGTCTCCTATCAGCAAGCATTTCTTGGCATCAGAAATAGTGTCAGGATTTGCTGTCTGTGTATAATATGGGTCCCCAGGTAGGGCAGTCCCTGGATGGTCTTTTTTTCCAGTCTCTGATTCACCATTTGTCCTCATAGTTCCTTTAGGTAGGAGCAATTCTGGGTAAAATTTTGAAAAAGAGTGCATGGCCCGATCTACCAAACAGGGTACTTGCTTAACCTCTGGATATGGTCTCTACAGGTTCTTTCTCCCCTATGTAGGGCATTTCAGCTAATCTCATCCCTATTGAGTCCTGGGAGCTCTTGCTTTACTGGCATCTGGGACACCCAGATCCCCAATCACCCCCATTGCTACACATCTCTGTTCAAATTCCTGACCCTCTGTACATCATCCATATCTCCTCCCAAACTTGGTCCATCCTCCATTTTTCTTCTCACCCTCCTCTCTTCCTTTTCAGTACCTCCCACCCTCTACCTCCATGAGTATTTTTGTTCTACATCCTTAGAAGAATTGGCATACAAACTTTGGTCTTACTTCTTTGTGACCTTCATCTGTGAATTGTATCTTGGGTATTCCGAGATTTGGGGCTAATACCGACTTCTCAGTGAGTGCATACCATGTGTATTCTCTTGTGATTGGATTACCTCCCTCAGGGTGATATATTCTAGTTCATTCTATCTGCCTAAGAATTTCATAAAGTCATTGTTTTAACATCTGAGTAGTACTCCATTGTGTGAATGTACCACATTTTCAGTCAGTTGAAGGACATCTGGGTTTTTTTCCAGCTTCTAGGTATTATAAATAAGGCTGCAATGAACATAATGGAGCATGTGTCCTTGTTATATGTTGGAGGATCTTTTGTGTATATGTCCAAGAGTGGTTTAGCTGTGTCCTCACGTAGTACTGTCTATTAAGATTTGAGTCAGGATTTTGATGGGGATTGCACTGACTCAGCAGACTGTTTTAGGTAAAAAAAAAATTGCCATTGTTATTATGTTAATTTTGCAGATCTATGTTCATGGAAATTCTCTCTATCATCTGAGCTCTTTTTCATTGTTTTTCTGCAGGGACTTGAAGTTTTTGTCATGCATATTTTTCACTTGCTTGATTCAACTTGTGCCAAGATATTTTATATTATTTGTGACTATTGTGAAGGGTGTTGTTTCCTTAATTTTTTTCTCTGTCAATCATGCTTTGTATAGAGGAAGGCTACTGATATGCCTGTATTAATTTGTATCCAGCCACTATGAATAAGGTGTTCAGCAGCTGTAGTTCTCTTCTAGAATTTTTTTGAGTCACTTATGTATATTATCAAATCATCCACAAATAGTAATATGTTGACTTTTTCCTTTCAAATTCAATTCCATTCGCCCTCCTTTTGTTGTCTAATTGCTCTAGTTAGAACTATATTGATTGGATAAGAAAATGTGGTCAACATTGTATTATCACTGAGTTTCATTGGATTGCTTCAAATCTGTCAGATTTTAATACTGGCTGTTGGTTTGCTGTATATTATTTTTATTTTGTATAGGTATGTACCTTAAATTTCTGATCTCTCCACGATTTGAAGCAGTGCTTTAATTGCTCAAAGTTGTTTTAAAATCTGAGATAACCATGTGCGTTTTTTTCCTTTGAGTTATTTTATATGGTGGATTATATTGATGGATCTCCTTATAGTGAACCCCTGCTGTATCACTGGGATGAATCCTACTTGTATGTGGTGAATGATTGTTTTAAGATGTTGTTATATTCAGTGTGTGAGAATTTTATTGAATATTTTCACATGAATATTCATAAATGAATTTGTTTGATGTTCTCTTTCCCTGTTGCAGTTTTGTGTTGTTTACTTCTCAGAGTAATACTGGATTCATAGAACAAATTAGGTGTTTTCCTTCTGTTTCTATTTTATTAAATATTTTGAGAAGTATTGGTGTTAGATCTTCTTTGAAGGTCTGATAGAACTCTGTACTAAACAAATCTTGGCCAGTGCTTTTATCTTTAGTCTTTTTTTTACAGTCCAGTCCGTATTCACCACCAGTTCTGCCCTCTGACAGTTTCTCATCCCATTCCTTTTGCCCCACCTCCAAGAGGATGACCCCATGCCACCATACCCACCACAACCCCACCAGAACTCTACATTCCCTGGGGTCTCAAGTCTATCAAGGAATAGGTGCATCTTTTCTCATTGAGGCCAGACCTGGAACTCCTCTGCACAATATGTGTGGGGTCCTCGGATCAGAAAGTATATGCTGAATGGTTGGTAGTTCACTGAGAGATCATGTGGGTAAAGTTTTGTTGAGATTGCTGGTCTTCCTCTGAGGACACCCTCCTTCACAACTTATTCCAGCTTTGCCCTAATTAAACCACAGGGGACCTTGACTTCAGATTATTGGTTTCGTGTAAGAATCTTCTGTCTCAGTCAGCTGCTTGTTGGGCCTCTTGGAGGGCAGCCAGGTAAGGCTCTTGTCAGTAAGTATTCTTAGCATCAGTAATAGTGTCAGGCCTTGGAGACTACCCTTTTGATGAGGCACAAGGCCAGTCAATGGACCTCCTTTCCCTAGTCCCTTCTCCATGTTCTTTTAGACAGGAACAACTCTGGGTCACAGTTTTTGGCTGTGGAATTATAACACCATCCCTCTACTTGATGTCCCATCTTTCTACTAAAGGTAGATTCCTCAAGTTCCCTCTTCCCAGTATTGGGCATTTCATCTAAGTTTCCTCCCTTTGAGTCTTGAGGTTTTTTTTTTTTTTTTTCCATTTCCCATGTCTCTGGTACATTCTAGACGTCCCCTCCCACACACACATTTTGCAAAGAAGGTATATCCTTTTGCTTTAGGGTAAAGGGTTCTGTAGATATCTGTTAAACTCTTTTTGGTTCTTTTTTTTTCCCCGGAGCTGGGGACCGAACCCAGGGCCTTGCGCTCCCTAGGCAAGTGCTCTACCGCTGAGCTAAATCCCCAACCCCTAACTCTTTTGGTGTTTAATTCTGTTAGTTTCACTCCGTCACTATTTAGTTTCTATTTCATTGGCTTATATATTTCTGAAATCTCCCACTATTATTGTGTGTTTTGAGTTTTAGAAATGTTTCTTTTAAGAATGATGGTGCCTTGGATTTGGGGCATAGATATTCAAAATTAAGACTTTATCTTGGTGGATTTTTCCTTTAATAAATATGAAGTGTCTTTCTCCATCCTGAGTGATAATGTTTTGTTGAATATCTACTTTATTAGATATTAAAAAGGGTACTGCAGCTTGTTTCTTGGGATTGCTTACTTGGAAAACATTTTCCATCCTTTAACTCTGAGTGGTGCCTACCATTGTCACTGAGGTGTGTTTCAGCAAAATGCTGGCTCTTGCTTATGTATCCAGTCTATAAACTTGTGGCTTTTTACAGGGGAATTGAATCCATTGATACTGAGGGATATTAAAGAGCAATGTTTGTTTGTTCCTTTTGTTTTTGTTGTTAGAAGTGGTATTAGGTTTGTGTGATTGTCTTTGAGTTTGTTTTGAAATGATTTATTTCTTGTATTTTCTTGGGTATAGTCACTGTCCTTGTGTTGGATTGTTTTTTTGTGTTGACTGTTTTTGTTTGGTGTTGTTGTTGTTGTTGTTGTTGTTGTTTGGTTTTTTGTTTTTGTCTTGGTAGAATCCTGTGTATGGCGTTTTAGTAGAACAATATCATTTAAATTTGATTTTGCAGTGGAGTATCTTGGTTTAACCATCTGTAGATTAAGAGTTTTGGTGGTTAGAGTAGCCTAAGCTGGCATTTTTGTTTTATTGGGGTTACAAGATATCTTCCAAAGATTTTCTGGCTTTTAGAGTGCCTGTTGAGAATTCAGGTTTAATTCCAATAAGTCTGCCTTTACATGTTACTTGAGCTTTTTTTCTCGCTGCTTTTATTTTACTTTCCTTGTTTTATGCATTTATTGATTTGATTATTATCAGAGAGGAGAATATTCTTTTTGACACAAGCTATTTGGTGATGGAAACTTCTCAGACATTTATGGCCACTTCTTTCTTTAGATTAGGGAAATTTTTGCTGAAGGTTTTTTTGTTTGTTTGTTTTTGTTTTTTGTTTTTTTTGTTTGTTTTTTGTTTTTTTTGTTCTTTTTTTGTTTATTTGTTTGTTTGTTTGTTTTTGCCCTTTGAACTGGAAATCTTTGCTCTCTCGTATCCTTATTATTCTTTGCTTTTGTCATTTCACTGTGTCCTGAATTCCTGTATGTTTTGCATTAGGAGCATTTTGCACTCTTTATTTTCTTTGACCATTATGTCAATGTCTTCTAGTATCTCTACACTTGAAATTCTCTCTTCTCTCTCTTCTTTTCTGTTGGCGATTCTCACATTTGTAACTCCTGATTTTTTTTCTTATTTTTTCATCTCCTGGAATACCACAATTGGTAATTTCTTTAGTGTTTCTATTCCATTTTTAGGTCTTGGATGGTTTAAATCAATTCCTTGACATGTTTGATAATGGTTTTCTGTTTTTCTTTAAGGGATTTGTTTCCACTTTAAGGGTTTCTACCTTTTTGCCTTGTTCTCCTGTATTTCTTTAAGGGAGTTGTTTATGTCCTTGTTAAAGGCCTCTATCATGACCTTGAAATGGGATTTCATGTCAGATTCTTACTTTTCTCCTGTGGTAGAGTATCCAGGGCTTGCTGTGGTGGGACAACTGGGTTCTGATGATACAATGTTACATGGCTTCTGTTGCTGATGGTCTTGTGCTTGTCTTTCACTTTCTAGCTTTCTCTGGTATTAACTCCTCTGAGTGTCTCTGGCTGAAGCCTGTCCATCCTTGGAGGCACATAGAACTCTGTGACATGAGTTAGAGCAGTTCTCCTGGGAGGTAAACAGTGCTGTCTCAATTTAGGTGGGCCTCCATTATCTCTGGTTGCAACAGACCTCCTGGGAGATAGTCAGGATGTTGGGTGTGGAAGAGGGGCAAAAGAGCCAGATCTGCCCAGGCAGAGTTGCAGACCAGAAGTACCAGACAAGTTTTTTAATTTTTCCAAAGATTTATATTTTCTTGCTTATTTACATGTTTATTACTTATTTATATATTTAAATAGTTATTTTGAGACAAGCTATCATGTATTCCAGGCAGTCCTAATACTTGCCATATTGTCACGTCTAGCTTTGAACTCCTGACCTACTCTCCTATTCAGTCTCTCAAGAAATATAGCTATTTGCTACCACATCCAGTTTCAAACCATTTACTTGAAAACAGGCTAAGTCAGGAACCCAAACAATTTTTTTCACATTTTATTGTATATGTCTGGGTACTTGGCTTCATGTGTATATATGCAATACACGCATAGAGTGCCCACAGGGGCCAGAAGAGGGCACTAGATACCCTGGAACTTGAGGAGAAGGCAGTTGTGAGCTGTCATGTGGGTTCTGAAAATTAAACTTGAGTCATCTGTAAGAACACTCTGCTCTCCTAACTACTGGACCATCTCTCTGGCCTCTCAATTTTTTCTTTTCTTTTATTATATTTTTCTTTAATTACATTTCAGGTGTTATTCCCTTTCCTGGTTTCCCCTACAAAACATACCTCTCACATATCTCCTCCTCCTGTTTCTATAAGGGTGCTCACCCACCCTGTAACCAACTCCCTCCCACTTTCTTGCCCTGGCATTCTCCTACACTGAGGCATCAAACCTTCACAGGACCAAAAACTGCTTTTCCGACTGATACCCAAAAAGGCCATCCAATGCTACATATAGTGCCATGGGTCATTCCGTGTGTATATTTTGGTATGAGGCTTCATCCCTGGGAACTCAGGGGGTGGGAGGTGGTTGGTTACTGTTCTGCCTAAGGGGTTGCAAACCCCTTTGTCTCTTTCAGATGTTTTTGCAACTCCTCCATTGGGGACTCTATTCTTAGCACAATGATTAGCTATAAGCACATACCTTTGTATTTATCAGGCCCAGGCAGAGTCTCTCAGGAGATAGGTGAGACTATCAGACTCCTATCATCATGCACTTCTTGGCATCTTCAATAGATTTGGCGTTTGGTATCTGTATATGGGATGGATTTCCAGGTGGTACACTCTCTGAAAACCTTTCCTTCTGTCTCTGCTCCACATTTTGTCTCTATATTTCATCCAGTGAGTAATTTGTTCCACCTTCTAAGAAACACTGAGGAATCCACACTTTGGTCTTCCTTCTTGAGCTGCATGTGATCAATGAATTGTATATTGAGTATTCTGAGTGTTTAGACTAATACACATTTATCAGTGAGTGCATACCATATATGTTTTTATTGTGAGTGAATTGCCTCACTGAATATGATATTTTCTAGTTCCATTTATTTGCCTAAGAATTTCATGAAGTCTTTGTTTTACTAGCTGAGCAGTATTCCTGTGTGTAATGTACCACATTTTCTGCATCCATTCCTCTGTTGAAGGACATCTGTATTCTTTCTAGCATCTGGTTGCTATGAGCATAGTGGAATGTGTGCTCTTGTTATATGTTGGAGAATCTTTTGGGTATATGCCCAGGAGTAGTAGAGCTGGGTCAGGTAGTACTATGTTCAAGGTTCTGAGGAGCTGCCAGCCTAACATCCAGAGTAGTTGTATCAGCTCACAATCCCATCAAAAATAGAGGAGTGCTCCTCTTTCTGAACATCCTAACCAACATCTGCTATCACCTGAGTTCCCATTTGTCAATTGTTAATCTTACACCATAAGCAATGGGTGCTCTGTTCAGGAAATTTTCCCCTGTACCCCTGTGTCCAAGGATCTTCCCTACTTTCTCTTATATTGGATTCAGTGTACCTGGCTTTATGTGGATGTCCTTGATCTACTTGGACTTGAGCTTTGTCAAAGGTGATAAGAATGGATCGATTTGCATTCTTATACATGATCACCACCAATTGAAACAGCACCATTTGTTGAAAATGTTGTCCTTTTCCCACTGGATAGTTTTAGCATCCTTTGTCAAAAACAAGTGACCATAGGTGTGTGAGTTCATTTCTGGGTCTTCAATTCTATCTTGCCAATCCGTAACCATGGGAGGTCTTCCTATCTTCTGAGATCTTATTCACCTTCTTTCTTCAGAGATTGAAGTTCTTTCACTTACTTGGTTAGGGTTACACGAAAGTATTTCACATTATTGGTGACTATTGTGAAGGAGCTTATATCCCTAATTTCTACCTCAGTCAGTTTATGCTTTGAGTACATGAAGGCTACTGATTTGTTTGACTTAATTTTATATCCAGCCACTTATGTCACATAAGCATTCTATCTTTTCATCTAGTAATTGAGATATTTTGACTTCTGTTGTGTTGGTTGTAATGTCTCCATTTTAATTTCTAATATTTTTTATTTGAATACAGACTCTCTGCCCTCTAGTCTGGCTAAGGGTTCACCCATATTGTTGATTTTCACAAAGAACCAGTTCCAGATTTTGTTGATTCTTTGTATAGTTTATTTGGTTTCTACTTGGTTGATTTCAGTTCTGAGTTGATTATTTTCTGCCATTTATTTTTCTTGGCTCCCTTTTGTTCTAAAGTTTTCAGGTGTCCTCTCAAGCTGCTAGTGTATGCTTTCTTTTTGAAGGAACTCAGAGTCGAGTTTTACTCTTAGCACTACTTCTATTCTGCTCCATAAGTTTGGGTATAGTGTGCCTTCATTTTCATTAAATTCTAAGAAGTCTTTAATTTCTTCATTTCCTCCTTGACCAAGTCATCTTTGAGTAGAGCCTTATAAGTTTCTATGTATATGTGGGCTTTCTGTTATTGAATACTAGCCTTAGTCTCTGGTGATCTGATAGGATACATGGGGTTAGTTCAATTTTCTTGTATCTGTTAAGGGATATTTTTTGACCATTGAGATGGTCAATTTAGAAGAAAATTCCATGAGGTGCAGAAAAGGAAGTTTATTCTTTGGTTTTAGGATAGAATGTTTTATAGATATCTGTTAAATCCATTTGGTTCATAACTTCTGTTAGTTTCACTGTGTCTCTAATTAGTTTCTGTTACCATGATCTATCCATTGCGGAGAGTGGGGTATTGAAGTCCCCACTATTATTTATTTTGTGAGGTCCAGTATGTGCTCTGAGCTTAACAACACTAACTCTTCTTTTATAAATGTGGGTGTTCCCTCCTTTGGAACATATATATTCTAAATTAAGAGTTCATCTTCATAAATTTTTTTCTTTGAAAAGTTTGAATTGTCCTTCCTTGGCTTTTTTGAAAACTTTTAGTTGAAATTTGATTTTAATTAATAGTAGAATGGCTACTCCATCCTTTTTCTTGGGATGATTTGCTTGGATATTTTTTCCAGGCTTTTACTCTGAGGTAGTGTCTATCTTTTCATTGACATGTGTTTCCTCTATGCAGTAAAATGCAGGGTCTAGTTCGTATCCAGTCAGTTAGTCTATGTCTTTTTTTTTAATCTTTAAGAACTTTTATTGTTTGTATTTACATTTCAATAGGGCTTTAATAAATGTATTCTTCATGACTCTATTTAACAGGTAATGAGGAATGTGACTAATTTTATTGTAAGGTGTTCCTCTTTAAGTGTTTGCTCCTCAAGATGCAATATGTCATGTGATGAAAATTGGCAATTGGCATATAAGTAAACATAAGATACAAACATGCCTCTCTTATTTTTTTTTCTTTTTTTTTCTTAACTTGAGTATTTCTTATATATATTTCCAGTGTTATTCCCTTTCCTGGTTTCCGGGCAAACATACCCCACCCCCCTCCCCTTCCTTATGGGTGTTCCCCTCCCAACCCTCCCCACATTGCCGCCCTCCCCCCAACAGTCTAGTTCACTGGGGGTTCAGTCTTAGCAGGACCCAGGGCTTCCCCTTCCACTGGTGCTCTTACTAGGATATTCATTGCTACCTATGAGGTCAGAGTCCAGGGTCAGTCCATGTATAGTCTTTAGGTAGTGGCTTAGTCCCAGGAGGCTCTGGTTGCTTGGCATTGTTGTACATATGGGGTCTCGAGCCCCTTCAAGCTCTTCTAGTTCTTTCTCTGATTCCTTCAACAGGGTTCCTATTCTCAGTTCAGTGTTTTCCTGCTGGCATTCGCCTCTGTATTTGCTGTATTCTGGCTGTGTCTCTCAGGAGAGATCTACATCCGGCTCCTGTCGGTCTGCACTTCTTTGCTTCATCCATCTTGTCTAATTGGGTGGCTGTATATGTATGGGCCACATGTGGGGCAGGTTATGAATGAGTGTTCCTTCA
This sequence comes from Rattus norvegicus, assembly GCF_021556685.1. Classification (NCBI taxonomy): domain Eukaryota; kingdom Metazoa; phylum Chordata; class Mammalia; order Rodentia; family Muridae; genus Rattus; species Rattus norvegicus. Next base: position 22,828,487 of record NC_141541.1, on the reverse strand, counting down.
GTCTCTGTTTTAATCTTTGCCTCTCTCTTCCCTGCCAAGGGTATTCTTGTTCCCCTTTTAAAGGAGTGAAACATTCACATTTTGATCATCCGTCTTGAGTTTCATTTGTTCTAGGTATCTAGGGTAATTCAAGCATTTGGGCTAATAGCCACTTATCAATGAGTGCATACCATGTATGTCTCTCTGTGATTGGGTTAGCTCACTCAGGATGATATTTTCCAGTTCCAACCATTTGCCTACGAATTTCATAAAGTCCTTGTTTTTGATAGCTGAGTAATATTCCATTGTGTAGATGTACCACATTTTCTGTATCCATTCCTCTGTTGAAGGGCATCTGGGTTCTTTCCAGCTTCTGGCTATTATAAATAAGGCTGCGATGAACATAGTGGAGCACGTGTCTTTTTTATAGGTTGGGGCATCTTTTGGGTATATGCCCAAGAGAGGTATAGCTGGATCCTCAGACAGTTCAATGTCCAATTTTCTGAGGAACCTCCAGACTGATTTCCAGAATGGTTGTACCAGTCTGCAATCCCACCAACAATGGAGGAGTGTTCCTCTTTCTCCGCATCCTTGCCAGCATCTGCTGTGACCTGAGTTTTTGATCTTAGCCATTCTCACTGGTGTGAGGTGAAATCTCAGGGTTGTTTTGATTTGCATTTCCCTTATGACTAAAGATGTTGAACATTTCTTTAGGTGTTTCTCAGCCATTCGGCATTCCACAGCTGTGAATTCTTTGTTTAGCTCTGAACCCCATTTTTAATAGGGTTATTTGTCTCCCTGCGGTCTAACTTCTTGAGTTCTTTGTATATTTTGGATATAAGGCCTCTATCTGTTGTAGGATTGGTAAAGATCTTTTCCCAATCTGTTGGTTGCCGTTTTGTCCTAACCACAGTGTCCTTTGATTTACAGAAGCTTTGCAGTTTTATGAGATCCCACTTGTCGATTCTTGATCTTAGAGCATAAGCCATTGGTGTTTTGTTCAGGAAATTTTTTCCAGTGCCCATGTGTTCCAGATGCTTCCCTCGTTTTTCTTCTATTAGTTTGAGTGTGTCTGGTTTGATGTGGAGGTCCTTGATCCACTTGGACTTAAGCTTTGTACAGGGTGATAAGCATGGATCGATCTGCATTCTTCTACATGTTGCCCTCCAGTTGAACCAGCACCATTTGCTGAAAATGCTATCTTTTTCCATTGGATGGTTTTGGCTCCTTTGTCAAAAATCAAGTGCCCATAAGTGTGTGGGTTCATTTTTGGGTCTTCAATTCTATTCCATTGGTCTATCTGTCTGTCTCTGTACCAGTACCATGCAGTTTTTATCACTATTGCTCTGTAATACTGCTTGAGTTCAGGGATAGTGATTCCCCCTGAAGTCCTTTTATTGTTGAGGATAGTTTTAGCTATCCTGGGTTTTTTGTTATTCCAGATGAATTTGCAAATTGTTCTGTCTAACTCTTTGAAGAATTGGATTGGAATTTTGATGGGGATTGCATTGAATCTGTAGATCGCATTTGGTAGAATGCCCATTTTTATGATATTATTCCTGCCAATCCATGAGCATGGGAGATCTTTCCATCTTCTGAAGTCTTCTTCAATTTCTTTCTTCAGTGTCTTGAAGTTCTTATTGTACAGATCTTTTACGTGCTTGGTTAAAGTCACACAGAGGTACTTTATAATATTTGGGTCTATTATGAAGGGTGTCCTTTCCCTAATTTCTTGCTCGGCTTGTTTCTCTTTTGTGTAGAGGAAGGCTACTGATTTATTTGAGTTAATTTTATACCCAGCCACTCTGCTGAAGTTGTTTATCAGGTTTAGTAGTTCTCTGGTGGAACTTTTGGGATCACTTAAATATACTATCATATCATCTGAAAATAGTGATATTTTGACTTCTTCTTTTCCCTTGATCTCCTTTTGTTGTCTGATTGCTCTGGCTAGAACTTCAAGAACTATATTGAATAAGTAGGGAGAGAGTGGACAGCCTTATCTAGTCCCTGATTTTAGTGGGATTGCTTCAAGTTTCTCTCCATTTAGTTTAATGGTAGCAACTGGTTTGATGTATATGGCTTTTACTAGGTTTAGGTATGGGCCTTGAATTCCTATTCTTTCCAGGACTTTTATCATGAAGGGGTGTTGAATTTTGTCAAATGCTTTCTCATCCTCTAATGAAATGATCATGTGGTTTTGATCTTTCAGTTTGTTTATATAATGGATCACGTTGGTGGTTTTCCGTATATTACACCATCCCTGCATGCCTGGGATGAAGCCTACTTGATCATGGTGGATGATTGTTTTGATGTGCTCTTGGATTCGGTTTGCCAGAATTTTATTGAGTATTTTTGTGCCGATATTCATAAGGGAAATTGGTCTGAAGTCTCTTTCTTTGTTGGGTCTTTGTGTGGTTTAGGTATAAGAGTAATTGTGGCTTCATAGAAGGAATTCGGTAGTGATCCATCTGTTTCAATTTTGTGGAATAGTTTGTAAAATATGGTATGAGGTCTTCTATGAAGGTTTGATAGAATTCTGCACTAAACCTGTCTGGACCTGGGCTCTTTTTGGTTGGGAGACCTTTAATGACTACTTCTATTTCCTTAGGAGTTATGGGGTTGTTTAACTGGTTTATCTGTTCCTGATTTAACTTCGGTACCTGGTATCTGTCTAGGAAATTGTCCATTTCCTGTAGATTTTCAAGTTTTGTTGAATATAGGCTTTTATAGTAAGATCTGATGATTTTTTGAATTTCCTCTGAATCTGTAGTTATGTCTCCCTTTTCATTTCTGATTTTGTTAATTTGGACACACTCTCTGTGTCCTCTTGTTAGTCTGGCTAAGGGTTTATCTATCTTTTTGATTTTCTCAAAGAACCAACTTTTGGTTCTGTTGATTCTTTCTATGGTCCTTTTTGTTTCTACTTGGTTGATTTCAGCTCTGAGTTTGATTATTTCCTGCCTTCTACTCCTCCTGGGTGTATTTGCTTCTTTTTGTTCTAGAGTCTTTAGGTGTGCTGTCAAGCTGCTGACATATGCTCTTTCCTGTTTCTTTCTGCAGGCACTCAGTGCTATGAGTTTTCCTCTTAGCACAGCTTTCATTGTGTCCCATAAGTTTGGGTATGTTGTACCTTCATTTTCATTAAATTCTAAAAAGTCTTTAATTTCTTTCTTTATTTCTTCCTTGACCAGATTATCATTGAGTAGAGCATTGTTCAATTTCCACGTATATATGGACATTCTTCCCTTATTGTTATTGAAGACCAATTTTGGGCCGTGGTGGTCCGATAGCACGCATGGGATTATTTCTATCTTTCTGTACCTGTTGAGGCCTGTTTTTTGACCAATTATATGGTCAATTTTGGAGAAAGTACCATGAGGAGCTGAGAAGGTATATCCTTTTGCTTTAGGATAGAATGTTCTATAAATATCCGTTAAGTCCGTTTGGCTCATGACTTCTCTTAGTCTCTTTAATTTCTGTTTCCATGATCTGTCCCTTGATGAGAGTGGGGTGTTGAAATCTCCTACTATTATTGTGTGAGGTGCAATGAGTGTTTTGAGTTTTAGTAAGGTTTCTTTTACGTATGTAGGTGCCCTTGTATTTGGGGCATAGATATTTAGGATTGAGAGTTCATCTTGGTGGATTTTTCCTTCGATGAATATGACGTGTCCTTCCTTAACTTTTTTGATGACTTTTAGTTGAAAATTGATTTTATTTGATATTAGAATGGCTACTCCAGCTTGCTTCTTCCGACCATTTGCTTGGTTATGTTTGTGTGCTTTTCTTCTCTTTGTTTTGTTGCCAAGACGATTAGTTTCTTGCTTCTTCTAGGGTATAGCTTGCCTCCTTATGTTGAGATTACCATTTATTATCCTTTGTAGTTCAGGATTTGTAGAAAGATATTGTGTAAATTTGGTTTTGTCATGGAATATCTTGGTTTCTCCATCTATGTTAATTGAGAGTTTTGCAGGATACAGTTACCTGGGCTGGCATTTGTGTTCTCTTAGGGTCTGTATGACATCAGTCCAGGATCTTCTGGCCTTCATAGTTTCTGGCGAAAAGTCTGGTGTGATTCTGATAGGTCTGCCTTTATATGTTACTTGACCTTTTTCCCTTACTGCTTGTAATATTCTTTCTTTATTTTGTGCGTTTGGTGTTTTGACTATTATGTGACGGGAGGTGTTTCTTTTCTGGTCCAATCTATTTGGAGTTCTGTAGGCTTCTTGAATGCCTATGGGTATCTCTCTTTTTAGGTAAGGGAAGTTTTCTTCTATGATTTTGTTGAAGATATTTACTGGTCCTTTGAGCTGGGAGTCTTCACTCTCTTCTATACCTATTATCCTTAGTTTGATCTTCTCATTGAGTCCTGGATTTCCTGTATGTTTTGGACTCATAGCTTTTTCCGCTTTACATTATCTTTGACAGTTTAGTCAATGATTTCTATGGAATCTTCTGCTCCTGAGATTCTCTCTTCCATCTCTTGTATTCTGTTGGTGAACCTCGTATCTACAGCTTCTTGTCTCGTTTTTTGGTTTTCTATATCCAGGGTTGTTTCCATGTGTTCTTTCTTGATTGCTTCTATTTCCATTTTTAATTCCTTCAACTGTTTGATTGTGTTTTCCTGGAATTCTTTCAGGGATTTTTGTGTCTCCTCTCTATGGGCTTCTACTTGTTTATTTATGTTTTCGTGGAATTCTTTCAGGCATTTTTGCGATTCCTCTCTGTAGGCTTCTACTTGTTCTCTAAGGGAGTTCTTCACGTCTTTCTTGAAGTCCTCCAGCATCATGATCAAATATGATTTTGAAACTAGATCTTGCTTTTCTTGTGTTTGGATATTCCATGTTTGTTTTGATGGGAGAATTGGGCTCCGATGGTGCCATATAGTCTTGGTTTCTGTTGCTTGGGTTCCTGTGCTTGCCTCTCGCCATCAGATTATCTCTAGTGTTACTTTGTTCTGCTATTTCTGACAGTGGCTAGACTGCCCTATAAGCCTGTGTGTCAGGAGTGCTGTAGACCTGTTTTCCTGTTTCTTACAGCCTGTTATGGGGACAGAGTGTTCTGCTTTCAGGCATGTAGTTTTTCCTCTCTACAGGTCTTCAGCTGTTCCTGTGGGCCTGTGTCTTGAGTTCACCAGGCAGGTCTCTTGCAGCAGTAAAGTTGGTCTTACCTGTGGTCCCGAGGCTCAAGTTCGCTCGCGGGGTGCTGCCCAAGAGCTCTCTGCGGCAGCAGCAACCAGGAAGATCTGCGCTGCCGTTTCCGGGAGCTTCAGTGCACCAGGGTTCCAGATGGCTTTTGGTGTTTTCCTCTGGCGTCTGAGATGTGTGTGCAGAGTGCAGTCTCTTCTGGTTTCCCAGGCGTGTCTGTCTCTCTGAAGGTTTAGCTCTCCCTCCCATGGGATTTGGGTGCAGAGAACTGTTTATCTTGTCTGTTTCCTTCAGGTTCCGGTGATGTCTCAGACGCAGCGGTCCTGCCGCTTCTGGGCCCTCCTCCACGGGAACCCAGAGGCCTTATACAGTTTCCTCTTGGGCCAGGGATGTGGGCAGGGGTGGGCAGTGTTGGTGGTCTCTTCTGCTCTGCAGCCTCAGGAGTGCCCACCTGACCAGTCGGTGGGGTCTCTCACCCACGGGGTATGGGAGCAGAGAGCTGCTGTTGGCTGGGATCTGTGGGTGTGGGACTCCCGGTAAACACAGGAGGTGCCCGGTCCTAGAGGAATTCTGCCTCTGTGTGTCCCGAGTTCACCAGGCAGGTCTCTTGCAACAGAAAAGTTGGTCTTACCTGTGGTCCTGAGGCTCAAGTTCCCTTGCGGGGTGCTGCCCACGAGCTCTCTGAGGCGGCAGCAACCAGGAAGATCTTCGCCGCCATTTCCGGGCTAGTCTATGTCTTTTTATTGGGGAATTGAGTCCATTGATGTTAAGATATATTAACAAAAAGTGATTGTTGCTCCTTCTTATTTTTGTTGATAGACGTGGAATTATGTTTGTGTGGCTTTCTTCTTTTGGGTTACTTGAAAGAAGATTACTTTCTAGCTTTCAATAGGGTGTAGTTTCCCTCCTTGCATTGGAATTTTCCATCTCTTATCCCTTGTAGGGCAGGATTTGTGGAACGATATTGTGTAAATTTAGTTTTGTCATGGAATATATTGGTTCTTTCATCTATGGTAATTAAGAGTTTTGCTAAGATCTGTATGAGCTCTGCTGAAGATCCTCTGACTTTCAGAGTCTCTAGTGAGAATTCTCATGTAATTCTGATAGGTCTCTTTATATGTTACTCGACCATTTTCCCTTACTGATTTTTCTTTCTTTGTTTTGTACATTTTGTATTTTGATTATTATGAGACAGGAGGAATTTCTTTTATGGTCCAATCAACTTGGATTTCTATAGGCTTCTTGTATGTTTATGGTCATCTCTTTCTTTAGGTTAGGGAAGTTTTCTTCTAGAATTTTGTTGAAGGTATTTACCAGCCCTCTTTGGAATCTTAATTCTCTTCTATACCTATCATCATTAATTTTGGTTTTCTGATTGTGTCTTGGAGTTCCTGCATTGGTATTAGGTCTTCTATGAAGGTCTGATAAAATTCTGCACTAAACCCATTTGGTCCTGAATTCTTTTTGGTTTGGAGACTTAATAACTGCTTCTATTTTTTTAGGAGTTATAGGGCAATTTAGATGGTTTATCTGATCCTGATTTAACTTTGGTCCTGGTTTCTGTCTAGAAAATTGTCCATATCCTCCAGATTTTCCAGTTTTATTGAGTATTGGCTATTGTAGTAGGAACTGCTGGCTTTTTCTTGTTTGTTTGTTTGTTTTGTTTTGTTTTTGTTAATTTTCTCAGATTCTGTTCTTATGTCTCCCATTTCATTTCTGATTTTGTTAATTTGAATACTGTCTCTGTGCCCTCTGGTTACTCTGGATAAGGACTTATTTCTCTTGTTGATTTTCTCAAAGAACCAAGCCCTGGTTTTCTTGATTCTTTGTATAGTTCTTTTTGTTTCAACTTGGTTGATTTCAGCCCTGATTTTGATTATTTCCTGCCTTCTACTCCTCTTGGGTATATTTGCTTCTCTTTCTCTTAGAGCTTATAAGTGTACTGTTAGAAAAAGCAATTTGCAAATTAACTTGCAATAACAAGAAATACAGGATAAGATAGCAAATACTACTCTCAACAATATATGAACTTCTGGGGGAATCACCATAGCAGACTAAAGGCTGTATTACAGAGCAATTGTGACAAAAACTGGATGGTATTGGTATAGGGACAGGAAGGTAGATCAATGGAATAGAACTGAAGACCCAGAAATGAACTCACACACTTATGGTCACTTGATATTTGACAAAGGAGCTAAAACCATCTTTTGCAAAACAGATAGCATTGTTAATATATGGTGCTGGTTCAATTGGTAGTCACCATGTATAAAAAGGCAAACTGATCCTTTCTTATCACCCTGTGCAGAGTTCAAGTCCAAGTGGATAAAGGACTCAAACTAACAGAAGAAAAAGTTGTGAAGAGCCTGGAACACATGGGTACTGGAGAAAATTTCCTGAACAGAACACCAATGGCTTATGCTCTAAGGTAAAAAAATCACTAATTTTACGTCACAAAATTGCAAAGCTTCTGTAAGGCAAAGGACATTGTCATAAGGACAAAATGGAAAGCAACTGTTGGGTGAGGCTCAGTAGTGCTGAAGTTAGCCACTCTAACATGGTTTATCTTTCTATAGTCCTGTACTGGGTGACAATTGCTAGTGCCCAGCTGGCAGGAGCGGTGTGTTCCCACCCCAAGCTGGAGAAGCTGGGAGATGTGTGGCTTAATTCCTTCTCATGCCTCCCCTAACATCAGGTACTGGGTCACTGAGACAGGGTCAGCTTGGGTCTTAAGGGCCCCATACACAGCCTGCAGATACACATATACATGGCCTCACACAGTCATTTCAGCCCATGCAAGCCATTTTGGAATGCAAATCTCTCCTGAACAAGGGATGGGGCAGTCAGGGATGACCATTAACGAGTGGGATACCCGGCCCATCCTCAGGTCTACAATTCTTCTGGTAGTCCATGATTTTTTTTTCTGGAGACTGGCCTGTCAGCTTGGAGGACTGAGTGTTGGACCCCAGTATTCTGTCTTCCCTCGGGGCTAACACCTTTCTGTTTTTGGGGAGTGCTTTTCCGCAGACCTGGGATTTCCTGCTCCTAGGTTCTGTTTGTTAGGGCACTATAGAGCCAAGTGGTCCCTCTACTTGCAGTAGGTACACTGGTCCTTTTTGATAGGTTCTGTCTCTCTTCTTTGGCTTCCCTAACTATTGTACCCAGGATCCTACAGCAAATTCCTTTCCTGTCACATTTTTTTCTTGCATCTCTCTTTCATCTTCTTCCTTTCTCTTTCTCTGTTCCTTCTCCTCCTCTCTCTCCCTGTTGTGGTAGACTTGTTTAGCAGCTTGCACTAAATCCCTCAACAACTTATTCTGTAGTCCCTCTAGCCTCTGAAGTTTTTTAATGATAGCTCTACTAGCCTATCCTGTAAAAGCCATAGTCACAGTAGCTTTGTGTTCCTGGCTGCTGGGGTCATAGTGTGTATATCGGCAGAATGGAACCTTCAAGAACCACTCTAGAAAGACTGAGGGTGACTCATCTCGTCCCTTGTTAGCCTCACATACATTGGTCAAATAGGTGTCATCCTGCCACCCTGTTGAGACCTGCCAATGGTGTCTGGTGGTAGACCTAAGATGCTCTTCACCTCCTGCTGTGTTAGTAGTCCCATTCAGGTCAAATTAGGGAAAATTCGCTGTTGATGACAGCCTGGTCAATTGTGGTGCCCCCATGTCTGAGGGGGCAATCTGTCCAGATTGCCATCCTCATCCGGGTCCATATTGCCTGTCCCTGTTCTGACGTTCCCTCGCTATGCTACCCCCTTGCTGGGGTCCGTGGAGGGGCCATGGGAACTGGGGTCATGGTAAGGGGTGGCAGATCCATCAGCAGCTGATCCCCAGTGAAAGACTCCTGGGGGATGTTCTTTACAGACTCGTTGGTCTCTATAGGGTTCTTTTTCATGACCAGAACCTGTAAGAGTCTTGGAGACAAATAAAAGTTTTTATACAAGAAGTGGGGGAGGGGTCCTCCACTTTGGCCTTCAAACTTCTCATTTGAATATTTGCTACTACCACCAAGATCTGCACTTGTAGCTGGCTCCACCTGGTCCTGTGTCCTTGGCTTCAAGGTGGGGCCCAACACCTCAAGGTGAGTTAGCCTCCAGGGGCAGCCAGCCAAAGTCAATTCGAGACCCCGGGGTCACACACCTGCGGCCACTCCCGTCCCATTCTGACTGCCAGTGACGGCCCGGTATGGGCCAGAAATTCAAGCACCATCCACTTTCAGGGTTAGTTGTTCCCCACTAGATCCAACCAGGTCTTGGTCTGAGTACCCTAGGGGTTCTGGCCTAGAGACTCTTTCCTCTAGTGGTTAACTAAGGTGCTTAACAGGGTAGATTCAGTCTATCCCATGTCCAAAAATAGTGTCAGTCACAGTCCAAGTCCAAGAACACAGAAAAAGACAATCCACACAGTTTCACCCCTGCCACGGGTGCAGAACAGGACTGAAGTCCATAAACAAAGAGAAAAAAGACAACGAACAGGCAGCTTGCTCCTCTCATGGCCACAGAATCTAGGTTCGGGTGATCTGCCAGCTTACACTGGAATCGAGTCACAGGCATTCCATATAATCCTCAGGGCCAGGGCATAGTAGAACAAGCCCATCAGACCTTAAAGAATATGCTTCAACATTTAATAAAACCCACAGATGCCTTCTTTGTACTTAATTTCTTATCTCTAGATATTGAAGGCCAGTTGGCTGTTGACTGCTTGTGGCATCCTAGGTCACAGGACTCCCACACATTAGTGCAATGGAAAGATCCCCTTACGGGGCAGTGGAAAGAACCAGACCCCATCCACATCTGGGGACAAGGATCTGCTTGTATATATGACAAAGAAAGTCCTGGCCCAAGATGTTTGCCAGAAAGTCTTATAAGAACTATTAACCCACGTATGTACAGAATGGACCTGTCATCTCCTCCTGAGACTCATCTCTTTTCTCTTCCAGATACTGCTCCAGAAAAAGATCCTTGTGATCCTGCTGCTAACGAAGGTGACCTCCATCCCTCATCACCACCAGGCCAAATGCTCTAATAATAGACATATGCCTTGGAACTATACCTGGATAGTTCTTAGAGAAAGTCAGGATGAGGCTTAGTCAATATCATGGACCTCTAATGCTATCTGGTGGCCTACTTAACTCCACCCAGACCCCTGTAAACTAGCCCTTGGGCCTGTAGCCCCCTGGGGCCTTGAACCTTTGCCTTGAGTTACAAGTTGCCCCAGAGGATAATATGCCCACAATTTGTTCATTTCGGTCCACAGATCTGTCCAGCCTGGCTGCAATAAAGCAATTAGACGCACCTTGCTCCAGGCCACTATTGTATATGTATGCTTTGGATATCCCAGAGGTCATGCTTTCCTCAATAAATGTGGTGGTGAGTCTGATTACTACTGTGCCTCCTGGGGATGTGAGACCACAGGAACAACTTATTGGGAACCATATTCTTCTTGGAATTAGATCACAGTGTCTAGAAATTTCTCTCCCCTCTCTAACTATATCAACCACAGCCCTTGAGGCTGGTGTCTTCCCCTAGACATTAAATTCACAGACCACACAAAGAACACACTGGATGCATTGCTTCTCATGGGGCCTCTGCCTATATCAGTATGAGACTGACACAGGTCTCACTTTTACCATAAAACTTCTCAAGGAACCCGTCCATGCTTCCAAGTCAATATCAATTGGGCCTAATCCCATCTTAGTACCTCCATTCCAATCTCCTTCAAAACCACAGTCCCCTACCCCGGTTAACCATGTTCCCACACTATCAGTTTCTTCTCCCCAGAACCTCGTCTTTACCCTAATAAATCAAACCTTTCTTATGCTTAATGCTACCTCCTCCATCCTTGTGGACAAACATTGCTGGCTATGTTATCACTCTCAGGCACCCTTCTATGAGGGAATTGCTATTCCTGGAACATTTTTTTCCCATCAATGACTCTCAACATTGCCTCTGGCAACCTGGAGAATGGAATGATTTGTCCCTCTCCCAGTTCTCTAGATTGGGCGTTTGTGTCACCCTTATAACTCCCCCCTCACAGTATGCCTGCCTTTGTATTTTCACCCTTGTCCCTGATAAAAATAGCCAATATCTGCTGCCCTCTAATGATGCCTGGTGTGTTTGCCTTAACAGCCTTACTCCCTGCCTTTCAACTGCCACCCCCCACCAAAATTCTGACTTTTCCATTCTTGTACAATTAGTCCCATGACAAATCTACTAACATTCAGAGGAATTCTTTCATGTCTGGGATCAGTCATCTGCCTATCCCCCAGTTGGGTCTGCCAATAATGAGAACCCATTTCTGCCATGACCCTATCAGTGCTCCTTGGCCTTGGTGCCGTGGAGCAGGGACAGGTATCTCTTCACTTGTTCTCTCTAAATCCAAGTACCAAGAACTTAGAGTACCATTGATGCTGATGTCCAAAGACTCCAGCAAGGGGTCGGCGACCTTTCCTCCTCCCTCTCTTCCCTCACAGAAGTGGTCCTTTGGAATTGCAGAGGACCTGATCTGCTCTTTTTAAAACAAGGAGGGCTCTGTGCAGCACTCAAAGAAGAGTGCTACTTCTATGTAGACAAGATAGGCATGGTGAAAAAGAGTATGAAAAAGGTTAGAGAAGGCTTAGAAAAGAGAAAGAGAGAAAGAGGAGAGTTGGTATCAGAATTGGTTTTCAACCTCCCCATAGCTTACCACTTTATTACCCCCCATTTCAGGACCAGTAGTAGGACTATTTTTGCTTATTTCTTTGGCCCTTGGGCTTTTAATAGGCTTACAGGTTTCATAAAGTGACAAATAGATGATTTAATGGCTAAACCTATACAGATTCATTATCATAGATTGTCTACTGAGGATCAAGAAGCACAGAATGAAAAGACTAACCCACCTTGGGCACTCCACCATCCCATCTCCACCCAACTTAAGAATGGCCATTTCCACCCCAGGACCAAATAAGGGGAGGCATCCCAGGCCCTCCACTTTCTTGGTGGCAGAGCTCCTTCTACCTTTGCTAAGGGATGAGAGGAGATACAGCAAGGAGATGCTTTTGTTCAAAGCTCCTGGGATCCCTGAGAGACAAGCCTGACTGCATGGATGATTGATGGACATTATGTATGTTTTCTCTTCTGTTGCCCTTTGTGGGACCGCTGATTTTGCTTTTGGTTACAGTTGGACCCGTTATTTTCAACAAGCTCATGGCTTTTATTAAACAATAACTCAAGACCATTTGGGCTAAGCCTATGCTGGTCCATTGTTATTGCCTTGAAATGAATGATATAGGTGTGTTCTTTGCTACCAACCACCTCTCCTGTGAGCTGAACTAGACAGTCAATGACAGGTAAGAGAGCAAGATTCTCTGACCATTTGAGGCCTAAGACAGGAGGGCTGCCATAAGTTGCTGCCTTATCTAATAATGGGCCTAGAGAAATAAGAATGTCTTACTCCAACCTAAGACAGACGCAGTTCCTATGGGGCTCTCTAATGGCTTGAAGTCCTGCCTAGGACCACCAGGGCTACCTATGCCTTTCCTTGCCTGAGGTAGGTGTTTTACACTTCATGGGCCTTTGTATCCATGCAACATACTTGGGAGTTAGCAGCAGCCAAGAATCCTGGAGGTCAGGCCTTTATCCACAACCTAACAAAGAACTTTTACCACCATGGTCCTTCTAAGTAGAGAAAAATGGGGAGATGTTGGGAGCAGCCTCAAGATTGTAGAAGCCTTCATGTTAAAAAGCAATTGTATTTTAGCCTTCTGTTAGATCGAAAGCAAAAACCTTATGAAAGATCAAAGCAACCATACCTAAGCTTCCACCTGCAGTTCTGCTTGAATTCAATAGATAGAATAAATATGGTTGTCAGGTCACTTAGCACTGGTGGTCAGGCACTGGTCATCAGGTCACTAAGCAACCCACCCTACTGTTTCCCCCACTGGCTGAATTACCCAGCCAATATCCTGGCTCATTCATCCAATCAGGCCCATCCTTTTGTGGTTACCCAACCCCTCCCCACATCTGGATTCTACCAACATATCTTCTGTCTGAGAAAAATTCAAGATTGTCAGCTTGATCAGACTTTTTGACTTGCTGTCCGTTCTTTGAATCTCTTGTCCCCCCTTCTCTCCTAGGAGAACCCCAGATCTGGTCGATTGCCCTGCGGGTCAGGGCTGTGACTTACAAATTTTGTTACATTTGCTTTCATTTCCCTTAAATTCTAAAAAGTCTTTAATTTCTTTATTTTGTCTTTGACCAAGTTGTCAATGAGTTGAACATCCATGTGTATATGATTTTTCTGATATTATTGTTGTTTTTGAAGACCAGGCTTCACCTGTGCGGATCTGATAGGATGCAAGGGATTATTTTATTTTTCTTCTATCTGATAAAGCTTGTTTTGTGATAAATTGTATGTTCAACTTTAGAGAAGGTCCCATGAGGTACTGAGGAGAAGGTATGTTCTTTTATTTTTAGATGAAATATCCTATAGTTATCTGTTAAATACATTTGGTTCATAGCTTCTCATAGTTTCACTGTATCTTTTCTTAATTTCTGTTTCAGTGTTCTCTCCATTTGTAAGAATAGGAAGTCCCCCCCATTACTGTGTGAGGTACAATGTCTGCTTTGAGCTATCATAAAGTTCCTTTCATAAATGTGAGTGCCCTAGCATTTGAGGCATAGATGTTCAGAAATGAGACTTTATCTTCTTATATTTTTGCCTCTGATATGTGTGTTTCTCATCTTTTATGTTAACTTTTGGTTGAATGTCCATTTTGATTGATATTAGAATGGCATTCTAGCTTTTGTCTTCAGACCATTTGCTTAGAAACTTTTTCTAGTCTTTTACTCTGAGTGGTGTCTGTCTTTGTCATTGAAGTTTGTTTCTGGTATGGAACAAAATGCTGGGTCCTGTCTATATATCAAGTCTTTTAGTTGATATTTTTGAGTTGGGATGTTGAGTCCACTGATGTTAAGAGATATTAAGGACCAGTGATTGTTGCTTCTTTTTATTTTTGCTAATAGATGAGGTATTATGCTTGTCTGGCCCTCTTCTTTTGGGTTTGTTGAAAGACTAATTTCTTGCTTTTTTCTTTGGTGCAAATTTCCTCCATGTGTTTCAGTTTTCCATCTATTTTCCTTTTTAGGGCTGGATTTGTGGAGAGATATTATTTAAATTATATTTTTTCGTGGAGTATCCTGGTTTCTCCATCTATGGTAATTGAGAGTTTTGCTGGGGATAGTAGTCCAGACTGGGATTTGTGTTCTTTTAGGTCTACATGACATTTGCTCAGGATCTTCTGAACTTTTAGAGTCTCTGCTGTGAAATCTTGTGTAAAATTCTGATAGGTCTACCATTTCGTTATTTGATCTTTTTCCCTTATTGCTTTTAATATTCTTTGATTTTTGTGTGTTTGGTGTTTTGATTATCATGTTTTTGGAAGAATGTCTTTTCTGATCAACTCTATGTGGGGTTCTGTATGCTTCTTGTATGTTTATCTTTAGGTTAGGGAAAGTTTTCTTCAATAATTTTTTTGACAATTAACTGTTCTGACAGTTAACTGGCTCGTTGATTTGGGAATCGTTGTTCTCTTTTATGCCTTTTATCCTTAGGTTTGGTATTTTCATTGTGTCCTGGATTTCATGGATGTTTTGGGTTAGGAGTTTTCTGCATTTTGCATTTTATTTGTCTGTTGTGTCAATGTTTTCTGTGTTATTTTCTTCATTTGAGATTGTCCATTCTATATCTTGTATTCTCTTGGTGACACTATCATCTATGACTCCTGATCTCTTTTCTAGGTTTTCTATCTCCAGTTTTGCCTCCTTTTGTGATTTCTTTGTTGTTTCTATTTCTAGTTTTATATTCGGGATGGTTTTGTCTAATTTCTTATGTGTTTGGTTGTTTTCCTTTATTGCTTTAAGGAACTCATGTGTTTCCTCTTTAAGAATTGGCTCCAGGGCACAGATGAAAAACATTTGTTTTTACCTCTAAAAAATGTTTGACCAATAAATTTCCTAATTGCCACCCACTATGAAGACCTTATTTATAAAATGATGTCATGATGCAGGTGAAGGCAGGTAGAGAATAAAACAAGACCTATCATTGGATGAGAAAGAAGGATGGGTGAGAGCAAAGTTTTGGATAGGGGGAGGAGATGGGAAGAGAGAGAGAAACAGCTGATAGAACATGGAGGTGGATGTTAACATTCCTCTCTGCACATTTACATTTGTTAGGAATATTCTTAAGGAATGGATGTGTACAGGTCTTTACCTGTCTAGATGATCAAATCATATCTTATCAATTGGATCAGAGGTTAATGTGTTGTGTGTTCTTTCACATGACAATTTAATTGAGTTCAAGAGAGTGTGTGATGGTTGGACACACTGGGCTGGCAAGGAATTGGGATGTGTACATCTGGCATGGTGACAAAATGCCTTGAGATCTAGATGGGTAAAGAGATTGTTGTCAGACTCAGAGAGTAGCCATTGGCAGTGTGATATGGGATAGAACAAAGCAGGTGATATGCTTCGCTGACTGGGATGAAAATATTTAACAAATGTCTTGTGACCACATGGTTCCATCTGGCTCTAGTGTGGGTTAAAAGAAACCTGTTAATTAATTTTATTGAAACACTTATCCCTTTTCTTAAAAAGAATATCACTGCATATTGCATACGTCCATACTCCTTAAATGCAATATAAGACCCTTAAATTTTGGTTGTTTTTCATGTTCTTATATCAGCATACATGACGTGGTTGCCACCTTCTGTTCATTTGTTATAATCAGCATTATAACATTAATATAGAGGAACAGGGTGAAATTTTGTGGAAGAGAGAGATGACCAAGATTCCTTATAACAAATCTATAATGCAAGGCTGAGGTGGTATTATGTATGTCATTGTGGGAAAAATGTAAATTTATACTGTTGGACTTCTAATGTTAAAACAAATTTGTTCTGGTGGTCTTTAAAGTCATGTACCAAGAAAAAAGTATTTGCTAAATCAACAGTTGCACACTATACATTATAGTTTAAATGAAAATGCTCCATAGAGGCAAAGATTTAAATGCTTAATTCATAGTTGGTATACCAGTAGAAAGGATTAGCATTTGTGGCCTGTTTTGAGAATATATATCCCTAGAAATTGGCAATATCAACATCTTCCTCAAGGTTCATTGTCTCCTGGCTTACGGAAAAAAAATAAAACAATTAAAAAGTAAAAAAGACACCAGCTGTTATGGATTGGTTCTAATGCCCTGAATTAATCTGGCACCTCAAATCAAGAATCTATGTGTCCAAAGGCAAAAGAGATGAATCTTTTAAATTGTGTGGGCTAGGAACCGGGAGAGAGAAAGAATCATCATGATTTGGAGCGGTACAGATCAGATTTAGAGCTTCAAAGCTAGATCATCCAAAATGCAGATGTAAAGTGGAAGCAGCCCTATAGGAGGGGCTGCCCAGAAGGTAACAAGGCAGCAAAGGTAAAAGCAGATTTACAAAGTGTTGTGTCAGGAATACCAGAGGAAACTGTATGCTAGTCAGGCAGAGGATTAGAACTTCCCAACCTTTGTGCTCATCCAAACTTATCAAAATTAAGCTAATGTGAATGTGTCTTAAATTTCAGAATCCAAATAACTCTTTTTTGGCAGGTGCAGTGCATGTGCCGCCTGCCCAGAGCTAAAGTGCTTAGCAAACTCGCCACAATAACCAGCTACTTCTCTAGCTCCATATCTGAATGCTTCCTTACATTATGAGAATGGACTAACACTGACATTTCAAGCAAGCTCCTAATTAAATATGTTATCTTATTAGATTTTCCTTGATCATGATGTCTCTTCCTATGAGTAGAACATGGCTAAGACGTCAAGTAACCCACTCTGCATTAGTATGCTTTAGTAGGTTACCACATCTGGTATGGAACCTGCATTTGGAGTCAGTATTTGTTTATGTTTTGTGTATTCAACTATGATCCTCCATAGATTTGTCTGACTTCTCATTAGTCAAATAGGAGAGTTAAACAGAGATGTGTAGTAACCACCATCCTTACATTTTTCAAGTCCTTGTTAGAGGCACTAATTTATCCAATTCCACTGAGGATTCAATATTATATTTCATCATTATTTTCGTTGGTAGAGACAACTCCAATGGCTTCAATTTGACCGTTTAACCATACTAGCCCAAACTCCACAGTTCATGGAACCAATTCAGGAATTTTGTGAGCTTCTAGGTATAACTATACCAATTAGAGATTTGGGACTGGAAAAATAAATACAGGGTGTATTTCAGACTTCAGACTAAACTCCATTAATCACCTGATTTTCATAAGTCCCGACTTTAACTGGAGGGCTTCAAGACTACTTGAGGTCTACTTGTATCAGTGTCAATTCTGAACCCACACTCAATGGATCTGAGATATCTATTTTTTTTCCTTTTTCTCCAGTGTACAGTTACCTTTATTATAAGGTCACAGTATACAATAGACCAAGGAAAGGCTGATTGGTTACTTTCGCCCTTTGTCCAGTTACCCTTTATCTTAGTTAGGGTTTCTATTGTAGCAATGAAACATCATAATTAAAATTCAAGTGAGGGGAGAATTTACTTAGCTTACATATCCAAAAGGTAAGGAATCATAGAAGGAAGCCTTTACAGAGACTCAAACATGACTAGAACCTAGAAATGTTAGCTGATGAACAGGTCATAGATGGGTTCGGATTATTGGCTTGCTCTCATTACTTTTCTCATCCTGCTGTCTTATGGAACCTAGGAATACTGGCACAGAGATAGTACCATCCAAAATGGGCTGGGCCCTCCTCCCATCAATTTCATATTGTGATGGTTTACATATGCTTGGCCCAGGGCATAGCACTATTAGAAAGTATGGCTTTGTTGGACGAATTGTGTCTCTGTTGGGGTGGGCTTGGAAATGCTATTCCAAGCTGCCTTGGGATGCTAAGATGGTTCCTGGCTTCTTTGGAATAAAGATGTAGAATTTAGCTCCTCCTGCACCATACCTGCCTAGATGCTGCTATGCTGTCATGCTCCCGCCTTGATGATAATGGACTGAAACTCTGAAACTGTAAGTCAGCCCCAATAAAACTTACATTGGTCATGGTGTCTGTTCAAAGTAATAAAACCCTAACTAAGAAAGAAGTTAGAACCAGGAATGGTATATTGCTGTGACAGGCCTGACCATGCTTTTGTTTGGAAGAATTCAATTTTGGGACTTTGGATTTGGAAAGCAGTGGAATGCTTTCAATGGGGATTAATTGGCTATCTTAGTAGGGATTCAGAAGTCTTTGTTACTGAGAGTGATTTGAATTGTCAGACCTGGACCAAGAGGTTTCAGAGGAGAAGTATTTCTGTATGTGCTGTAAGACTGCTTTTGTGCTATTTTGGTGAAGAATGGGGCTGCTTTTGCCCTTGTCTGAAGAATCAGACTGAGGCTAAGGTGGAAAGACTCAGATTAATTAAATTGACAAGTTTCAGAAATGCCCATCATAGATTTTGTTCTCTGGTTAAGTCTCATTAAGAGCATTTTAATGAAAAAAAGGGAAGTTGAAAAAAGGAAAGAAACAAAATATACGGTTCGAGTATTAAAGGGACACCTGGAAGTGAAATGGAGCTGAATCTTGTGTTCAAGGATATGAAATTGAATTAAGGAAGTAATGACCTTGGAGCAAGATACTACCCAAATAAGTTACCTCCAGGCAACTTAGTACATACCTTTAATCCCAGGAGATAGGCAAACAGATCTCTAAATTCAATCTATAGAACAAGACTTGGATAGCCAAGATTAGGCAGTGAAAGAATTAGTAAAGAGGAAGCTAGTGATAATGTAATAGAACAAGGGGACCATGTTCTAGCTCCTGAAATCAGCAGAACTCAGCAGCTTCAGCCTTGTGACCCTGGCTTTATATTCAAGAGGAGGAGACTACTGGGACAATTGTTGCTGGTTAGCTGGAGCTAAGAAAGGGATCAACATAACTGCAGTGAACTCTTATGGGAAGTGTTTTTTGAAAGCTGTGTTCCAGAGATGCCAATGTTTGGCCTTGTGCTGTGGCTGGACTTGGTTATATGTAAGAGTTACCCAGGTGGTACTGTTTTGAAGGCATGGAGTGGTCATGAAGAGCATCTGAGACTGGGCACAGTGAGATGCCATCCAAGGCAATTGGTGAAGGTATACCCACAGATATAATTGATGGCCCAGGACTGAAGGAGTCAGGCAAAGGAGTTGGGGCTTGGCACCATGAAGAGAGCCCAGGAGTGGCTATTTCTGAAGCCTCAATCCAGTAGAAGTCCTTGGTGTATTGGAGTCAACAGTACCATGGAATGATTACCAAGAACAACAGCTACAGTGTAGTGTGGATCAACCTGAAGTTAAACTGCTAGAGGACAGAGCTGGAGAAGTGAACTCAGCCCTTTGGAGGATCATGTGTGGGTCCCAGACATTGAAACAAACTGTAACATTGAAGCTGCCTTGGAGACTCAAAGATGTTAAAGATGCCAGAGTCATGGGCTATCTGCTGAGAATAACTGCTAACAGGGAGTGCATCAAGATCAGGAGAAAGAAATTTGTTGTAGTCAACAGAGTCAACAAAGAAGATCTAAAGACTATATTGACATCAGACATGGAGATGGCAGAGTTTGAAGGTTGCCTGTCTTCATTCAGGAATTACAGTTAAGTGATTAGATGGCTCTTGGAAGAGACTTTGAACTTTGGACCTTTATCAGTGTTGATATTGCTAAATATTATGGGGACATTGGAAGTTGAACTAAATGTACCTTTTTTATTATACTAAGTTTAGGTATGGCCTCCATAGACTCGTGTTTAGTTTAAACAAGCTTTGGAGACCAGGGAGTGGAATATGATTGTTGCATATGCTTGGCCCAGGGAGTGGCACTATTAGAAGATGTATCCTTGCTGGGGGATGTGTGTCACTGTGGGATTAGACTTGGAGATCCTCCTCCTAGTTGCCTTGGGATGCTCAGACTCTTCCTGACTTCTTTGGGGTAAAGATGTAGAACTCAGCTCCTCCTGCACCATGCCTGCCTGGATGTTGCAATGCTGCCATGTTTCCACATTGATGATAATGGACTAAATCTCTGAACCTGTAAGCCAGCCCCAATTAAATGTTGTTCTTTATAAAATTTTCATTGTTCATGTTGTCTGTTCACAGCAATAAAACACTAAGATATTTGTAAAGAAAATATTTTACAGTTGGATTTTATGAAGGCCCCTTTTCAATCAAGTTTCCCCTCTTTCAGATTACTCTAGATTTTGCCATGTTGAACTAAAATTGTATTGGATACCTTAGAAAAGTCTATGTGGGAGTATAAGAGAAAAATTAACACTAAAACACTTAAATATGCTAGCCAAATTCTTCTGATTAAAGATCTGACCTTCCCTGCATTCAGGGGTTTATGAGTCTTCAAACTGGCTCAAATACAAAAATTTGTTCATGGGTCAAGATGTGCCTTTTCCATGATCCAAAATAACTTTCATTTGTTTGAGAATTTTTCTCCTTATACAGATTAAACAAACAAAAATGCAGTAGCCTTCTTATCTCTTTCTTGCATGTAAACATCATGACTAATTAGCCAGAACTAAAATCCATACAATTATTTTTATCATAAAATGCAATTTGTCTATGAAACCTATTACTGGACTGGACATTATAGACATTGCTTTGTCTATGCTGCTTATTATGTTAACTAGGATAAGTATATTGCCTTTAGTGATTCATTGCTGCTGTGTGGTCTCTGCCAAACAGGCCAATATAAAACCCACCACATTTATTTTACCTGTCTGGGCAGAAGCATTTCTGATCCTAAACTCTGGCACAATGAACATAACAAAAATATTGCCCTTCTGGTATGGTGGTGCCATTCTCATCAATTTGCATCTTATAGGAGTGATGAAAAGCATATCTTCTGTACCTCTGCACTTTGGGAAATTAAGTTTTCTCCAGAATAGCAACCAGAGCACTACAATGCCCTCAAACCTCAAAAATACATTCATCATCACTTAGCCAAGGAATACCAGGCATCTCCAATTTCGTTCTTTTTCTTCCATTAACTTGAGTATTTCTTATTTATATTTCGATTGTTATTCCCCTTCCCGGTTTCCAGGCCAACATCCCCCTCCCCTTCTTTATGGGTCTTAACTTCCCCATCCTCCTCCCAATACCACCAATAATCACATTCACTGGGGGTTCAGTCTTGGCAGGACCAAGGGCTTCCCCTTCCACTGGTTCTCTTACTAGGCTATTCATTGCTACCTATGAGGTTGGAGCCCAAAATCAGTCCATGTATAGTCTTTGGGTAGTGGCTTAGTCCCCGGAAGCTGTGGGTGGTTGGCATTGTTGTTCATATGGGGTCTTAAGCCCCATCAAGCTCTTCCAGTCCTTTCTCTGATTCTTTCAACTGGGGCCCCGTTCTCAGTTCAGTGGTTTGCTGCTAGCATCCACCTATATATTTGCTGTATTCTGGCTGTGTCTCTCAGGAGAGATCTACATCCGGTTCCTGTCAGCCTGCACTTCTTTGCTTCATCCATCTTGTCTAATTGGGTGGCTGTATATGTATGGGCCACATGTGGGGCAGGCTCTGAATGGGTGTCCTTTCTGCCTCTGTTCTAAACTTTGCCTCCCTATTCCCTGCCAAGAGTATTCTTGTTCCTCTTTTAAAGAAGGAGTGAAGCATTCACATTTTGGTCATCCTTCTTGAGTTTCATGTGTTCTGTGCATCTAGGGTAATTCAAGCATTTGGGCTAATAGCCACTTATCAATGAGTGCATACCATGTGTGTTTTCCTGTGATTGGGTTACCTCACTCAGGATGATATTTTCCAGTTCCAACCATTTGCCTATGAATTTAATAAAGTCCTTGTTTTTGATACCTGAGTAATATTCCATTGTGTAGATGTACCACATTTTCTGTATCCATTCCTCTGTTGAAGGGCATCTGGGTTCTTTCCAGCTACTGGCCATTATAAATAAGGCTGCTATAAACATAGTGGAGCACGTGTCTTTGTTATATATTGGGGCATCTTTTGGGTATATGCCCAAGAGAGGTATAGCTGGGTCCTCAGGTAGTTCAATGTCCAATTTTCTGAGGAACCTCCAGACTGATTTCCAGAATGGTTGTACCAGTCTGCAATCCCACCAACAATGGAGGAGTGTTCTTCTTTCTCCTCATCCTCTCCAGCATCTGCTGTGACCTGAGTTTTTGATCTTAGCCATTCTCACTAGTGTGAGGTGAAATTTCAGGGTTATTTTGATTTGCATTTCCCATATTACTAAAGATGTTGAACATTTCTTTAGGTGTTTCTCAGCCATTCGGCATTCCTCAGCTGTGAATTCTTTGTTTAGCTCTGAACCACATTTTTCTTAGTGTTATTTGTCTCCCTGCTTTCTAACTTCTTGAGTTCTTTGTATATTTTGGATAAAAGGCCTCTATCAGTTGTAGGATTGGTAAAGATCTTTTCCCAATCTGCTGGTTGCCATTTTGTCCTAACAACTGTGTCCTTTGCCTTACAGAAACTTTGCCATTTTATGAGATCCTATTTGTCGATTCTTGATCTTAAAGCATAAGCCATTGTTGTTTTGTTCAGGAAATTTTTTCCAGTGCCCATGTGTTCGAGATGCTTCCCCACTTTTTCTTATGGGCCGTCTTCTGACAGTATTTCAGTCAAATACTCAAACAAACTTTTGGCAACATTGTTTATCTGTGTAAGCTTCCATATTAAATCTAGAATCTACACACAGTGGGCTCACATAAGTAAACTTAGCATAATCAAGCTTTATGTTCTTCCCTAATTTTGCACACCATTAAATTTATTCCCACATGTATTTCACAGGCTTCTGTTGAATAAATTAGTAGACATCATAAGTGCTTCTTTAGTACAACTCTTCAAGGACTATACTTCATCTCTTTCAGGATACTACTTAGCCTTAAGTTTCAGTTCCAGAGGCAATTATTGCATATTCTGAGGTCATCAGTATTCCACACCTGATATCTCCTTCAGAGAAAGGCATTACTGTTTTGACAGATAGTGAAGGATTAATTTCTTCTGACAAAAACAGAAAAGATAATATTCCACTCAATAGCAGTGTGGCCACACCATTTTTTGAGGTTAGAGATAATTACTCCTCGGTTGAAATAAACCTTTGAGTACCTGAGGGTTCTACATCATCAGGATCAATAGTGTCCTAACACACATCTCTATGCCAAATAACAAATCCCTTTTTATTTACCAATTAATGGCATTACTTTAGGAAATGATACTCTCCAAGGCCAGAAATTAAAGTTTCATTGGAATTCAGCCACTCTTATAATGAGGTCATTGGTACAATTTCTTTTCTTAACATTAGCTCTGGGGCTACACCAAAACCCATTGATGAAACTTACACTGCTTTTGTGTACCTAAAGCTGTTCAATTTTGCCATCTGACTTTACTATATCATAAGATACTAGAATTTGGTTAATTTTATCAAGGGTCTCATTCTTTATCTAGGTAAATTTATCTGGAAATTCTAAAAGCAAACAATTCTAAGTTGATATTATTCAAAATCAAATATACTAAGTGTACTTAAATGTTTTAACCTCTTTCTAACATGATGACATCCCACCAGCAATAGTGGAAAGGAGCATGTTGACTTGTTTAAAAATAATTCTTTGGTGCAAAATCAATATGCACTGTCAGAATTTTAGCATTTCCAATTATATAAGTAAACAGTAATAGCTCAATCCATATGCAAACAGGAGTAAATTCCTCTTGTGAATAGAAAATCTTCTGGATTTCTGAGTCAGAATAACTGGTAAAAAGAAAGGTGTTCAGATCCTTGCAGATAAGTACAAGCAAATGTATTATGATTCTCTCCATAAGGAAGATATTGCCAAAGATACCAATACTCCTCATTTCTGTCATCCTCTTAAGGTGTCAATCTTAAGTAATAGGCAACAATTTGATTCTAATGGGAAATTACATAGCATATAAATTATACGGCAATACTAAGAAATACAAATCAGTTCTTCCCTGAATATGAGTGTATATAACAGAAGCTCTCTGAGAACACAGGAATTAAAAGCACCTGCTTCGACCAATCCCACAGCTCCCTGCATACAAATACCATGGGTAAGAGGGCTGAACTCCTAGAAGTATGGATAATCCAGAGACCTCAGGACAGACCAGCACTTCTGCCCACTTCTGCGCACACTTTTGGCCCAAGAGAAAACTGCATAATGCCTGTGGATACAGGAATATAGAAGCTGTCAGCAGCAGGAACCTGCCGGCATTTGCTTGCCCACTGAACTGAACTGAACTGGTCCCACCGCTTCCTGCACCCTAATGCCAGCAGCAAGGGAGCTGGACCCTCAGAGGTTCAGGCACTCTGAAGAACTCAGAAGAGACAATTACTTTCTGCCCACATTCCTGGCCCAAGAGGAAATTGCCTAGTGCTATCTGTGCCCTCTGGATACAGGGACCTAGGAGCACCCAGGAGCAGGCTCCTTCGGGTTGCTGCTGACACCAAGAGTTGAAAGCCAGGCTCAAGGAACCCCTACACACCTGAGAGCAGAGCTCTTGGTTCCCAGATTTGGCTCAAAGAAAACAGGTCTCCAGGAGTGCTGACACACAGGTATAAAGGAGGGTCAAGCCACTGTCAAAGACTGCAAGAGAAGCTAACACCAGAGACAACCTGATGGCGAGAGACAAGAACAAGAACATAAGCAACAGAAACCAAGAATACTTGGCATCATCAGAGCCCAGTTCCCCCACCAAAGAAAATACTGGCTATCCAAACACACCTAAAAAGCAAGATTTACATTTAAAATCACATTATATGATGATGATGGAGGACTTTAAGAAAGACACAAATAACTCCCTCAAAGAAATACAGGACAACACAAGTAAACAAGAAGAAGCCCTTAAAGAGGAAACACAAACATCCCTTAAAGAATTAAAGGAAAACACAACCAAACAGGTAAAGGAATTAAACAAAACGGTACAGGATTTGAAAATGGAAAGAGAAACAATTAAGAAAGCACAAAGGGAGACAACCCTGGAGATAGAAAACCTAGGGAAGAGATCAGGAGTCATAGATGCATGCATCACCAACAGACTACAAGAGATAGAAGAGAGAATCTCAGGGATAGAAGATACCATAGAAAACATTGAAAAAACTGTCAAAGATAATGTGAAACGCAAAAGGCTTCTTGCCCAAAACATCCAGGATTCCCCAGGACACAATGAGAAGATCAAACCTAAGGATAGTAGGTAAAAGAGTGAGTGAGGACTCCCAACTCAAAGGGCCAGTAAATATCTTCAACAAAACTATAGAAGAAAATTTCCTTAACCTGAAGAAAGAGATGTCCATAAACATATAAGAAGCCTACAAAACTCCAAATAGATTGGACCAGAAAAGAAATTCATCCTGTCACATAATAGTCAAAACAAAATGTGCATAAAACAAAGAAAGAATATTAAAAGCAGTAAGGGAAATATGTCAAGTAACATATAAATGCAGACCTATCAGAAATACACCAGACTTGTCACCAGAGATGAAGAAAGCTAGAAGATCCTGGGCAGATGTCATACAGATGCTAAGAGAACACAAATGGCAGCCCAGACTACTACATCCAGCGAAACTCTCAATTAGCATAGATGGAGAAACTGATATTCCATGACAAAACCAAATTTTCCACAATATCTTTCTACAAATCCAGGCATACAAAGGATAATAGACTTGACCTTACTAAAGCTCAAGTCACATACTGCACCTCACACAATAATAGTACAACGCAAAAGGGGAATTACACCTCAGAGAAAGCAAGAAATTAATCTCCTTGCAACGAAACCAAAAGAAGAGAGATACACAAACATAATTCCACCTATAACAACAAAAATAACAAGAAGTAACAATCACTATTCCTTAATATCTTTTAACATCAATGGACTTAATTCTCTTATAAAAAGACATAGATTAACATATTTGATATGTAAAGAGTATCCAACATTTTGCTGCATACAGGAAATACACCTCAGAGACAAAGACAGACAAACCTTTGAGTAAAAGACTGGAAAATAACTTTCCAAGCAAATGGTCCAGAGAAAGAAGCTAGAGTAGCCATTCTAAAGTGGAATAAAATTGACTTTCAATCAAAAGTTATCAAAGAATATAAGGAAGGACACTTCATATTCATCAAAGGAAAACTCCACAAAGAAGAACTCTCAATCCTAAATATCTATTCTCCAAACGTAAGGGCACCTACATTCATAA
Organism: Rattus norvegicus; assembly: GCF_021556685.1. Lineage (NCBI taxonomy): Eukaryota > Metazoa > Chordata > Mammalia > Rodentia > Muridae > Rattus > Rattus norvegicus. Next base: position 22,802,108 of record NC_141541.1, on the reverse strand, counting down.
AAGAAACCTTACTAAAGCTCAAATCACACACTGCAGCTCACACAATAATAGTACAAGTTTTCAATACCCCACTGTCATCAATGAACAGATCCTGGAAACAGAAATTAAACAGAGACATAGAGAAACTTACAGAAGTTATGATCCAAATGGACCTATCAGATATTTATATAATATTTCATCCTAAAACAGAATGCTATACCTTCTTCTCAGCATCTCCATGGAACCTTCTCCAAAACTGACCAAATAATCACCCACAAAACAGGACTCAACAGATACAAGAATATTGAAATAATCCCATGCAACCTATCAGATCAACACAGGCTAAAGCTGGTCTTCAATAACAATAGAAACAAGAGAAAGCCCACATATACGTGGAAGTTGAAAAATGCTCTACTCAATGATAACTTGATCAAGGAAGAAATAAAGGAAGAAATTAAAGACATTTTAATGAATTTAAGAATTTAAGGAAAATGAAGGTACAACATACCCAAACATATGGGACACAATGAAAGCAGTGCTAAGAGGAAGATTCAGCTCTGAGTGCTTCCAAAAAGAAACAGGAGAGAGCATACATTAGCAGCTTGACAATACACCTAAAGCTCTAGAACAAAAAGAAGTAAATATATCCAAGAAGAGTAGAAGGCAGGAAATAATCAAACAGATGGCTGAAATCATCCAAGTAGAAACAAAAGGACTATACAAATAACAAAACGAGGAGCTGGTTCTTTGAGGAATCAATCAGATATATAAACACTTAACCAGACTAACCAGAGGACACAGAGAATGTTTCCAAATTAACAAAATTCGAAATGAAAAGGGAGATATCACAGTCGAATGTGAGGAAATTCAAAAAGTCATCAGATCCTACGGTAAAACCCTATATTCAACAAAACTGGAAAATCTGGAGGAAACAAAATTTTCTAGACAAATACAAGGTACTAAAGTTAAATCGGGAACAGATAAACCACCTAAACATCCCCATAACTCTTAAAGAAATAGATGCAGTTATTAAAAGTTTCCTAACCAAAAGGAGCCTGTGACCAGATGGGTTTAGTATAGAATTCAATCACATGGTCACAGAAGACTTCATACCCATACTCTCCAAAGTATTCCCCAAAATAGAAATGGAAGGAACACTATCAAATTCCTTCTATGAAGTCACAATTATGCATATACATAAACAAATCAAAGCCCCAACAAAGACAGAGAACTTCAGACCAATTTCCCTTATGAATATAAAAAAAAACTTATTAAAACTCTTACAAACTGAATGCAAGAACACATCAAAATGATCATCCTTCATGATCAAGTAGGCTTCCTCCCAGGGATGCAGGCATAATTCAGTATATGGAAATCAATCAACATAGTCCACTATATAAACAAACTCAAAGTAAAAAAAAAAAGAACATTTCATTAGATGCTGAGAAAACATTTAAAAAAATTCAACACCCCTTCATGATAAAAGTTCTGGAAAGATCAGAAATTCAGAGCCCATATGTAAACATACTAAAAGCAATATATAGCAAACCATTAACTATCATTAAAGTAAATGGACAAAAAAATGAAGCAATCCCACTAAAACGAGGGACTAGAAAACTGCCAACTCTCTCCCTACTTATTCAATATAGTACACGAAGTAATAGCCAGTGCAATCAGACAACTAAAGGAGGTCAAGGGAATTAAAAATGGAAAGGAAGAAGTTAAAATACCACTATTTGCAGATGATATGATAGTATAGTTAAGTGATCCTAAAAGTTCCAACAGAGAACTACTGAACCTGATAAACGACTTCAGCCAAGTGGTTGGGTATAAAATTAACTCAAACAAATCAGTAGCCTTTCTCTACTCAAAGGATAAACAGGCTGAGAAAGAAATTAGGGAAATGACACCCTTCACTACAGTTCCAAATAATATAAAATACCTTGGTGACTCTAACCAAGCCAGTAAAAGATCTGTATGACAACAACTTCAAGTCTCTGAAGAAAGAAATTGAAGATCTCAGAAGATGAAAAGACCTCCCATTATAATGGACCGGCAGGATAAATATAGTAAAAATGGCCATTTTGCCAAAAGCAATGTACAGATTCAATGCCATCCTCATCCAAATTCCAGCTCAATTCTTCATAGAGTTAGATAAAGTAATTTGCAAATTCATTTGAAATAACAAAAACCCAGGATTGCAAAAAAATATGCTCAACAATACAAGGACTTCTGGGGTAATCACCATCCCTGACCTCAAGCAGTACAGAGTAATACTCATAAAAACTGTATGGCATTGTTACACATACAGGCAGGTAGATCAATGAAGCAGAATTGAAGAACCAGAAATAAACCCACAAAGCTATGATCACTTGATCTTTGACAAAGGAAGTAAAACCATCCAATGGGAAAAAAATAGCATTTTCAACAAATGGTGCTGGGTCAAGTAGGGGACAGCATGTAGAATGCAAATCAATCCATTCTTATCGCCCTGCCCAAAGCTTAAGTCCAAATGGATCAAGGACCTCCATATCAAACCAGATACACTCAAACTAACATAAGAAAAAGTGGGGAAGAGTCTTGACCACGTGGGCATTGGGGAAAATTTCCTGAACAAAATATGCATGGCTTATGCTCTAAGATCTAAAATCTCCAAATGGGACCTCATAAAACTGCAAAGCTTCTGTAAGGGCAACGACACTATCATTACAACAAAACAGCAACCAAGAGATTGGAAAATATCTTTAATGATCCTACAATTTGAGAGAGGGCTACTATCCAAATTATAAAAAGAACTACAGAAGCTAGACTCCAGAGAGCCAAATAACCCTATTAAATATGGGGTACAGTGCTAAAGAAGGAATTCTCAGCTGAGGAATATCGAATGGCTGAGAAGTACTTAAAGAAATGCTCTTCATCCTTAGTCATCAGGGAAATGCAATTCCAAACAACCGTAAGATTCCACCTCACACCAGTCAGAATGACTAAGATCAAAAACTCAGGTGACAACTGATGCTGGCAAGGATGTGAAGAAAGAGAAATACTCCTCCATTATTGGTGGAATTGCAAACTGGTACAATCATTCTGGAGGTTCCTCAGAAAATACGGCATTGCACTACCTGAGGACCAAGCTATACCACTCCTGTGCATATACCCAAAAGATATTCCAACATACAACAAAGACACATGCTCCACTATGTTCCTAGTGGCCTTGATTATAATAGCAAGAATCTGGAAAGATCCCACATGCCCTTCAACAGAGGAATGGATCCAAAAAATGTGGTACATCTACACAATGGTTTACTACTCAGCTATCAAAAACAATGACTTCATGAAATGCATAGGCAATCACAGAAAAGCACACATGGTATGTACTCGATAATTGGATATTAGCCAAAAGGCTTGAATTACCCAAAATAGAATCCACAGACCATATGAATCTCAAGACAAAGGATGGCCAAAGAGTGAATGCTTCGCTCCTTATTAAAGGGGGAAACAAAAATATTCATAGGAGGAGATATGGAGGCAAAGTTTGGAGCAAAGACTGTAAGAACAGCCAATCAGAGCCTGCTCCCCATGAGGCATATATATATATATGTATGTGTATATATATATATATATATATATATACATACACATATATACATATATATCCACCAAAACTAGATAAGATTGATGAAGCTAAGAATTGCATGCTGACAGGAACTGGATATAGATGTCTCCTGAGAGACACAGCCAGAGCATGCCAAATACAGAGGCAAATGCTAGCTGCAAACCATTGATCTAAGAATGGGATCCCTGTTAGGGGAATTAGAGAAAGCAATGAAAGAGCTGACAGGTCTTGCAACCCCATAACAAAAACAATGCCATCCAACCAAGCTCCCAGGGACTAAACCACTACTCAAAGCCTGCACATGGATTGACCTATGATTCCAGCGGCATATGTAGCAGAGGATGGCCCTATTGGGTGCCAATGGAAGGAAAAGCCCCTGGTCCTGCCTAGGTTTGATCCCAAGTACAGGGGAATGTCGGGGTGGCAGGTGGAAGGTGGGCAGATGGGGAGGGTGAACACTCCTATAGAAGAAGGGGAGAGGGATGTGTTACAGGCCTTAGGTTCGTGAAACCGGGAAAGGGAAAAACATTTGAAATGTAAATAAAAAATTTCCAGTAAAAGAAAAATAAAAATTAAAAAAATAAGCAACAGTTTCCTGTGTGGAAAGGAGAGGGCCTGAGGCCAGCATCAAGTGTGTTGCACAATTACCTGAACAAGTCTTTTCAGAAAATCATCACTGAAAAACTGTTAGCAAACTTTAAAACCCATGAGAATTCAGTATCTAAAGCAACTCATTAGTCAAAGTCCTTTATGAGCATATGATTACACACATCCAAACCCTTAAGGAGAAGTTTAAAAAAGAAGAAAATTTATTGAAATATTTGCCACTGGAATCCAAACTACTGTTTTCTTTTTCTACTATCTGCTTTTGGAGGTCATTTTGTTTGTTATTAACATTCATTTCATTTGCCTTTCAAATCTAAACAACTTTTATATCATGCATTGGATTACAATTTCTCTTGATAATCTGAAAGGCAATCTTATTCTAACAGCTTAAAAATTCTTGGGGCTGGGTAAATACTCAAGTTAATAAAAAAATAAAATGTAAAAAAAAATTCTTGTACCATTTTCAACCTATAAATATGACCTCACAACATGATAAAATTTGAAATATTATGGCTGATACTATGGTTTGCTGATGCAATATTAATTTGGTTATAAAAATTATATTGAATAGTTACTGAAATGTAGACAATGCAGGAGGATTGGATTAGTAATTTAGGGCACATTCTGGGGTTTGCTTTTCAGCAACCAAATTGAGAAAATTAAAACCAGCTATATTTCTCAATTTTTTTATTATTTCTATATCATTTATACCACTTCTACATTATTATTTGGTTTTATATTTTTCTACATTGTTTATATTATTTTATTAACTGTTTATATATAAACTGTTTATTTATAATACATATGTATTATTATAACTTCATATACATATTTTATACAATCATATTGTCTTGTTAATAACTATCTTGCTAACTTCATGATGTACTGTACAGATTTGATTTCATGCAGTCATTGTTTCGTATTTTGCCACTTAGTTTGAATTAAACTGTTTAGTCTTTCAAATAATATATCATTCAGTATATGAAAGATAAGTGAAAATGGAGGAGTTATTTTTTTTTTGACCTGAGGACCAAACCCAGGGCCTTGTGCTTGCTAGGCAAGCGCTCTACCGCTGAGCTAAATCCCCAACCCCAAGGAGGAGTTATTTTTAATCCAAGTAATATTACTGAATCTCAGATGTTCAACAATGAAAATAACACCCAAGTGAATCTCTCAAAATTGAACTTTAGTGAGTTCAACATTAATGAGTTAAATAAATTAATGTTAATTAATAATTTAAAGATTTCACAAAATTTGTGAAACTATGAAATACAGGACTTATGAGTATGGCAAAATATTGGGAGAATATGTACAATTAATGGCAATCACATACTGAAATCAAAAATGATATTTTCATTGTAGTTAGAGCACTACCTTCTCTTTCTCTCAGTGTCTTTTCTGGCTGCATTTCAGGAGACATCATAAAATAATATAGGGATGACCCACAAAACCCAGAACAGGTTAATCTTTCGCAAAGACATTATGTATTATTAACTCACATATACCCTTTATCATATAAATTAACATTCATAACTGAGCAATACATTACTTTTGAAAATGTCATCCAACTCACAGAATAGATTTTTTTGATTGATTCAATCCTAATGCTGTTGTCCTCTAATATAGACAAACACTCTTGAATTCATGTCTTGGTTATATGAAATAGGCTTCAACTGTATGGTGGTGCTTAGGACCTTTAAACTTAGGAAGATCCTCCTAAATGGAGAAGTAAGTAAATCTCTGATCTATGTCCTCATATCTTACTGAAGCCAAAAGAATGAAAGGCAAGTTTATTTTAGAAATGTAGTAGTTAATGGGTTCCTTAAACTATTGGATCCCAGTTTTTCCTTACTTACTGAGTTGAAGTACTTTCGAAATGACTTAAGTCACTGAGAGTATCTCACCATCCCATTGCAAGAAAGCTCAAAATATGTAAAGTTGAACAGTTACAGGGCTTCAGAACCAAAGGATTTACTATTGATTACCAACTAAATTTAGTCTAAAAGCTTAGTTCATATGTTGTACTAAATGATTTCCATGAGATACACTTTAAATGATCATAATCAGTTCAAAAAAAATAGTTCCCTATTAAGACCACACCCTCTATCTTTTATCTCCTCCTCTCAATAAAAAAAATTTCTTGTCTTTTTTGATGCATGTTGCTCTCTGTAAGCCTTGTCTTGCCTTTCCTGAAATTCACTCTGAAAATAATGTTAGCTTCAAGTTCAGAGATACACTTGCCTGCCATAGTGACAAACATCTTTAATCCCAGCACTTAGAAGACAAAGGCAACTGTATCATTTTCAGTATTTAGAACCATATCACTAAAAGAATAAGGTAGACTATTCAAATTTCATTTAAATCTCAGCAACAAATTTTAAAATATCATTAGGCAAGTAGCTATGCAGAGTTTCTCAAAATCTACTGTATAAATGAAGAGAAGGGGGTTAATAATAATGTTAGAGAGAAAATTTCAAACAGTGTATAGCACAGAAAGATAGGAGAAAATCTTGGTGGCTGGTTAACAGGAAGGAGTAGAGAGGGTAGGCTGTAAGGGATATTGCTGGGCACGATGCCCTTAAAACCTTCCATTATTAATGTTAATAGTATAGTTAGAGTTAAGTGTGACTGGGTTCATGGAAAATCCCCAGCCAGTTGCAGAAGACTAATACAAATCTGGTGGTCAGGATGAATAATGATATGACGAAGTTGTGAAGTTGTTGAGACATACATCTTATGTCAGGATGTCCTGTGATCTGACCTGTAACCTTTCTGAAAAATCAACATCCTGCTGACTAATAATATGACAAACCTGTAACCTTTCTGAAAATCACCATCCTGTTGACATCAGCTGACCACAAGAGAGCTGTGTCCTTGGCCTGCGTAAATGTTTCCCACTTCCCCGTTCTCTCTGTTACCTCTGTTATGGTATAAATTCAGCCTTGGGAAAAAATAAAATTGTTGTCCTGATCAGACTCTTGTCTTGGTGCCCTTCTTCGCGTCTCTTGTCCCCCATTCTCTTCCAGGTACCCTCTTTACCCTCATTGACCGCCCTGCAGGATGAGATAGGGTATATGAGAGAATATTAAATGGAAATAAAAGAAAAAACAGGTAGCTAAATAATAATTATGAAATAAGATAAAAAATAGAAATTGAAATTAGACAAAAAATAAACAAATAGAAGAAAATCAGCCAAAGAGAAACCAGAACACATTTCAAGAAAGAGACATAGTGTTTACACATAAAGGAAACCCAGAAAAAAACAAAACTGAAATCAATTTTATATGTGTGTGTGTGTGTGTTTGTGTGTGTGTGTGTGTGTGTGTGTGTGTGTGTGTGTGTGTGTGTGTGCATGCACACAAAGTAACAGTAAAGTTTTACAAAACAGAACTAATAAAATATTATGGAGACTAAAACATCCAAAGACACCAGGAAACACTTATTTTGTTTTCGGAAGGCCATCTACTGCTGGGGACAGAGCTTTTAAATGCTGATCCAACTCTTTTCACAAAATCACCAAGTCAGGGAATGCCATTCATATCAGATTTATTCAGATATCCACCATCAGTTAGTACGTAAGTATCATAGTCTACATTAACTTTGATATATAATTATTTTATATTTTGAATTCAGGATGTTAACATTGTATCTTCCTCATACATTATGTCCGTATTTTAATTATTTCATACTTTCATGTCCTTATATGCTGAACTGTAATGATTCTATCACCTCTATTTCTAACACTCATTCTCCCCTCTGCTCTCTCTGCAATCCTATTCAAGAAGTTCTCATCCTGCTATCATGTCTTCTTTCTCTTTGACTTATAAATTTTGAATTTTTTCACATGTGGGTGAAAAGCTACTTACTAGAGGAAGAAAAACTTGTATCAGTGACTGTGTCAGTGAAAAATAACATTCTCTCTTCTACCATTAATAACAGCCAATGGTCTTTCAATGAGGAAGTAAAGGGCTTCATGGCCACATCATTCCCCCTACATGCATCCCTTTTTTTCCTTTTTTAATTGATATTTGATTTATTTACATTTCAAATATTATTCAATTTGACATTTCCTTCTAGAAATAAACTATCCATCCTCCCTCCCTCTGCTTTTATAAGGGTGCTCCCGTACCCATCCACCTACTCAAACCTACCTCCCTGCCTTGGCATTTCCCTACATTGGAGTATCAAACCTTCCCAGGATGGAAGGCCTCTCTTCCCACTGATGTCTGACAAGAACATGCTCTGCTACATATGCAGTTAGAGCCATGGGTCCTTCCATGTGTACTTTTTCGTTTGGGGTTTAGTCCATAGGAGCACTGGGATTCTGGTTAGTTGATATTGTTGTTCTTATGGGGTTGTAAACCCCTACAGCTTCTCAGTTATTTCTGTAACTCCTCTATTGGGGACCAAGTTCTCAGTTCAACAGTAGGATGTGAGCATCCAGCTCTATATTTATAAGATTCTGGCAGATCTCTCAGGAGAGAGCTATATCAGGCTCCTGTCAGCAAGGACTTCTTGGCATCTGCAATAGTGTCAGGGTTTGGTGTCTGTATATAGGCTGGATGCCCAGGTGAGGTAGTCATCAGATGGGCTTTTCTTCAGTCTCTGCTCAACACTTTGTCTCTGTACTTCCTCCCTTGAATATTTTGTTTCTCATACTAAGAAGGACTGAAGCATTCACACTTTGGTGTTTCTTCCTCTTGAGGTTCATGTGGTCTGTGAATTGTATCTTGGTTATTCTGAACTTTGGGTCTAATATCTACTTATCAGGGAGTGCATATCATGTGTGTTATTTTGTGATTGGGTTACCACACTCAGGATGACATTTTCTAATTCCATCCATTTCCCTAAGAATTTCATGTAGTCATTGTTTTCAATAGTCGAGTAGTATTACAGTGTTAAAGTGTACCACATTTTCTGTATCCATTCCTCTGTTGAAGAACATCTGGGTTCTTTCTAGCTTCTGGCTATTATAAATAAGGCTGCTATGAACATAGTGGAGCATTTGTCCTTGATCTATGTTGGAATGCTATTTGGGTATATGCCTAGGAGTGATATAGCTGGATCCTTAGGTAGCACTATGTCCAATTTTCTGAGGAACCTCCAGAGTGATTTCCAGAGTGGTTGTACCAACTTGCAATCCCACCAAAAATGGGGGAGTGTTCTTCATTGTCCACATCATCACCAGCATCTGCTGTCACATGAATTTTTGATCTTAGCCATTCTGCCTTGTGTGAGGTTGAATTTCAGGGCTCTGTTGATTTGCATTGCCCAGATGACTAGGAATATTGAACATTTCTTTAAGTGTTTCTCATTAATTTGTTATTCTTCAGTCTCTATTCACTTAAAATACTTCCTGAGATTTTTTTTCTGTTATTTTTGCCTATTATATTGATCTTTAAAACATTTTGAATTGTAATATATAGTTTTATAAACTCAACTAATGTGTTTATATATTTATTGTTTCCTCCCTAAATTACATTTAAAAATTTTTAAGTATAAGGTATTTTTGAAACAAAAATACATTATATGAAATCTGTGGAAAGACAATGAAACTATGGCTTTCTCAAATACATTGTTTGTGTTTGGGGTTAAAACAACTTTGAAATGATATGTGGATACCAATGCAAATATTAACAAAAAGTGCTGAAAGTTCATGAGACTTCAAATCTAACAAATGCTTACCCATAACTATGAAATGCTAAAATCAAGATAAGTATGAATCCAGTCTATTAGTCTATGTCTTCTTATGGGCAAATTGAACCCACTGATGTAAAGAGATATTAAGGAATGGTGATAGTTGTTTCCTGTTATTTTTATTGTTAGATGTGAAATTATGTTGATCTGACTATCTTTTGGGAAGTCGTAAATGGATATGTAAAAGGTGGTACATTTATACAATGGAGTACAACTCAGCTATTAAAAACAATGACTACATGAAATTCTTTGGCAAATGGATGGAACAAGAAAATATGTTAAGTGAGGTAACCCAATCTCAAAATATCACACATAGTATGCACTCAATGATAAGTGGATATAAGCCCAAAAGCTTGGAATACCTAAGAAAAATTTACAGATCATATGAAGCTCAAGAAGGAGGACAAAAGTGTGGATGTTTCAGTCCCTCTTAGAAGGGTAAACAGAATACTCATGGGAGGAAATACAGGGACAAAAATTAGATCAGGGACTGAACAAAAGGTAGTTCAGAGACTGCCCGATCTGGTGATCCATCCCATATGCAGCCAGCAAACCCAGTCACTACTGCTGACGCCAAGAAGTGCTTGCTGGCAGGAGCCTGATATGGATGTCTCCTGAGAGGCTCTGGAAGACCCTTACTGATACAGATGAGGATGCTTGCAGATAACCATTGGACTGAGGATAGGAACCCCAATGGAGGAGTTAGAGAAAAGATTGAAGAAACTGAAGGGGTTTGCAACCTCATAGGAAGAACAATAATATCAACCACCCAGACACCACCAGAGCTCCCAGGGATTAAACCACCAACCAATTAGTACAAATGGAGGAACCCAAGGCTCAGCCGCATATGTGGCAGAGGATGGTATTGTACAGCATCAATAGCAGAAAAAAAGCCTTGTACAATGAATCTGGTTTCACCAATGTAGGATAATGACAGGGCATTGTGGTGAGAGTGACTGGGTGAAAATGGGAGCATCCTTATAGAAGCAGGGGGAGGGGGTGGAGGTATGGGAGAGGGTGGAAAGGGGATAACTTTTGAAATGTTAATACATAAAATATCCAAGAAAAAAATCAATATAAGTAGCATTTCTCATGGAAATTCAAACCAATTCGTTATCCAGTAGGAAATGGTTATCCCTAATAATATAAACATGCGCACATGTAGCATTATTAAGACTTTTCTTTTTTTTTTTTTTTATTAACTTGAGTATTTCTTATATACATTTCGAGTGTTATTCCCTTTCCCGGTTTCCGGGCAAACATCCCCCTCCCCCCTCCCCTTCCTTATGGGTGTTCCCCTCCCAACCCTCCCCCCATTGCCGCCCTCCCCCCATAGACTAGTTCACTGTGGGTTCAGTCTTAGCAGGACCCAGGGCTTCCCCTTCCACTGGTGCTCTTACTAGGATATTCATTGCTACCTATGGGGTCAGAGTCCAGGGTCAGTCCATGTATAGTCTTTAGGTAGTGGCTTAGTCCCTGGAAGCTCTGGTTGCTTGGCACTGTTGTACTTTTGGGGTTCGAGCCCCTTCAAGCTCTTCCAGTTCTTTCTCTGATTCCTTCAATAGGGGACCTATTCTCAGTTCAGTGGTTTGCTGCTGGCATTCGCCTCTATATTTGCTGTATTCTGGCTGTGTCTCTCAGGAGCGATCTACATCCGGCTCCTGTCGGTCTGCACTTCTTTGCTTCATCCATCTTGTCTAATTGGGTGGCTGTATATGTATGGGCCACATGTGGGGCAGGCTCTGAATGGGTGTTCCTTCAGTCTCTGTTTTAATCTTTGCCTCTCCCTTCCCTGCCAAGGGTATTCTTTTTCCTCATTTAAAGAAGGAGTGAAGCATTCACATTTTGATCATCCGTCTTGAGTTTCGTTTGTTCTAGGGATCTAGGGTAATTCAAGCATTTGGGCTAATAGCCACTTATCAATGAGTGCATACCATGTATGTCTTTCTGTGATTGGGTTAGCTCACTCAGGATGATATTTTCCAGTTCCAACCATTTGCCTACGAATTTCATAAACTCGTTGTTTTTGATAGCTGAGTAATATTCCATTGTGTAGATGTACCACATTTTCTGTATCCATTCCTCTGTTGAAGGGCATCTGGCTTCTTTCCAGTTTCTGGCTATTATAAATAAGGCTGCGATGAACATAGTGGAGCACGTGTCTCTTTTATATGTTGAGGCATCTTTTGGGTATATGCCCAAGAGAGGTATAGCTGGATCATCAGGCAGTTCAATGTCCAATTTTCTGAGGAACCTCCAGACTGATTTCCAGAATGGTTTTACCAGTCTGCAATCCCACCAACAATGGAGGAGTGTTCCTCTTTCTCCACATCCTCGCCAGCATCTGCTGTCACCTGAGTTTTTGATCTTAGCCAATCGCACTGGTGTGAGGTGAAATCTCAGGGTTGTTTTGATTTGCATTTCCCTTATGACTAAAGATGTTGAACATTTCTTTAGGTGTTTCTCAGCCATTCGGCATTCCTCAGCTGTGAATTCTTTGTTTAGCTCTGAACCCCATTTTTTAATAGGGTTATTTGTTTCCCTGCGGTCTAACTTCTTGAGTTCTTTGTATATTTTGGAAATAAGGCCTCTATCTGTTGTAGGATTGGTAAAGATCTTTTTCCAATCTGTTGGTTGCCGTTTTGTCCTAACCACAGTGTCCTTTGCCTTACAGAAGCTTTGCAGTTTTATGAGATCCCATTTGTCGATTCTTGATCTTAGAGCATAAGCCATTGGTGTTTTGTTCAGGAAATTTTTTCCAGTGCCCATGTGTTCCAGATGCTTCCCTAGTTTTTCTTCTATTAGTTTGAGTGTGTCTGGTTTGATGTGGAGGTCCTTGATCCACTTGGACTTAAGCTTTGTACAGGGTGATAAGGATGGATCGATCTGCATTCTTCTACATGTTGCCCTCCAGTTGAACCAGCACCATTTGCTGAAAATACTATCTTTTTTCCATTGGATGGTTTTGGCTCCTTTGTCAAAAATCAAGTGACCATAGGTGTGTGGGTTCATTTCTGGGTCTTCAATTCTATTCCATTGGTCTATCTGTCTGTCTCTGTACCAATACCATGCAGTTTTTATCACTATTGCTCTGTAATACTGTTTGAGTTCAGGGATAGTGATTCCCCCTGAAGACCTTTTATTGTTGAGGATAGCTTTAGCTATCCTGGGTTTTTTGTTATTCCAGATGAATTTGCAAATTGTTCTGTCTAACTCTTTGAAGAATTGGATTGGTATTTTGATGGGGATTGCATTGAATCTGTAGATTGCTTTTGGTAAAATGGCCATTTTTACCATATTAATCCTGCCAATCCATGAGCATGGGAGATCTTTCCATCTTCTGAGGTCTTCTTCAATTTCTTTCCTCAGTGTCTTGAAGTTCTTATTGTACAGATCTTTTACTTGCTTGGTTAAAGTCACACCGAGGTACTTTATATTATTTGGGTCTATTATGAAGGGTGTCGTTTCCCTAATTTCTTTCTCGGCTTGTTTCTCTTTTGTATAGAGGAAGGCAACTGATTTATTTGAGTTAATTTTATACCCAGCCACTTTGCTGAAGTTGTTTATCAGCTTTAGTAGTTCTCTGGTGGAACTTTTGGGATCACTTAAATATACTATCATGTCATCTGCAAATAGTGATATTTTGACCTCTTCTTTTCCGATCTGTATCCCATTGATCTCCTTTTGTTGTCTGATTGCTCTGGCTAGAACTTCAAGAACTATATTGAATAAGTAGGGAGAGAGTGGGCAGCCTTGTCTAGTCCCTGATTTTAGTGGGATTGCTTCAAGTTTCTCTCCATTTAGTTTAATGTTAGCAACTGGTTTGCTGTATATGGCTTTTACTATGTTTAGGTATGGGCCTTGAATTCCTATTCTTTCCAGGACTTTTATCATGAAGGGGTGTTGAATTTTGTCAAATGCTTTCTCAGCATCTAATGAAATGATCATGTGGTTCTGTTCTTTCAGTTTGTTTATATAATGGATCACGTTGATGGTTTTCCGTATATTAAACCATCCCTGCATGCCTGGGATGAAGCCTACTTGATCATGGTGGATGATTGTTTTGATGTGCTCTTGAATTATTAAGACTTTTCATGTAGTACTCATATATTTAGGTGTGTGTGTGTGTGTGTGTGTGTGTGTGTGTGTGTGTGTGTGTATAAAAGTTATATCCACTGGGTTATTTCATTACATTTATTAATGAGCATTAAAATTTAAAAATAAGATGGAAAAAGGGACCTGATAGGTGATTAGTGAAAGCACTATATCACAGATCTGACATAATGAAGATGAAAGGAAGAGGGGAAAATAATATAAATACAGTACTCAGGAATGAAAATCCAAAATGGAAAAATAAACAGTTTTAACAAATATTTGCATTCTCTGCCTAAGAAGCATTTTGTGTGGTTTTGCTGGAATGTGAACCTAGAATCCCAGTTTATAAGAAACAATTTTATCTCTTCGCTGCTAAGAACATAAATATTCACATACATACCTGATTTACTTTTTCCCTGACCTCTACACACAAATTCCTCTGTTTTTTCCATTTAATTTATCTGAATGTTCTTCTTCAATACTAAATGGGTTTCATTGATTTGATCAATAAAGAAAAAATAAGAGCTGAAAATAATACTGAGCAATTAAGTGTTCATGCTGCTTTTGTAGGAGGACTTGCATTCGGTTCCCATCATCTGAATTGACAACTAAATCCTTTAATATATTATCTTATGTGCTCAAATAAAAATGTAGCGCAACAGTATCTAGAGATATCTATATACACAACAGAAATCAGGTTGAGATTTATTAAGATGGTGGGTTTACAGGCAAAATTACCAAATACATGAAATAGATGCTAGTTATATGAGTCAGATTTTTCCAACATTATAATGTTTTCTTTTTCTATTGGATTTTCAACATTTATAAGGAAACATTTTATTATTTTCTCTGCAAGAATCATTTTGAAAATAATAACATACTCAAATTTCTCAGAAGTTTACAAAGACAATGTCCAGAGGATTTAAATGCACTGTTAGAATTAACTTTTAAATATTAGAAAGGTAGTTTATAGATATTCCACAGAATATTGATTCACTTGTCAAAAACCTAGAAATTACTCTCCACACTCTGGTACATGACTAGGAGATAGTGACCCATTTGCTGTTACTTTCTGGATGAAAGAAAAATGATTCACTGTCCTCAGAGTACAGAACCACAGTGAATCTGTCTCTGTCGGCTTTGTATATTCCCTGCTGTGGTTTTCACCCTCCAAGTTTATTAATGTGAGGGATTCTTTTTCTTACAAGTCATAAAGAAAGCTTCTTTATTGTCCTTCAAACATCATACTTTCATGTCATACAATTATGACAACATGACAGAATAAACCTGATTATGATTTGTTATAGGATTCATTTCTAAGGTTTGAATGTTGAAAGGGGACAATCAAATATTACCAGGTATAGTATTAATTTGAGGATGATTATCCATTAATTTCCTCAGAGAAGAATTAAATCTATAGTATTTTCTTGTTTTCATTTTCCTAGGTAATTGCCACAAATAATTGCAAAATTAGAAGAATGATAGGTATCCCAGGGGTATGTATTTTAGTCACAATACCATGCATTTCTTTTTGTATTATATAATAAACTCATATTGGATAACCTTATGTTCATTTTTTAATTTAGCAGCCACCTGTAAAATCTGTGGCTCTTTTCTCCAACCTTTCCTGTAATATATAAATATTTTCAACAAAGAGGGTGCCCAAATTCACTTATAGAAATTCTTACAGATGGAGATGCCAATATAGCTCAGAGAGTTGATGCAACTGCCAACATGTCTACAGGGGTGAATTCAGTCTCTGGAACCTGCAGGGGGGAAAAAAGAGAATTTACTCACTTGAGTCATCCCTGACTTCATCATGTGCATTTTTTAGAATATGTGCACATTCTCATGATAATTAAGTGCAGTAAAATATATTTAAAAGAAAATCTTATGATCCAGAAAGATGGTTCAGTGGTTAAGATCATTGACTGCTCTGCCAGAGATCCTGAGATCAATTCCTAGGGACATGGTGCCTCAAAACAATCTTTAGTGGGATCAGATGCTCTCTTCTTGTGAGTCTGAAGGCAGCTACAGAGTACTTATAAAGTAAGTGAACAAATAAAGAAGGTTGTAAAGAGAGTGCTGTTTTTGTTGTTGTTTTTAAAGTTGCTTATTTGTTTGTCATAGTTTTAACAACTCAAAATACCAGCTTCCTACTCATAATAAATTTGATAATATTTACTTTTAAAACTAATGGAATGAAAGACTTAGCCCTTCAGTTGTATTAGTATGATGTGATATAGCTTTCAATAGAGGGAACTTCACTACCATTAGTAAATGCTTCTTTTTCTTTTCCTTTAAATCTTATTTAATTCTTTATTTATATTTACACTCCAGATTTTATTCCCCTTCCAGCTATCCCCTGAGTGTACCACATCTTATACTTCTGCCCTGTACCCCTGCATTCCTGCTCCTTGTTTCCACAAGGATTTCCCCACCCCATCCACCCAACCAGACATCTAAACTTCCTGGGGCCTCCAGTCTCTTGAGGGTTAGGTGCACCTTCTCTGACTGAACCCAGTCTCAGTTGATTATGTGTTGGCAGCCACATCTCAGCTGGTGTATACTGCCTGGTTGGTGATCCAGTGTCTAAGACATCTCTGGGGTCCAGGTTAATTGAGACTGCTGATCTTCTATAGGTTGCCCTCCTCCTCAGCTTCCTCTAGCTTTTCCCTAGTTCAACTAGAGGGGTCAGCAGCTTCTGTTCATTGGTTGGGTGTACAAAACTGCATCTGATCATTCAGAGGCTTGTTGGGTATTTTGGAGAGCAATTATGATAGGTCCCATTTTGTGAACACCCCATAGCTTCAGTATTGGTCTTTGTGCCTTCCCTTCAGCTGGATCCCACTTTGGGCCTGTCCTCAGGTTTTTCTCCATTTCCATCTGTACATGTCTTTCATACAGGGAAAATTATGTTTCAGAGCTTTGGCTATGGGATAGCAACCCCATCCCACACTCGATGCCCTGTCTTTCTCCTGATGGTGGATTCAATAAGTTTACTCCACCCGCTTTAAAGCCTTTAATCTAGGGTCTCTTTCTCTCAGAGCCCTGAGAGTCTCTCACTTTCCAGGACTCTTATGTTCTAAAGGGTCCTCCCAACCTCCTTCCTCCTGTGGTCACCTTTTTCCATTCTTTCTGCTGGCTCTCAGGACTTCAGTCATTTCCCCCACCCAATAGGAGATCATGTTCCCCTCATACACATACCCCTCCTTTTTCCCTCCCCTGCCCCTCCCTCCATCCCCCTTTGTGGTTGCTTTCTTCTTCCTCTCTAGTGGAACTGTGGCATCATCACTTGGACCCTTCAGCTTGTTGACCTTTTGAGTTCTGTGGACTGTATCTTGGATATTTTATACTTTTTTTCCGCCAATTTCCACTTAGAACATAACATGCATGTCCTTTGGAGTCTGAGTTACCTCACTCAGGATGATATTTTCTAGTTCTGTCCATTTGCCTGCAAAACTCATGATGTCCTCGATCTTAATAAATGAGTATTACACCATTGTATAAATGAACCACATTTTCTGTATTTATTCTTCTGTCATGGGTCATCTGGGTTGTTTCCAGCTTCTAGCTATCACAAAAAAAGGCCACTGTGAACATAATGGAACATGTGCCTCTGTGGCATGGTGGGGTATCTTTGGGATATATTCTCAACAGTGATATTTCTGGGACTTTAGTTAGGTCTATCTCCAATTTTCTGAGGAACCTCCAAATTGATTTCAAGAGTGGTTGTAACAGTTTGCAATCCCACCAACAATGGAGGAGTGTTCCTCTTTCTCCACAGCCTCGCCAACATGTGGTTCTCACCTGAGGTTTTGATTTTAGCCATTCCATAAGGTGGAATCTCAGGGTCGTTTAGATTTTCATTTCTCTGATCACTAAGGACTTTGAACATTTCTTTAGGTGTTTCTCACATTCGAGATTCCTCTATTGTGAATCCTTGGTTTAGTTCTATACACCATTTTTTGATTGAATTGTTTGGTTTTTTGGTGATAAGCTTCTTGAGTTCTTTTCATATTTTGGATATTAGCCCTCTATGGGATGTGGGGTTAGTGAAGACTATTCCCAATATGTAGGATACCAATTTGTCTTATTTACTATATCCTTTGCCTTACAGAAGCTTTCCAGTTTCATGAGGTCTCATTTATCAATTCTTCATCTTAGAGAGTGAGCCATTGGAGTTCTGTTTAGGAAATATCTGCCTGTGCCAATGAGTTCAAGGCTCTTCCCCAGTTTGTCTTCTTTTAGATTCAGTGTATCTGGTTTTATGTTGAGGTACTTGATCCATTTGTACTTAACCTTTGTGCCTGGTGACAAAGATGGGTCTATTTTCATTTTTCTCCATACAGACATCCAGTGAGAACAGCACCATTTATTGAAGAGGAATTTTTTCCATTGTATATTTTTGTTTCTTTGTCAAAGATCAAGTTGATTAAGTGTGTGGTTTTATTTCTGGGTCTTCAATTCTACTCCATTGATCAACCTGTCTGTCTCTGCACCAATACCATGAAGTTTTTATCACTATTGCTCTGTAGTAGAGTTTGAGGATCTCCACCCAATCTTTCATTGTTAAGAATTGTTTTCGCTATTCTAGGTTTTTTGCCTTTCCAGATGAATTTGAGAATTGCTCTTCCCATGTCTTTGAAAAACCACGTTGGGATTTTGATGGTAATTTCATTGAATCTGTAGATGGCCTTTGATAGGATGGCCATTATTACTATGCTAAGTCTGCCAATCCATAAGTATGGAAGATCTCTCTATTTTCTGAGATCTACTTCAATTTCTTTCTTAAGAGACTTCAAATTTTTATCATAAAATCTTCCACTTGTTTGGTTAGAGTTACCCCAGGATATTTTTATATTATCAGTGGCTAATGTGAAGGAAATTATTTCCCTAATTTCTTTCTCAGCTGTTTGTCATTTGTATAAAGAAAGCTACTGATTTATTTGAGTTAATTCTATATCTGGCAACTTTGTTGAAGTTGTTTATCAACTGGAGAAGTTCTCTAGAAGAATTTTTAGGGTCACATATGTATACTATCATATCATCTGCAACTAGTGATACATTTAATTCTTCTTTACCGATTTATATCCCTTGATCTCTTTTTGTTTTCTTATTTGCTAGCTAGGACTTCAAGTACTGTGTTGAATAGATATGGGGAGAGTGGGCATCCTTGTCTTGTCCCTGATTTTAATGGAATTGCTTCAAGTATCTCTCCATTTAATTTGATAATGGCTGTTGGTTTGTAGTAAATTGCATTTATTATGTTTAGGTACATGTCTTGAATTCCTTATCTGTCCGATACTTGTAACATGATGGGGTGTTTTATTTTGTCAAAGGATTTTTCTGGATCTACAGAAATGACCATGTGATTCTTTTTCTTTGAGTTTGTGTATATTGTGGATTAAGTTAATGGATTTTCATATATTGTACCAACTTTGCATCTTTGAGATGAAGCCTACTTGATTGTGGTGAATGCTGGTTTTGATGCGTTCTTGGGTTTGGTTTGAGAGAATTTTATTGAGTATTTTTACATCGATATTGATAAGTGAGATTGATCTGAAGTTTTCTTGTTTGGTAGGGTCCTTGTGTGGTTTAGGTACCAGAGTAATAGTGCCTTCATAAATGAACTATGTAGTGTTCCCTCTGTTTCTGTTTTATGGAATAATTTGAGAAATATTGGTATCAGGTCTCCTTGGAGGTATGGTAGAATTCTTAACTAAATCAATCTGGCCCTGGGCTTTTCTTGGTTGGGAGTTTTTTAATGACTTCTTCTGTTTCCTTATGGGATAAGGGCCTGCTTAGAAAGTTTACCTTCTTTTGATTTAACTTTGATATGTGGTATCTGTGTAGAAAATCATCTTTTTCATCTAGATTTTCCAGTTTGGCTGAGTATAGCCTTTTGTAGTAGGATTTGATTTTTTTTTTAATTTCCTCCATTTCCATTGTTAGGTCTACCTTTTCATTTCTGATTTTGTTAATTTGGATACTGCCTCTGGGCCCTTTAGTTAGGTTTGCTAGGGGTTTACCTATCTTGCTGATTGTCTCCAGGACCCAGTTTTTGCTTTTGCTGATTCTTTGTATTGTTCTCTTTGTTTCTGTTTGGTTGGTTTCAGCCCTGAGTTTGACCATTTCCTGCCTTCTACTCTTTTAAGGTGAGTTTGCTTATTTTTGTTCTAGAGCTCTCAGGTGTGCTGTTAAGTTGCTAGTGTATGATCTCTCCAGTTTCTTTACCAGTGCCCTTAGTGCTATGAATTTTCCTCTTAGCACTGCTTTAATTATGTCCCATAAGTGTGGATATGATGTGTGAACGTTTTCAGTAAATTCTAGGAAGTCTTTAATTTCTTTCTTTATTTCATCCTTGACCAAATTATCATTGAATACAGAGTTGTTCAGGTTTCACATATACGTGGGTTTTCTGTTGCTTTCCTTTTTATTGAAGACCAGCTTTAGGTCATTGAGGTCTGATAGGGTGCATGGTACTATTTCAATCTTCTTGTATCTGTTGCCAGTTGTTTTGTGACCAGTTATATGGTTGACATTGGAGAAGGTACTATGAGGTGCTAAAAAGAAGGTGTATTCTTTTGTTTTAGGGTGAAATGTTCTGTAGATATCTGTTAAACCCATTTGGTTTATAACCTCTAGTAGTTTTACTGTGTCTTTGTTTAGTTTCTGTTTCAATGACCGGTTCATTGTTGAAAGTGGAGTGTTGAAGTCTCCCACTAGTATAGTGTGGGGTTCAATGTGTGTTTTGAGATTCACTAAAGTTTCTTTTAGGAATGTGGGTGCCCTTGCATTTGGAGCATAGATGTTCAGAATTGAGACTTCCTCTTGGTGGATTTTCCTTGTGATAAATATGAAATGTCCTCCCTTATCACAAATGATAACTTTTAGTTGAAAATCTATTTTATTGGATAGTAGGATGGCAACTCCAGCTTGTTTCTTTGGACCATTTGCTTACACTCCAGGTTTTATCCCCCTCCAGGTCCACCCTCTGACTGTTCCACATTCCAAACTTGTTCCTCAACACCCTCACCTCCATGAGGATTTTGTCACTCCCACCTCTACCCCCCACCTCCCCATAGCTCCCCATTTCCTGGGGCCCCCAGTCTTTTTACGGTTAGCTTCACCTTCTCTGAATGAACCCAGACCTGATTGTCCTCTGCTATATGTGTGTTGGGGACCTCATCGCAGCTGGTGTATGTTGCCAGGTTAGCTGGCCAATGTCTGAGAGATCTCAGGCATCCAGGTTAATTGAGACTTCTGGTCCTCCTACAGGGTCACCCTCTTCCTCACCTTCTTCTGCCTTTAACCTAATTCCACTACAGTGTTCAGCAGCTTCTGACTATTGGCTGGGTGTAAATATCTGCATCTGGCTCTTTCAGCTACCTTTTGGGTCTTTCAGGGGGCAGTAATTATAGACCCCTTTTTGTGAACATGCCATAGTCTCAGTACTAGTGTCAGGCTTTGTGGCCTCCTCTTGAGCTAGAACCTACTTTGTGCCTGTCACTGGGACCTCTTTTCCCTCAGGCTTTTCTCTATTTTCATCCCTGAAGTTCTTTCAGACTGGAACAACTATGGTTTAGAGTTTTTGACTGTGGGATGGCAACCTCATTCCTCAGTTGATGCCCTTTCTTTCTGCTGGAGGTGGACTCTAAAACTTTCCTCTCCCTATTGCAGGGCATTTCATCTGTGTTGTTTTCAGCTTCTGGCTATCACAAACAATATCACTGCGAACCTAGTGGAACACATGCCCCTATGGGATTGGGCATTTTTGGGGTATATGCCCAAGAGTAGTATAACTGGATCTTCAGGTAGATCTATTTCCAATTTTCTGAGGAATCTCCAGATTGATTCCCACTGTGGTTTTTACCAGTTTGAAATCCCACCAGCAATGAAAGAGTGTTCCTCTTTCTCCATATTCTCAACAATATGTGCTATCACCTGAGATTTTTATCTTAGCTATTCTGATTTGTGTGGTGACTACTATTAAGAAAAACTGAAATAGTAATCACATTTTTTCCCTTGAAGTGTGTTAGTATACCACTGGCTTTATCACATTTATTTTCTATTTTTAAATGTATTTTCCATTTTATTACAAGCAATTAAGGTAATAAATATTACTACAGCATTTTTAAATGATGTATTGGAAATATTCTCTTTTGGTTTCATTTCTTCATTCTAAGTGATACATCCAATCTTTTTCCTCTTTTACGTTCTATTATGTCTGTTTCTCTTCCCATTTTTCCTAAAAAAAATTTTGATCATCTCTTGATATGCATAAATGTAGTTTTTTGGGCCTAAATATTTCATAAAGTGATTTTTAAATATGATCACATTTTAAACTATGAAACTCATGAGGTTAACATATTGCACATATTTTTGAGTGCAGAAGATTCTCAGCGGGCCATCTGCAGCTTCACAGAATTGAAAATTTAAGGTCATGGGACAAGAGACTGAGTAGACCTGTTGCAAATGATTTATATTTTCTGTCTAGCTACTGGCAAATTCTACAGAAAACTACAAGAACGCAGCCATTGTCAGTTGTTACCACATTTGTTGGGTTTTGTAGGGATGTAACATTTTTTGAGCAAGTTTTGAGCAATCTTTGCTCTTCTAAATAATACCGCACATATACTCTTGTCATGACACACAATAGAACAAACTTCAGTTGCAAAGATTTGATACCTTAAATGAATGTGCATATATGTATTCACATCTACATACATAAATATACATGTATATATATACATATATTCATTATATCTACTCCACAGTTTAACAGTTTAATCAATGTATCATTACTGGTAAAGAATAGTACAGGGACTAATTTAATATTTTCTGTATAAATAAGTAAAAAGGATAACTAAAGTTGTCAAAGGATACTTAACTAAATATGCGACAGATACAATTTACATTCAAGTACAAACCATAGTTGTCATGGTTCACCATTTGATGTACGGTTTCATGCCCCAAAACCTGAATCTCTTAATATTAATACTTCATCACTTCAGGTGACACATTAAAGGGGAGCTGTTATTCGAGAGATGAGTTTTTTGAAAGCCTCAACCATGTCCTTATTTCTCAAGCTATATATAAAAGGATTCATCATGGGAGTGACCACAGTGTACATCACAGAGGCTATTGCACTCTTTCTAGTGCTATGAGTGCCAGCAGAACTCAGATAAACACCAAAACCTGTACCATAGAACAAGATAACCACTACTAAGTGTGAAGCACATGTGGAGAAAACTTTATATTTTCCTGCAGCTGATGGAATTTTCAAAACAGAGGAAATAATTCTAGTATAAGAATAAATTATACCAGACAGTGGAAGAACACCCAACAGACTTGTCACCAAATACACCAGAATATTATTGATTAGAATATTGGAACATGCAAGCTTGAGAATATGAGCTAGTTCACAAAAAAAGTGAGGAATTTCCACCTTTGTGCAGAATGACAGGCGCAGTGCCATCAAAGTGTGGAGCAAAGCATCTAGAATGCTTATCAAGAAGGACAACAAAAGCATCACACCACAGAATTTGGGATTCATAATGACAGTGTACCTCAGTGGATGACAGATAGCCACAAACCTATCATAGGCCATCATTACCAGAATTCCATTTTCCAATCCTGCAAAAGCTAAAACAAAGCAGATTTGAGTGAGGCAGCCTACATAACTAATGGAGCTGATCTGAGTCTGAATATTCACCAACATTTTTGGTATGGTGGTGGTGGTAAAACAGATGTCAATGAAAGACAAGTTGGAAATGAAGAAGTACATAGGTGTATGGAGGTTGGAATCAAAAGCAGTAGCCAGTATTATGAGAATGTTCCCAAACACTGTGATCAGATATATGGATAGAAAGGCTCCAAATAGGACAGACTGTAGTTCTTGGTTATCTGATAGTCCCATAAGATGGAATTCTGTAGGGTCTGAAAAGTTTCCTCTCTTCATGATGTTGATGATGCTAAGAAAGAACATTATGGGAATAGTGTGAAAATGGCTGGTTTATGTTCTATGCCATGGAGAAAGATTATTTTTCATGCATCTTTTTCTAGCACCTCCTTTCCTTACTTTGTATTTTCTTCAATATTTACTACTTTTCATTGTTTTTCTCTATGCTTTAATTTTCAAATTGTTACAGAATAATTGTTCTTTTTTTTTTCTATTCTTTTTTTCGGAGCTGGGAACCGAACCCAGGGCCTTGCACTTGCTAGGCAAGCGCTCTACCACTGAGCCAAATCCCCAGCCCCAGAATAATTGTTCTTATATTTGAAGAATATTGTATATGTTACATATTTATGTATTTATGTGATAATTGAATGATGACAATATTTGTACTGATTAAGTTAAATAATGAGAAATTAGCTTAACCGACACATAACACGTTTACTGTTCTGTTTTGACAAACACATTAAAATGTAATTACTATTAAATACATAGATTATTTTTTATTTTTTGGAGTCTGACACTAAGGCCAGTTTATTTTAGTCATATTTAAATCCAGTAAAATTGAGGGGAGGAGTTTCCTGGTAAGAATTATTCAGATCCCATGCTCACAATAAAACTTAAGGCATGACATCATCAAAATTCTTTTGCAAAGTACATATGATCTCCATCACAAAGGTGGGTTATGTATCTTTTTTAAAATAGTTTTATTTTTCTTGGATATTTTATGTATTTTCATTTCAAATTTGAATTCCATTTCAAATTCTATCCCCTCTCCCCATAGCCCATGCCCCTGCTTCAATGAGGATGCTCCCATTCGCTCCCACCCATTCCAACCTCAACTCCCTGGCATTACCCTACATTGGAGAAATGAGTGTTCACAGGACCCAGGGCTTTTCCTCCCATTGATGCTGGACAATACAATCCTCTGGGAGTTTCCCACTCTGTATACCTTGGCTGACCTAGAAGTCATTATGTAGATTGGGCTGCCCTGTACCTATAGAGATCAACTAGCATTTCCTCTGTAGTGCTGATATTAAAAGTATGTATCACCAAACTTTGTTTTAATGGATTTTTTGAGACAGTCTTCCTTTGTAGTCAGTCTCCTTCTCTGTATCTCATGACTACATGTAAGTCTGGAAGGATATATTTCTGGATGGCCTTAAAGTCTGGTTGCAACTGTTCCTCTCTCTTTATGGCCGAAGGAATGAGATTATTTGCCACCTTAGGTAGCCTGAAAATTTCCTCTGACAAATAGTAACTATAGCTATTTGGAGATACAAAATACTGTTTTGATAAAATGAATCATAAGGTAGAGGTGAAACTTGGTGTTGATAAAATAGATAACCCAGATATTAAAATATCTGCCACCTAATACAGAACATTCCTTTGTTTAGAAGCAATGAAAATTCTATTTTTTTTAGGTATTTGAAGTTGTAAAACTTTATTTTTTTATACAGAATATGATATAGTATATGATTTTGGCCAATTTCCCACTAGTTGTATATTCTAAGCTGAAATAAATTCTGCCTCAATCACCTACTGGGTAGATTTTCAGACACATATCCACTCTCATAATTGAATTGTGGTAAATGTGTTTGAAAATTTCATTTTCTAACTGAATGAATTCAGGTATTATTACATATGTATAGCAAGACAGGACACATTGTCATATCCTTGCTCTGGTTTCAAGCAAATGGTGTTAAACAAATGTAGCAGAAACGGTGACTCGGTAGTTAGCAGGGCTTGCTGTTATTCCTAAGCATTTAAGTTTTTTTCTTAATCCAATTTTTGTAGCTCCAGCTCCAGGGTATTTTAAAGATTATGAGACTTTTACAACTATTTTAAAAGTTGTAACAATTTTAGAGGGTATAACATAATCTTTGGACTAAATGCCACTTGCCTCATTTCTTTTTTCAGAAATAATATTTTTTTCATCATGGTCATTTTTAGTTTATTTTCTAGGACTACACTTAAGCTAAAACTGTAATATTAGGCAAATGTTCCAAAGATGACACAACCCAAAAGCACAAACTATTTACTGTCAACTTATGATTTAATTTAATTGATCTGATGTTAAGAAATTGGTCAGACTGAAGCCCAAAGTTCAGGCAAATATTCTTGAATAAATTCCAGCTATACATTTTAATTTTTTCTTGATCACAGAGTAAAAATTAGCATGTGTAAAGATAATTAGTGCATCTTTATAATGTACTAATCCCATGTGAGAGAGAGCTGAACTCTAAGAAGTGTGGAAAATTCTGAGAGCCCAGGGTATACCTCCACTTCTGGTCACATTCCTGGAACAAGAGGAATCTGCCTGGAGCCCTTAGGTCACAGGAACCTAGAAGCAGTCAGGGACAGGATCCTTCTGGTGTCTGCCTATGTCCAGAGCTGAAAGTCTCTCTCCAAGAGTTCTGATACACATGCGATAAGAGGGAAGGCCACCACTTCTGCTCCAAGGCATGCAGCTGGACCATCAGGACACAGGAACCAGGAGCAGTCTGGGACAGGGTCCTTTCTGTTTCTCCTTGTGTCCAGAGCTGACCTGGTCCCACAGCCCTCTGTATTCAAATCCCATGAGGCAGAAAGCTGGACTCTCAGAAGTGTAAACAATTCTGAGAGCTCAGGGAAGACCACAACTTCTGTTCCCATTCCTGTCCCAAGAGGAACCTGCCTAGAACACTGTAGACACAGGAACATAGGAGCAATCATGGACAGGAAACTTCCCTGAAAGCCAGTATTAAGGAGTTCTGACACACGTGAGATCAGAGGTAAGACCACCACTTCTGCTCTGAGGGACATGGCTAGATCCCTCAGGACACAGGAACTCAGGAGCAGTCAGGATAGGATCATTCTGGTTTCTACCTCAACTGGAGATGATCCTGTGAAATGGCTGTCTGTACCCTGATCCCCCTAGGAAAAAGCTGATCTCCAGGAGTGATGACACATAGGCTTATAGGAGTGTCAAGGCACTGTCAGAGATGGCAAGAACAGATAACACCAGAGACAACCAGATGGCAAGAGGTAACCATAGAAACATATAAAACAGAAACCAACATGATATGGCATCATTAGAGCCCCGTTCTCCCACCAAAGAAAATACTGGATATCCTAACACACCAGAAAAGCAAGAATTGGATTTACAATCACATCACATGATGATGATAGAGGACTTTAAGAAAGACATAAATAATTCCCTTAAAGAAATACAGGACAACCCAGGTAAACAAGAAGAAGCCCATAAAGAGGAAACACAAAAAATCCCTTAAAGAATTAGAGGAAAACAAATGGAGGCAGGTGAAGGAATTGACAAAATCATCCAGTATCTAAAAATGTAAATAGAAACAATAAATAAATCACAAAGGGAGAAAATGTTGGAGATGGAAAATCTAGGAAAAAGATCAGGAGTCATAGAAGCAACCATCACCCACTGAATACAAGACATAGAAGAGAGAATCCCAGGGGCAGAAGATACCATAAAAAACTCCTCAAAGAAAATGTAAAGTGCAAAAAGAAAAAAAAAACCTCCTAAAAAACATCCAGGAAATCCAGGACACAATGAGAAGATCAAACCTAAGGATATGACATATAGAAGAGAGTGAAGATTCCCAACTTAAAGGGCCAGTAAATATCTGCAACAAATTTATAGAAGAAAACTTCCCTAAACTAAAGAAAGAGGTGCCGATAAACATACAAGAAGCCTACAGAACTCCAAATATATGGGACCAGAAAAAAATTCTCCCTGTTACAGAGTAGTCAAAACACCAAATGCACAAAACAAAGAAAGAATATTAAAAACACTAAGGGAAAATGGTCAAGTAACATATAAAGACTGGCCTGTCAGAATTACACTAGACATCTCACCAGAGACTATAAAAGATAGAAGATTCTGAGCAGAGTTCATACAGACCCTAAGACAACAGAAATGCCAGCTCAGGTTAAATATATCCAGCAAAAATCTCAATAGAAATCTCCAACACAAGGAGGGAAACTATACCCTGGAGAAATCAAGAAAATAATCTTCTTGCAAGAAACCCAAAAGAAAGTCACACAAATATAATTCTACCTCTAACAACAAGCAAAACAAAAAGCAACAACCACTATTCCTTAGTATCTCTTAACATCAATGGACTCAATTCCTCAATAAAAAGACATAGACTAACTCACTGGATAAATAAGAGGACACATCATTTTGTTGCATACAGGAAACACACCTCAATGACAAAAATAGACACTACCCAAAAGTGAAAGGCTGGAAAACAGTATTCCAAGCAAATGTTCTCAAGAAACAAGCTGGAGTACACATTACAATATCAAAAAAAAAAAAAACTTTCAACCAAAAGTTATCAAAAAAGATAAAGAAGGACACATTATACTCATCAAAGAAAAAAGTCCATCAAGATGAACTCTGGGGGTTGGGGGTTTAGCTCAATGGTAGAGCGCTTGTCTAGCAAGCGCAGGCCCTGGGTTTGGTCCCCAGCTCAAAAAAAAAAAAAAAAAAAAAAAAAAAAAAAAAAAAAAAGAAAGAAAAAGAAAAAGAAGATGAACTCTCAATTCTTAACATTTATGGGAAAATAATTGGGAGCACTACCCAGTTTCTTCTATGAAGCCTCAATTATGCTTATGCCTGAATCACACACACACACACACACACACACACACACACAAAGAAAAAGAAAAAAAACCTAACAAAGAAAGAGAACTACAGATCAATTTTCCTTATGAATAAAAATGCAAAACTTCTACTTAAAATTCTCATACACCGAATCCAAGAACACATCAAAACAATAATCTTTCATGGTCAAGTAGTCTTCATCCCAGGGACATACAGATGGTTCAATATACAGGAATTGACCAACGTAATCCACTATATAAAACACTCCAAAAAATCACATGATCATCTCATTAGATACTGAAAAGCATTTGACAAAATTCAACACTACTTTATATTAATGTCTTGAAAAGGTCAGGAATTCATACCTAAATATAGTAGCCCGTTGCCAACAACAAACTGAATGGAGAGAAACTTGAAGCAATACCACTAAAAGCAGGGTCTAGACAAGGCTGCCCACTCTCTCCCAACTTATTCAATATAATACTTGGAGTCCTAGCCAGGGCAATCAGGCAACAAAAGGAGGTCAAAGGGACACAAATTGAAAAGGAAGAAGTGAACATATCACTATTTGCAGATGATATAATAGTATACTTAAGTGATCCCAAAAATTCCACCAGAGAATTACTAAGCCTGATAAAGAACTTCAGCCAAGTGACTAGATATAAAATTAACTCAAACATAAGAGTAGTCTTCCAAGAGAATCTCCCATTGGGGCTGGGGATTTAGCTCAGTGGTAGAGCACTTACCTAGGAAGCGCAAGGCCCTGGGTTCGGTCCCCAGCTCCGGAAAAAAAGAACCAAAAAAAAAAAGAGAGTAGTCTTCCTCTACTCAAAGGATAAACAGGCTTAGAAAGAAATTAGGGAAAGGAAACCCTCACAGTCTTAAAAAAATATAAAATCCCTCGATGTGACTCTAAACCAGCAATTGAAAGATCTGTATGACAACTTTGAGTCTCTGAAAAAAGAAATTGAAGAAGATCTCAGAAGTTGGAAAGACCTCCCATGCTCATGGATTGGTAAGATTATTATAGTTAAAATGGCCACCTGCCCAAAAGCAATTTACAGATTCAATGCAATCCCCATCAAAATTACAACTCACTTCTTCATAGAATTAGAAAGAGCAATTTGCAAATGAATGTGGAATAATAACAACCCCAGACAGTTAAAACTATCCTCAACTATAAAAGAACTTCTGGGGAAATCATCATCCCTGACCTCAAGTGGTATTGCAGAGCAATAGTTATAAAAACTTTATAAAATTAGAATAAAGACAGGCAGGCAGATCAATGGACTGTAACTGAAGACCCAGAAATGAAGCCACACAACTATGGTCACTTGATATTTGACAAAGGAGCTAGAACCATCCAGTGGAAAAAATATAATATTTTTAATAAATGGTGCTGGTTCACTTGAGGTTAGCATGTAGAAGAATGCAAATAATTTGAGTCTTTTTGCCCTGAAAAAAGCTCAAGTCCAAATGAATCAAGAACCTCCACAAAAGATCAGATACACTCAGACTAATACAAGAAGAAGTGGGGAAGAGCCTTGAATACCTGGCACTAGGGAAATTTTCCTGAACAGAACACCAAGGCTTGGGGCTCGAGACCCCATATGTACAACAATGCCAAGCAACCAGAGCTTCCAGGGACTAAGCCACTACCTAAAGACTATACATGGACTGACCCTGGACTCTGACTTCATAGGTAGCAATGAATATCCTAGTAAGAGCACCAGTGGAAGGGGAAGCCCTGGGTCCTGCTAAGACTGAACCCCCAGTGAACTAGACTGTTGGGGGGAGGGCAGCAATGGGGGGAGGGTTGGGAGGGGAACACCCATAAGGAAGGGGAGGGGGGAGGGGGATGTTTGCCCAGAAACCAAAGAATTATTATTAAGTATTAAATAAATTTAAAAAAAAAAGCATGTGGGTGTGTCCATGATAAAAGGTGGAGGCCATAAAGAGTGTGGATCACCTGGAGCTGGACTGACAGACGGTTGTGAGCCACTCTGGGAACTAAACTCAGATCCTCTGGAAGACCTTAACTCCTGAGTCATCTCTCCAGCTCCATGAATAGTTATATTTGATGAATTATTATGTGTTCAGAACAAGCCCTTAGAATAAGACTCCGAATATTTTGGAGTACAAGGACTTGGCATGTTATTCTTAAAAAATTATTTATTGATTTTATTGATGCTGTATGAGTGCTGCAGTCTCTTTGGTTCACATGTGTGCAGGTACCTGTAGAGTCTAGAGAGCTTTGAGTCCCCTGAAGCTGAAGTTATTAAGCATTTTAAGCATCTCTCCAACCTCCAACATTTCCTTAAACATTTGCATCAGAATTATGCTTTAATTCTTTAGACGCACATCT
Organism: Rattus norvegicus; assembly: GCF_021556685.1. NCBI lineage: Eukaryota > Metazoa > Chordata > Mammalia > Rodentia > Muridae > Rattus > Rattus norvegicus. The sequence continues at coordinate 22,771,177 of NC_141541.1, read as the reverse complement.
GTAAAACAAGCTGCTCGTCACTGTTACACTTCCCCTAGATGCTAGCCATTATAATGTTTTAGAACTATGCTTTCACAAAAACAAACCATAAAGTTCAACCATGACCCCTAAATCAATGGGCAAATGTTTCCTTAACATATGCTGGGGATTACTAGGCACTGTGGTAGTGCATCTTTTGATGCCATAGTAGCACCTACTTTTAAGTAAACATTCAAAGACTCCAAGGTATTATCTAGCTGGCTTACTCTTAATAGATCCAAGCTTGGCAATATGTATGCATGAAGCTTCCTTCACAACCTCTGTATCCCAGCAGAAAGGAGAGAATTTGGCTCTCTCACAAAAACCACAACATCTTTGCAACCATCTGGGACTCACTGCTTTTAAAGACAAAGATCCTCTTGGTGGGTTTTTATAGTTTCATTTTAAAGTAAAAAAGCTTGTTAAATAGGTTTTCAAATTTGATAAAAGGGAAAATCCTTTAAAATGTCCAGGGAGGAAGACAACTTGGATAAAGGGAAATCCAAAATGGCCACTCACTGGAAGGATGTTCTTTCAGGGAACTGGACTCAGCAAAGCTGTCTGCTTTTCTTCAAACTGGGCAACCTACAGTGCCTTTATTTTGCAAATTATGGTTAGAACTTCAAGATTAATTTATCAGTTGAAGACAGCTACTTAATTTTTTTTAAATGTAGTGTTTCTCTTTAATACACATTTCCAGCTTTCACACTAATTTTTCTCTTTCCCCAAAGCCACAAGATGCATACGGAAGATTTCTGCATATGATTTTACTTAGCAGGTTTCAAAGCTGTTATTAGATCAGTGCCAAGAAGAGCAGTGATAGGAAAGAGCAACTCCAGATGCCAGATGCACTGGAAAATGATATCTTAACTGAGATTAAAAGTATATGTACAGAAATGCACGAATACATGCATTTGAGCCTTTAGACTGGCAGGACATCCTTCAGGGAAGAGACAGGAAGCAAACATGGGTGCGTGAGTAGTTGCACAGCACATAAGATCTCGGGAAATGGTTCATAGCCAGTTTCCATTCAATCAGGAGAAATGATGTAAGAAAGGCAGACCAAGTATCGCTGTTAGAGAGTGTTCTGGACAACTCTCCTTTGTCAGGGGCATATCAATGTGTCTAAAGCTCACCAGGGACCAGCATCCTATGAGGCTCAGTAATTAGGCATTTGCTGTTTATTGCCAACTACTAAATCTAGGTGGGAGAGAAGGAAAGAGGCCAAGACAAGAATGATGCAAAACTTGGTTAATTTCTTTCTTTCTAACTTCATCAGCTGAAAAAAGATCTTGTATTTTGTATGTTCCATACCACCACCAGATCTGAATACTAAATTATCATGGATATAGAAATTAAATGAGATCTAATTGAAAAAAAGAAAGAACACCAAAGGCTTATGCTCTAAGATTAAGAAAAGACAAATGGGCCCTCATAAAAGTGTCAAGCTTGGGTATAGCAAGTAACACTGTCATTAGGACAAAAATGGCAACCAACACATTGGGGAAAAATCTTTACCTAATCCTACCTATGATAAAGGGCTAATATCCAATATGTACAAAGAATGCAAGAAGTTAGACTCCAGAGAACCAAATAACTCTATTTAAAGAAAGGGGAGGGATACAGGGCTGGAGAGATGGCTTAGCTATTAAGAGCAGTGACTGCTCTTCCAGAGGTCCTGAGTTCAGTTCCCAGCAACCACATTGTGGCTTACAACCATTTGTAATGGGATCAGATGCTGTCTTGCGGTGTGTCTGAAAACATCTACAGTATACTCATATAAATAAAATGAATCTTTAAAAATGGCATACAAAGCTACACTAAGAATTCTCAGCTGAAGAATATCAAATGTTTGAGAAGTACCTAAAGAAATGTTCAACATCTTTAGTCTTCAGGAAAATGCAAGTCAAAACAATCCCGAGATTCCATCTCACACCAGTCAGAATGGCTGAAATAAAAAACTCAGGTGACAACAGATGCTGGCAAGGATGTGGAGAAAGAACACTCCTCCATTATTGGTGGGGATGCAAGCTGGTACAACCACTCTGGAAATCAGTCTAGAGGTTCCTCTGAATAGTGGACACAGAACCAGCTGAGGACCCAGCTATACCACTCCTGGGCATATATCCAAATATTGCTCCAACGTAAAACAAGGACACATGGTCCACTACATTCATAGCAGGCCTATTTACAATAGCCAGAAACTGGAAAGACCCCAGATACACTTCAACAGAGGAATGGAAACAGAAAATGTGGTACATCTACACAATGGAGTACTACACAGCTATTAAAAACTATTGTTTCATGTAATTCATGGGCTAGTGAATGGAACTAGAAAATATTATCATGAGTGAGGTAATCCAATCACAGAAAAACACACATGGTGTGCACTCACTAATAAGTGGATGTTAGTTCAAATGCATGGATTACCCAAGATGCAATCCACAGAACACATGAAGCTCAAAATGAAGGACGACCAAAATGCAGATGCGTCAGTCCTTCTTTAAAGAGAGAACAAAAATATTTATAGGAAAAGATATGGAGACAAAGTTTGAAGCAGAAACTGAAGGAATGGCCATTCAGAGTCTGTCCTACTTGGGGATTCAGCCCATATACATACAGCCAACAAACCTAGACAATATTGCTGGTGCCATGAAGTACACACTGACATGAGCCTGAGAAATCAGAGAAAGGACTGAAAGAGCTGAAAGGGCTTGAGACTCCATATGAACAACAATGCCAACCAACCAGAGCTTCCAGAGCCTAAGCCACTACCCAAAGACTATATATAGACTGACACTGGGATCCCAACTGCATAGGTAGCAATGAATAGCCTAGTAAGAGCACCAGTGGAAAGGGAAGCCCTTGGTCCTGCCAAGGCCGGACCCCCAGTAAACAGGATTTTGGGGGGGTGGGCGGTAACAGGGGGAGGATGGGGAGGGGAACACCCATATACAAGGGGAGAAGAAGGGGTTAGAGGAATGTTGGCTTGGAAACCAGGAAAGAGGATAAATTTGAAGTCTAAATAAGTATTACCCAATTTAATAAAGATGGAAAAAAATAAATTCTCACATCTGAGGGAGGGAAGCAGAGATATTCTTAGGTCCCACTTTACTGCAGCAAGTAATACAGTTTGATACAGCAGGAAAAAAAAAAGACTCGATAAACACCAATCTGAAAAAAGTTATAAAATAATGATACATCACATTAAGGCTATAATATAATTTTATGTCATTGAATAAAATTTTGGTTAATTTTTTTAATATTCATACTTATGAATAACAAATTAATATATTTAAATTAAATCAACACATGCAGTACTAAACTTACCTAATTTCAAAAGAGAATATAGCTCATACAATCATAGCAATTATGTTGTAGAATACATAAACACGCAATACACACATTTGAATATTCGTAGTGTGTGTGTGTGTGTGTGTGTGTGTGTGTGTGTGTGTTACTGTAATATTTCAGGAAAGTTGAAATTCGACATTTTTCTGTTTTTGAAATCACTCAGGAAAATTTCATCAAATTTTGTAGAAATATCATATATTTTACACCATTATTTGAATATACAGTATATATGTTAGTATACTATGCAAACATAGTTATGCTTGAAACTTAACAACTGTTCCCTTAAAATGTTTATTCAATTATATTTTCTTGGAATAAATGTTTTGCCTGTGCAACACTTTGATACCTGGTGCCAGTGGAGGGCATCAGATCACCAGGAAGTAGAGTTATAGAGGATTATAAGCTAAGCTGTGGGTGTTGAACATTGATTCTGGGTCCTTTGGAAATTCAGCCAATACTCTTAACCATTGATCCATCTGTCCAGCCCAAACAACTTTAAAAAAAATAACAGTTTTCCAGCACAATTCAAAGTAAAAGAAGGAGCAGGGAAGGCTTCAAATCATTGGCTACAATGCTCAACTTCACAAGCACTGCCAGGAGCTATTAAGGAGACACTAAAACTAGCAGGTGATTCTCCCAAGATAGTTCTAACATGGACTATTAAAGTTAAGGACAGAATTGCTTCTTTAGGAAAGATACCTGCTATTAATATGCTTTTCCTGTATATATATTCACTCTGTTGTAATGCTATACAGACAAATAAATGATTTTATAAATCTTAGTGATGATCCTATAAGAATTGCTAAAATTAAAAAAATAAAAATAAAAACGAATCACTAAAATTATATTAGTAATTAATAAGGTCTTTTAATAATAGGAACACAATTAAGTCCTTTCTGAAATCAAAACTACAATGAAAACTCTGCCAATCTTCAAATGTCATGAGTTAATTGCTTCTGAGATAACAGTTATTTATAACTTAGACCATACACCAAGACATTGTAAAACAAATAACCACAAGTCATAAATTTAATTTATGATTTGATTTTATGTGAAAAAGTGTGGTGAACTTTTTACCATGTGGTCATGTATCCTGAAAGATGTAAATGTTCTGAGCTCAAAGAGAGAACTTTTTAAGCAAAACCTTGAAGAATTTAGAAATAAAGACTAAAATCTTTTTTTTCAAAATGTCCATTTTATCTTCCTGCAGGATCAACTAGCAGGTTATAAGTTAGAGCTGTGCAGTTCCTGAGGAAATAAAACAAAGGCTATTTTATTTAATCCCCTGCAATAGGTTACATGTTAATTGCCTAAGCCAATGCATTTAACCCTCAGAATGAGTAAGTGTTTAGGACCTTTTAAAAGTTATCAACAAGCATTCAGTATAGTTAGAGATCTAGAATATCCAGAGACCATCAGTCTTTAAAGCTACACCTGTACCTGTGTCAGACTGTGTGTCTCATCTCAACCCATTCCAGGCGGGCAACCCACTTTTATTTTTACTTTTTGATGTTTTTAATGCTTGATATTCTAATATAATTACAGCATTACTCTCTTCTCTTTCCTGCTTCTAAATTTACTCATATCCCTTTCATTGCCTTTTCTTTCATTAGTTACTAGTGCATGCATACGTGTATATACATACATATCTTAAATAAAACCTGATCATTCTGTTTAATTTTAATGTATTATGTTTTGGGAGCTGAACATTTGTCACTAAACAACCAATTGGTATGTTCTCTGGGAAAGACTATCTCCCCCACTTCAAGCTTTTCTTAGTTCTTTCTATAGTGTTGAAGGCTCATGGGCTTTTTCCTATAATGTTGCTATAACCATTTGTGACTTCCTTTTTCGGGTCATTTTTGGCAGTCATGATGGTGAGACTTTATGAGTATAGCAACACACTTTTTATAAAGGAATGAGAAAATTGATTTTTTCAATTCTAATATATTCTTTAAATTTCGGTATTGACCCTTTTGACTCAACAATATTCATGGCAATGAATTTAGTATGTATCATTTCCCAGGAGGGTTTTGCACAAAAATACCTTGTTTATGAAAATTTCTAAATTGCATAATTATGTCTGTTAGTTATGATAATACAGAAATTTTATTAATAAGTTAGTTTTCTTGCTTAATTCTATTGTCTTTTACTTCTGACAGTGATTTAACTGTCTCAGTGCTCATGCTGTAAGTTTCTATTTCAATTATTCACCTTGGATAGACACAATTTACTTCTACTACAGGCATATTACGAGAATTGAGTCAAGGTTCATTAATTTCTATGGTGATTTCTGAGAGGGTGATGGTATGAAATAAGTGTAATAATTAAAAATTTGCACACATACACACACACATACACACACACACATATATATATATATATAAAACACTTTATAAAAACGAAATATTCTTAATATTAAGAATGTAGATGAAGTTACATAACACAATTGTATGGCTTATTCTGATATTGTGATTGTGTTGTTTCAAAACTCACTCTGCTTTTTGTTCATTTACCAAATTTCATAATATTTCATAGATGCATGAAGACATAAAGTCTGGAAAAGTAGATTGGTGTATCTTCATGAATATTTCTTAAAGCTCCTTGAAATCATTCAACTACATTACAAATGCACAGTGTGGACACTATTGTGGTAAATCGATTTGATTCAGCACTGAAAAGAGTTGAAAGAATAGAACAGATTCACCACATAGAACTATCAAATATGATATGTGATATGTTGTTATTGCAAATTATAGGAATAGAATATATTATTTGAAGAGAAACCACCCTCTTAGAAGCAGAGGGAGGAAGGATGGGATAGGAGGTTTCCAAAGGGGAAACTGGAAAAAGGAATAACATTTGAAATGAAAATAAATAAATTTACATTTGAAAAACAATAGACTATTAAATGAGGTTTGATGGATCCATTCATCCCAAGGTACCTCATAAAAACATAAACTATTATATATGAATATCATTTTGTAAAGGAGTAAAGTGGCAGTGCATTGTATTATGCATTGCATATCTATATTCCAAGCACTCCAAGTGCTGAGACAGGTTAAAGAGGAAATTAAATAGATCAACTTGAGCATACAAAAAATAGTTTGTCAAAACTAAAAAAAAAAAAAAAAAACACACACAACAAAGAATAAGGGTGAAGCATAGTCTATTTTAAGGGTTAAAAGGCTGAACCAGAGATGGTTAAATTTAGAAAATCTAACTCATCTAAACTCAAGCTTATCAGAAACCAGAAGAATAAAGCAAGTAAGACAATATTCAAATACATTCTCAAAAAGAAAATTCATATTAACATGAGGGACGTTGTAATTTAAAAGACAGAAATATGATGAGGGTATATTGATAAAAGGACAAATTACACCAAAAGAGTGGTGGTAAATTAATTCAGAAACTTACTATCAACTAACAACAATAACAATTAACTTACCTGATGTTTAATTAATTTTTCAACTTGTCAAGGAAGAAAATTAGGTGATGAGAGGAGAAGTGAGGCAATGAAAAGTTAGATCAGAAGAGGTAATAAAAAAGAGGAGAGGCAGTGAGAAGACAAAAGGAGACAAAATAATACGATCAAAAATGAGAAGGTATTAAAAAAACAGAGGGGAGAGGACAGGGAGGGAAGAGTTGGTGAGAGAAAGGAAGAGGAGAAGAGATAAAAGCAAAAACTGATTGAGAAGAGAGAATTATAATAGAAGGAAGTAAAGAAAAAAGAATGTCCCATGTATTATCTTGGATAGATTCAGATTACCTTGAATGTAAAAATGAAGAGTTGTATACTTCTATATAGGATACTGATGAATAAAGGTTGAAAATATGATCCCAAGAAAGGTAGATGGGTTATAGGGCCAAGGTTCTTGTCCATGAATTGCATGCCTGACTATAAAATCAAATGTGTTTCTCCTGTCCTATACATTGTTATGTTATAAAGTAGATACATGTCCACTATTTGCAGTGTTGGTGGCCCTCAGGGTTCAATTACCCAGCTCCTCATTATCCATATTTGCATTTTTTATCCTCCCAAGGCAGCATAAGTCCTTAAGGCATACAAAGTACAAAAATAGAAAGTTCTCAATGAATAACTCCTTGATGCTGAGAGACCAGATGAGTATCATACTCTTATAATGGCATTTCCTCTTATGGACAAAGATTGGATTGTTGTATCCTAATAGCTAATATCACAAGAATCAGAATTATTCTCTGGACAAAAATCTCATCTTTCACCAGAACTAAAAATGAAGAAGACAAAAACTGGAACAGAGACAGAAGGAAGAGCCAACTGGGGACTACCCCACCTAGGAATCCATCATGTCTGCAGACACTAAGCCCGACACTGTTGCCATGATCAAGAGACTCTTGCTAATAGGAACTGAGTTTGGTAACTCCTTGGGAAGTCTGGCCAACAAATGACCAATGCAAATATGGGTTCCTGGAGCCAATCATCAGACTGAGTTCAGGGGATGTGGCAGGGGAGCTGGCAGAAAGACTAGAGGAATGGAGAGAGGTTGCAACTCCACTGGAAAAACAGCATAGGTTGACCTGACCACCCAGTTCTTCCAGAGTCAAGAAAAGCAACAAAAGAGTATACCTGGAGGTTATCCATGGCTCCAGATACATATGTAGCAGAGGATGGTCTTGTCTGACAGAAATGGGAGGGGAAGCCCTTCTTCCATTGGAGGTTTGATGCCGTAGCCTAGGGGGAGCAGTAGGGCAGGAGAGTGTGGGTGGGTTGGAGAGCACCCTCATAGAGACAAAGGAGAAGGGAAAGGGCAGATGTGGGTTGGGGGGTTAGTGGAGGAGTAAACTGGAAGAGGATTATAATGGGATAAGGAGTTGGTAGAGTGGGTAACCCAGAAATGGGATATAATTTGAGATTTATATGGATTATCAATACAGAATAAATAAGCAAATATATAAAAATAAATAAATAAAATTACTACTACAACATAGAAAGAGAAGGAAAAAAAGAAAAGAAAAGAAGTGAAAAGAAAAGAGAAAGAAAAGGGTCATAATTTTTTTGCCTATACCCAGAGCTGACCCTGTGCCATAGCACTCTGTACAAAAATCCTATGTGGACAGGGCTGATCTCTGACATACTTGAGAGCACAGGTGAGACCACAATTTCTGCTCACATTCCTGGTCCAAGAGGAAACCTCACAGAGCACTATGGACACAGAAACCCAGGAGGAGTCTGGGACAGGATCCTTCTGGTTTCTGCCTGCACCCAGAGCTGACCCCTATGTCAAAGCACTCTGTACCAGCATCACGATGAAAGAAAATTGTCTCTGAGGAGTTCTGACACACTCCTGTTGAGGAGTGAGACCACTACTTCTGCTCCAAAAGACCTACCAGAAGCCCTCAGGACATAGGAACCCAGAAGCAGTCTGGGGCAGGCTACTTCCAGTTTCTGTCTAAGCCCTGAGTTGACACTGTGCCATAGCTGTCTGTACCAATATAACACAGGGAGTAAGCTGATCTCCCAATTGTGCTGACACACAGGATTTCAGAATGGTAAAACCACCGTCAAAGACAGCAAGAAGAGCTAACATGGGAGGTAAGCAGATGGTGAGAGGCAAGGAAAAGAACCTAAGCAAGAGAAACCATGGCCATGTGGTATCAATAGAGCCCAATTTCCCCACCACAGCAAGCACTGTATACCCCTATCACCAGAAAAACAAGATTTAGATTTAAAGTCACAACTCATGAAGAGAACTTTAAAAAGATGTAAATAACTTCCCTAAAGAAATACCAGCTAACACATGTAAACAAGTAGAAGTCCTTAAAGAAGAAACAGAAAATTCAACCAAACAAATGAAGGAATTGATTAAAACAATCGAGGATCTAAAAATGGAAATAGAAACAACAAAGCAGTCACAAAGAGAGACAGACTTGGAGATAGAAAACCTAGGAAAGAGATCAGTAGTCATAGATGCAAGTATGACCAACAGAATACAAGAGATAACAGAGAGAATCTCAGGGGCAGAAGATGACACAGAAAACATTGACACTACCTTCAAAGAAAATGCAAAATGAAAAATGTTCCTAACTCAAAACTTCCAGATAATACAGGACACAAAAGAAAATTCCCTAACCTAAAAAAAGGCATGCCCATAAACATACAAGAAACCTACAAAACTCAAAAAGATTGGACTAGAAAAAATTATTCCCATAACATATTAGGCAAAACACCAAATGTGCAAAACAAAGGATATTAAAAGTTATCCAATTAGACAAGATGGATGAAGCAAAGAAGTGCAGGCCAACAGGAGCCGGATGTAGATCTCTCCCGAGAGACACAGCCAGAATACAGCAAACACAGAGGCGAATGCTAGCAGCAAACCACTGAACTGAGAATAGGACCCCCGTTGAAGGAATCAGAGAAAGAACTGGAAGAGCTTGAAGGGGCTCGAGACCCCATAGGTATAACAATGCCAAGCAACCAGAGCTTCCTGGGACTAAGCCACTACCTAAAGACTAAACATGGACTGAGCCTGGACTCTGACCTCATAGGTAGCAATAAATATCCTAGTAAGAGCACCAGTGGAAGGGGAAGCCCTAGGTCCTGCTAAGACTGAACCCCCAGTGAACTAGATTGTTGGGGGGAGGGCGGCAAGGGGGGAGGATGGGGAGGGGAAGGCCCGTAAAGAAGGGAAGCGGGGAGGGGGATGTTTGCCCAGAAACCGGGAAAGAGAATAACACTTGAAATGTATATAAGAAATACTCAAGTTAATTAAAAAAAAAAAAAAAGAGCAGTGACTGCTCTTCCAGAGGTCCTGAGTTCAATTCCCAGCAACCACATGGTGGCTCACAACCATCTGTAATGGGATCCGATGCCCTCTTCTGGTGTGTCTAAATACAGTGTAATCATATACATGAAATAAAGAAATTAATTTTAAAAAAAAGGTATAAGGGAAAAAGGTCAAGTAACATATAAAGACAGACCTATCAGAATCACTACAGACTTCTCAAGAGAGATTATAAAAGTTAGAAGATACTGGGCAGATGTAATACAGACATTAAGAGAACACAAATGCCAGCCCACGCTACTATATTCCACAGAACTCTAAATTACTATAGATGGAGAAAGCAAGATATTCCATTAAAAAATCAGATTTACACAAAATCGTTCTACAAATCCAGCTCTACAAAGGATAATAGATGGAAAACTCCAACACAAGGAGGTAAACTACATCCTAGAAAAAGCAAGAAAGTAATGTAATTTCAACTAACACAAAAGAAGATAGCCACACAAACATAATTCCACCTCTAACAACAAAAACAATAGAAAACAACAATCTCTTTTCCTTAATATCTCTTATATCAGGGAGACAATTCTCCAATTTAAAAGCAACAACTAAAAGACTGGATATGTAAACAGGATGTGACGTTTTGTACCATACTGGAAACACACTTCAGTAACAAAGACAGATACTACCTCAAGAGTGAAAGGCTGGAAAACAATTTTTGAAGCAAATATTTCAAAGAAATAACCTGTAGTAGCCATTAAAATATTAGATAAAACCTACTTTCAACAAATAGTAATCAAAAAAGTAATGGAAGGACACTTCTTACGGGTCAAAGAAAAAATCCATCAATATGAACGAATTCTCAATCCTAAAGCCTATGCTCCAAATGCAACGGCAACTACATTCATAAAAGAAACTCTACCAAAGCTCAAAGAACACACTGTACCTCACACAATAATAGTGGGAGACTTCAACACCTCTCTCTCATCAGTGGGCAGATTATGGAAACAGAAACTAAGCAGAGACATAGAGAAACTAACAGACGATATGTATGAACCAAATGGGTTTAACAAATTTCTGTAGAACATTTCATCCTAAAATCAAAAGAATATACCTTTTCCTCAACACCTCATGGTATCTTCTCCAAAACTGACCATATAATCGGTCACAAAAAGGACTCAAAAATATGATAGTATTGAAATCACCCCATGCATCCTATCAGATCACCACAGACTAAGGCTAGTCTTCAACAACAACAAAAATACAGAAATCCCACATGCACATAGAAGTTGAACACTTTTCTACTCAATGACAATTTGCTCAAGGAAGAAATAAAGAAAGAAATTAGAGAATTATTAAAATTTAATGAAAATGAAGGCACAACATAGCAAAACTTATGCAATAGAATAAAAGCAGTACTAAGGAAAACTCATAGCTGTCAGTGCCTGAAAAAGTTACAGAAGAGAGCATACAAAAACAGTTTGACAGCATACCTGAAAGCTCTAGAACAAAAAAGAAGCAAACACACCAAAGAGGAGTAGAAGGCAGGAAATAATCAAATTCAGGCCTGAAATCAACCAAGTAGAAACAAAAAGAAATATACAAAGAATCAACAAAACCAGGAGCTAGTTCTTGGAGAACATCAGTAAGGTAGGTAAACCCTTAGCCAGACTAACCAGAGACTTTTAATGACTGTGTGTATTCCTTTAGGATTTTTGGGTATGTTTAGATAGTTTATCTGAACCCAAGAGGAGTGGGCTGCAGGATATAATCAAAATCTGGGTTGAAATCAACCAAGTAAAAACAAAAAGAACTACCAAAAGAATCAACAATACCAGGAGGTGTTTCTTTGAGAAAATCAACAAGTTACATAAACCTTTAGCGAGACTAACTGGAGGGCACAGAGACAGAATCCAAATTAACAAATTCAGAAATGAAATGGAAGACATAACAGAAACTGGAAGTTTGAAAGAATCATCAGATGAAATGGACAGTTTTCCAGACAGCTACCAGGTATCAAAATTAAATTACAGTTTTCATATTCAAAGAGAAGAGCAGAGTCAGTGGAGCTCTAAGGATCATTGGGCACTGAGAGCTACCATGTGATCCCATTTTCCTACTGGTAACCAAATTGCTCAGCAGGTTTCCATAGACCTGGGAATGACAAAAATAGGTATAACTGAATCAAAAGTTGCTTTTGTAGTTATACTTAGCCCTGATAAAAGTTGTTCTTCATAATAACAATTTAGGATTAATCTTATAAACCCAAGGCAAATGTCAGTCAATTTCAGGAATAAATTCTTGATGTCACCACTTTTCCACATCTGACAAAATGTGATTCACTTTGATTGTTTAAATGAGGGTGGTCTCCTAGTCCCATATATTTGAATATTGAATCTGAATTAATGTACAATTTTGGAAGAATCAGATGGCATTCTTGCAGGAGGTGTGTCACTGGGAATTGACAATAGGAATTTCAAAAGTCTACATCAGACACAATCTCACTCTCTATCTCTTGCCTGTATATCAGGATGTAAGCTATTGCTCTTCTTGCCTTTCACCATATCCTCTGCCGTAACATTACAGACTAAGTCTCTGCAACTGTAAGTAAGCAAGAGCTCAATTTTTCTGTCTTCTACAAGTTGACTTGTTCATGGTGTCTCTTCATAAACATAGGAGAGTAACTAAGAAACATGCCTACTTTCTGAAGGCCAGCTGATTCTATACTTACTTCTCTATAACTATAAGCACATAATAAATTTTAATCGAGCCATTTTTTCTATAGTTGGTATATATCCCTTCTGTTTAAAGCATGTATTAAGACTGCTGATTTCATTACCACCTATTTTTCTATAATTCTGAGCACTTTGTAAAGTTATGCAATGTTTCACTGACCAAATTACTTCTGTTTATCATTCTACAATCAAATAAGCTAAAATGCATGAGACCGTTATTATTATCAACCTCTTATTTTGATACTCTGCCACTCATTACTCTAATTTGTATTCTCTAGGCAATGAATTTTAAAGAAAAAAATGTTCTATGGGTAGACCATTACATTATCTTCTTTACAACTGAAAAGGAGATGATTTTGTCTATTAAAATCAGTCCAGCATGTTTTCATCCCCAGTTATATTCAGGCATAATTGGCATCATTTGCCATGATAATAGAAGTTCCCTTCAATTTTATCAATATATATACTTCCAACCTACATATACAAAGATATACAGAAAGATATATAGGATAGTATGATAGATAGATGATTGATAGATCGAACATACACACATACATACGTACACACATACATATATAGACAGATGAGAGAAAATGAAGCTTCTCTATGTTTTAATTACCACAGAAAGTTGATTGATAAATAACAGCTTGTTTGAAATTTTGGGCTTGGGACTAGGAATTATGGGGCTGGTACTGTCATACACAATCAAAATCAGAGTAAAAGGAAGTAGAGAAATCCAGGTAAACAGAGATCATGGTGAGTTGACCAGAGTAATAATATGAATCGTTTTTTTAATCTTAGCATCTTAAGTATATGGAAATATGATTATATAAAACATCTTAGTATATAAAATATTCCTGGGAGGAAACTCACAGTTCTATATTGAAGTTTATAAAAATAAGCAGTGCTAAAAATTCTTGTTCTTGTAAATAAGAAATACTTAAGTTAATAAAAAAAGTAATAAAAAAAGAATAAAAATTCTTGTTCTAGCAGAACAATAAATGACATAGATGTGAATCGACATGCAGAATTTATTTCATGTGGCTGTTACATATTTAATCTCATGACATTCCTATGTTTCCAACTTAACTCCATATGTGACATGAGAGAAGCTTAGAATTCATGAGACAGAATCTAGGGTCATGTCTCTGTTGGCTATTCTTTCTCCTTATCTCAATTTTATATTTTGCCAGATATTGAAAAAATTTCCCCTCTTATTCCCTTTGATCTTTGAGAATTGGCATGATATCTACTATTGGGTCCTGTAGACTTCATTATTAATTTCTATGGCGTCTCATACTTCAAATTAAATAAATACATCTCATAATACATATACACATGTATGCAGATGAAAGCATTTCATTGCTGAAGTAGAATATAATGAAATCTGGAAATCACATCACATGTATCTAATATGTGAGATGACCAGGAGGGAAAGAAGTAATCTATCTTTCCATTGAGTTTTTCCTTCTTTATTGGAAGAAATTACTTCCAGATGAAACAGTTAAAGTAGAAAAATCTTAATTTGTTCCAAGATTTTAGGGAAGTAACTGTTCGGTCAGAAAATGCATATTACAGAATTGACTCTGCCAATTTCAATAAAAGTTTGTGCCGTAAATCTATTACAAGGTAGAGAACAAAGCAGAGAAAATATACTAGAACAAAGTGATACAACACTTAGAGTTCTATTCCTAATGACATCCAACCGTACAAGTCTGCTTCTCAAAAGTTCCACTACTTTAAAAATATCACCATGAATTGGAAACTATGAAAGACTGGGTTAGAGTCAGAATAGTGTCTTTCATGGAAAACATAAAACACTGTTTTTCCTTATTGTTTTGGCACCATCTAAGCTTCATTTTGACATTGCAACCTACCAGATATTGTAACATTCATATTATCTGTATCTTGGCCAGTCTCTACTTAATTCATACTTCCTTCAATATCTTAAGATGTATTTTCTCTAGGAGTTCCCCTTGTAGGAAATCAGACTCAGTCATATACTGCCTGGATTCAGTAATTATCTGAAATCTTGGTGTGATTTCCATTTAATTCTGTTTGGGGCCTCATTTATGCCAGACACTGAGTACCGAAAGTTTCAAAACCATAGATTATGAATTCTTTCTGCCAGTACTGAAAAATGATCCAGACCATCATTATCACCCTTTACCTTGTGCATATAGCTGATTAGTGTTGGAAAATATTGTAACATTCTTAGCCTTAATCTCTGACTTTTACTTGCTCATCCTGAGTTACTACATTGTCTCTTTTCTGTCTTTTAATGACATTTGTTTATGCATTAACTCTGTCCTAAAAATACTGCTGAACATACAAACTGAGAATCAATAGTATTATTTATAGAAGTTTCCTCAGCAAGATCTGCTTTGTTGTCATTTGCACAAGCACGGAAGAATTTTTCCCCTGGAGTCAGGCCTATAATAACTATGTGGCCACTTATCACCTGGTCATTATGAATCCCTGCTACAATATTATTCTGGTATTGATAATTCTGATCACTAGGGTTGTTAAGGGCCTGATAAATAATCTACTAGTGCCATGGTTATCCTTATGGACAGCCTAGAAAATAGCCATTTCTTTTTCTGAACTTGCTCAAGTCCTCAAGCTCTGACACCTTCACTGATAGCATCCTGGCAATCATTCCAACTTTTATTCCAACCTTCTACAATTGCTTACACTTCTGTATTACACTGTGGCTACAATGTTGGCAGGGCCACCATAAGAAAGAGGATATTAAGACTTTCCACATGTAGGCATCATATGTTTATTTGTGCTATGTGCAGGATACATTATATACATTATCTCATAAATAATTGATTAGCCAGGAAGATTGCAGTTGCTTTGGTAATATATTCTAAGTTTCCTGTGATGATAATTATCTTCATCTACAATTTTAGGTACAAGAATATAGTAATAAAAATTAATTTACTGATTAGATAAATATACCCAGGTAGGTAGGTAGATAGATAAATAGATAGATAGATAGATAGATAGATAGATACATACATACATACATACATACATACATACATAGATATATAGATACATAGATGGTAGATAAATAGATAGATAGATAGATAGATAGATGCATAGATATCCTTTTTCTCTATTTCCTTCAACATTTCCTGTTCCTCTTCCTTGATAGATCTCAAATTGATGACTTCTTTCTCTTTAGTTATTATTCTTACAAATATACAATCAATTAAATCTGTTTAGTGTAGTTTGTGCGTGCGTGTGTGTGTGTCTGTGTGTGTGTGTGTGTGTGTGTGTGTGTGTGTGCTTTCAGAAATCACCCTTTGTTATTGCATAACCAATTAGGTTATTTATTTATTTCAGCTGCTCTTAATCGTATGTAGTCCTTTGGATAAGCACTCCCCTTTTCCCATTAGTATGCTTATTATGTCTATATTCAGATCTATTTTTATGTGAGATAATAAATATATTAACTTGATTCATATTAATAGCTTGTTTTACAATCTGGATGGTATATGCCCAAAATATGAACAATGAAAACTTTTTGTTGGTTTGTTTTTGTTTATTGAAAACATGGTTTTATTTGTAGCCTTGGCTGTCCTAGAATTCACTCTAAAGAACAGGCTATCCACAAACTCACAAATATTTACCTGTCTCTGCCTCTTGGTGCTGTGACTAAAGGTGTCAGCCACCATCACTTGAGTAAACATTTTTTTCTATTCCTGTTTCAGTATTTAATTTCAAATGTTATCCCCATTCCCAGTATCCCTTCCATGAAATCCCTACTGCATCCCCCTCCACATTGCTTCTGAGAGGGTGCTCCCTCTGCCCACCCACCATCTCCTGCCTCACCTCTCTATCATTCTCCTTCTCGGGCACCTAGACTCCACAGGACCAAGGCCCTCCCCTCCAATTGGTAACAGATGAGATAGTCCTCTGCTACATATATATTGGGAGCCATGTACCGGCCCATGTATACTCTTTGGTTGGTGGTTTAGTCCCTGGGAGTACTGAAGGGTCTGGTTAACTGAAACTGTTTTTCTTCCTATGGGGTTTGCAATTCCTTTCAACTCCTTGAGCCCTTCCACTAATTCTTCCATTGAGATTCATGGGCTCAGTCCAGTGGTTGGCTGAGTATCTGGATCTGTTTCAATCCATTGCTGTCAGATGCTCTAATAGGACGGCCCGACCTGGCTTCTGTCTGCAAGCACATCTTGGCATCAGCAATAGTGGCATAGTTTTCTGTCTGTGGATAGAATAGATCACAGTGTCACAGACTCTGAGAAAGAGTCTTGAACATATTTGCACAGAAGAAATTTTCCTGAACAGAATACCAATGGCTCAGTCTCTAAGATGAATAAATGACAAGTAAGATCTCATGAAACTGAAAGACTTCTGTAAGGCAAAAAACACTGAAAAACGCTGTCAATATGAAAATTTGGCACGCTACATATTGGGAAAAGATCTTTTTAAACCTACATCAATAGATGGCTAATATCCAAAATATACATAGAACTAAGGAAGTTAGACCACCCCAAAAAACAAACAATCCAATTAATAAATGGGGTATAGAGCTAAACAGAGAATTCTCAACAAGGAATCACGAATGGCTGGGAAGCACATAACAAAATGTTCAACACCCTTAGTCATCAGGGAAATACAAATTAAAACACCTCTTAGATTCCAACAAACATCAGAATGGCTAAGATCAAAAGCACAGGTAACAGCAGATGATGGGAAGGATATGGAAAGAGAGGAACATACCTCCATTGGTGTTGGGATTGCAGGCTTACAAGTTGGAAACCAAACTGGGTGTTCCCCAGAAAATTGAAAATAGTTCTACCTGAAGACCTAGCTATATGACTCCTGGACATGTAACCAAAACATTCTCTACCACATAACAAGGACACATTCTCCACTATGTTCATAGAAGTCTTATTTATAATACCAAGAAGCTGGAAATCAGGTGTTGCTCAATACCCAGGTGTCCCTCAATATAAGAATAGATACAGAAATTGTGGTACATTCATATAATGGAATACTACTCAGTTATAAAAAATGATGACTTCACAAACTTTTCTGGCAAATAAGGGGAAAGAGAAAATATCCTGAGTTAGGAAACACAGAACCAAAGCAAACATATGGTGTGTATTCTCTGATAAGTGGATATTAGCCCAAAAGCTCAGAACACTCATAATACAACACAAAGACCACTTGAAGCTTAACAAGAAAGAAGGACAGAGTGTGAATGATTCAAACCCACTTAGAAGGGGTAACAAAATAATCTCAGGAGGTAGAACAAAGGAAGGACCTCGGTGGGAGAGGGGAAGGGTACAGTGCCAGGTATGGGAAGAGACAAGAGAGAAGTCCAAAGGGCCACAAGAACAAATAGAAATAAGTAGCAGTGTGGGGTGAAAAGCATGGAAAACTGCTAGAAAGTCTCAGATGCCAGAGATATGAGAGACTTCCAGGAACCAGTGAGGATAACATTAGCTGAAATACCCAACAGCAGAGGGATAGAACCTGAAGAGACAACCTCCAGTAGACATACAATGACCCCCAGTGGCAGGATAGGGATATCCACCCATCTAAAAATTTTCAGAACTGTACCTGTCTAAAAGAAATGCAGAGATGAAAATAGAGCAGAGGCTGAAGGAAGGTCCCCACTGTGTGTCATATACAGATCTTTTCTACGTATTTATATTGTTGAGGTATCATGGATATATCTTAACTGTGTTGTTGAACTTGGAGGTCACAATACATGCTCCAAGTCAATTCTGATTACAGGCATAAATTAGAAGTGCAAAATAAAAAAAAAAAGTAACCTGTAGTTAACATGGCCACCTTAGAAAGTAGAACAAAGAGATCTACCAATGATATAGGAATGTGTTCAGATTTTTACTTAAAACTTAACTTTAAATAAAAGCCAATGATAGTCATGACCATGCTACCCTAATCAAATTATGGACCTGCCCACCATTGACCAATCATTTCCTGAGTTTTAGTCTAGTCCTTAAGACAATCACACAAGTTTTTAGAATGATATGAAATCTCTTTTAAAAAATAAATTCCTCCTATAGATAGAGCCTTTCTGTTCTCCTGACATGAAATTCTTGAGAAAATTACCATTTGTCTTGGGTATATTGTTTCAAAAGTCTGATAGTGAGATTAAGAGAAGTATATGCCTCTTTAAAATATCTTCATTTTTTCCAGTCGGAGAACAGGGTAATTTAGTGTTATTTCAAGATTATAAAATTTCTTAGCAGACTTACTCATCTTCTGGCTCTTGTAATCATTCGGTCTCCTCCCCATGATATTCCTTGAGACTTGGATGCAGAAGCTATTTTGTAAATAAATCCACTGAGGCTGGGCCATGCAAGCCAGTGGTCTTAGTGTTTGACCAGCTATGGTTTTCTGTAGTGGTCTCTGTCTATTGCAAATGAAAAGCTTCTTTGAAGAAGGGTGAAAGCTAATCTCATATATGTATATAAGTACACACAGAGTCCTGGGATTTAGAATTCAAGGGAGAGTGCCTTGAATGCAATGTTCAGCCAACACACTTTATGAAAATACAGAAAAAAGAAAAATCAAGGAACATATCTTCTACCTAAACAGGGCAATTCCAGAAATCAGTACCTAGACATATAATCACCCCATATCTATATGCCTAGGTGGCAATGTAAGAATAAAATTAATAGCATGCAGGAAAATATGTTACTACCAGATCCCAAATACCCAAGTACAGCAGGTCCCTAATATTTCAACATAGCTGAAACACAAGAAAAAATATGATTAAAAAACAACTTTATGAAGGAGACAGAGTTCCTTAAACAGGAAATGAATAAACCACTTTAGAAAATTCAGGAAAACAGAAGCAATGAGAAGAGTTAATAAATCCCCGCAAAGAGAGCCATAAAAACACAAATAATTGGGGAAAATGTACAATTCCCTTAAAGAAAGCCAAGGAAAATCAAATACACAACTGAAGGAAACACATAAAGTTGCTTAAGATAAGAAAATGGAAATTGAACCCCCAAAGACAGCACATTCAGAGAAAAGAACAGAAATAATAAATTCAGGAATACAAACAGGAACTGCAGAGGCAGGATTCATTAACAGAATACTAACGATGAAAAGTAGAATCTCAGGCACTGAAGATATGATAAAACAAAGGAATACATTGGTTAATTGGTCAAAGAAAATATTAAATCTAAAAATTTTCTGACCAAAAAATGTAAAGTAATCTCTGGGACACTATAAAAACAAAACAAAAATATGAGTGGTAGGAATGGAGTATTGAGTTTACCACCTCAAGGCCCAGTTAATACTATCAAAAAAATCATAGAAAAAAGAACAATAATGGACACCAAATGAATTGGAATATGAGACAAAATCTTCTTGACACTTAATATTAAAATACTAAATAATACTAACAAAACAATAATATTAAAAGCTACAAAGTTATAGACCCAATTAGCATGTCAATGTAAAACTATTAAAATTACACCATAGTTCTTGATGGACAAAATAAGATCAGAAGCCTTGAATAAATTGTGCAGAGATTATCAGAAACCCAAGATGCCAGCCACACGCTATACTCAGCAAAGCTTTCAATTACCATAAGTAAAAAAAATAACATATTTCAATATAAAGTCAAATTTCAACAACGTTTATCTACAAATCTAGCCCTACAGATAGAGCTAGAAGAAAAAAATTCAACCAAAGGAGGCTAACTATACACATGACACTACAGGAAATGATAATAATAATCCTGCATCGGTAAAATAAAGAGAAGGAAATACACACACACACACACACACACACACACACACACACACACCATAACCTCCAACAAGAATAATTCCACAAAAATAACAGGAAACAGTGGTAATTTCATTGATAACTATCTTTCAATATCAATGGGCTCAATTCCACAACAAAAAGACACAGACTAAAACAATGTATGTAAAATCAGGATCCAGCCTTTTGTTGAATATAAAAGAAAAAAATCTCACTATTAAGGCTAAACATGTTGCTGCCGCCGCAGAGAGCTCGTGGGCAGCACCCCGCGAGCAAACTTGAGCCTCGGGACCACAGGTAAGACCAACTTTTCTGCTGCAAGAAACCTGCCTGGTGAACTCGGGACACACAGAGGCAGAATTCCTCTAGGACCGGGCACTTCCTGGGTTTACTGGGAGTCCCACACCCGCGGATCCCAGCCCGCAGCAGCCCTCTGCTCCCACACCCCATGGGAGAGAGACCACACCACCTGGTCAGGTGGGCACTCCTGAGGCTACAGAGCGGAGGAGACCACCAACACTGCCCACACCTGCCCACATCCCTGGCCCAAGAGGAAACTGTATAAGGCCTCTGGGTTCCAATGGGGGAGGGCCCAGGAACGGCAGTACCCCTGCACCTGAGACACCGCCGGAACCTGAAGAAACAGACCGGATAAACAGTTCTCTGCACCCAAATTCCGTGGGAGGGAGAGCTAAACCTTCAGAGAGGCAGACACGCCTTGGAAACCAGAAGAGACTACACTCTGCACACATCTCGGACACCAGAGTAAAACACCAAACGCCATCTGGAACCCTGGTGCACTGAAACTCCCGGAAGCAGCGGCGCAGATCTTCCTGGTTGATGCTGCCACAGAGAGCTCTTGGGCAGCACCCCGCGAGCGAACTTGAGCCTCGGGACCACAAGTAAAACCAACTTTTCTGCTACAAGTGACCTGCCTGGTGAACTCAAGACACAGGCCCACAGAAACAGCTGAAGACCTATAGAGAGGAAAAACTACACGCCCGAAAGCAGAACACTCTGTCCCCATAACTGGCTGAAAGAAAACAGGAAAACAGGTCTACAGCACTCCTGACACACAGGCTTATAGGACAGTCTAGTCACTGTCAGAAATAGCAGAACAAAGTAACACTAGAGATAATCTGATGGCGAGAGGCAAGCGCAGGAACCCAAGCAACAGAAACCAGGACTACATGGCACCATCGGAGGCCAATTCACCCATCAAAACAAACATGGAATATACAAAAACACCAGAAAAGCAAGATCTAGTTTCAAAATCATATTTGATCATGATGCTGGAGGACTTCAAGAAAGACGTGAAGAACTCTCTTAGAGAAAAAGTAGAAGCCTAGAGAGAGGAATCGCAAAAATCCCTGAAAGAATTCCAGGAAATCATAAATAAACAAGTAGAAGCCCATAGAGAGGAGACACAAAAATCCCTGAAAGAATTCCAGGAAAACACAATCAAACAGTTGAAGGAATTAAAAATGGAAATAGAAGCAATCAAGAAAGAACACATGAAAACAACCCTGGATATAGAAAACCAAAAAACGAGACAAGAAGCTGTAGATACGAGCTTCACCAACAGAATACAAGAGATGGAAGAGAGAATCTCAGGAGCAGAAGATTTCATAGAAATCATTGACTCAACTGTCAAAGATGATGTAAAGCAGAAAAAGCTACTAGTCCAAAACATACAGGAAATCCAGGACTCAATGAGAAGATCAAACCTAAGGATAATAGGTATAGAAGAGAGTGAAGACTCCCAGCTCAAAGGACCAGTAAATATCTTCAACAAAATCATAGAAGAAAACTTCCCTAACTTAAAAAAAGAGATACCCATAGGCATACAAGAAGCCTACAGAACTCCAAATAGATTGGACCAGAAAAGAAACAGCTCCTGTCACATAATAGTCAAAACACCAAACGCACAAAATAAAGAAAGAATATTAAAAGCAGTAAGGGAAAAAGGTCAAGTAACATATAAAGGCAGACCTATCAGAATCACACCAGACTTTTCGCCAAAAACTATGAAGACCAGAAGATCCTGGATTGATGTCATACAGACCCTAAGAGAGCAAAAATGCCAGCCCAGGTTACTGTATCCTGCAAAACTCTCAATTAACATAGATGGAGAAACCAAGATATTCCATGACAGAACCAAATTTACACAATATCTTTCTACATATCCAGCACTACAAAGGATAATAAATGGTAAAGCCCAACATAAGGAAGCAAGCTATACCCTAGAAGAAGCAAGAAACTAATCGTCTTGGCAACAAAACAAAGGGAAGAAAAGAACACAAACATAAACTCACATCCAAATATGAATATAACAGGAAGCAATAATCACTATTCCTTAATATCTTTCAACATCAATGGCCTCAACTCCCCAATAAAAAACATAGATTAACAAACTGGATACGCAACGAGGACCCTGCATTCTGCTGCATACAGGAAACACACCTCAGAGACAAAAACAGACACTACCTCAGAGTGAAAGGCTGGAAAACAACTTTCCAAGCAAATGGTCGGAAGAAGCAAGCTGGAGTAGCCATTCTAATATCAAATAAAATCAATTTTCAACTAAAAGTCATCAAAAAAGTTAAGGAAGGACACGTCATATTCATCAAAGGAAAATCCACCAAGATGAACTCTCAATCCTAAATATCTATGCCCCAAATACAAGGGCACCTACATACGTAAAAGAAACCTTACTAAAGCTCAAAACACACATTGCACCTCACACAATAATAGTAGGAGATTTCAACACCCCACTCTCATCAATGGACCGATCATGGAAACAGAATTAAACAGAGACGTACGCAGACTAAGAGAAGTCATGAGCCAAATGGACTTAACAGATATTTATAGAACATTCTATCCTAAAGGAAAAGGATATACCTTCTTCTCAGCTCCTCATGGTACTTTCTCCAAAATTGACCATATAGTTGGTCAAAAAACGGGCCTCAACAGGTACAGAAAGATAGAAATAATCCCATGCATGCTATCAGACCACCACAGCCTAATACTGGTCTTCAATAAAAATAAGGGAAGAATGCCAACATATACGTGGAAATTGAACAATGCTCTACTCTATGATAACCTGGTCAAGGAAGAAATAAAAAAGAAATTAAAAATTTTTTAGAATTTAATGAAAATGAAGGTACAACATACCCAAACTTATGGGACACAATGAAAGCTGTGCTAAGAGGAAAACTCATAGCGCTGAGTGCCTGCAGAAAGAAACAGGAAAGAGCATATGTCAGCAGGTTGACAGCACACCTAAAAGCTCTAGAACAAAAAGAAGCAAATACACCCAGGAGGAGTAGAAGGCAGGAAATAATGAATCTCAGAGCTGAAATCAACCAAGTAGAAACAAAAGGACCATAGAAAGAATCAACAGAACCAAATGTTGGTTCTTTGAGAAAATCAACAAGATAGATAAACCCTTAGCCAGACTAACAAGTGGACACAGAGAGTGTGTCCAAATTAACAAAATCAGAAATGAAAAGGGAGACATAACTACAGATTCAGAGGAAATTCAAAAAATCATCATATCTTACTATAAAAGCCTATATTCAACAAAACTTGAAAATCTACAGGAAATGGACAATTTCCTAGACAGATACCAGGTAGCGAAGTTAAATCAGGAACAGATAAACCAGTTAAAGAACCCCATAACTCCTAAGGAAATAGAAGCAGTCATTAAAGGTCTCCAAACCAAAAAGAGCCCAGGTCCAGACGGGTTTAGTGCAGAATTCTATCAGACCTTCATAGAAGACCTCATACCAATATTATCCAAACTATTCCACAAAATTGAAACATATGGAGCACTACCGAATTCCTTCTATGAAGCCACAATTACTCTTATACCTAAACCATACAAAGACCCAACAAAGAAAGAGAACTTCAGACCAATTTTCATTATAAATATCGACACAAAAATACTCAGTAAAATTCTGGCAAACCGAATTCAAGAGCACATCAAAACAATCATCCACCATGATCAAGTAGGCTTCATACCAGGCATGCAGGAATGGTTCAATATACGGAAAACCATCAACGTGATCCATTATATAAACAAACTGAAAGAACAAAACCACATGATCATTTCATTAGATGCTGAGAAAGAATTTGACAAAATACAACACCCCTTCATGATAAAAGTCCTGGAAAGAATAGGAATTCAAGGCCCATACCTAAACATAGTAAAAGCCATATACAGCAAACCAGTTGCTAACATTAAACTAAATGGAGAGAAACTTGAAGCAATCCCACTAAAATCAGGGACTAGACAAGGTTGTCCACTCTCTCCCTACTCATTCAATATAGTTCTTGAAGTTCTAGCCAGAGCAATCAGACAACAAAAGGAGGTCAAGGGGTTACATATCGGAAAAGAAGAAGTCAAAATATCACTATTTGCAGATGATATGATAGTATATTTAAATGATCCCAAAAGTTCCACCAGAGAACTACTAAAGCTGATAAACAACTTCAGCAAAGTGGCTGGGTATAAAATTAACTCAAATAAATCAGTAGCCTTCCTCTACACAAAAGAGAAACAAGCCAAGAAAGAAATTAGGGAAACGACACACTTCATAATAGACCCAAATAATATAAAGTACCTTGGTGTGACTTTAACCAAGCAAGTAAAAGATTTGTACAATAAGAACTTCAAGACACTGAAGAAAGAAATTGAAGAAGACCTCAGAAGATGGAAAGATCTCCCATCTCCCATG
Source organism: Rattus norvegicus (assembly GCF_021556685.1). Taxonomy (NCBI): domain Eukaryota; kingdom Metazoa; phylum Chordata; class Mammalia; order Rodentia; family Muridae; genus Rattus; species Rattus norvegicus. The sequence goes on along the minus strand of NC_141541.1, from coordinate 22,745,776 downwards.
CTCATGGATTGGCAGGATTAATATAGTAAAAATGGCCATTTTACCAAAAGCGATCTACAGATTCAATGCAATCCCCATCAAAATACCAATCCAATTCTTCAAAGAGTTAGACAGAACAATTTGCAAATTCATCTGCAATAACAAAAAACCCAGGATAGCTAAAACTATCCTCAACAATAAAAGGACTTCAGGGGGAATCACTATCCCTGAACTCAAGCAGTATTACAGAGCAATAGTGATAAAAACTGCATGGTATTAGTACAGAGACAGACAGATAGACCAATGGAATAGAATTGAAGACCCAGAAATGAACCCACACACCTATGGTCACTTGATTTTTGACAAAGGAGCCAAAACCATCCAATGGAAAAAGATAGCATTTTCAGCAAATGGTGCTGGTTCAACTGGAGGTCAATATGTAGAAGAATGCAGATCGATCCATGCTTATCACCCTGTACAAAGCTTAAGTCCAAGTGGATCAAGGACCTCCACTTCAAACCAGATACACTCAAACTAATAGAAGAAAAACTAGGGAATCATCTGGAACACATGGGCACTGGAAAAAATTACCTGAACAAAACACCAATGGCTTATGCTCTAAGATCAAGAATCGACAAATGGGATCTCATAAAACTGCAAAGCTTCTGTAAATCAAAGGACACTGTGGTTAGGACAAAACGGCAACCAACAGATTGGGAAAAGATCTTTACCAATCCTAGAGGCCTTATATCCAAACTATACAAAGAACTGAAGAAGTTAGACAGCAGGGAGACAAATAACCCTATTAAAACATGGGGATCAGATAAACAAGAATTCACAGTTGTGGAATGCCGAATGGCTGAGAAACACCTAAAGAAATGTTCAACATCTTTAGTCATAAGGGAAATGCAAATCAAAACAACCCTGAGATTTCACCTCACACCATTGAGAAGGGCTAAGATCAAAAACTCAGGTGACAGCAAATGCTGGCAAGGATGCGAAGAAAGAGGAACACTCCTCCATTGTTGGTGGGGTTGCAGACTGGTACAACCATTCTGGAAATCAGTCTGGAGGTTCCTCAGAAAATTGGACATTGAACTGCCTGAGGATCCAGCTATACCTCTCTTGGGCATATACCCAAAAGATGCCCCAACATATCAGAAAGACACGTGCTCCACTATGTTCATTGCAGCCTTATTTATAATAGCCAGAAGCTGGAAAGAACCCAGATGCCCTTCAATAGAGGAATGGATACAGAAAATGTGGTACATCTACACAATGGAATATTACTCAGCTATCAAAAACGACTTTATGAAATTCGTAGGCAAATGGTTGGAACTGGAAAATATCATCCTGAGTGAGTTAACCCAATCACAGAAAGACATACATGGTATGCACTCATTGATAAGTGGCTATTAGCCCAAATGCTTGAATTACCCTAGATGCCTAGAACAAATGAAACTCAAGACAGATGATCAAAATGTGAATGCTTCACTCCTTTTTTAAAAGGGGAACAAGAATACCCTTGGCAGGGAAGAGAGAGGCAAAGATTAAAATAGAGACTGAAGGAACACCCATTCAGAGCCTGCCCCACATGTGGCCCATACATATACAGCCACCCAATTAGACAAGATGGATGAAGCAAAGAAGTGCAGACCGACAGGTTCCCTATGTAGATCGCTCCTGAGAGAAGCAGCCAGAATACAGCAAATACAGAGGCGAATGCCCTCAGCAAACCACTGAACTGAGAATAGGACCCCCGTTGAAGGAATCAGAGAAAGAACTGGAAGAGCTTGAAGGGGCTCGAGACCCCATATGTACAACAATGCCAAGCAACCAGATCTTCCAGGGACTAAGCCACTACCTAAAGACTATACATGGACTGAGCCTGGACTCTGACCTCATAGGTAGCAATGAATATCCTAGTAAGAGCACCAGCGGAAGGGGAAGCCCTGGGTCCTGCTAAGAATGAACCCCCAGTGAACTAGACTGTTGGGGGGAGGGCGGCAATGGGGGGATGGTTGGGAGGGGAACACCCATAAGGAAGGGGAGGGGTGAGGGGGATGTTTGCCCGGAAACCGGGAAAGGGAATAACACTAGAAATGTATATAAGAAATACTCAAGTTAATAAAAAAAAAAGGCTAAACATTACCTCAGAGTAAAAAAAAAATTAGAGAAAAATATTGCATGATTTCTACCTGTGCCTGGAACTGCCCGTGTGCCACAGATCTCTGTATCCAGATCCCACTGGCAGAAAGATGATCTACAGGAGTAATGACCCACCTGAGAGCACAGGTAAGTACACCACTTCTGCTCACTTTTCTGTCCCAAGACAAAACTGCATAGAGCCCTTTGGGCACAGGAACTGAGGAGAAGTCTGAGACAGGATGCAAGTTTCCAAGGGTGCCTGGAGCTGACCCTGTGCCACAACTCTTTTTATGCATATCCCAGGGGGAAAGAGTTGGATTCTCAGAAGTATGGACAATCCTAAGAGCAGAGAGGAGACCATCACTTGTGCTCACATTCCTGGACAAGAGGAAGCCACCAGGAGTAACCCAGGAGCAGTCTGGGACAGGTTCCTTCTAGTTTCCACCTGCATTCAGAGCTGACCCTGTGCCACAGTTCCATGTACTCAGATCCCATTGGGAGAAGGCCTGTCTCCAGGAGTGCTTTCAGGGTTATAGGGGGGTTAAGCCACTGTCAGAGACAGCAAAATCAGGTAACACCAGAGATAAGCAGATGGTGAGGCAAGGGTAGGCACCTAAACAAGAAAAAACGAGACCATTTTGTATCAATAGAACACAGTTCCTGCACCACAGTAAACTCTGGATATGCTAACACACCCCCCCAAAAAAAGGCAAGATTTTTATTTAAAATCACAACTCATAATGATGGTAAAGGATTTTAAGAAGGACATAAATACCTCCATTAAAGAAATACAAAACAACACAGGTAAACAAGTAGAAACCCTTAAAGAAGAAACACAAAAATGCCTTAAAAATTATAGGAAAACACAACCAAACCAGTGAAAGAATTGAAGAAAGCCAAGCAGGATATAAAAGAGGAAATACTAACAATAAAGAAATCACAAAGGGAGACAACCCTGGAGATAGAAAATCCAGGAAAGAGATCAGTAATCATATATGAAAGCATTACCAACAGAATACAACAGATAGAAGAGAGACTCTAATGAGCAGAAGATGCCATAGAAAACATGGATACAACTGTCAAAGATAATGTAAAACACAAAAGGTTCCTGGCCTAAAACATCCAGGAAATCCAGGACACAATGAGGAGATCAAACCTAAGGATAATAGGTATAGAAGAGAGTGAAGATTCCCAAATTCAAAGGCCAATAAATATCTTCAACAAAATTATAGAAGAAAACTTTCCTAACCTAAAGAAAGAGATGCCCACAAACATACAAGCAGCCTACAGAACTCCAAATAGATGGGACCAGAAAAGAGATTCCTCCCATCACATAATATTCAAAACACCAAATGCACAAAACAAAGAAAGAATATTAAAACCAGTAAGGGAAAAAAGTCAAGTCACATATAAAGGCAGACCTATAAGAATTATACCAGACTTCACACCAGAGACTGTGAAAGCCAGAAGATCCTGTGCAGATGTCATACAAACCCTAAGAGAACAAAAATGCCAGTCCAAACTACTAAAATCAGTAAAACTCTCAATTAAAATAGATGGAGAAACCAAGATATTCCATGGCAAAACCAAATTTACACAATGTCTTTCCACTAATCCAGCTAAACAAAGGATAATACAAGGAAAACTTCAACACAAGGAGGGAAACTATACATTGGAAAAAATAATAAAGTAGTCTAACTTTAACTAACCCAAAGAAGATAGCCACACAAACATAATTCCACCCCTAACAATGAAAATAACAGAAAACAACAATCATTGGTACCTAATATCTCACAGCATCAATGTACTAATATCCCCAATAAAAAGAGATAGAAGACTAACAGAATGAATACTTAAAGAGGACCCTTCATTTTGCTACATACAGGAAACACAAATCAGTGACAAAGACAGCTAATACCTCAGCGTAAAAGGCTGGATAAAATTCCAAGCAAATGGTCCCAAGAAACAAGCTGGAGTAGCCATTTTAATACCAAACAAAACCAATTTTCAATGAAAAGTTATCAAAAAAGATAAGGAAGGACACCTCATATTCACCAAAGGGAAAATGCTCCCAAATGAACTCTCCATCCTGAATATCTATGTTCCAAATCCAAGGGCACCTATATTCATTAAAAAAAATTAACTACTAAAGCTCAAAGAATACATTGCAATTCACAATAATATTGAGAGACTTTCCCACTCCACTGATCAATGGACAAATCATGGAAAAAGAAACTAAATAGAGATACAGAGAAATGATCAAAAGTTAGGAACTAAATGGACTTCATAAATGTCTATAGAACATTTCACCTAAAAAAAAGTGTTCCTTCTCAGCACCTCATGGCACCTTCTACAAAATTGGACAAAAGAATTGGTCATAAAACAGGTCTCAACAAATACAAGAATATTGAAATAGTCCATGCATCCTATCAGATCACCATGGATGAAGACTGGTCTTCAATAACAATAATAACAATAGGGAGCACACATACTCATGGAATACTTTTTAGAATTTATTGAAAAATGAAGGAACAACATATCCAAACTTATGGAGCACAATGAAAGTGGTGTTAAGAGGAAATCTTGTAGTTCTGAGTAGCTCCAAAAAGAATCTGAGCAGAACATACAGTAGTGACTTGACAGCATACCTAAAAGCTCTGGAACAAAACGAAGCAGATATGTTTAAGAATAGACCACAAGAAATAATCAAACTCAGGGCTGAAATCAACCAAGTCGAAACAAAAAGAACTATATGAAGAATCAACAAAACCCGGAGCTGATTCTCGAGAAAATCTACAAGATACATAAACCCTTAGACAGACGAACTAGAGGGCACAGACAGAACATCCAAATTAACAAGTTCATAAATGAAAAGGGAGAAATAACAACAGAAACTGAGGAACTTTAAAAAAATCATCAGATTCATAAAACTGCAAAGTTTCTGTAAGTAAAAGGACCCTGTCTTAGGAAAAAGGGTAACCAAGATTGATAAAAGTTCTTTACCCATTCTACAACTGATAGAGAGCTAATATCCAATATATTACAAAACAAACAAACAAACAAACAAACAAGAAAATCCATGAAATCAAATAACCCTATTAAAAATGGGGTACAGAGCAAAACAAAGAATTTTCAACTGAGAAATACTGAGTAGCTGAAAAACACCTAAATGAATATTCAACATCCTTAGTCATCAGGGAATGCAAATCAAAACAACCCTGAGATTCTATCTCACACAGTCAGAATGGCTAAGATCGGAAACTCAGGTGACAACAGATGCAGCTAAAGCTCTGGAGGAAGAGGATCACTCTTCCATTGTTGGTGGGCTTTCAAGCTGATACAACCCCTCCGGAAATCAGTCTAAAGGTTGCTTAAAAATTGGATGTAGTGGCAGTCCCCAAGGAGTGACTTCAGGCCCAGGACCAGAGGTAAGACCAACTTTTCTGCTACAAGAGATGTGCCTGGTGGATTCAGGACACACGCCCACAAGAACAGCTGAAGACCAGTAGACAGGAACGACTAAACGCCTGAAAGCAGAATACTCTGTTTCCATAACTGGTTGAAAGAAAACAGGAAAACAGGTTTAGAGCAGTCCTGACACACAAGCCTACAGGAAGGTCTAGCCACTGTCAGAAACAGCAGAACAAGGTGACACCAGAGACAACCTGATGGTAAGAGGCAAGAGCAGGAACCCAAGCAACAGAAACCAAGACTACATGGGATCATCGGAGCCCAATTCTCCCACCAAAGCAAACACTGTATATCCAAACACACCAGAAAAGCAAGATCTATATTTTAAAACACATTTAATCATGATGACAGAGGACTTCAAGAAAGACATAAAGAACTCCCTTAGAGAAACACAGGAAAACATAAATAAACAAGTAGAAGCCTGTAGAGAGGAATCACAAAAATCCCTGAAAGAATTACAAGAAAACACAATAAAACAGGTGAAGGAATTAAAAAATGGAAATAGAAGCAATGCAGAAATCACAAAGCGAGAAAACCCTGGATATGGAAAACCAAAGGAAGAGACAAGAAACCACAGATAGAAGCATCACCGAGGAAAGATAAAAGATAGAAGAGAGAATCTCAGGAGTAGAAGATTCCATAGAAATTATCAACACAACTGTTAAAGATAAAGAAAAATGGAAAAAGCTACTGGCCCAAAACATGCAGGAAGTCCAGGAAACAATGAGAAGATCAAACCTAAGAAGGATAGGTATAGAAGAGAGCGAAGACTCCCAGATCAAAGGACCAGTAAATATCTTTAAGAAATTCATAGAAGAAAACTTCCCTAACCTAAAGAAAGAGATGCCCATAAACAAATAAGAAGCCTACAACTCTCCACATAGATTGGACCAGAAAAGGAACTACTCCAGTCATAAAATAGTCAAAACACCACATGCACAAAGCAAAGCAAGAATATTAAAAGCAGTAAGGGAAAAAGGTCAAGTAACATATACAGGCAGACCTATCAGAATTACACCAGTCTTCTCACCAGAGACTATGAAAGCCAGAAGATCCTGGACAGATGTCATACAGACCCTAGGATAACAAAAATTCCAGCTCAGGTTACTCTATAGAGCAAAACTCTCAATTAACCTAGATGGAGAAACAAGGATACTCCATGACAAAACCAAATTTACACAATATCTTTCTACAAATTCAGCCATACAAAGGATAATAAATAATAAATCCCAACACAAGAAAGCAAGATACACCCTAGAAAAAGCAAGAAACTAATTATCTTGCAATAAAACAAAGAGAAGACAAGCACACAAACATGATCTCACATCCAAACATGAATATAACAGGAAGCAGCAATCACTATTTCTTAATAACTCTCAACATCAATGGAATCAATTCCCCAGTAAAAAGACACAGATTAACAAGGTGGATAAGCAACTAGTATCCAGCATTCTGCTGCCTACAGGGAAAACACCTCAGAGACAAAGGCAGACACTACCTCAGGGTAAAAGGCTGGAAAACAACTTTCCAAGCAAATGGTCTGAAGAAGCAAGCTGGAGTAGCCATTCTAATATTGAATAAAATCGATCTTCAATCAAAAGTCATCAAAAAAGATAAGAAAGAACATGTCATATTCATCAAAGGAAAAATCCACCAAGATAAATTTTCATGTTTCATATTTCAGTCCTAAATATCTATGCTCCAAATACAAGGGCACCTACATACATAAGAGAAACCTTACTAAAGCTCAAAACACACATTGCACCTCACATAATAATAGTGGACAATTTCAACACACCACTCTCATCAGTGGACAGATCATAGAAATAGAAATTAAACAGAGAAATAGTCAGACTATGAGAAGTCATGAACCAAATGGATTTAACAGATATTTATAGAACATTCTATCCTAAAACAAAAGACATACCTTCTTCTCACCACCTCATGGTACTTTCTCCACAATTGACAATATAATCTGTCATAAAACAGGTGTCAGCAGATAAAGAAAGATAGAAATGATCCCATGCGTCCTTTCAGACCGTCACAGGTTATTGCTGGTCTTCAATAAAAATGGGGAAAGAACACCCACATATACATGGAAGTCGAGCAATGCTCTACTCAATGATAACCTGGTCAAGGAAGAAATAAAGAAAGAAATTAAAGACATCTTAGAATTTAATGAAAACAAAGGTGCAACATACCCAAACTTATGGGACACAAGGAAAGCTGTGCTAAGAGGAAAATTCATAGCTCTGAGTACCTGCAGAAAGAAACAGGAGAGAGCATATGTCAGCAGCTTGACAGCACACCTAAAAGCTCTAGAACAAAAAGAAGCAAATACACCCAGAGGGGTAGAAGGCAGGAAATAATCAAACTCAGAGCTTAAATCAACCAAGTAGAAACAAAAAGGATTATACAAAGAATCAAAGGAACAAAAAGCTGGTTCTTGGAGAAAATCAACAAGATACATAAACCCTTAACCAGACTAACCAGGGAACACAGAGAGTATGTCCAAATTAACAAAATCAGAAGTGAAAAGGGAGATATAACTACAGAATCAGAGGCAATTCAAAAAAATCATCAGATCCTACTACAAAAGCCTATATTCAACACAACTTGAAAATCCACAGGAAATGGACAATTTCCTAGACAGATACAAGGTACCAAAGTTAAATCAGGAACAGATAAATCATTTAAACAACCCGATAACTCCTAAAGAAATAGAAGCAGTCATTAACTGTCTCCCAAACAAAAGGAGCCCAGGTGCAGATGGGTTCAGTGCAGAATACTATCAGACATTCATAGAAGACTTCATACAAATACTATCCAAACTATTCTACAAAATTAAAACAGATGGAGCGCTACCGAATTCCTTCTATGAAGCCAGAATTACTCTTATACCTAAACCACAGATAGACCAAAATAAGAAAGAGAACTTCAGAACAATTTCCCTTATGAATATTGACAAAAAAAATAGTCAATAAAATTCTTGCAAACCGAATCCAAGAGCACATCAAAACATTCATCCACCGTGATCAAGTAGGCTTCATCCCAGGCATGCAGGGATGGTTTAATATAAGAAAACCATCAACATAGTCCACTATATAAACAAACTGAAAGATAAAAACCACATGATCATTTTATTAGATGCCAGGAAATCATTTGACAAAATTCAACACCCTTCATGATAAAAGTCCTGGAAAGAAGAGGAATTCAAGGCCCATACCTAAACATAGTAAAAGTCATGTATAACAAACCAGTAGCTAATATTAAACTAGATAGAGAGAAACTTGAAACAATCCCACTAAAATCTAGGACTAGACAATGCTGCCCACTCTCTCCCTACTTATTCAATATAGTTCTCGAAGTCCTATCCAGAGCAATCAGAAAACAAAAGGAGATCAAAGGGATACAGATTGGAAAGGAAGAATTCAAAATATCACTATTTGCAGATGATATGATAGTATATTAAGTAATCCCACAAGTTCCACCAGAGAACTACTAAGCCTGATAAGCACTTTCAGCAAAGTGGCTGGGTATAAAATTAACTCAAAAAAATCAGTAGCCTTCCTCTACACAAAAGAGAAACAAGCTGAAAAGGAAATTAGGGAAATGACACCCTTCATAATAGTCCAAAATAATATAAAATACCCCGGTATGACTTTAAGCAAGCAAGTGAAAGATCTATATGATAAGAACTTCAAGCATCTGAAGAAAGAATTTGAAAAAGATCTCAGAAGATGGAAAGATCACCCATGCTCATGGATTGGCAGGAATAATATAGGAAAAATGGCCATTTTACCAAAAGTGATCTACTAATTCAACGCAATACCCATCAAAATACCAATCCAATTCTTCAGAGAGTTAAACAGAACAATTTGCAAATTCATCTGGAAGAACAACATTCCCAGGATAGCTAAAACTATCATTAACAATAAAAGAACTTCCAGAGTAATCACTATCCCTGAACTCAAGCAGTATTACAGAGCAATAGTGATTAAAAACTGTATGGTATTGGTACAGAGACAAGCAGATAGGACTATGGTATAGAATTGAAGATCCAGAAATGAACCCACATACCTAGGTCTCTTGATTTTTGACAAAGGTGCCAAAAACATCTAATGGAAAAAAGATAGCATTTTCAGCAATTGTGCTGGTTCCACTGGAGGTCTGCATGTAGAAGAATGCAGATCGATCCACTCTTATCACACTGTACAAAGCTTAATTCCAAGTGGATCAAGGACATCTGCATCAAACCAGATACATCCAAAGTAATAGATGAAAAAGTGGGTGAGAATCTTGAACACATGGGCACTGGAGAAAATTTCCTGAACAAAACACCAATGTCTTATGTTCTAAGATCAAGAATTGACAAATAAGATATCATAAAGCTACAAAGCTTCTGTAAGGCAAAGGACACTGTTGTTAGGACAAAACAGCAACTAACAGATTGGGAAAAGATCTTTAACAATCCTACAACTGATAGAGGTCTCATATCCAAAATATACAAAGAACTCGAGTATTAGATGGCAGGGAGACAAATAATCCTATTAAAAACGGGGTTCCGAGCTAAATGAAGAATTCACTCCTGAGGAATGCCGTATGGCTGAGAAGCACCTTAAGAAATGTTCAACATGTTTAGTCATAAGTGGAATGCAAATCAAAACAACCCTGAGATTCCACCTCACACCAGTCAGAATGGCTAAAATTAAAAATGCCGGCAACTGCAGATGCTGGCGAGGATGTGGAGAAAGAGGAACACTCCTCCATTGTTGGTGAGATTGCAGACTGGTACAACCATCGTGGAAATCAGTCTAGAGGTTCCTCAGAAAATTGGACATTGAAATACCTGAGGACCCAGCTATACCTCTCTTGGGCATACACCCAAAAGATGCCCCAACTTATAACAAAGATATGTGCTCCACTATGTTTATAGCAGCCTTATTTATAATAGCCAGTAGCTGGAAAGAACCCAGATGCCCTTCAACAGAGGAATGGATACAGAAAATGTGGTACATCTACACAATGGAATATTACTCAGCTATCAAAAACAGTAACTTTATGAAATTCATAGGCACATTGATGGAACAAGAAATATCATCCTGAGTGAGATAACCCAATCACAGAAAAACACATGTGGTATGCACTCATTGGTAAGTGGATATTTGCACAAATGCTCGACTTCCACTATATGTACAGAACATGTGAAACTCAAGGATGACCAAAATGCAAAGGCTTCACTCCTTGTAAAGGGGAACAAGAATACCCTTGGGAGGGAATATGGAGGCAAAGTTTAGAACAGGGGCTGAAGGAACACCCATTCAGATCCTGCCCCTCATGTGTCCCATACAAATACAGCCACCAAACTAGGTAAGATGGATGAAGCAAAGAAGTGTAGGCTGACAGGAACTGGATGTAGATCTCTCCTGAGAGACACAGCCAGAATACAGTAAATATATAGGCGAATGCCATCAGCAAACCACTGAACTGAGAACGGGACCCCCGTTGAAGGAATGAGAAAAAGGAATGAAAGAGCTTGAAAAGTCTTGTGACCCCATATGAACAACAATGCCAACCAACCAGAGTTTCCAGGGACAAAGTCACTACACAAAGAATATACATGGACTGACCCTGGGCTCCAACTGCTTAGGTAGCAATGAATAGCCTTGTAAGAGCACCAGTGGAAGGGGTCGCCATTTTTCCTGCCAAGACTGATCCCCCAGTGAACATGTTTGTTTGGGATACGGCGGTAATGGGGGGAAGATGGGGAGGGGAACGCCCATATAGAAGGGGAGGGGTTGCGGTTAGGAGACGTTGGCCTGGAAACTGGGAAATGTAATAACAATTGAAATGTAAATAAGAAATACCCAATTTAATAAAGATGGAGAAAAAATGGGATGTAGTACTACCTGAGGACCCAGATACACCAATCCTAGGCATATACCCAAAAATGCTCCAACGTATAACAATGATACATGTTCCACTAAGTTCATAGCAGCCTTATTTATAATAAGCAGAATCTGGAACGAACCCAGATGTCCTTCAACAGAGAAATGAATACAGAAAATGTGATACATTTACACAGTGGAGGACTACTCAGCTATTATAAACAATTTCTTCATGAAATTTACAGGCAAATGGATAGAACTAGAAAATACCATCCTAAGCCAGGTAGGCCAATCAAAAAGAACCCACATGGTATGTACTCACTGATAAGTATATATTAGCACAAAATGTCTGAATACCCAAGATACAATTTACAGACCAAACGAAGTTCAAGAAGAAGGGGTCTGGAGAGATGGCTCAGTGGTTAAGAGCGCTGACTGTTCTTCCAGAGATCCTGAGTTCAAATCCCAACAACCACATGGTGGCTCACAACCATCTGTAATGAGATCTGAAACCCTCTTCTGGTGTGTCTGAAGACAGCTAGAGTGTACTTATAATAAATAAATGAAATATTATAATATTAAATGCATCTTGAACTTCAAAAAAAAAAGAAGAAAGACAAAAGTGTGGAGCTTCAATCCTTCTTAGAAGGGAGAACAAAATACACATAGGAGGAAATACAGAGACAAAATGTAAAGCAGAGACTGAAGAAAATGCCATCCAGAGACTGCCCCACCTGGTGATCCATCCCATATACAGTTACCAAACCCATACTTTGCAGATGCCATGAAGTGCTTGCTGACAAGAACCTGATATAGCTGTCTCCTGAGAGGTTCTGCCAGTATCTGACAAATACAGAGCTGGATGCTCATAGCCAACCATTGAACTGAGAACAGGGTCCCCAAAGGAGGAGTTAGACAAAGGACTGAAGGAGATGAAGGGGTTTATAATTCCTTAAGAAGAACAACAATATCAACCAACCAGACATCCCAGAGCTCCCAGGAAATAAACCACCACCAAAACAGTGACCATGGAGTGAACAATGCCTCCAGTCACAAATTTAGCATAGGATGGCCTTGTTGGGAATCAGTGGGAGAAGAGGCCCTTATTCTTGGGAAGGCTTGATACCCCAGTGTAGGGGAATGCCAGGGTGGGGAGGAAGGAGATATTGGTTGGGTGGGTGAATGGGATAGTACCCTCATAGATGTGGGGGTGGGCGATGAGATAGGGGGTTGCCAGAGGGGAAACCAGGAAAGGGAATAACATTTGAAATGTAAAGAAAGACAATATCCAATTAGAGAAAAATAAAAACCAGAAAAAAACAAAACAAACAAAAATAAGAGGAAATAATTTCAATACACTTTATAGATCTAGAGAAAAATTCTAGATAATTCCAAAAACTAAATTAAACTGCAAAGTTACAAACACTATATTAAAGAAGTAAACTGCTTATGAGTGAGACTTTTAGAGTAAAAGCATGAAGGAAATGTTGTAAATTAAATAATTCTTCATGTCTCTCTAGGATTAGTGTCACAAGCAATGTAATTATTTTCCTTTACTTCCTTCTGCCTGTTTTCATCACAATCATTACTCACACAAGAGCTGATTTTCTTTCCATACTCAGTTTAAATTTTTCTTTCAATAAATATCTTTTAAATCACAATTATTATCACAAAATATACTGATCAGATTCATACCATATTTTCATCTCATCCCTGTAGGAATGAGGCATGAATTTATAGCTAACCTAGACTACACATTATGTTGCAAGTCATCCTTGGAAATGAAGTAAAATTCTGCCCCATAAAATGGTCCTGCTGACAGCTTAGTTCATTATAAATATGAAGGACATGATATATGCATTTCATAATCTGAACATGTGTGTTCCTGAATGTGAAGTGCAGTGAGAGACTTATTAGATTAGTATAGACTGAATACTGTGTTCAGTTTGGAGAATTGAAATAAAGAAAGAAATTATACACATATTCCACATTGTTTAATCGAAAGGATTATGTGGGATGGAAAGATTCCTTTAAGGTCAAGAGCATTTTCGGTCTTTCCTGTGTACGAGAGTTCAATTCTAAACACCCACTTGACATTGATCAAAAATGTACATCCAATTCCAGAGAATACAGGAGACACTTCTGACAGTATGCTCTGTAGAAAGGTTGTCAGACAGACAGACAGACACATACACACACACACACACACACACACACACACACACACACACACACACTCACACACATGCACACGTCCACATGCATGCACAAACACACACACACACACTCGCACACAAAGAGAGAGTCAGAAAAATAATGAAATACATTTTTAAGGATTTATTTATTTCATTTATGAATACACTGAGACTATCTTCAGGCACACCAGAAGAGGGCATCAGATCCCATTATAGATGGCTGTGAGCCGCCATGTGTTCGTTGGGAATTGGACTCAGGAACTCTGGAAGAGTAACTCTTAACAGCTAACCCATCTCTCCAGCCCATGAAATACATCCTAAAGCAAAAACAAAACTAGTAACTATGGAATCTTGCTCATGAAAAATCAACTTTTGGTCTGTAAAAATGGTTCAGTGATAAGAAGCACTTGCTGCTTTCTCAGAGGATGGGGGTTTTGTTCATAGCACCCATGTCAAGTGCCCCACTCCTTTCTGTAACACCAACTCCACAGGATCAGATTCCTTCCTCTGGTCGCTATTGGCAATGCACTACCATACACAAACTCAAGGTTGCACATATATAAACATATTTTAAATTAAAATTTTACAGTAAGAATAAATTTTCAATATATATAAATATATATATATATGATTAACAGAATTGGCATTCCAAATATATAAATAATTTTACATTATGAAAAGTACAGGGAGCTTGATGAAAATGTTATAACCCATTTTACCAAAGAAGTAAAATGCATGTCTTATAATAGTTAAAAGAAATTGAAATTTACAATATGGAAATTTTTAATTAATGCTTGGATATAAGATTTATAAGAAAAATGTACACATTTTTTGATAATGAATAATACTTAAATTAGCTAATCAGAAGATAATTTATTCAAACATTTATTCATAATTTGCAACTACCTAGAAGTAAAAGATTCCACATATAAAACTATCTTCAGTTTCACCCACAGTATATGTAGGAAAATATTCAAATGGATTTAAACACAAAACAAAAAAATTAGATATAAATTTTATACCAATATAAAAATGGTTCTTAATTTTGCTGTCACTGTACATTAAATTACCCAAAGGCATTGCAAATAAATTAGCCACTGTTAACCTCAATACAATTATTATAGATGTGAAAACATAAGGGTAAAGGTAATAAGACATAAAAGCATTCATTAATTAACAAGGTTGGTATATTAAAAAGCATTTCTGTTATCTAAATATGATTTATCCTCTTGGCTACCACAAAATCTGAGCCTAACTTGTGTTCACAGATTCAGTAAATGTCAAAGTCAAAACAATGTATATATATATGTATATATATGTATATATGTATATATATGTATATATGTATGTATATATGTATGTATATATACATATATATTACATATTCATAGTTATGTGTTACATATTTCTCTCATTATTGGAGCTAAATATCTAATAAAAATCATTTGAAGGAGAGAGAATATTTGGAGTTCTTCATTTTAGGGTTTAGTCCAAAGTTGTGAATATATATGCAATAGAGTTCTTCCACATCTGCACGTAAGTAAGCAAAAAAAGGGAAATGGCAGTAGTCAAAGTACCTTCTCTTTTCTATTATTTCACTTAGTCTGAGACATAAGTCCTTGAGATAGTATCCTGCACCTTCAGAGTACATCATTCTCCCTCAGTTAAAACCCTCTCAATATTCCATAGAGGGCATATCCACAGATTTAACCTAGTGTTTCCAAATGTAGTCATGTGAACAATAAAGTGGATAGAAGAAATTGTTAGAATGTATTACACCCACTGGAGATTGAGTCAATGAATCAAACAGCAGATACTAATAATGCTAAATACAGCAACCCAATTACTTTCCCCCTCATTAGCTAGCTTCTTACCATTTTGTGTCCTCTATATTTTTATACTCTAACAAAAGACATAATTTACATTTGAGACCACATAGTTAATTTGATCTGCAGGGAGATTTTTTTTCTTTTATCATGTAAGTCATAACAAATTCTTATATTGGAAAGGCAAATGTTCATTGGTACAGGTTTATGTTTTTTAGAAATGTAGCTTCTGTTCCAGTAAATAGGGCCAAACTCATGGACATTCTTGAAATACCTAATGTGTTCAGTAGTTTTTTTTTAAGGGAGTACATGACTGTGTAAGTAGTAGGAAAGCAAGTTCAGGGAAGATTGTATAGGAAATGATCAAACTATATTTTAAGTTTAAAAACTCAATGAAATTCAAATGTCTCTCAATAATCTCAAAATGTTTTTTCATCAGCTAATATATAACATACCAATAATGAAATGAAAATAATGACACTTTTAGCCAATAATTTTGTAGCAGTGATCCCTTCAAAGATTGCCCAGGTCTACTTCTTTCCTTCAAAGTAGACCTAATTCCAAAGCAGTGACTGGAGTTTCCCGTGACCAAAAAAAGTGTGCATACACACACACACACACACACACACACACACACACACACACAGTCACACAGTTAAAATTGAAACTACTTATCACAGCCCTTCCTTGGAACTTGAAAAAAAAAAGGAAATCCTACATCTAGCTTTGAAACTGTATGGGAGTAGTTGCTTCTTCTGCAGAAATTATCGTTTCAGCACTATAAGTGAGCAGCTTACAACCAGCAGTTTCTGCTCAACACTCTGCTGTCCACAATAGTTAGTCAGAAATGTGTGGCATATATGTATGCACAGACAAATGCACACATATGCAGATATACATGTTACTAAAGCAAAACTACAGTGGGATTGAGAAATTGTGGTAAAACCAATGTCAGCACCACTAGAGGACCAGGATTCAATTTCTACCTTCTACTAAGCAGCTACCTACCATTCGCAGCTCTCAGTCCAGGACATCTGACACCCTCTTCTGGCCTATATGGAAACTAGGCATATCCATTGTATTCTTACATACATATAAACAAAAGATCAAAACAAATAAAATAAAGTAGAATTATATTTTAAAAAATCTGTGCTCAGATTCAAGGAAATAAAATCAAAGCAAGAGATATTTAAAAAACAATTAGAAGAAATAAGTTATTTTATCTCAATAGAAATCCTGTAACTGTCACATACTATCAATGCACAAGCTCAAGGGTTATCACACATCACAGAAGAGAGGCTATCCTACCAATAACTTTCTTCAGGGCCTCCTTCATATCTTTGTTTCTCAAACTATAAACAAAAGGATTCATCATTGGAGGAATTATTGAATACATCACTGAAGCCACAGCGATCTTCTTTGGTGAATCAATTACATTTGAGATAATGTATACACCAAAACCTGTTCCATAGAACAAGGCAACAACCAACAAATGAGACCCACAAGTGGAAAAGGCTTTGTACTTTCCTTCTGATGATGGCATTTTCAATACTGTAAACACAATGTGAGTATAAGAAAAAATTATTCCATAGAGAGGAACACCAGCAAAAATAGAAGCTGAAACAAATATCAAGATGTTGTTGATGAGGCTGTCAGAACAGGCAAGCTTGAGGACTTGTGCAATTTCACAGAAGAAGTGGAGGATTTCCAGGTCTGTGCAGAAGGACAAGTGCAGTACCATCAGACTATGCACAAGCCCATTTACAATACTAATGGTTAGAGAGATAAGAACCAGAATAATACAGAAGCAGGGGTTCATGAGAACTGTATAGCGTAGAGGATTACAAATGGCTATGTAACGGTCATAGGCCATTACTCCAAGGAGAAAACATTCAAAAATGGTACAAACTACAACAAAGCAGACCTGGCTGAGGCAGCCTGCATAAGTGATCCTCTGATCCTGTGTTTGTATGTTCACCAACATCTTTGGGACTGTGATGCTGATTAAATATATGTCATTAAAAGACAGATGACAGAGAAAGAAGTACATGGGGGTGTGAAGATGGCGGTCACAGTTGATGGCCAACATTATAAGAAGATTTCCAGAAATGGTAATCAAGTACATGCATAGAAAAAAACCAAAGATGAGTGGCTGCAGCTCTGTATCATCTGTGAAGCCACGTAGAAAAATATCCAAAACAACTGATTTGTTTTTAACTTCCATGTTAGACATGAATCTTAAGGAAAGGAGGTGAGAAGTTATTGAAATATAGGAATTTCAGGTAGCACTGTAAAATTAGATTTGTTAGAAAACAACTTTTTACATGACTTTGTCTTTTCAATTTAGCCCTTCATTCAAAATAGAAATGGAATGTGAGGAAATTAATTTGAAGGCAACAGCATCTAGTTTTTCCTCCTAGCTATGACTATCTAGTAATTAATATCAATAGTGAACTTCCTTCTACCCTCCACTATCAACAAATGAAGTGTAACACAAGTCTGAGTAAATACTAAAATTCATTGTACTTGAGAAATGGAATTTTTTCTCTGAATGAAATTTCACCTACCATTACCAAAGGATAACAATAAAAGAATGATCCAGTAGAAAGTTTCATGATAATGTGTTCTGTACTGAGTTGATAACAGGACAATTGTGTCAATTATTTATAATTGTCTTATGTATGCTCTTTTGATTCACCATGATGATAATCTAACAATTCCTCCTTCATTTCTGAAAATTAGTCATGTGGTCGGTATTTTTTGTCTGTCCTCCAGAATGATGTAAATATCTCACCTGTGTGTTGTAAAAGGATGAAATCTCTTAGAAATGCAAACAGACAATAGGAAAGAAGTTCCTAGTTAAAGATGAATAATTTCTGAACTGAGTACAGGGTATTTCAACATTTTTGAAACGCTGTTGAGTAGGCCACAAGCTGAATGCTTTATCTCAATCTCAGGAGACTTGATGTTCAATGTTCTCATTAAAACAACTACATAACTATTACTCTAAACCCAGGAGTTCATATTCTTAAAGACCAATAATAACAATAGTGGAGAATTTTGAATGTCAATTCTCTTATGATGGAGACTAGTTGAGTACAACTGAGTTTCCTCACACACTTCACAGCATTGTATATGTGAAACATAACACTGCTCTCATAAACTTCATACATCCTTTTTAAGGTTCTTTACAAACTAAAGGTTCTTTATCTTTTTCATGGTCTCATTTAGTCTATATCTAATTCTATTTTTTATGAATATCTTCTATTTCTATGAACACAGTTCTAGATGTCCAAGTTCTCAACTATCATAAAAATTCAAACAAGGTTATCTTGCTTGGACATCATCTCTGCTGACTAAATCTTAATTTTTGTTCCTTTTCTGCTGCATTTTTATTTTCTGTTTAAGATCACTGCTGATAGTAAGACAGTGTGAAAGTACTATCAACCCACACATTGAATTTGTGAAATATCTAACTTTCACAATTTTTTGCAATTTCTTTCCTTATGAAAGATGATAATGTGTTTAACATAGGGATTTGTTTACTATTGCATTTTTAGAATTTTTTAATTTTACTTAAATGTTTTCCTTTTGGCTGTTGTTTTGTTTAAAGCTGGACATTATTCAGAGACTTCAAAGGCGTGTGATTAACACCCTTAAACCAAACAAATATATCAGCCTTATAACTCATCTCTACAAGTAGGCTTTCTGGAATGGAGAAAAAATTCAAATATTCCACACTTCAGTCTTTTTCTTATTGAGCTACATTTCTAAGACTTGTGAAGCATCTTTCTCCCCTTCCCATGATCTCTCCACCCATATATGTACAGAGTTTCAAATGCCTCTTAGTTTTAGCTATCCATTCTTGTATTTCCTAACTCATCTCTTCCTTACACATGATTATTTGAGCCTCTGGATCCAGACCAGTCCCTTCCTTTTCATGTATCGATATGTTTTCTGTTTTCTCATTTTAGAAACATTTTTTCTACTATCTGGTCCCGTACTTTATATTATTATTTATCTTTATACTGATTGTACACTGCTAATAATAGCTAACATTCATTTAAAAAATTAAACATATATCATCTTTATTTTTTGTGTGGATTACCACACTAAAACTAATTTTTCTAGCTTTATCTAATTACCTGTAAGGTTCATGATTTTACTTTATAATAGCTGAGTAATATCACTCTGTGTTGATGTAACAAATATTCTATATCCATTCATCCAATGAGAGACCTCTAGACTGTTTCAAGTTTTGATTATTATGAACATACCAACAATAAGCAGAGTTGAGCAAGTGTCAATGTAGTGTGATATACAGTGTTTGGGTCTATGACCTAAATCTCTCCCCAGCAACTTAAAGAATCACCACAATGATTTTCATAATAGCTATACAGGTTTGTATTCAAAATAGCAGAGAATAAATGTTTGTCTTCCTCTATATCTTGACCATCATGAGCTATGATTCATTTTAATGATCTTGGAATTGCAGTTTGCTCTAGAAGATATCTGAAAGTAGTTTTGATTAGCATTTCCCTAATATTGGACATTGCTTTGTTACTGAGGCATTTGTTTCATCCTTTAAAAACTCTCCTCTTCTTATTGTATCTCACTTTGAAAATTACGTTTTTTTCATGATGTACAGCTTTTTTATGTCTTTACATATTTTAGATCTCAGAACTCTATCAGATGTGTGATTGATAAAATTTTTCCTATTCTGTATTCTGACACATTGTTTAAATAATGGTGTTCTTCGCCATTCAAATGCTTTTCAGGTTCATGAGGTCTCATCTATTAATTGTTGGTCACAGTGCCTGTAATATAAGCATTATTTTGCGCCAAAGATTTTAAGGCAATTCCCCCACTTTCTCTTTTATAAGATCTACTGTATTTGGCCTTATGTTGAGCGCCCTTGTTCATTGAGAGCTAAATTTGGGCAAGTGGATAAAATGTATCTATTTGCATTCTTGTTCATGGAGCATCCAGCATGACCAGTACAATTTTTGAAGATGTTGTACTTATACAATATAAATTTTTAAATTCTCTTTCAAATATCATATATCCATAGATATGTTTCCTTATATTTGGGCCTTTAGTTCTATTTCCCTGATCAAGGTGTCTTTTTATGGAACTATTCTATTGATTTTATTACTATAACTGTGTAACATAATTTGAAATCTGGGATATTTATACCTATAGCAGGTTTTTACATATTGTCATTATTTAGTTTTGCTTTAACTGTCTTGATTTTGTGTGTACATATTTCCATATGAAACTGAAAACTGTCCTTCTAATTTCTGTGAAGTATTATCTTAGCATTTTGATGAGAACTGTGTTGAACTTGTAGATTGGCCAATTTTACTGTATTAATAATACGAATCCATAAGCATTGATAGTTTCTGCCTTCTTGTGTATTTTTCAATGTCTTTTTTTCAATGTCTTAGAGCTTTTATTACACAAGTGTTTCACTGACTTGACTAGACTTTGCCTAAGATAGATGATTTGAGGCTATTAGGAAAGATATTATTTCTCTTATTTTTTTCCTGTAGTCTGAAATTTTTTGCAGAAAGGCTGGTGATATGGTCTGATATGACTTAGAAAGTGATTGTTAGCAATACAAGAATAATAGTGTTGTTTATACATAAAACTCAATCATTTATAAATGTAGTTTGGCTTCTTTCCTATTCATATCACCTTTAGGTCCTTACATTGTCTTATAGTTCTAGCAAAGAATTCTACTACCACTTTGAAAAAATACAGCAAAAGTACATGTCTTGTCTTACTGTTGATTTTAGTGAAAATGGTTTGACTTACTCTAAATTTATGCCTATACTATTTGTAGGTTTGTTTTTCAAGGACTAAATTATGTTGAGGTATATCATCTGTCTCACTATCTTCTTCAAAATTTTTACTTTAAAATGATATCAAATTTTGCAAAAGGCATTCTGCATTTAATACAATGATTGTGTGGTTTCTGACCCTCAGGTTGTTTATTTTGTATGTAATATTTATAGATTTCTGGGTAGAAGAAAGGCATAGATCATGCTGTGTAATAAATAAGACTGTATGTGGTACTTACATTCCTTAATAGAATTGGTAGCATCATTTGAAAGAGAGTCTAAATGTCTATCTACCTAAGACAGATCAGACAAATAGGACTGGATATAGATATATAGAGGCATTTGACCTCACACCACCTCCCTGAAAGAATAGATTTCATCATTCTGAGACATGGTTGCAGTTGTTAGTAAGAATAATGGCACATAGGGAGATGGTGGATGGTGGATGGGAGTAGGTGATGGAAATGACAATGCCTATAAACATTCATATGTGAGATCAGTGAGGGGAATAGTTTGGGTGGAGAAGATGAAGGTGTTGGTTGATGAGACTGAGAAGAGAATTGAGGAATTGTTGGTGGGACTAGAGAATTTGATTATACCTGTGGTGGGGCCAGATCATTTATTTGTAAGGCAAAGGCAAAGGGAGCTATGGAGCCAAGAGTATGATTATCATTATAAGGAGCTGTGGCCTCTTCCAGGAGCATTTAATATGTGAGGCAAGAGATATAGAGAAAAGAAACGGAGGGCTTGAATATAGGTTGCTTCTGATTATTTCCCAGTACATTGCCAAATGTTGTTATTATCTACTAGAAATTGGATATCAACTGTGTAATTTTTTGGCCAAAACCACTAATAATCAATCTTATACTGAGGCAAGAATTGTGACAATATAATATAAGGAAGCAAGCTAAGTGACATTAGAGATTCCAAGAGAGAAAAGAGACTTGAGAAGACGTGGAAAAAGAGTAAAATCATGTGAATTAAATTGGGAAGATCCCATGGTTGGTGAGACAAATATTTCTGAGAAGGTAATAGAAAAGAAATCCCAGTGTTAGGGTAAAAACTGGATTGAAAACAATGAAGAAAAATCTTCTCTCCAATCCAGTCACTGGGGGAAGGAGGTACTAGGAAACTTGCTAGAAGAAGATCATCATTGTATATAGACACCAGGTGACATGGTTTGCTGATAGAAGGATACAGAAAGATGGAACACTGAGACTCAGGGGTAAGTGCAGTAGTACAGAGACTTGATCAGGATAATATAGGAAAGTAGCCTACCATATTACCATGACTTTGTGGAAAAGTAGAACATACCTAGGCACCTCTCTAGGAAATGTACCCATTGAGAGGCAGTTATGAAAGTTGGCAGAGGCCAATACAGGCAAATGATCCATGCTACAAGATGGTTGTATTTGGGTTGAGTTAAAATGATCAAATGACAAAAAAAAGGAGAGCTGAAGGATCTCTCTCAGATCTCACCATGAATTTAAATAGGGGCCACAAAACACTACTAAACACAAAAAACTCCATGGAAAATAAAGAGTAGATGCAAGCAAAAACTATCAGATCAACTCAGACAGTAGAGGCCAGTGTCAATTTATAAAAGTATCTTTTATGTAGACAAACAGGGGACTAATCAGCCCAAATACTGAAATAGCCAGGTAGGTTACCATGGTCACTCTGAAGATATATCAGTTGTGAAGAAAAGAATTCAGGGGCCAACTGTCAAGTCAGTGAATTTCAAGTGTGAATTCTGCAAGTTGGTGTGTGCATTCAACAAAGAAGGGTTTTGTGAAAATTTCTTTTTAAAAACCTTGGAACATTGCCATCAGCACTGCCATAGTAGTTTTCCTATCTTGGAAACCTAATAATGAGGATGCCAAAAATTATTGAGTTATTTTATTTCTTAGACATTTAGAAGAATGTGGTGCAAAATAAGTTCATGGCCCTACTCGCTGAGTCCTCTGTGACAGCTCAAGCTTCCCTGAACAGTCTGCTCTCCCTGGAAAACCTCGATTATCCCATCACCTCTTTACCCACCTTCATCAAACCTGTGGATCATAAACCATACATGTCAGATTCCGTGACCCTACCCATTTTCCCTGCCTGTTGAGTCCACTGTGGCACTCCAAGCTTCCAGAAGCACTTTGCTATGCCCAACTTTCTCCTGCCAACTCTTGAACCACCTTCATCAGACCTGCAGATCCCAACTCATACAGGTTTGATTGACTTTCCTGAGTCATCTCCTCTATCCACTGATTGAGCTTAGGGTTCCCTAAGCTGCTCTGAGCCATCTGCTATCCTTGGGGGACCCAACTCTCCCATCATCTCTCTGCCTACCTTTCAGACCCACACCCATACAGCCCAACAATACCTATAAGAAGTCGATGTTAAGCCCTCTCCCAAAACTTAACCAACAGAAACATATAGGGATTAAAGCTATCCATATGGTTACAAGCGGTAGAGAGAAAACAATCCACAAAAGCCAAGGCAATATGACAACTTCAGAGCACAGCTACCCTACTACAGGAAACCCTGGTTAACACAACACAAATGAAATAGCTTGCAACCTTCAAAACCCACAGATTCCAGCCTAGACTATTGTACCCAGAAAAATTCTCAATCACCATAGACGGAGAATACAAAATATTTCAAGACAAATCCAAAAATCTTAAAATATCCATCCACAAATCCAGCCCTACAGAAATTATGAGATAGAAAACTATCATCCAAAAAGAATAAGTATATCCACAAAAAAACAGAAAATAAATAATATCATACCAGCAAAACATGAGAAGACCACACAAATACAAAGACACACTAATACAACAAACATTAAAATAACATTTATAAAGAGCCTCCAGTCATTAATATCTCTCAATATCAGTGGACTCAAACATATTCCAGTCATTAATATCTCTCAAAATAAGTGGACTCTATTTGCTATGAAAAAGACACATGCTAACAGAATGCATGTAACACAGGATCTTTCATTTTGCCTCATAAACAAACACACCTCAGCAGGAAAAATAGAAATTACCTCAAAGTAAGGGCTGTAAAATGTTTTCCAAGCTAATGGACCCAAAAAGTAATCTGGAGTAGCCATTCTAATTTATAATAATATAGATTTTCAATTAAAATTAATAAAAAGACTCAGGAAAGAAAAAATTCATAAACGTGAAATGAAAAAAATAACCAAAATGATTTCTCAATTCTGAACATCTATGCCCCAAATTCTAGGGAACCCATAATTGTAAAACAAATATTGGCAAAGCTTACACTGTACATTGAATCTTACACAACAACAGTGGTAGACTTCAACACCCTACACTCACCAATTGACAGGTCATCTAGACAAAACCTAAATAGAAAAAAATAATGAAACTATCAGACCTTATGATCTAAATGGACCTAATGGAATTCTATGGAATATTTCATTCAAACAAAAAAGAATAACTTCTTCTCAGCACCTCATGCATCCTTTTTCAAAATTTAACCATATAACTGATCACAAAGCAAGCTTCAAAAGATATGAAAAATTAAATAATTCTTTATATCTTATCAGACTACATCGGAAACACCAGAAAACTTACACACTCATGGAAATTGAAGAACTGTATCCTCAACTATCTCTTAGTAAATGAAGAAATAAAGAAAGAACTTAAAGAACTTTTAGAATTCAATGAAAATTAAGGCAAAACATATGCATAGTTATGGCACACAATGAAAGCCAGGCCAAGAGACAATTTCATAACATGAAGTACCTTAAATGAAATTAGAAAATTACCATACCAGCAATTTAAAAGCACATCAAAAAGCTCTAGAAAAAAGAAGCAAGCCCACTGAAGAGGAGTAGAAGTCAGGAAATAATCAAAATCATGGCTGAAATCCATCAGTTAGAAATAAGGAAATAATATACAAAATCAACTAAGTCAAAAGCTGGTTCCTTGATAATATTAACAAGACAGACAAACACTTAGCCAAACTAACCTAAGCCCAAAAAAATAATAAATAAACAAAAACAGATATGAGAAGAGAGACAGAGCAACAAAAAATTGGGCAACTCAAAGAATAATTAGGTCTTACTTCGAAAGCCTGTATTTCACAAAATTAGAAAGTCAAAGAAAATAGATGGTTTCCTAGACAGATACTACTAAACAAAGTTAAATCAAGATCAGGCAAACTATTAAATAGTCCTGTAACCCCTAAGCAAATAGAAAGTGTCATCATAAGTCTCTCAATCAAAATGCCTAGGGTCAAATGATTTTAGTCGAGAATTCTACCAGACTTTAAAAAAATGTAATATTTAAATTCATCAAGCTATTTAGAAAATAGAAAGCAGAAGGAACACTACCAAGTTCATTTAATGAAACAAATCACCCTGATACCTAAACCACATGAAGAGTCAACAAGAGAATTTCAGACCAATTTCTCTTATGCACATTTATAAGCAATACTCAATTAAATACTCCTGCACTAATTGCAGGAACACATCAAAACGATCATCCACCATGATCACATAGGCAACTTGCCAGGAATTCAGGTATGGCTCAATATAAAAAAATGATTCAACTTAATCTATTATATAAACAAACTGAAAGAAAAATTAACATGATCATCACACTCGATGTTGAAATATGATTTGATAATATCCAATACACCTTCATGCTAAAGGTAATTTACAGCAAACCAATAGACAGCATCAAACTAAATGGAGAGAAACTCAAAGCATTTCCACTAAAAAAGTGGAATAGAATAGTCAAAGGTTGCAGATGGAGGGAAGGAGCTGGGTGGGACAGAGGATGGGAGGGTAATGGTAGGGTTCAGAATCTGGCATGGAAAAGGATAAGAGAGAGAGAAAAATGGGCATGGGTATTGATGACATTTGTAATTGACAGTGCTGGGGAAGTAGGAGGCATATTTAGGATGTGACAGTGACCTGGGATAAGGGAAGTACTCAAGATTCAATGGGGGTAACCTTAGCAGTGACTCACAACACTTTGGATATATAGCCTGAAGAGGTCATGGCCTGTAGCTAGGTAGGAATACCAGCTGAGCAATAAGAAAACAATACGCCCACCAAACCTTGGAACCAAATTTTGTCTCTCTAAAAGAAATATTGGGATAGGAAATGGAGCATAACCTGAGAGAATGGCCAAATACTAACAATCCCATCTTGAGACCCATTCCATGATTGAACACCAATCAGTAACATTATCAATGATACTTTGATATGCTTGCACACAGAAATATAGCATGGCTGTACTATGAGAGGCTCCACCCAGCCACTAAATCAGACAGATACAGACACCCATCGCAAAACAGTGAATGCAGCTTAGGAATTCTTATGGAATAATGGGGGAAAGTTTTAGGTCCTGAAGGAGATAGAAATTCCACAGGAAGGCCAACAGAGTCAACTAACCTAGATCCTTAGGGCTCTCAGAGACTGAATGAACAACAAAAGAGCATAAACTGTCCTCCCTGCTCATAGGTAACAGATGTGCAGCTTTGTCTTTATGTGGCTCCCAAATATCTGGAGTCCCAACACTGTTACCTTTCTGTGGTATATGTTCTTCTAGCTAAGTTGCCTTGTCTGGCCTCAGTGGGAGAGGATGTGCCTAGCCCTCCAAGTATCAAGGCTGGGGAAATACCCAAGGGAGGGGGTTCTACCCTCTCAGAGGAGAAGAAAGGTAGATTTGGAGAGGGACTGTATGATGGGGAAGTAAAATGAATGGATAATCCAAGTAATCATAAAAATATCTTATACTTTGTTGAAGAAATAACTATGTTTCCTTGGCTTAAGAAATTTTAGTCAAAATAAAATGATGTATCATAGAGGAAATAATATCCTACTGAAGAGTTTTCTCAAGCCTTCTTTCATGTCTCTGTTCCTCAGACTATAGATAAAGGGATTTAGCATTTGTGGGACTACTGAGTACAGCACTGAAGTCACAGCATTCTTCCTGGATGATTCTGTAATTGTTGAGCTAATGTAGACCCCAAAACCAGTTCCATAAAATAAAAAAACAACTGACAGGTGAGACCCACAGGTGGAAAATGCTTTATATCTTCCTTCTGATGATGACATTCTCAAGACAGTGGTTGCAATTTGACTATAAGACAAAATGATGCCAGAGAGAGGAACACCACCAAATATGCAAGAGGAAATATATATGAGTATGTTGTCAATAAGAGTGTTGGAACAGGCAAGTTTAGTAATCTGTGTAAGTTCACAGAAGAAATGCGGAATTATGAGCTCAGTGCAGAAGGACAGATGTAATACCATTAGACCGTTCACTAGGGCATTTGCCATGCTCCCCATTATAGAAAATGCTACCATTAGAATACAAAAACAGGGGTTCATTATGATCCTATACCTAAGTGGATGGCAAATAGCAACATAGCGGTCATAGGCCATTGCTGCAAGAAGACAATTTTCCATGCTCACTGACATCAAGACAAAGCAGACCTGAGTCAGACATCCTCCATAAGTGATGGTCTGGTTTTCTGTTTGTATATTCACAAGCATCTTTGGAATTGTGCATGTGACTAAAAAGATATCATTAAAAGAAAGACCAGAAAGAAAGAAGTACATGGGGGTGTGGAGATGGGAGTCAGAGCTGGTGGCCAGAATTATCAGCAGGTTTCCTAGGATTGTTACAAGGTACATGGAAAGAAATAAACTGAAGATGATAAGTTGCAGTTTGGTATCATCTGTGAATCCCAGGAGAATGAAGTCTGACACAACTGTTTGGTTTAGAGATTTCATATTCATGGTAAATCTGGTGGAAAACACGCACTGGAAAGAAAAAAGAAACAAACAACATGAACATCAGCAATATCATATCATTAGAAAACTACCTGTGTAGACATTGTGACTTCAGCCTTTAACCTCCAGAACCATAAAAATATCAATGTCTACATTAAGTGTCCACTTTGTTGTCTGTAGGATTTATTATAGCTCACAAATATTTGGCTGAAGATTTGCAAGATATAATTAAATTATGGCAGATAGATGGCTCATTATGGTAATTATATCCAACATGAGCATAGAGACCAGCATTCTAACCATCAGAATTGACAGAAGTGTCATCTGGGCACATAGGTCCATGTATAATCCCAGCCTAAGAAGACAAGACAGGACAACTCAGGGTAAGTTACCTATCAACATTAGCCATATGATGAACTCTGGGGATTAAGAGGTTCTACCTGAACGTATAAGGTAGTGAACGATTAAGGATGGTTTTTGATATATATGATAGACTTCTACATGTACATGCTCTTGTGTACATACACACACACACGCACACACACACACACTCCACACACACACACACACACACACACACACACACAGAGAGAGAGAGAGAGAGAGAGAGAGAGAGAGAGAGAGAATGTAATGAGGAGAAATTTTAACACTGTCTGCTATAGACATTAAAACACTTAGAGGAAGGAATGATAGGATCACAAGGCTATAAACTGTCACTATGAGTGTGACACTGACTACCAGGACTGCCTAGAAGAGGATGAGCTTGCCAGAATTTGGTCACTTTACAGCTTGTGGAGCCATATAAATAGCCCTTCCAGGGATGTTGATATTCTGTTATTGTTATGTATATGGATGATCCTTTTGTTGATATTCTTGATATGAGTCTCCCTACTCTATAACTCCTCATCTATACTTATCAAATTAACTTCAATAAACCCACATTAGATTTTGATGGAGTCATTAATTTTGTCTGTTGAAGGTTTCCCTCTCTGCAATAAGTGTTTGTTGTTTCTTTGTAGGGAATTTCACTCAAGAATCATTATGTTTAAGAAGGGGAAAAATCTCTGCTCAGAAAGAAATAGGGCCTATTCTTGGTGAAATTATTATCCAAGCTCAGTTAGAGCCACTAGGGTAACAGTACATGATGGAAGACCACTCACAAAAGCTGCAAAAGAATATGGAGAGTGTTGGTTCTAATCATCTTCATAAAATTGTATGGCATTGCTTCCCACAATGCTTTCAAGTAAAATCACCCACTCTAATTGCCACAGCATTTTCAAAGATCCTGTTATCTACATAGCTTCCAGAGGAACAATGTTATTATCTTACCTGGAGATTTTTCTCAGGAAATTTAAACCAAATATGAGATTCGAGAGGATGTTTTGTGGGAGAAGAATATGGCTTTGAATCCTGAAATGGGTAGGAATGTTAAGTTAGGTCATAGCCTTAACCATGCTGTCCTTCAAGTCAGGTGGTTCAATAATCAAAGTTTCTCATTAGAGTAACGATTTTTCTTGATATTCTTCTCCCAGGAGTACAAGTCCTTAAAGACTGTCTCTGTAGAACATGAGAGTCCCTCGCAACAGACCTCATGATACTTCAGGCATAGAGTAAACATGTTATTAATTTCCATTGTTTTTTCTTTTTATCTCCCTTGTTTTAGCTCACTGTCAACAAGATCCTTGAATAAAAACATGTAACAAAAACACATATAGAAGCACACCCCAATTAATATAACAATAAGGAGACTCAGGCTAAAGAATCACAACAAGAAAATAATGTGTAATGAAAACCCCAGCACAACTTCTCCAATACATTCTAGTGTTCTTTGTGAAAGAAAAAGAACCTATGACAGAAAGTATGATGTAAATTTCAAGCAAAGGTGATGTGTTGTAACTAAAAATATTAAGAAAATATTGTAAAATACAAATAATTGGTGGTGCCTTTTCTTATGTATCCTTGATTTTTATCATATTTAACACAGAAAGTTCTGTACTTTGTCAGATGATAAAAAACAATAACTCAGTGAAAAGTGTTTTTATTATTCTTAGACACACACACACACACAAGTGAGAGAGAGAGAGAGGGAGAGGGAGAGGGAGAGAGAGACAGAGAGAGGCAGAGAAGAGAAAGAAGAAGAAGAAGAAGAAGAAGAAGAAGAAGAAGAAGGAGGAGGAGGAGGAGGAGGAGGAGGAGGAGGAGGAGGAGGAGGAAGGAAGATGAAGAAGGAGGAGAAGGAGAGGGAGAGGGAGAGGGAGAGGGGGAGGGGGAGGGGAAGGGAGAGGGAGAAAGAGAGAGGGAGATATTGAGATTTCCATGGATTTAGAACTACTGGTAGGCTCTATTCTGTACACAAATAAGATAATCATTTATCAAATATATTTAGAGTTCCTTAAGCAGATTTCTGATCAGTGATTGATTGTGGTAGGTATAGTCTTATGCAGATAACCAAAACTTTACTGAAGTTATGATTGCTTTGGCTGTGTAAAGCCTGGAAGACGGTTTCATAGCCTTTCTCCCTATATTGTGACATTTACACTCTTTCCCTGGTCTTCTTTAGAGCTTATCATGACTTCTTTAAATAGGATCCCCAAATTAGCACTTATTCTCAGCACTTTGAGCATCTGTGTGTTTGTTTGTGTATTACCTGTTATTGATTTCAAAGAAAGGGTTTCCTGATCAAAGCTGAGAATAGCACATGCTTAAAGATTGAAAAACAACGATGTCAGAATACATCTTTATATTATGAAAGTTTAGATTGGTACTTGTTTTAAGTTCTATCTATAATCTTGTTAACTGACTGGCCATGCCTGGCAGAAAGCCCGATAATGTGCCTAAAATCTTTGTTTCTCCCTCTGTCTCCCCATAGCAAATCCACAGCTCTGTAGCAAAACACCTTTAGCAGCCTTACCTCATCCCTATTGTGATCTCCTATGGAACCACAGATCTTCCCCTTCTACTCTCTTTCTCCCATTCAATCCTCAAATCTGTCAAGCATTCATTGCTCTCCCAAAGCTGCTTCTGCAAGGGAAGCAATTAGGCTGACGATAGATCCACACTTATCTTCTGCTCTGCCGAGGCCAATCTGCAAGTTTCATGTCCAGCCCTGTAGCAGAACACCTGTTTCTGTCTCCTATACTCTCTGAACACAATCCAATGCATCACAAAGATCTTCTCCAATCTACATTTGCACAACTCATCTCAGCCTCCAATACTAATATTCTCCAACAACCAAAAAATATTACCTACTTACTTACCTATGTATATTACACCCACCATAACATACTCTAAAATTAGAAAATAAGGAACAAAACATTCACCCAACAGAGGCAAAATGAAGTATTATCTCCAAGATGTACAATAATCCCAATACCAGTTGCATAGACTTGAGCATGAAAAGACAATCAATAACAGGGCAGTATGTCTCCACTAAAAACCAGCAGCACAGTATTCCAACATAGTTGTAGCCCAAATAAAAGACTTAGATGCAGTCTTAAGGAAGTAGGCAGAGACCTTTAAAGAGGAAATTCCTTTAAGAAATACAGGAAAACACAAAGAAATACAGGGAAACACAAACAGTTTAAGGAAATGAATGCAACTGTTCATGACCTGAAGATGGAGGTAAATTGATGAAAATAACCCAAACTGAAGAAATACTGTAAATAGGAAACAGGGAGTCAAACTGCAACTACAAAAGGCAAGCTTGAACAACAGTATACAAGAGATAAAAGAAATAATTTCATATATTAAATATATGATCGAAAAATGAATATATGTGTCAAATGAAATGCTAAAATCTAAAAATTTTGCTCACACACAAAAATATAGAAAAAGTAGGATATTATAAGAAACAATTAGAGCAATTTTAAGAGGCAATTCATAGCATTAAGTGTCTACATGAAAAATAACTGAAGAAATTTAATACTAACAATTTCACACATTAAAGCAAGCACACACACACACACACACACACACACACACACACACACACAAAGATATCAGTGACAAGAAATAATCCAATTCAGGGCTAAAAACAATGACATAGAAAAATAGAACAATACAAAGAATCTATTAAATGAAAAGTGACAGCTACTCACCAGGAGTGACTACAAACCTGAGTGCAGAGCTCCCTGCTCCCAAATCCTGTGAGGAAGAGAGCTGAACATGCAGAAGTGCAGACAATCCTGAGACCTCAGGACATACTGCCACTTCTGCCCAAAATTGCCTACATCCCTGGCCCAAGAGGAAATTGAATAGTGACTCTGGACACAGGAATATAGGAATAGTCACTGGAAGGAACTGGTGGTTCCAGTCTGCTCCCTGAATAGAACTGAAATGGTCAAAGAGTTCACTGCACTCACATCCCATGAAGAAGAGAGATGGACCCTCAGAAGTAAGGACACTCCTGAGAAATAAGAGGAGAATGATCTCTACTCACATTCTAACCCAAGAGTAAATTACCTAGTGCCATCTATTGGGCACAGGGACCTAGGACCAGTCAGGGCCAGTACCCTTCCGGTTCTTACCTGCACCCACAGCTGAAAGGCAGACTACAGGAGCACCTACATACCTGAGAGCAGAGCATTCTATTCCCAGATCCATCTGAAAGAAAACAGGAGAACAGATCTATAGAAGTGCTGACACACAGACCTACAGGATGGTGAAGCCACTGTAAGAAACAGCAAGACAAGCTAATACCAGAGAAAATCTGATGGCAAGAGGCAAGACCAGGAATCTAAGCAACAGAAACCAAGACTTCTTGGCATCATCAGAGCCAAACATCTTAGAATTAAATGAAAATGAAGGTACAACACACCCAAATTTATGGGACTCAGTGAAAGCAGAGCTAATAGGAAAGCTCACAGCTCTGAGTGCCTACAAAAAGAAGCAGGAGATAGCATAAATCAGCAGCTTTACAGCACACCTAAGAGCTCTAGAACAAAAAGAAGCAAATACACCCAAAAGGAGTAGAAGGCCGGAAATAATCAAACTGAAGGTTGAAATCAACAAAGTATAAACAAAAAGGACTATACAAAGAAGCAACAAAACCAGGAGTTATTTCCTTGAGAAAATCAACAAGATAGATAAATCCTTAGTCAGACTAACCAGAGGACACAGAAAGTATGTTCAAATTAACAAATTTAGGAATGAAAAGGGAGAAATAAGATCAGAATCTGAGGAATTTTTTAAAAACTCATCATATCCTACTACAAAAGCCTATATTCAACAAAACGGGAAATCTGGAGGAAAGGAACAATTTTCTAGACAAATACCAGTACCAAAGTTAAATCAGGAAAGGATAAGCCATCTAAACAATCCCATAACTCATAAGAAATAGAAGTAGTTATTAAAAGTGTCCCAACCAAAAAGAGCCCATTACCATATGGGTTTAGGGTAGAATTCTATCAGACCTTCATAGAAGATCTCATATCAATACTGTCCAAAGTATTCCACAAAACTGAAACAAATAGAGCACTACCAAATTCCTTCTATGAAGCCACAATTACTCTTATACCTAAACCACACAAAGACCCAACACAGAAAAGGAACTTCAGACCAATTTCTCTTATAAATATCAATGCAAAAATACTCAATAAAATTCTTGCAAACCGAATCCAAGAACACATCAAAATGATCACCGATAATCAACAAGTAGGCTTCATCCAAGGGATTCGAAAATAGTTCAATATACAGAAATCAGTCAACGTAATCCATGATATAAACAAATTCAAAGATAAAAACCACGTGATCATTTCATTAATTGCTGAGAAAGTATGTGACAAAATTCAAACACCTTTATGATAAAAGCCCTGAAAAGATCAGGAATTCAAAGCCCAAACCTAGCCATAATAAAAGCAATATACATTAAACCAGTAGCTAACATTGAACTAAATGGAGAGAAACTTGAAGCAATCCCACTAAAATCAAGACCTAGACTAGGCTGCCCACTCTCTCCCTACTTATGCAATATAGTATTCAAAGTCCTAGCCAGAGAAATCAGACAATGACATGAGATCCAAGGGATATAAATTGGAAAGGAAGAAGGCAAAATATCACCATTTGCAGATAATGTGATATTATACTTAAGTGAACCCAAAAGATCCACCAAAGAATTACTGAACTGATAAACAACTTCAGCAAAGTGCCTGGGTATAAAATTAAATCAAACAACTCAGTAGCCTTCCTCTACTCAAAGGATAAACAGGCTGAGAAAGAAATTACGGAAATTACACCACTCACAATAGCCTCAAACAATATAAAATAACTTGGTTTGACTTTAACCAAATAAGTGCAAGATTTGTATGACAAGAACCTCAAGTCTCTGAAGAAAGAAATTGAGGATCTCAGAATATGGAAAGACCTCCCATGCTCATGGATTGGCAGGTTTAATATAGTAAAAATGGCCATTATGCCAAAACCAATCTATAGATTCTATGTGATCACCATGAAAATTCCAACTCAATAATTCACAGAGTTAGAAAGAGCAATTGGCAAGTTCATTTGGAATAACAAAAAAACCCAGGATAACAAAAACTGTACTCAACAATAAAAAACCTTCTGGGAAAAACACCATCTGCGACCTCAAGCATTATTGCAGCGCAACAGTGATGTAAACTGTATTTTAGTAGTACAGAGACAGGCAGATAGATCACTGGAATAGAATTGAAGACCCACAAATGAAACCATGCACATATAGTCTCTTGATCTTTGACAAAGTAGCTAAAACCAACCAATGGATAAAAGATAGCATTTTCAACAAATGGTGCTGAATCAACTGGAGGTCATCATATAGAAGAATGCAAATTGATCTATATTCTTATCACCCTGTAAAAAGCTTAAGTGCAAGTGGACCAAGGACCTCCACATCAAACCAGATACATTCAAACTAGTAGAAGAAAATTAGGGAAGAGTATCAAACACATGGGCACTGGGAAAAATTTTCTGAACAAAACACCAATGACTTATGCTCTAAGATCAAGAATCAACAAATGGGACCTCATAAAACTGCAAAGCTTCGGTAAGGCAAAGAACACTGTCATTAGGAAAAAATGGCAACCAATAGATTTTGAAAAGATCTTTACCAATCCTACATCCAATAGATGGCTAATATCCAAAATATAAAAAGAACTCAATAAGTTAGACTCCAGAGAGCCAAATAACTCTATTAAAACATGGGGTACATAGTTAAAAAAACAATTCTCAGTTGAGGAATATCGAATGACTGAGAAGGACCTAGAGAAATGTTGAACATCCTTAGTCATCAGTGAAATGGAAATCAAATAATGCCTTATGCCACTCAGAATGGCTAAGGTACAAAACTCAGGCCACAGCAGATGCAGATGAGGATATGGAGAAAGAGGAACATTCCTCCATTTTTGGTGGGATTGCAAACTGGTACAACCACTCTAGGTATCTGTTTGAAGGGTCCTCACAAAATTGGACATTCCACTACCTGAGGACCCAGCTATACCTTTCCTGGGTATGTAATCAAAAGATGCTCCAACATATAACAGAGACACATGCTCCACTATGTTCATGGCAGCCTTACTTATAAAAGCCAAAAACTGGAAAGAACCCAGATGCCCTTCAACAGACGACTGGATAGAAAAAATGTGGTACATCTACACAATAGAGTACTACTCAGCAATAAAAAACAATGACTTCATGAAAATCATAGGCAAATGGGTTGAACTAGAAAATATCATGCTGAGTGAGCTAACCCAATCACAGAAAAGCATACATGGTATGTATTCACTGATAAGTGGCTATTAGCCCAAACGCTTTAATTACCCAAGATGCAATCCACAGACCAAATGAATTTCAAGAAGTATTATGAAACTGCAGATGCTTCACTCCTTCTTAAAAGGGGGAACAAAAATATCCAAAGCAGCGCATTTAGAGGCAAAGTTTAGAGGAGAGACTGAATGAACTGCCATTCAGAACCTGCCCCACATGTGGCCCATATATGTACACCTACCAAAACTAGATTAGATGGATGAAGGTAAGAAGTGCATGCTGACAGGAGACAGATATAGATCTCTCCTGAGAGACAAAACCAGAGCATTTCAAATACAGAGGTAAATGCTAGCAGCAAACCATTGAACTGAGAACGGGGCCCCCGTTGGATGAGTCAGAGAAAGGATTGAAAGAACCGAAGGGTCTTGCAACCCCATAAGAACAACAAAGTCAACAAACCAGAGCTCCCAGGGACTAAACCACTACCCAAAGACTATACATGGACTGACTTATGGCTCCAACTTCATATGTAGCAGAGAATGGCCTTGTTGGTCATCAATAGAAGAAGAAGCCCTTCGTCCAGCCAAGGTTGGACCCCCAGTACAGGGAAATGCCAGACGGTAAGTTTGGGTGTATGGGGAGTGGAACACATGTATAGTATAATGAGGGGTGAAGGGGACAGGGGGCTTATGGACTGGAAACCGGGAAAGAAAATATCATATGAAATGTAAATAAAGAAATATCCAATAAAAATAAAAATAAAAGTAAAAATAAAATGTTTTGGGAGAGCCATGCAGAAAAGGTTATGGCAAGCAAGTGAATTACCTAGAGAATGACTATGTTGAATATGCTCTGCAGAGTACATCTCAGGATTACTTCTTGTTATCTTCTGCCACTAATATATACTACACATATTCTGACATAGCCTAATGCTTCTGGACTTTTATCTACTTTATTGGGTAAATTTCCTGTAGAATAAATATGAATATGTATTTTCATGTAATTATATTGTTTACAAGAATTGATGATTTTATAGAATTTTTGATTTGACTCAAATAAATTTAGAAAGTTACAATAATTAATAAAGAGTCTAAGTAGATAGTTTTAGTTGTTTTGCCAGAAAAAAATATAAGAAAATTAAGATCAAGAATCAAATGGGCCCCTCAAAGAATGGTAAGTAAAGGGTGCATGAAAAGGAATACAATGAGCTTTCATACGCTATAAGCATGTAACCTGCACTAAAATGAGAACTGAGCTTGGAACAGAATTATGATCAAGGAAAAACATTCTTTCTAGGTCAGGCCAAAGTCTACAAATATATAAAACTATAGTTTTGAGCTTATAAAGAGCTTATGGAATGAAAGACATAAAACCATTGCTCTAATCTTATAACATACTTATGGAAGTAAAACTAATATTTGAGGATTGTAAAGTTAGATATTAATCTTAATAGAAAAACATGTAAGCCAATCCGTTGTAACTTCTTCAACCTTATAAACATAGGATAGGAACTGTTGCTCTGAACTTACTACAAACTAAATGTACAGAATTTAAAAATGTTTTTAAAACAATGTAATGAATTGTCCTGCTGTAACTTCTTCTTAGGTAACATTTTTATCCGTGAGGTAATTTGTTTTTTACTTAGAGTAATTTTGTCTGAGAAGGTATAGAAAACCTAGGAGAAAAAATAATGGAGAATTGGAGCCATCTCATGTATATGTGTATATATGTATATAAGTCTGTATGAATATACATATGTATACATGTAAGTATGTGTGTTTGCATGTATATGTGCATGTGCACATGTGATATTGATGGATTTTCCTGGTTGGAGCCCATTCTGCCTTATCTACTGAATGTGTATGCTTATACATGATCTCACCGTTTTGTTTTGTTTTTTTCTTTCTTCCCAACTCATGAAGAGTTAATGGAGTTGCAGTGGGTCAAGAAATAAAACAGCTAAGAGCTTCACTGGCACAAATAACTTTCTCTTCCCAATTCACTGCTGCTCGTGTCAGGAGTTAATTACCAGAAGTCACCACAGTAACATACCTCGTAAGTACAGCTACCCAACTATAATGAACCCTAGATATCCTAACACGAGAAATTGACCTTAAGTCCAGTGTTATAAAGGTGAGAGTTCTTTAAAAAGGAAATAAATAAATTCCTTAAGATCATACAAGAAATTACAATTAAACATGTAAAGGAAACAAAAAAAGTTCAAAACTGACAAGTAGAAATAGAAGCAATAAAGAAAACACAAACTGTGGAAATCCTAAAGTTGGAAAACATAGAGAATGCAGGAGCAATAGATGTAATCATCACCAACAGAATACAGGAGATGGAAGAACCTCAGATATAGAAGATACAACAGGGGCTGGGGATTTAGCTCAGTGGTAGAGCACTTACCTAGGAAGCACAAGGCCCTGGGTTCGGTCCCCAGCTCCGAAAAAAAAAAAGAACCAAAAAAAGAAAAAAGAAGAAGAAGATGCAACAGAAAAAATTAATACATCATACAAAGAAAATATTTAGAAAAATTAAAATATTCCTGATACAAAGTATCCAAGAAATCTGAGATACTATGAAACGACCTGACCTAAGGATAATAGGACTGGAAGAAGTTGACAAATGACAGCTCTAAGGCCCAGAAAATTTTCTCAACAAAATTATAGAAGAAAATGTCCCAAACCTAAAGAAAGAGATGCCTATGAACATACAACAAGCATGTAAACACAAATTATACTGGACCAGAAAATCCTCCTAGCAAATAATAATCAAAACACAAAATTAACAGAAAAAAATATAAAAAGTAGCAGGGGGACAGGCCTGGAAACATACAAAGGCAAACCTATCAAAGTTACAAGTTAAATCTCACCAAAGACTCAAAAGTTAGAAGGACCTGTATATATATCGTGCAACCTCTGAAACAAACACAGGTACCAACCAAGGGTACAATACCCAGCAAAACTCTGAATCACCATAGATGGCGAAATCAAGATATTTCAAGACAATTCCAAATTCAAACGATATCTACCAAACAATCAAGCACTACAGAAAAAAAGTCAGAAGAAAAACCCCTACTGAAGAATAACTACATTCTAGAAAAAACAGAAAATAAGTAATTGCACACCAGTAAAAACAAGGAAAGTACACACAAACACACTAATGATAACAAAATTAAGTTAACAGGAAATAAAAATCACTTATCATTAATATCTCTCAATATCAGTGGACTCAGTTCCCCAATAAGAAGAAACAGGGTGGGGTTGGGGATTTAGCTCAGTGGTAAAGCACTTGCCAAGCAAGTGCAAGGCCCTGGGTTCAGTCCTCAGCTCCGGAAAAAAAAAAAAAAAAAAAAAAAAAGAAGAAACAGGTTAACAGAATGGATGTAAATATAGGTTCCATAATTCTGGTACATACAAGAAACACAGTTCAGCCACAAAAATAGACATTATAGAAGATTTAAAGCATAGCAAAAATATTACAAGCAACTTGGAGGAGCCATTCTAATATTAAACAAAATGAACTTTTTGCCTAAATTAATGAAAAGAGATGGGAAGAACCTTTCATAATCATCAAAATAAAAATTCACCAGGGTAACATCTCAGTTCTGAATATCTATGTTTCAAATGAAAGGACTCTCACATTGATAAAATCAGTATTAAACATAAAAATACTATTAAAGCTTAAATCACACATCAACCCACATACATAATAGTGAATAACATCAGTATCCCACGTTCACCAAATGATAGGCCGTCAGGACAGAAACTAAACAAAGAAATATTGAAACTAAAACATGTTGTGAACCAAATGGCCCTATAGGATATCTACAGAATATTTCACTCAAATTAAAAGGAATATACCTTCTTCTCAGCTCCTTAGAGAACCTTCTTGAAAATTGACCATATACTCGGTCACTAAGCAAGCCTGAATGCACATAAGAAAATTGAAATAACTTCTTGTATCTTATCCAAATTCCATAGATTAAAGCTTGACTTCAACAATAGAAACAACAGAAAGTCTATAAACTCACTGAAACTGAACCACTCTCTACTCAAAAACAACTGTGTCGAAGAAATAAAGAAGGAAATTAAATTTTTTTCTAGAATTCATTATAATTGAAGGTACGACATACTTAAACTTATGGGACAAATGGGAAGCAATGTTATTTTTTAATTGGATGTTTTATGTATTAACGTTTCAAATGTTATCCCCTTTCTTCGTTTCCCATCTGGAACCAACCTATCCCATTCCCCTTCCCCCTGCTTCTATGAGGGTGCTTCCCCTCTGATGCACATACTACCTCCTCACTGCACTGGTGTTTCCCTACACTGGGGAATGGAGCCTTCACAGGACCAATTGAAATGTTATCTTCTGCTACATATAGGGCTAGAATTATGGGTCCCTCCATGTGTACTCTTTGATTGGTAGTTTAGTTCCTGGGAGCTCCGGAAGAGGTGCGGAGGCTTTCTAGTTGGTGGATACCACTGTTCTTCCTTTGGGGTTACAAACCCTTTCACTTCTTTTTTTTTCTTTGCTACATAATGCACTTTAATGGTAAAATTCTTGACAGCACAATGTCTATCTGGCAAATCTTCTATTCAAGCATCCATCCAGGCACCTCTGAAAAAGGTGCACCCACTGCATTGTCCACTTGTCAGAGGAGCCCTAAGAAAACAAAAACGTACTCATCTGGCTTAGAATGGTTAAAGGTAACATGTTTCCTTTCAGTTCTTTCAGTTCCTTCTCTAACTCCACCATTGTGAACCCGGGGCTCAGTCCAAAGGTTGGCTGCAAGCATCTGCATCTGTATTTGTAAGGCTCTAGCAGAGCCTCTCAGGAGACAGCTATAACAAGCTCCAGTCAGCAAGCACTTCCTGGTACAAGAAATAGTATCTGGGTTTGGTGTCTGTATATGGGATGGATCCCCAGGAGGGGCAGTCTCCAGATGACCTTTCTTTCAATCTCTGCTCCACACTTTGTCCCTGTGTTTCATTTAGAAAGGAGTAATTCTGGTTTAAAAATTTGGGGATATGTGCATGGCCCCAACCCCCAAACAGGGGCTTCCCCTAACCTCTAGATAAGGTCTCTACAGATTTTCCTTTCCTTTTTTGGGCATTTAAGCTAATCTAATCCCTTTTGGTTCGAAGGAAATTCTGGGGTTCCTGACATCTGGACTTGCTAGTGGCTACCTTCAGGTCCCCATACCCCATTGCAACACACCTTTGTTCAAATTCCTGACCTGTCTCCTTTCATACCTGATACTACCACCTTTTCCTACTCTTCCTTCTTTCTTCCTCCCAATTCCCTCCCACCTTCTAACTCCCATGAGTATTCTGTTCTCTCTTCTAAGAAGAACTGAACACTTTGGACTTCCTTCTTGAGTTTCAAGTGGTCTCTGAATTGTATCTTGGCTATTCTGAGATTTTGGGCTAAAATCCAATTGTCAGTGAGTGCATACAATATATGGTCTTTGTAACTGGGTAAACACACTCAGGATTATATTTTTCTAGTTCCATCCACTTGCCTAAGAGTTTCATGATTGGTTTTAGTAGCTGAGTAGTATTCCATTGTGTAAATGTACCACATTTTCTGTATCCATTCCTCTGCCAAAGCATATCTGGATTCTTCCTGGCTTCTGGATATTAAAAAGAAGGCTGCTATGAACATAGTGGAGCATGTTTCCATGTTATATATTGGTACACTTCTTGGAGATATGCACAGGACTGGTGTAACCAGGTCCTCAAGTAGTACAAAGTCCAAATTTCTGAGCAACTGCCAGACTGATTT
Organism: Rattus norvegicus; assembly: GCF_021556685.1. NCBI lineage: Eukaryota > Metazoa > Chordata > Mammalia > Rodentia > Muridae > Rattus > Rattus norvegicus. The sequence continues at coordinate 22,704,127 of NC_141541.1, read as the reverse complement.
CCAGAGTGGATGTAACAACTTTCAATCCCACCAACAATGGAGGAGTATTACTCTTTCTTCACATCCTCACCAGCATCTGCTGTCACCTGAATTTTTGACCTTAGTTATTCTGATTGGTGTAAGGTGGAGTCTCAGAGTCGTTTTGATTTGTATTTCCCTGATGACTAAGGATGTTGAACCATTTAGGTGTTTCTTTGTCATTCTCTGTTTTGCTCTCTACTCCATTTTTAAATTGGTATATTTGTTTTTTGGTGGTTAGTTCCTTAAATTCTTTACATATTTTGCATATTAGCCCTCTATCAAATGTAGGGTTGGTAAAGTTGCTTTTTCCAGTCTGTCAGTTGCCAGTTTGTCCTATTGATTGTCTTTTGACTTAAAAAAGCTTTTCAGTTTAATGAGGTCCCATTTATCAATTGTTCATATTAAGAGCCTAAACCATTGGAGTTCTGTTTAGGAAATTTTTCTCTGTGCCAATGAGTTCAAAGATCTTTCCCACTTTCTCTTTTATTTGATTCAGTACATCTAGTTTTGTGTAGAAGTCCTTGATCCACATGGACTGAGTTTTGTACAAGGTGATAAATATGGATCTATTTTCATTTTTTTTACATACAGCCTGTCCATTGGACCAGGACCATTTATTGAAGATGCTTTCTTTTACCATTGTATGTTTTTGACTTCTTGTCAAAGATCAAATGGACAGAAGTGTGTGGCCTCATTTCTAACTCTTCTGTTCTACTCCATTGGTTGATATCTGTCTCCATACTAATACCATTTGTTTTATCACTATCACTCTGTAGTGCACCTTGTGGTCACGGATGGTGATTCCCCCAGAAATTGTCTTATTGTTAAGAATTGTTTTCTCTATCTAGTAATTTGGCTTTTTCATATGAAATTGAGAAATGTGCTTTCATGTCTCTAAGTACTGAGTTGATGAAGATTGTGATGAATCAGTAGATTAATTTTGGTAGGATGGCCATTTTTACTATGTTAATCCTACCAATTCCTCAGCATGGGAGATTTTCCATCTTCCAGAGTTTTCTCTGATTTCTTTTTTTAGGGATTTGAAGTTTTTGTCATGCAGATTTTTTACTTGATTGGTAAGAGTCATATCAAGATATTTTATAATATTTTTGGCTATTGAAAAGTGTGTTGTTTCCCTAATTTCTTACTAAATATCTTTATCATTTATATAAAGGAAAGCTAAAGATTTGTTTGAGTTCATTTTATATCCAGCCATCTTGCTGAGGTTGTCAGCTATAGAAGTTCTCTCATAGACTTTGAGGTGTTTCTTCTGCATACTATCATATCATCTCCAAGTAGTAAAAACTTGAGTTCCCCAATTTGCATCCCCTTGATCTCCTTTTGTTGTTTTATTGCTCGTATTAGAAGTTCAAATACTAATATTGAACAGATATGGAAAGAGTTAGTAACATTGTCTTGTCTTTGAATTCAGTGGGATTGCTTCAAGTATCTCTTCATTTCATTTGATATTGGCTGATGGTTTGCTTTATACTGCTTTTATTATGTTTACATAGGGATCTTGAATTACTGCTCTCTACAATACTTTTAACATGAAGGTGTGCTTTATTTGGTCAAATGCTTTTTCAGCATCTAATGACATAATCAAGTGATTTTTTGAGTTTGTTTGTATACTGGATTGCATTAATTTTTCTATATTGAACCATCCCTGAGTCCCTGGGATGAAGCCTTTTTGATCCTAGTGAATGATAATTTGATGTGCTCTTGGATTCAGTATATCAGATTTTTACTTAGTACTTTTGCATCAATATTCATTAGCAAAATTGGTCTGAGATTTTCTTTGTTAAGTACTATTTGTGATTTAGGTATCAGAGTAACTGTGACTTCATAGAATGAATCAAGTAGCATAATTTCTGTTTCTATTCTATGGAATAGTTCAAGGAGTGTTAGTATTATCTCTTCTTTGAAGATCTGGTAAAATTTGGCACTAAATCCATCTGGCCCTGGGCTTTTTATGGTTGGAGAGTTTGTAATGACTTCTTCTCATTCCTTAGAGGATATGGAATTGCATCAGATAGTTTACATAGATGATACTATGGCATATGGCATCTGGCACATTGTATCTGTCTAAAACGTTATCCATTTCATCTAGATTTTCCAGTTTTCTTAAGCAAAGTCTTTTGTAATATGATATGCAGATATTTTTAATTTCCTTACTTTCTGTTGTTATGTTGTACATTGATGTATATATCCAGGTGAGAGCAAGTACAAGATAAGGCAAGGCCTGTGAATGGGCAGTGAAAAAGTAAGGTGGGCACAGGGATTTTGAGAGGCAGGAAAGAGAGAAAGAAGAAGAGAGAAGAACCAAGATGGAGGAGAAGGACAACCCAGATCTGTGTGGCTTTAACAAGCCACAAGTAGCTAAAAATATCTTATAATGGATGGATTACTGCAGGACAATTTATCTTATGTACATGTGCAAGTTATATCAATATCAATTGGTTCTGAGTTTACTGTGTGCACATTTTGTAGGGTGCGAATTTACTGATGTAAATCTGATTGATAAATTACAAGCTTCTAGAATTTTGATTTTGTTGGGTTACTGAGAATTATGACTATAATCATAGGAGGCAGTAATTACATGGGGCTGGCATGCCAGCAACCCACCATGGGCACAAGAAGGGTGGTTGCTGCTGGGGCTAGCCATGGTGGCAAGACCACCAGGGTACAGAATGTAGCCAGTGTAGTGTGTGATGGAAATTGGGAATTTAGCAAGTCAGGTGAAGATGTTTTGATTGCTCTGGGTCAAAGAGTCTACAGAGTCTGGCTGACCATAACGAGAGCACTCAGAGATGACATGTGGCCTGATGGTACAGGCAATAGTGTGGGTTGGTGTTTTCTAATATTTCCTGCTAAATTATGCCTTCCATTTAATTTTTTATTTTTTTTAATTTGGATACTGTCTTTGTGTCCTTCACTTAGTTTGGTTAAGGGCTTATCTATCTTGTTGATTTCCTTAATGAATGAGGTTTTGCTTTCGTTGAATCTTGGTATCATTCTCTTTGTTTCTAATTGGTTGATTTCTGTCCTGAATTTGATTATTTACTGCAATCTATTCCTCTTGTGTGTGTTTGCTTCCTTTTGTTCTAGGGCTCCAGGTGTGCTGTTGAGCTGCTAGTGTAGGATCTTCCAATTTTTTTATGAGGGCACTTAATGGTATGAATTTTTCTCTAAGCATTGCTTTCATTGTGTTCCCTTAGTTTGGGTATGCTGTGTCTTTATTTTCATTTAATTCTAGAAAGTCTTTAATTTCTTTCTTTATTATCTCCATGACCAAGTTATCATTGAGTACAAAATCTTCAGTTTCCATGTGTATGTGGGATTTTTTTTTTGTCATTGAAGTCAAGTCAAGTCATAGTCCATGGTGATCTGATAGAATACATGGGATTAATATGATTTTCTTGTATCTGTTGAACCTTTTTTTTGTGACCAATTATATGGTCAGTTTTGTAGAAGGTACCATGAGGCCCCGAGAAAATGGTAAATTCTTTTGTTTTAGGGTAAAATGGTTTATATTATACATAATATATATTATTGTTATATATTATATATCATTGTTATATATTATTGTATATGCTATAAAATATTATATAGCATATACTATAATATATAACAATGATATATAATATAAATGTTATATAGCATATATATATAAAATCTGTTGAATCCATTTGGTTCATAACTTCTATTAGGTTCACTACTATATCTCTCATTGATGAGAGTGGGGTGTTGAAGTCTCCCACTTTTATTGTGTGAGGTACTATTTATGTTTTGAGGTTTAGTTAAGTTTCTTTTATAAATGTAAACACCCATGCATTTGGGGTGTATATGTTCAGAACTGAGATTTGATCTTGGTGAATGTTTTCTTTGATGAATATGAAGTGTCCTTCGGCATCTTGTTTGATAATTTTTGGCTGAAAGTTTATTTTCTTAGATATTAAAATGGCAGCTTCCATTTGTTTCTTGGAAATATTTGTTTGGAAACTTTTTTTTCCAGACTTTTACTCTGAAGTACTGTTTCTGACATTGAGTTGTGTTTCTTTAATGCATCAAAATGTTGTATCCTGCTTGCATATCCAGTCTGTTAGCTTATGTCTTTTTATTGGAGAATTGGTTCCATTGATGTTGAGAGATATCAAAAACGTATAATTGTTAGTTCCTGTTATTTTTGTTGGTGGTGATAGAACTATGTCTATGTGATTCCCTCCTTTTGAATTTGCTCTAAGGTGATTAATTATTTTTTTTTTCTTCCTGGTAGCTACTCTCCTTGTACTGGAAATTTCCTCCTAGAATCCTCTGTACTGCTGGATTAGTAGATGTATCTTGTTTGTATTTGGTTTTGTAATGGAATGTTTTGATTTCTCCATCTTTGGTGATTGATAATTTGGCTGGGTATAGTAGCCTGGGTTAGCATCTGTGTTCTCTTCAGGTCTGAATGACTTCTGTCTTGGAACTTTGGGCTTTTAGTCTCTGTCGAGAAGTCTGGTATAATTATAATTTGTCTGCCTTTATGTTACTTGACCTTTTTCCCTTTCAGCTTTTTATATTCTTTCTTTGTTCTGTGCATTTATTGTTTTGCTTATTATGTTATGGAAGGATTTTCTTTTCTGGTTCAATCTATTTTTTATTCTATAAGCTTCTTGTACTTTTTTTTTCATCTTTATTAACTTGGGTATTTCTTATTTACATTTCGATTCTTATTCCCTTTCCCGGTTTCCTGGCCAACATCCTCCAACCCCTCCCCCTCCCCTTCTCTATGGGTGTTCCCTTCCCCATTCTCCCCCCATTACCATCCTCCCCCCAACAATCATGTTCACTGGGAGTTCAGTCTTGGCAGGACCAAGGGCTTCGCCTTCCACTGCTGCTCTTACTAGGCTATTCATTGCTACCTATGAGATTGGAGACCAGCTTCTTGTTCTTTTATGGCGATCTCTGTCCTATGATGGGAAAATGTTCTATAATTTCGTTGAAGAAGATTTCCAGCCCTTTGAGCTAGAAATCTTCAGAGTCTTCTGTTCCTATTATTCTTAGTTTGGTCTTTTCACTGTGTCCTGTATTTCTGGGATGTTTTGGGTTAGGAATTTTTATGCTCTTTGTTTTCTTTGACCATTGTGCCAATATCTCTATGGTATCTTCTACACCTGAGGTTCTCTCTTCCATCTCTTTTATTGTGTTGGTGATCCTGACCTCTTGACATCTTTTCTAGATATTTCATCTCAAAAGCTGCATCTATTTGTGGTTTCATATTGTTTCTTCTTACATTTTTAGGTCTTTACCACTCTATTCAACTCTTTAACCTATTTGATTTTGTTTTCCTGTATTTCTTTGAGGGATTTGTTTCCTCTTTAAGGGCTTCAACCTGTTTAACTATATGTTCCTTATTTCTTTAAGTGAGTTATTGATAGCCTCCTTAAAGGATTCTATTATCTCCTTGAGATGAGATTTTAAGTCAGCATAATGCTTTCCAGCTTTATTGGGATATCTATGTAGGGAGAGCTGGGTTTTGACACTATCAAAGTATATTGCCTTCTGTTGTTTGTGATCTTGTGTTTGCTTGTCAACATATGGTTATCTCTGGTGTTAGCTGGTCTGGCTGTCTCTGTCTGGAGCCTTCCTTTTGTGTCCCTGGGTTGCAGCAGATATCCCAGGAAATTTGTAGCCTTAGCTGTAGCCAATCTCCTGGGAGACGTGCAGACTGTTATCCTGGCTGCAGCAAGTCTCCTGGGAGCCCTGAAGAATGTGTGATTTTAAGATTAATATTTTAAATATTTTTAAAATGAACACATACTTCGTTGTTTTTTTACATGGTAGAGAGCCATGCCAAATATATAAAATAATTCTAAGTAATATTATATTTTCAATTAATAATGCCATCATGTTAAGAAAAATAGACATTGAGTTAGAAATGAATTCACTGAAAGTAATACTTTTAAAACTTTGAAGTTTTAAATGATGGTATATGGCTATTATTCTACACTTGAAAAGTTGAATTCACTGAAAGCAATACTTTTAAAAGTTTGAAGTTTTAAATGATGGTATATGGCTATTATTCTACACTTGAAAAGTTGAGGTGAGAAATGAGAAATTCAATTTCAGCTTTGGTTACATGAAAGGTAAAAGACTGTGTTACAAAAGATTTTGTCACAAAGATTGAACTAAAATACAAAAAAATAAAATTATAATAGAAATGACTTTATGTGTATTTTCTAAAGTCAGCACTGAACAATAAAAATAAAAAGGCTTTTCAGAGAAAGTATTTTTCTCACATATAACTCATTGATGACAAACAGCTGTTATTCATAAATATATCTCTGATACCCACATACATAGGCCACAATTTACTTGTGAGATAGAAATAAAATGTTCTGTTATCTTTACCTGTGTAATGTCCTTTAAGTAACAAGAAATATTTTAATGTACTGGTGAGATAATATGTGTCATGCATGCAAGCTATTTAAATAGTTGTTAGTTGAAATGATACAAAAAGTGGTACAATACAATGAAACCTCTAGGAGCTGAAAGATAGGCTTCTTGAACTTATTTTATTAATGGTATTTAAGGAAATATGCTTCTGGGATCATAAACAAAGTGATATACTGGATTTAATGAGGACATTTGGAAATTTGCTCTCTGGAGATGCAAAGACTATAGAATTCAGCCTGTGCAAGCCTCCTGCAAAACACCTGCCACAGTCATAAACAGATACCTATGACTCTTAGAAAGGATCCTACCTGACAAATGAGAAAGGACTCAGACAGTCTCAGACAAATCTTCCAACTTCAATATCTAAGTAAGTCAATACATGTAGTTCTTTGAGATCAACAGGTTATCTAGAGTCGATCAGTTAAAGTTTAGATAATGACATTAGGAATGATCCATCATCTCTTATCCTCTTTTGTTTAAATTCATTTTAAGTTTTATATGTTAATTGTATATTAGTCCATAATTCCTAAAGGTATTTCTACTTTTGAATATATCTCTGTTTACAATGATTAATATACCAATGTTCTGTTTCTATCTACTGTCCTCCCATCCTCAAATACATTACTTATTTTTGATGACTCTATGATGACTTATATTCCATGTTAGAAACAAAAACAAAACCAAACCTGTTAAAAATGTTGGCATGAGAATAATAAACACTTAGCAATTAAATGGATCACTTTATTTTATTCATTTCTTGTTATAAAATAGTCTCATTGTTTCTGTTTCAGATTACTTTTAATATAATTAACACTTTACATTTTCAGCTCATAAAGTCTGGATCAATCATATGCATAAATTCCCTACTCTACAGGTATGTTTCTCCTATCAATGATTTTCTCCATTCACAAAGTATGTGCTGGACTATGGATTACATTGAGAATTTCTATGTTTGATATTAAATCATGTAGTATATCTTGTAATCTCCTTGTCTTGCCATACAGCTAGCATCCACATCCTTACATTGAACATGTGTCTTATTTTAGCGTAGTGGTTATAGTATAAATAAAATTGATTGTTGTTTAATATAACATTTAACAATTACATAGAAAGTTTATATTTCCTAAAGACTGAGAATCTCAATTCTTTAACCTTCTTTTCAAAGATCTGTAATATACTCTTCATTCCATTCTTTAAGTTTTTTAAAACTGAAAAGCCATGTTTTCCCTTCTTTTACAGGAATATTTTCACATAGCTTAGCAGATAATCTAGTAGTAACATCCCTAATTTCTCCTAGAAATTAACTTCCAAAGGTTATGAGTTGTCTTTTCATGAGGAAGTGTCATGAGTTTGAAATATAAGTGATATATATATATATATGTATATATATATATATAATTTTCTATTCTTTGTTCAGATGTTCAGATGTACCAGAAAGGAAATATTTCAGTTATTTAACCTAACTTAATTACTATGAGTAGACTGTCTTATAAATGGAAAGGCTATATATTTTTTAGTAAAAACTTTAAAATTATAAAAATAAAATGGATATCTTAGTTATAATCCAAGAATATTGCTTATGTGTGCATCAAATACATAAACAGACATTGGTTAAAATGTCAGCTGCACAATCATATAATTAAAGCTATAACCCTTACTCCAATCACTGTATGTTTTTTTTCATGTTAACAAGGAAATCTTAGATTTCCTAAAAATATCTTTAAATAAGTGTGGTAAAAAGAATAATTTGACATGACACCATCATGTCTGAGAAGCAAGTCAATATTTGATAAACATTTTAGGCTTAAGTATTCATAACTTTTTACTTTTCTTTTTCTCATATAAGTAATGGATATTTCTAATTTTAAAATCCATATTACTCTATGATGTTTAAACTTAGTGCTGAGAACAACTCAAAAAACAAGTTAATTTATAAAAATAAATAAATGGTGTAAAAACAAGAGTGAGGGCACTGATAGAGGGACTAGGAGAAAAAATCAAACAAACAAACAAAATCCACCAGACTTCAGAGTTCAGATGAAAATGCATGCTTCCTCATGATTTATTGTACATCAAAACCACCTGGAATATGATTTAAACTGTAGGATAAAAACCATAATATTAATAGTTTATAAGAAATATAACAGAGAACAGACATATATCTAACATAGTTAAATGTTGTTCTTTGCCACCACATTTGGTTTCTCTCCATATTTCCACCAGATTCACCCATAAAATGGAATCGAAAAACCAAACGGATGTTTCAGGATTCATTCTTATGGGAATAACAGATGATAAAGCACTGAAGCCATTCATCTTCAGCATGTTTACCTCCATGTACTTGTTAACCATCTTGGGAAATCTGCTCATCATTCTGATTGTCAGCACTGAATCCAATCTCCAAACTCCCATGTACATATTTCTCTCTAATCTATCCTTTAATGATATCTGCTTAAGCACAACAATCATTCCAAAGACATTGGTGAACATTCATGCAGAGGAACAGAGCATCACATATACTGGCTGTTTTACACAAATCTGCTTTACCTTGCTTTTTTGTAGTTTTGAAAGTTGTCTTCTTTCAGCAATGGCATATGATCGCTATGTTGCTATATGTCATCCCCTGAACTACATGGTGATCATGAGTTCTCAAACCTGTGGTCAACTAATTCTATTATCTCTAATTATTAGTCTTGTGAATAGTGGATTGCTTGGTCTGATGATGTTGCGGTTGTCCTTCTGCACAAATGTAGAAATTCCCCTATTTTTCTGCGAACTTGCTCAAGTCATCAAGCTAGCTTGTTCTGACACCCTAGTCAACTATATTCTCATATATCTTGCAACAATCATACTTAATGGCATTCCAATCTCTGGAATAATTTTCTCTTATACTCAAATTGCCTCTTCTGTTTTTAGAATGGTCTCAGTGAAAGGAAAGTATAAAGCAATTTCTACCTGTGGGTCTCATATTTCAATGGTTTCCTTATTCTATGGTACAGCATTGGGTGTTTATATTAGCTCTGCAGTCACGACCTCAGTCACAAATACTGCATTTGCTTATGTGATGTGTACATTGGTCCCTCAAATGTTGAATCCCTTTATATACAGCTTGAGGAACAGAGACATGGAGGTAGCCTTGAGGAAACACATCAGTAGGGTAGTGTGTTTACTCTAATGGAACCTTTCTAGTGAACTTGGATTTCTGGACTAAACCAGAAGGGTGGGGATTTTTAATGAGAACAAATATCTGTCTTTTTATTTCACTCTTTTAAGATTCACAAATAACTTACAATCTAAAACTATATTCTGTGGTTTCCTTTCTTTTCTAGAGTTCTCTAGACATCTCATGATTGAATAGTTATTTTGACTATCTAAGAACAATTCATTTTGTTATGTCATAGAAGAAAATATTTGCTTAAGGCTCATAGTTTTAGCATTGTGTGTCATAGATAAATACAGAAAGATTAATTTATTAACTGATACCAATGATACAGACTTCAACGGGTAATTTGACATTTAATTTTTTCATAAAATATATTATGCTAATTGATACATAAATGTAATATTTAACACCTATTGTAGCTGTGGTACAGAATTAGGTGTTTATATCAGGTCTGTACTCATGACCTCAGTCACAAATACTGCATTTGCTTATGTGATGTATACATTGGTTTCATAAACATTTATTGTGAAAAATACAATTAATTGCTTCTATAATATTATTTTACACAACAGTAGACATTATCTCTGCCATAAACTGTATGCAAAATCAATGTAAATTTTTCTTCATGTGATTGGTAGTTATAGATTATCTGCTTTGGCAATATCCGTATTTTGTTTAAGAAAATTTAAAAATATATTACATGTTTTCTTAAATGATCAAGAACATTTTGATAGTTTTTTCTTGTTGCATTTATCAGTGCATTCTTGGTAGATATGTGTTCTTCTTTGGTTGTTTGCATTCTAGATGTTGCCATTGGTTATTCATCTTTTGACAAAATGATATTAAGAAATATTTAATTCTATTATGCTGAACAGATTAGAAACAGTTTTGCAGTGTTATCTACTTATAAAATCCATCAGAATAATGTTCAGTAAGTGGCATTGTTACCCAAAGAAGTTCTTAGATATATTCTAGGTTTGTACAACAACAATATACAAAGAAGTGGGACTATTTGACTCTAAGGCAAAAGAAATTTAAAATGGCCACTAAATGCTTAAACTCTTAGAAGTCATCTGTGTCCCCAAGCTATGCCTTCCCTTGGTGTTTGTATAATGACAGCATCAAACAAAGAGCCAATGTTGAGTGAATTTGAAACATCAATTGGCAGATGAGGCACCCAAACAGGTTGCTCTGTACGAATACATAGCCCCATCATTTCCAACTATTATATCCACAAAATTAATATTTCATCTTTCAGGTATTCCCAGAGTTCCTACATATATCAAAAAAGAAAAAGAACAACTGATGAAGAGGCTAATGAAAATCCAGAGGGCTGACTGATTTTCACAGATAGGAAAATAATAATTCCACAGATGACAGCTTCCAACCTAGGCACACAAACTCATGAAGTGATTCATTTTGGAAAAACTGCACAACTAGAATTACTACAAAAAATATGTGCTAGTGTCAAGGTTACCTACATTGACTCAACAAGCTAGAAAAGCCAGTTTGCAGTCTGCTTGGAACAATTACAAATAGGGTTACAAGAGTCCCATGCTGATACAGAAACACAGGTTCTATCCATCTATAAGTGGACATTCGGCACATCAGAGTATACTGATACTTATGGTTATGGTGTGCACTTTTCAGAGCAGGCAGGTTATTTGTTTCTACAATTAATTTGGCCTTTACACATGGTACCATTCCAATCCTTAAGCCAGGTGGAAAAAATAAAGACTTTACAAATGACACTCCCCAAATATTACCCTGAAACAAAACTCCATTGGCCATACTTTTCCTGCTTGGATTATTTAGAGTATATTTTTGGGTTTCTTTTGTTTTGTTTTGTTTTGTTTATTTTTTAAATTAACTTGAGTATTTCTTCTTTACATTTCAAATATTATTCCCTTTCCCGGTTTCCAGGCAAACATTCCCCTAATCCCTCCCTCTCCCCTTCTGTATGGGTGTTCCCCTCCCCACCCTCCCCCCATTGCCGCCCTCCCCCCAAAAATCACGTTCACTGGGGGTTCAATCTTAGCAGGACCAAGGGCTTCCCATTCCACTGATGATCTTACTAGGATATTCAGTGCTACCTATGAGGTCAGAGTCCAGGGTCAGTCCATGTATAGTCTTTAGGTAGTGGCTTAGTCCCTGGAAGCTCTAGTTGCTTGGCATTGTTGTTCAAAAGGGGTCTCGAGCCCCTTCAAACTCTTCCAGTATTTTCTCTGATTCCTTCAACGGGGGTCCTATTCTCAGTTCAGTGGTTTACTGCTGGCATTCGCCTCTGTATTTGCTGTATTCCAGCTGTGTCTCTCAGGAGAGATCTACATCCGGCTCCTATCGGCCTGCACTTCTTTGCCTCATCCATCTTGTCTAATTGGATAGCTGTATATGTATGGGCCACATGTGGGGCAGGCTCTGAATGGGTGTTCCTTCTGTCTGTGTTTTAATCTTTGCCTCTCTATTCCCTGCCAAGGGTATTCTTATTTCCCCTTTTAAAGAAGGAGTGAAGCATTCACATTTTGATCATCTGTCTTGAGTTTCATGTGTTCTATGCATCTAGGGTAATTCAACCATTTGGACTAATAGCCACTTATCAATGAGTGCATACCATGTGTGTTTTTCTGTGATTGGGTTACCTCACTCAGGATGATATTTTCCAGTTCCCTCCATTTGCCTGTGAACTTCATAAAGTCATTGTTTTTGATAGCTGAGTAATATTCCATTGTGTAGATGTACCACATTTTCTGTATCCATTCCTCTGTTGAAGGGCATCTGGGTTCTTTCCAGCTTCTGGCGATTATAAATAAGGCTGCTATGAACATAGTGGAGCACGTGTCTTTTTTATATGTTGGGGCATCATGTGGGTATATGCCCAAGAGAGGTATAGCTGGATCCTCAGGCAGTTCAAGGTCCAATTTTCTGAGGAACCTCCAGACTGATTTTCAGAATGGTTGTACCAGTCTGCAATCCCACCAACAATGGAGGAGTGTTTCTCTTTCTCCACATCCTCACCAGCATTTGTTGTCACCTGAGTTTTTGATCTTAGCCATTCTCATTGGTATGAGATGAAATATCAGGGTTGTTTTGATTTGCATTTCCCTTATGACTAAAGATGTTGAACATTTCTTTAGGGGTTTCTCAGCCATTCGGTATTCCTCAGCTGTGAATTCTTTGTTTAGTTCTGAACCCCATTTTTAATAGGGTTATTTGTCTCCCTGCGATCTAACTTATTGAGTTCTTTGTATATTTTGGATATAAGCCTTCTATCTGTTGTAGGATTGGTAAAGATCTTTTGCCAATCTGTTGGTTGCCGTTTTGTCCTAAACACAGTGTCCTTTCCCTTACAGAAGCTTTGCAGTTTTATGAGATCCCATTTGTCGATTCTTGATCTTAGAGCATAAGCTATTGGTGTTTTGTTCAGGAAATTTTTTCCAGTGCCCATGTGTTCAAGCTGCTGCCCTAGATTTTCTTCCACTAGTTTGAGTGTATCTGGTTTGATGTGGAGGTCCTTGATCCACTTGGACTTAAGCTTTGTACAGGGTGATAAGCATGGATCAATTTGCATTCTTCTACATGTTGACCTCCAGTTGAACTAGCACCATTTGCTGAAAATGTGATCTTTTTTCCATTGAATGGTTTTGGCTCCTCTGTCAAAATTCAGATGTCCATAGGTGTGTGGGTTCATTTCTGGGTCTTCAATTTTGTTCCATTGGTCGATCTGTCTGTCTCTGTACCAATACCATGAAGTTTTTATCACTTTTGCTCTGTAATACTGCTTGAGTTCAGGGATAGTGTTTCCCCCTGATGTCCTTTTATTGTTGAGAATAGTTTTAGCTATCCTGGGTTTTTTGTTATTTCAGATGAATTTGCAAATTGTTCTGTCTACCTCTTTGAAGAATTTGATTGGTATTTTGATGGGGATTGCATTGAATCTGTAGATCCCTTTTAGTAAAATGGCCATCTTTACTATATTAATCCTGCCAATCCATGAGCATGGGAGATCTTTCCATCTTCTGAGGTCTTTTTCAATTTCTTTCTTCAGAGTCTTGAAGTTCTTATTGTACAGATCTTTACTTGCTTGCTTAAAGTCACACCGAGGTACTTTATATTGTTTGGGTCTATTATGAAGTGTGTCGTTTCCCTAATTTCTTTCTCGGCTTGTTTCTCTTTTGTGTAGAGGAAAGCTACTGATTTATTTGAGTTAATTTTATACCCATCCAATTTGCTGAAGTTGTTTATCAGCTTTAGTAGTTCTCTGGTGGAATTTTGGAATCACTTAAATATACTATCATATCATCTGCAAATAGTGATATTTTGACTTCTTCTTTACCAATCTGTATCCCCTTGATATACCTTTGTTGTCTGATTACTCTGGCTAGAACTTCAAGAACTATATGGAATAAGTAGGGAGAGAGAGGGCAGCCTTGTCTAGTCCCTGATTTTAGGGGGATTGCTTCAAGTTTCTCTCCATTTAGTTTAATGGTAGCAACTGGTTTGCTGTATATGGCTTTTACTATGTTTAGGTATAGGCCTTGAATTCCTATTCTTTCCAGGACTTTTATCATGAAGGGGTGATGAATTTTGTCAAATGCTTGCACATCCTCTAATGAAATGATCATGTGGTTTTGTTCTTTCAGTTTGTTTATATATGGATCACGTTGATGGTTTTCCGTATATTACACCATCCCTGCATGCCTGGGATGAAGCCTACTTGATCATGGTGGATGATTGTTTTGATGTGCTCTTGGATTCAGTTTGCCAGAATTTTATTGAGTATTTTTGCATCAATATTCATAAGGGAAATTGGTCTGAAGTTCTCTTTCTTTGTTGGGTCTTTGTGTGGTTTAGGTATAAGAGTAATTGTGGCTTCATAGAAGGAATTCGGTAGTGCTCCATCTTTTTCAATTTTGTGGAATAGTTTGGGTAATATTGGTATGAGGTCTTCTATGAAGGTCTGATATAATTCTGCACTAAACCCGTCTGGACCTGGGCTCCTTTTGATTGGGAGACCTTTAATGACTGCTTCTATTTCCTTAGGAAATATGGGGTTCTTTAAATGGTTTATCTGTTCCTGATTTAACTTCGGTACCTGGTATCTGTCTAGGAAATTGTCCACTTCCTGTAGATTTTCAAGTGTTCTTGAATATAGGCTTTTATAGTAAGATCTGATGATTTTTTTGAGTTTCATCTGAATCTGTAGTTATATCTCCCTTTTCATTTCTGATTTTGTTAATTTGGACACACTCTCTGTGTCCTCTCGTTAGTCTGGCTAAAGGTTTATCTATCTTGTTGATTTTCTCAAAGAACCAACTTTTGGTTCTGTTGATTCTTTCTATGGTCCTTTTTGTTTCTACTTGGGTAATTTCATAGCTCATAGTTTGATTATTTCCTGCCTTCTACTCCTCCTGGGTGTATTTGCTTCTTTTTGTTCTAGAGCTTTTAGGTGTGCTGTCAAGCTGCTGACATATGCTCTCTCCTGGATCTTTCTGCAGGCACTCAGAGCTATGAGTTTTCCTCTTAGCACAGCTTTCATAGTGTCCCATAAGTTTGGGTATGTTGTACCTTCATTTTCATTAAATTCTAAGAAGTCTTTAATTTCTTTCTTTATTTCTTCCTTGACCAGGTTATTGTTGAGTAGAGCATTGTTCAACTTCCATGTATATGTGGCCGTTCTTCCCTTATTGTTATTGAAGACCAGCTTTAGGCCGTGGTGGTCTGATAGCACGCATGGGATTATTTCTATCTTTCTGTACCTGTTGAATCCCGTTTTTTGACCAATTATATGGTCAGTTTTGGAGAAAGTACCATGAAGAGCTGAGAAGAATGTATATCCTTTTGCTTTAGGATAGAATGTTCTATAAATACCTGTTAAGTCCATTTGGTTTATGACTTCTAATAGTCTGTCTACGTCTCTGTTTAATTTCTGTTTCCATGATCTGTCCATTGATGAGAGTGGGGTGTTGAAATCTCCTACTATTATTGTGTGAAGTGCAATGTGTGTTTTGAGCTTTAGTAAGGTTTCTTTTACGTATGTAGGTGCCCTTGGATTTGGGGCATAGATATTTAGGATTGAGAGTTCATCTTGGTGGATTTTTCCTTTGATGAATATGAAGTGTCTTTCCTTATCTTTTTTGGTGACTTTTAGTTGAAAATTGATTTTATTTGATATTAGAATGGCTACTCCAGCGTGCTTCTTCCAAACATTTGCTTGGAAAGTTGTTTTCCAGCCTTTCACTCTGATGTAGTGTCTGTCTTTGTCTCTGAGGTGTGTTCCCTGTAGGCAGCAGAATGCAAGTTCTTCATTGCTTATCCAATTTGTTAATCTACGTCTTTTTATTGGAGAGTTGAGACCATTGATGTTGAGAGATATTAAGGAATAGTGATTATTGCTTCCTGTTATATTCATATTTGGATGTGAGGTTATGTTTGTGTGCTTTTCTTCTCTTTGTTTTGTTGCCAAGACGATTAGTTTGTTGCTTTTGCTACGGTGTAGCTTGCGTCCTTATGTTGGGCTTTACCATTTATTATCCTTTGTAGTGCTGGATTTGTAGAAAGATATTGTGTAAATTTGGTTTTGTCGTGGAATATCTTGATTTCTCCATCTATGTTAATTGAGAGTTTTGCAGGATACAGTAACCTGGTCTGGCATTTGTGTTCTCTTTGGGTCTGTATGATATCTGTTCAGGATCTTCTGGCTTTCATAGTCTCTGGCGAAAAGTCTGGTGTGATTCTGATAGGTCAGCCTTTATATGTTACTTGACCTTTTTCCCTTACTGCTTTTAATATTCTTTCTTTATTTTGTGCATTTGGTGTTTTGACTATTATGTGTCGGGAAGTGTTTCTTTTCTGGTCCGATCTATTTGGAGTTCTGTAGGCTTCTTGTATGCCTATGGGTATTTCTTTTTTTAGGTTAGGGAAGTTTTCTTCTATAATTTTGTTGAAGATATTTACTGGTCCTTTGAGCTGGGAGTCTTCACTCTCTTCTATACCTATTATCCTTAGGTTTGCTCTTCTCATTGAGTCCTGGATTTCCTGTATGTTTTGGACCAGTAGCTTTTTCTGCTTTACATTATCTTTGACTGTTGAGTCGATGATTTCTATGTAAACTTCTGCTCCTCAGATTCTTCTTCTATCTCTTCTATTCTGTTGGTGATGCTTGTATCTGCGGCTCCTTGTCTCTTCCTTTGCTTTTCTATATCCAGGGTTGTTTCCATGTGTTCTTTATTGATTGCTTCTATTTCCATTTTTAATTCCTTCAATTGTTTGATTGTGTTTTCCTGGAATTCTTTCAGTGATATTTGTGTTTCCTCTCTATAGGCTTCTACTTGTTTATTTATGTTTTCCTGGAATTCTTTCAGGGATTTTTTTGATTCCTCTCTGTAGGCTTCTACTTGTTTATTAATGTTTTCCTGTGTTTCTCTAAGGGAGTTCTTCATGTCTTTCTTGAAGTCCTCCAGCATCATGATCAAATATGATTTTGAAACTAGATCTTGCTTTTCTGGTGTGTTTTCATATTCTGTGTTTGCTTTGGTGGGAGAATTGAGCTCCGATGATGCTATGTAGTCTTGGTTTCTGTTGCTTGGGTTCCTACACTTGCCTTTTGCCATCAGATTATCTCTAGTGTTACTTTGTTCTGCTATTTCTGACAGTGGCTAGACTGTCCTATAAGCCTGTGTGTCAGGAGTGCTGTAGACCTGTTTTCCTGTTTTCTTTCAGCCAGTTATGGGGACAGAGTGTTCTGCTTTTGGGCGTGTAGTTTTTCCTATCTACAGGTCTTCAGCTGTTCCTGTGGGCCTGTGTCTTGAGTTCACCAGGCAGGTCGCTTGCAGCAGAACATTTGGTCTTACCTGTGGTCCCGAGGCTCAAGTTTGCTTGTGGGGTGTTGCTTATGAGCTCTCCCTGGCGGCAGCAACCAAGAAGATCTGCACAGCCCTTTCCGGGAGCTTCAGTGCACCAGGGTTCCAGATGGCGTTTGGTGTTTTACTCTGGAATCAGAGATGTGGGCTAAGTGTAGACTCTTCTGGTTCCCCAGGCATGTCTGCCTCTCTGAAGGTTTAGCTCTCCCTCCCACGGGATTTGGGTGCAGAGAACTGTTTATCCGGTTGGTCCCTTCAGGTTCCGGCAGTGTCTCTGATGCAGCAGATTTCCTGCTCCTGTGCCCTTATCCAAGGGAGCCCAGAGGCCATATACAGTTTCCTCTTGGGCCAGGGATGTGGGCAGGGGTGGGCAGTGTTGGTGATCTCTTCTGCTCTGCAGTCTCAGGAGTGCCCACCTGTCCAGGCGGTGAGCTCTCTCTCCCACAGGGTTTGGGAGCAGTGAGCTGAAGGCAGGGAGTACGAGTATGTTTTATACCATATAATTATATTTTCCATTTTTTGAGATCATGTTTAGCCAACCATTACCATGTCTTTCAAAGGAGTTGATATACATCCTACACTCTAGAATCTGAATTATAGATACATCTGTGTCCAGTGATTCTTGAAAAAGTTGGCTGACACTGCACAGAAATTGGCCAATCTTCAACAGTCCCTCAGCACTTTAAGTTGCAGGTATCAAGGTATTAATACAACACATCCACACAATGGCTGCTATGGGCCCAAGTCTAGAATGGACCTAGGGAATTTGTCTAGAAGTGCCCCTGGAAGTTCACATTCTTACAAATGAACCAAAAATGAGGAAGAAAGCTCAGTTTCTACCATATCTGATGTCCTTCCTGATTGTGCTGATGCACATCAAAGCTACTCCTCATGTAATCTCTCCAATTCTGTTAATTAAATTGTTCTAACATAAAGAAACTGATGGCTATAAACATACAAGGAACTTATAGAATATCAACTACATTGAACCAAAAAATAAAATTAAATAAAAACCTCCCACCACATAAAAATTCAAACACTAATTTCCCTTCTGGTCTCCACCTGCACCTGTGGCAAATCAGCATGCCTTCCCTCCCAACCATACACCACAGCCTGCTCATCTCCCAGGAGATCTGCCCTAACAAGGAACATATGAGGTCTATTTTAACCAGAGACATCAGAGGCCTGCACTAACTAGGGATATAAGAAGCCTGTCTTAACCAGCAACAACATTGCCTGCATCTGAAAAGGCCTGCTCCAATATTATCTTCCTCCATGAAAGCCAACTCCAATTCAGAACACACAGATCAGTTAATACCAGAGATTTCCAGCTTGGGAAAAGCAAATACAAGAACATAAGCAACAGAATCCGATATAACATGGTACCATCAGAACACACTTCTCCTATAACTGCAAGCAATGTTAATCTTAACACACCCGAAGAGCAAGATTATGACATAAAAATCTCATCTCATGAAGATGAAAGAGGTCTTTGCGTTTAAGGAATATATAAATAACTCCCTTAAAGAAATCTAGGAAAATATAATTGAACAGGTGAAGGATTTGACCAAAATGGTCCAAGACATAAAAGTAGAAATGGAAACAATAAAGAAATCACAAGTGGGGTCAACCGCAGAGATGAAAAACCTAGGAAAGAGATAAGGAACTATAGATACAAAATCACCAACAAAATACAAGAGATAGAAGATAGAATCTCAGGCATAGAAGATACCATGGAAGATATCAAAACATCAGTTAAAGAAAATGCAAAATCGGGTTGCAGAGATAGCTCAGCCATTAAGGCTAGGCTCACAATCAAAAATATAAGGAAATGCAAAATCTAAAAACTTCCTAGGCTAACCCAATCACAGAAAGACATACATGGTATGCACTCACTGATAAGTGGCTATTAGCCCAAATGCTTGAATTACTCTAGATGGCTAGAAAAAATGAAACTCAAGGCAGATGATCAAAATGTGAATGCTTCACTCCTTCTCTAAAAGGGGAACAAGAATACCCTTGGCAGGGAAGAGAGAGACAAAGATTAAAACAGAGACTGAAGGAACTCCCATTCAGAGCCGGCCCCACATGTGGCCCATACATATACAGCCACACAATTAGACAAGATGGATGAAGCAAAGAAGTGCAGACCGACAGGAGCCGGATGTAGATCGCTCCTGAGAGACACAGCCAGAATACAGCAAATACAGAGGCGAATGCCAGCAGCAAACCACTGAACTGAGAATAGGACCCCCGTTGAAGGAATCAGAGAAAGAACTGGAAGAGCTTGAAGGGGGTCGAGACCCGATATGTACAACAATGCCAAGCAACCAGAGCTTCCAGGGACTAAGCCACTACCTAAAGACTATACATTGACTGACCCTGGACTCTGACCTCATAGGTAGCAATGAATATCCTAGTAATAGCACCAGTGGAAGGGGAAGCCCTGGGTCCTGCTAAGACTGAACCCCCAGTGAACTAGACTGCTGGGGGGAGGGCGGCAATGGGAGGAGGGTTGGGAGGGGAACACCCATAAGGAAGGGGAGGGGGGAGGGGGATGTTTGCCTGGAAACCAAAGAATTATTATTAAGTATTAAATAAATTTAAAAAAAGAAATCAATATATTTTGGGCTAAAGTCCTGGTTTGATAAACTTGCTTATTGATATTAGAATCCATAGAAGGTGTTTGATTTGTTTTATGAACTACCCCACTAAAGGCCATATGGCTCATTCAAGTGGGAAAGAGAGAGTTTGCGGTTATTTTTGATATATACCACAACAGGAAGCTCAGATTCTGTTAACATGGCCTTCACGGGAATTTTGGGTTAATTTCCTGATACAACAGAGTAAAAAAGCCTAACAGGCTCATTGTTAAAAAAAAACAAAAACAAAAACAAAAACAAAAAACTTCCTAGCCTAAAACATGAAAGAAATGATGGCAATAAACATACAAGAAGCCTACAGAACATGAAATAGATTGGACTAGAAAAGAAATTCCACAAGACATATAATAATCAAAATACTAAATGTACATAACAAAAAATATTATTAAAATCCATATGGGAAACAGGCAAAGAAATGTATAAAGGAAGACTTATCAGAATTATGCCAGACTTCTCAAGAGCAACTTAAAAACAGACCTGAAAACTCTAGAACAAAAAGAAGCAAACACACCCAAGAAGAGTAGATGGCAGGAAATACTCAAACTCAGAGCTGAAATCAATTAACTAGAAACAAAAAATAATAAAAAGAATCAACAATATCAGGAGCTGCAACTTTGAGGAAACTAATAAGATAGAAAAGTCTTTAGCCAAACTAAGTAACAAGCACAGAGACCTTACTGAAATTAACAAAATCAGAAGTAAAGGGGGGAATATAATAACAGAAACAAAAAAGTCGTCAAACATTACTACAAAAGCCTATACTAGGCAAAACTGAAAAAAAAACTAGATGAAATTGATGACTTTTTAGGCAGAGGACATGTACAATTGTTAAATCAAGAGCAGGTAAACTCTGGAGTGGCAGGTCCCACACGGTCTAGACGCCGTTCGGAACTGAAGAGACTGATCAACAGTTCTCTGCACCCAAAACCCATGGGAGGGAGAGCTAAACCTTCAGAGGAGCAGACACGATTGGGAAACCAGAAGAGACTACACTCTGCCCACATTTCTGACTCCAAATGAAAACATCTAATGCCATCT
The DNA here is from genome assembly GCF_021556685.1 of Rattus norvegicus. Classification (NCBI taxonomy): domain Eukaryota; kingdom Metazoa; phylum Chordata; class Mammalia; order Rodentia; family Muridae; genus Rattus; species Rattus norvegicus. Next base: position 22,682,942 of record NC_141541.1, on the reverse strand, counting down.
GGGACCGCGGTGCACAGGGGCTCTGGGAAAAGGCGGCACAGGCCCTCCTGGTTGCCACCCTCACAGAGAGCTCAAAAGCAGCCCCCCCACTAGCAACTTGAGACTTGGTACCACAGGTAAGACCAACTTTTCTGCTCCAAGCGACCTGCCTGGTGGACACAGCACACATGCCCACAGGAACAGCTGAAGACCAGTAGACAAGAAAGACTACATGCCTGAAAGCAGAACACTATGTTCCCATAACTGGCTGAAATAAAACAGGAAAACAGGTCTTCAGCACTCCTGACACACAGGCCTATAGGAAGGTCTACCCACTGTCAAAAATAGCAGAACAAAGTAACACCAGAGATAATCTGATGGCGAGAGGCAAGCACAGGAACCCAAGCAACAGAAACCAAGACTACATGGCATCATCGGAGCCTAATTCTCCCACCAAAACAAACACTGAATATCCAAACACACCAGAGAAGCAAGATCTAGATTTAAATTCATATTTGATCATGATGCTGGAGGACTTCAAGAAATACGTGAAGAACTCCCTTAGAGAACCACAGGAAAACATAAATAAACCAGTAGAAGCCTATAGAGAGGAATCATCAAAAATCCCTGAAAGAATTCCAGGAAAACACAATCAAACAGGTGAAGGAATTAAAAATGGAAATAGAAACACTAAAGAATGCACAAAGGGAAACAACCCTGGATATAGAAAACCAAAGGAAGAAACAGGGAACCATAGATACAAGCATCACCAACAGAATATAAGAGATAGAAGAAGAATCTCAGGAGCAGAAGATTCCATAGAAATCATCAACATAACGGTCAAAGATAATGTAAAACAGAAAAAGCTACTGGTCCAAAACATACAGGAAATCCAGGACTCAATGAAAAGATCAAACCTAAGGATAATAGGTATAGAAGAGAGTGAAGACTCCCAGCTCAAAGGACCAGTAAATATCTTCAACAAAATTATAGAAGAAGCAAGCTGGAGTAGCCATTCTAATATCAAATAAAATCAATTTTCAAGTAAAAGTCATCAAAAAAGATAAGGAAGGACACTTCATATTCATCAAAGGAAAAATCCACCAAGATGAACTCTCAAACCTAAATATATATGCTCCAAATACAAGGGCACCTACATACATAAAAGAAACCTTACTAAAGCTCAAAGCACACATTGCACCTCTCACAATAATAGTAGGAGATTTCACACCCAACTATCATCAATGGAGAGATCATGAAAACAGAAATTAAACAGAGACATAGATAAACTAAGAGAAGTCATGAACCAAATGTACTTAACAGATATTTATAGAACATTCTATCCAAAAATAAAAGGACATACTTTCTTCTCAGCACCTCATGGTACTTTCTCCAAAATTGACCATATAATTGGTCATAAAACAGGCCTCAACAGATACAGAAAGTTAGAAATATTCCCATGTGTCCTATCAGACCACCACGGGGTAAAGCTGGTCTTCAATAACAATAAGGGAAGAACGCCCACATATACGTGGAAGTTGAACCATGCTCTACTCAACGATAACCTTGTCAAGGAAGAAATAAAGAAAGAAATTAAAGACTTCTTAGAATTTAAAAAAAAATGAAGGTACAACATACCCAAAGTTATGGGACACAATGAAAGCTGTGCTAAAAGGAAAACTCATAGCTCTGAGTGACTACAGAAAGAAACAGGGGAGAGCATATGTCACCAGCTTGACAGCACACCTAAAAGCTCTAGAACAAAAAGAAGCAAATACACTCAGGAGGAGTAGAAGGCAGGAAATAATCAAACTATGAGCTGAAATCAACCACGTAGAAACAAAAAGGACCATAGAAAGAATCAACAGAAACAAAAGTTGATTTTTTGAGAAAATCAACAAGATAGATAAACCCTTAGCCAGACTAACGAGAGGACACAAAGAGTTTGTCCAAGTTAACAAAATCAGAAATGAAAAGGGAGACATAACTACAGAATCAGAGGAAATTAAAAAAATCATCAGATCCTACTACAAAAGCTTATGTTCAAGAAAACTTGAAAATCCACAGGAAATGGACACAGGTACTGAAGTTAAATCAGGAACAGATTAAACCATTTAAACAACCCGATACCTCCTAACAAAATACAAGCATTCATTAAAGGTTTCCCAACCAAAAAGAGCCCAGGTCCAGACGGATTTAGTGCAGAATTCTATCAGACCTTCATAGAAGACCTCATACCAATACTTTTCAAACTATTCCACAAAATTGAAACAGATGGAACACTACTGAATTCCTTCTGTGAAGTCACCATTACTCTTATACTTAAACCACACAAAGACCCAACAAAGAAAGAGAACTTCAGACCAATTTCCCTTAAGAATATCGACGCAAAAATACTCAATAAAATTCTGGCAAACCAAATCCAAGAGCACATTAAAAACAATCATCCACCATGATCAAGTATGCTTCATCCCAGGCATGCAGGGATGGTGTAATATACGGAAAACCATCAACATGATCCATTATATAAACAAATTGAAAGAACAATACCACATGATCATTTCATTAGAGGATGAGAAAGCATTTACAAAATTCAACACCCCTTCATGATAAAAGTCCTGGAAAGAATAGAAATTCAAGGCCTATACCTAAAAATAGTAAAAGCCATATACAACAAACCAGTAGCTAACATTAAACTAAAATGGAGAGAAAATTGAAGCAATCCCACTAAAATCAGTGACTAGACAAGGCTGCCCACTCTCTCTCTACTTATTCGATATAGTTCTTGAAGTTCTAGCCAGAGCAATCAGACAACAAAGGTAAATCAAGGGGATACAGATTGGAAAAGAAGAAGTCAAAATATCACTATTTGCAGATGATATGATAGTATATTTAAGTGATTCCTTGCGTCCTTGCTCCTCAACAGTCAAAATCGAAGGTAAAAGGGAGCTGCGTGAAGCTCACTTATATACGAGAGACTGAGACGCGCCTTCAGCTGCTGTGATTGTCCTTTTAACAGCGAAAACGGTGAAAACAGAACTTAAAGAGTAGGGTGGCTCCCAGGACAAATACTATAGCCTCAACAAATCCTTCCCAAGGCTGTGACAACCCCAGACCAAAGTCCAAGAGAGGGCTGCCTCTCCGAACGTATCTACCTGCAGTTCTGAATCCTCCTTGTCGCCAAGGGATCTCCGAAGGTGCTGACGATGGCGAGGTCTTTCCCGGGTTTCGGCACCAGATGTCCCGCGCTACGTCTCGCCAGCAGGAACAATGCGGCACACACAGGATCCTACTGCAGAAAAGCTTTAATGTGTCTTGAGAGGGAGAGCATAAGCTTACAATGCGGAGACGCCGAGTGAGGAATAACCGTCCCTTATATAGGAAACTATCCTCGCCTAGGACGTGTCACTCTCTGACTGGTCGCTGCCAATTATGCCAGATGACGTACCAAAACGTACGTGTCCTTTTGAGTAGGGAAGTTACCAGGCGCCTGCGTATTGCCCTTTTTACTAGGTGCATTCTGCCGGATGCCGGTGCCATCTTGTAATGGAGTTTGTGAGGACAGCTCCTCACATCTGTGAGGATAGCTCCTCGGACAGCTCCTCACATCTGTGAGGACAGCTCCTCGGACAGCTCCTCACACCCATGTGTTCCAGATTATTCCCTACTTTTTCATCTATTAGTTTGAGTGCATCTAGTTTGGTGTGGAGGTCCTTGATCCATTTGGACTTAAGCTTTGTACAAGGTGATAAGAATGGATCAAACTGGATTCTTCTACATGCTTACCTCTAGATGAACCAGCACCATTTGCTGAAAATGCTCTTTTTTTCCGTTGTATGGTTCTGGCTCCTTTGTCAAAAATCAAGTGACGATAGGTGTGTGGGTTCATTTCTGGGTCTTCAATTCTATTCTACTGGTTTATGTGTCTGTCTCTGAACCAATACCATACAGTTTTTATTACTATTGCTCTGTAATACTGCTTGAGTACAGGGATAGTGATTCCACCAGTAGACTTTATATTGTTGAGGGTAGTTTTAGCTATCCTGAGTTTTTTATTTCAGATGAATATCCAAATTGTCCTGTCTAACTCTATAAAGAATTGGGTTGGGATTTTGATGAGGATTGCATTGAATCTGTAGATCACTTTAGGTAAAATGACCATTTTTACTGTATTAATTCTGCCAATCCATGAGAATGGGAGATCTTTCCATCTTCTGAGATCTTCTTCAGTTTCTTTCTCCAGAGGCTTTCAGCTCTTATCATATAGATCTTTCACTTGCTTGGTTAAAATCACACCGAGGTATTTTATATTAGTGGGGACTACTATGAAGGGTTTCGTTTCCCTAATTTCTTTCTCGGATTGTTTTTCTTTTGTGTAGAGGAAGGCTGCTGATTTATTTGAGTTAGGGAAGTTTTCTTCTATGATATTTACTGGTTTTTTGAGTTGGGAGTCTTCACTCTCTTCTATACCTATTATCCTTAGGTTTGATTTTCTCATTGTGTCCTGGATTTTGTGTATGTTTTGGTCCAGTAGCTTTTTTCTGTTTTACATTATCTTTGATAGTGGTGTCAATGATTTCTATGGAATCTTTTGCTCCTGAGATTCTCTCTTCTATCTCTTGCATTCTGTTGTTGATGCTTCTATCTATGGCTCCTTTTCTCTTCCTTTGGTTTTCTATATCCAGGGTTGTCTCCCTCTGTGCATTCTTTATTGCTTCTATTTCCATTTTTAATTCCTTCACCTCCTTGATTGTGTTTTCCTGCAATTCTTTCAGGGATTTTTGCGTTTCCTCTCTGTAGGCTTCTGCTTGTTTATTTGTGTTTTCCTGCATTTCTCTAAGGGAGTTCTTTATGTCTTTCTTGAAGTCCTCCATCACCATGATCAAATGTGATTTTAAATCTAGATCTTGCTTTTCTGGTGTGTTTGGATATTCAGTGTTTGCTTTGATGGGACAATTGGGCTGAGATGATGCCATGATGTCTTGGTTTCTGTTGCTTGGGTTCCTGTGCTTGCCTCTTGCCATCAGGTTGTCTCTGGTGTTACCTTCTTCTGCTATTTCTGACAGTGGTTAGACTGTCCTATAGGCCTGTGTGTCATGATTGCTGTAGACCCTTTGAGCAGGAGGCCCAGATGGTGCTAGGTATTTTCTTCTAGAGTCAGAAATGTGGGCAGAGAGTAGTCTCTTTTGGCTTCCCAGGTGTGTCTACCTCTCTGAAGGTCTAGCTCTCCCTCCTATGGAATTTGGGCGCAGGGAGCTTTTTGACTGGGTCCCTTCAGATCCAGGCAGTATCTGGACTGCACAGTTCAATGCCCCTATCTTCCTGTTCCCAAAGGCCCTATACAGATTCCTCTTGAGCCAGGGATGTGGTTAGGGGTGGGCAGTAATGGCGGTCTCTGCTGCCCTACAGTCTCAAGAGTTTCCACTTGTCTGGGCAGTGAGCTCTCTCCTGATCTCACTTTTGTATATTACACCCTGTCTACATCTCATGGATGAACCCTATTTGAACATAGTAGATGATACTTTGATGTGTTACTGGATTCAGTTTGTATGTATTTCACAGAATATTTTGGGTCATTTTTTAGTAAGTGTTTCAGTTTGATTTTAGCCCTGATTTTGATTATTTCCAGGCTTTTATTCATATTTTGTGTGCTTTCTTCTTTTTTCCTACAGCTTTGAGATGTACTACTAAATTGATGGTACAAGAGTTTCTAATTTCTTTATGGATGCGTTTAGTGCTATCAACTATCTGCTTTGCACTGCTTTTATTGTGTCCCATAAATTTGCATATGAATCTTGAAAATATCATCCTGAATGAAGTAACTCTATCCTAAAAGGACATACATTGTATCTACTCACTTATAAATGGATATTAGTCATAACCACTTACCTTCACAGACCAAAATAAGAAAAACAAGAAGGAAAGAACAAGCAAGAATGCTTGAGTATCACTTAGAATGGGGAATAAAATAATCATGAAAGGCAGATATAGGGAGGGAGACAGACGAGGAGGAGAATGGGGGTGTGGGTCAGGATCATGTCTGAGGAAGGAAAGGATAGATAACCAAATGGCCTTGAAAATGAATTGAAATCTCAAATTTATGGGGATGGGGCTCTTCAGGATTGACAGAGACCTGGGTTAAGAGAGGCATCCAAGAATCAGTAGGGTGACCTTGGCTGTGACTCTATACTTTGCAGACATAAAACATGAAGAGGCCACCTCCTGTAGCCATACAAGAATCACAGTATGGCAAGTACCATCCCCTGGCACTATTAGTGATACTCTGGTATGCTTGCAGACAGGATTCTAGCATGACTGACATCTGAGAGGCTCCATTCAGCAGATGACTCAAACAGATTCAGATACCCCCATATAAACAGGAGATGAAATTTGGGGACTCTTGTGCAAGAATATGAGGAAGAATTGTGACCCTAAAGAAGATAGGAACTCCACGGGAAGACCAACCATTTCCAACTGTCACCTTGGGACTCTGAGAGTCCTATAAACTGGCTTGACATATACCCCCTGCAGATGGGGAGCTTAGTCTTCATGTGGGTTCTAACAACCAGAGTGGAGGCTATTCAAAAAGCTGTTGCCTATTCTTCTAGCTGGGCTGCCTTGTCTGGCCTTAGTGGGAGAGGAGTGCCTATCCTGGCAGAAAATTTAAGTGCCAGTGGGAGGGGGTATACCTAGTGTGATGGTTTGCATATGCTTAGCCCAGGCAGTGGCACTGTTAAAAGGTGTGGCCTTTTTGAAGAAAGTATGTCTCTGTGGGGGTGGGTTTGGAGACCCTCCTCCTTGCTTCCTGGGTATGTTGAGTCCCCTGGCTTCCTTCTGGTGAAGATGTCGAACTCAGTTCTTCCTACACCATGCCTGCCTGGGTGCTGCCATGCTCCTACCCTGATGATAATGAACTAAAACTCTGAACCTGTAAGCCTGCCTCAATTAAATATTGCCCTTTATAAAATTTATGTTTGTCATGGTGTCTGTTCACAGCAATAAGACCCTAAGACACTTAGGGAACCCTAATTAACACAGAGGAAAAGAGAGTCTGGAGAAAGTGTTGTGGAAGTGGTGAATGAGAGAGAGCAGTGAGCAGAATGTAACATGAACAAGTCAAACATAAACTAAATTTTAAAAACAGACATGAATGTTGCAGGCAAATGGATTAATCTTGAGAATTACACCCCAAGTACAATAACCAAGTCCCAAAGGACATGCATAGTATATCCTCATTTATGAGTAGATATTATCCATAAAATAGAGAAAAACCATACAATTCTCCACATACCCAAAGAAGCTATCAAGAAGGAAGGCATATGTGAGGACTCTTAAATCTCACTTACGAGGGGGAATAAAATAGTCTAAGAGGCAGGTAGATGGAGGGAACTGATTGGGAAAAGTAATGGGGGTGGAAATGGTGGTGGTTAGCATCAGTTGTGGTAAGGACAGGAGAGATGGCCAGATGACCATGAAAATTAATGAAATTCTGCAACTGACTGGGGTGCAGATGTGACAGACATCTCCAGGACAAGTTAGAGACCTGGGAAAAGGGAGAAAATAAAACATCGATGGGGATAACCTTAACTGTGACTCATAGCACTAGGGATATGGACTATGAACAGGTCACTTCCAGAAACCAGGCCATAATCCCAGTGAAGTGATAGAAACACCAACCCATTAACAAAACTTTCAACCCAAAATGTATCCTTTATACAATAAATACAGTGATGAGGGATAGAGCAAAAACTGATGGAATGGCCAGTCAATAGCAGTCCCAACTTGAGGTCCATCACATGGGCAACCATCAATCCCTGATACTATTAATGATACTCTGTTATGCTTGCAGACAGAAATCAAGTATTGTGTCCTCTAAGAGGTTCTACCCAACAACTGACTCAGACAGATGCAGAGACTCACAGCAAACCAGTGGATGCAGCTTGGAGACTCTTATTGAAAAGTAAGAGGAAGTATTATTGCAGGTCCCAAAGGGCATAGAAACTCTACAGGAAAACCAACAGAATCAACTAACTTGGACCTTTGGGGCTTTCTGTGTCTGAACCATCAACCAAATTGCACACATGGGCTAGACCTAGGCCTTCCCACTGCTATGTAACAAATGTTCAGGTTGGTCTTCATGTGAGTTCCAAACAACTGGAGCAGGTGCTATCCCTAAACCTGTTGTCTGTCCATGGGATATATTATGCTAGCTGTGCTGCCTTGTCTGGCCTCAGAGGAAAAGGATGTGTATAGCCTCACAGAGATTTAAAGGTCCAAGTTAAAAGATATCCAGGGTGACCCCATTACTCAGCAGAAAAGGAGGTGGGGAAATGGTGGGAAGAATTGGAGGAAAGGTTGACCAAAGGGGGTCAGTGAGCAGGATATAGATAGATAGATAGATAGATAGATAGATAGATAGATAGATAGATAGATAGATAGAGAGAAAGGAAGGAAGGAAGGAAGAAAGGAAGGAAGGAAGAAAGGAAGAAAAAGGGAAGCAGGCCATTTTACCAAAAGTAATCTACAGATTCAAACCAATTCTCAACAAATTCCAACATATTTACAGAAATTGAAAGAGTAATTCTTAACTTCATGTAGAAAAACAAAAGACCCAGGATAACATAAACAATTCTCAATAATAAAAGTACTTCTGGAGGAATCATTCTCCCTGACCTCAAGCAGTACTATGGAGCAATAATGAAAAGAACACATGATATTAGTACAGAAACAGAAAGGTTGATCATTGGAATAGAATCGAAGACCCAGAAATAAAACCACACGTCTATGGACACTTGATTTGTGATGAAGAAGCCAAAACCATATAGTGGAAGAAAGTGCTTTCAACAAATGGTGCTGGTCTAACTGATGGTCTGCATGTAGAAGAATGCAAATTGTACCATGCTTATCAACCTGCAAAAGCCTCAAGTCCAAGTGGATTAAGAATGTCAACATAAAACTGGATAAACTGACTCTACTAGAAGAGAAAGTGGGGAAATGCCATTGAATACATGGGCATTTAAAAAGTCCTAAACAACCTCTACACCATGGAATATTACTCAGCTATCAAAAACAATTCCTTTATGAAATTCATAGGCAAATGGTTGGAACTGGAAAATATCATCCTGAGTGAGGTAACCCAATCACAGAAAAACACACATGGTATGCACTCATTGATAAGTGGCTATTAGCCCAAATGCTTGAATTACCCTAGATGCATAGAACAAATGAAACTCAAGACGGATGATCAAAATTTGAATGCTTCACTCCTTCTTTAAAAGGGGAACAAGAATACCCTTGGCAGGGAATAGAGAGGCAAAGATTAAAACAGAGACAGAAGGAACACCCATTCAGAGCCTGCCCCACATGTGGCCCATACATATACAGCCAATTAGACAAGATGGATGAAGCAAAGAAGTGCAGACCGACAGGAGCCGGATGTAGATCGCTCCTGAGAGACACAGCCAGAATACAGCAAATACAGAGGCGAATGCCAGCAGCAAACCACTGAACTGAGAATAGGACCCCCGTTGAAGGAATCAGAGAAAATACTGGAAGAGCTTGAAGGGGCTCGAGACCCCATATGAACAACAATGCCAAGCAACCAGACTTCCAGGGACTAAGCCACTACCTAAAGACTATACATGGACTGACCCTGGACTCTGACCTCATAGGTAGCAATGAATATCCTAGTAAGATCACCAGTGGAAGGGGAAGTCCTTGGTCCTGCTAAGACTAAACCCCCAGTGAACGTGATTTTTGGGGGGAGGGCGGCAATGCGGGGAGGTTGGGGAGGGGTTAGGGGGATGTTGGCCCGTAAACCGGGAAAGGGAATAACACTCGAAATGTAAATAAGAAATTCTTAAGTTAATAAAAAAAATTAATTAAAAAAATAAAAAATAAAAAGTCCTAAACAGAAAGCCAATGGCTCAGTCTCTAAGACTAAAACCAGATAAATGGGACCTCTTGAAACTGAAAAGCTTTTGTAAGGCAAAGGACACTGTCAGTGGACAAAACGGCACCCTAGAGATTGAAAAGAGATCTTCAGTAACCCTATATTTGACAGAGGGCTAATAACCAAAACTCAAGCAACAGTTCATAATGACAAGGATGTGGAAAAGGGAGAGCATTCCTCTAATGTTGGTGGAATTGCAAACTTCTACAATGACAATAGGAATCAATCAGGCTATTCCTCAAAATGTGGAACTAGTTCTACTGAAGACCCAGCTTTAATGCTCCTGGGTATTAAAAAAATGTTCCACCATATCACAAAGGCATATGCTAGAATGAAATTTGGTGGTGGGGCGGGGGGGTCAGGATCAGGTATGAGGAGTTAGTGAAGAGAGACACAGATAACCAGGAAAATAAATGGAAATATGCCACTGCTTGGGTGGGGCATGGAGGGGAACATTTCAGAAGTCCCACAGGGCAATGATGAAGAACACTGCCAGGATTCAAGGTGGATAACCTTAGCCAAAATCCCAACAGTGGGGATAGAGTACTTCAAGAGACCCATCCAGTAGTTAGATGGTACTCCCATGGAGGGATGCAGACACCACCTCACAGTTTTCACCCAAAATTTTCCTGTGTAAAAGAAATGCAGGAACAAAAATGGAGCAGAAATTGATGTAATGGATACCCATTGACCCACACAACTTGGCACCCATCCCATTAGTGGGTAACATTTCCTGACACTATTAATGATACTATATTGTGCTTGCAGAGAGGCATCTAGGATGGCTGCCATCTGAGAAGCTCTACCTAGCAGCTAACTGAGACAAATTCAGATGCTCACAGCCAAGCATTGAATAGAAGTTAGAGAACCTATGGAAGAGTTAGGGGAAGGATTGAAGGAACTGAATGGAATGGCAATCCAATAGGAAGATCAACAATGTCATCTAACCAGAACCTCTGAGATGTCTCAGAAACTGAGTCACAAACCAGGCAGCATATACGTGCTGGTCCAAGGCCCCTGACACATATACAGCAAAGGACTGCCTGGTCTGATATCCATGGAAGAAGATGCAACTAAGCCTCAACAGACTTCAGACTCCAGGGAGTTGGGAGGCATGATGGGGAGAATATACTCTTGAATGCAGAGGAAAGAAATAATGAAATGAGGAACTGTGGAGGCAGAACAGGAGAGAGCAATAACTGGATCAACCCTGATCAAGTAGGCTTTAAATAAGGGATACAAAGAAACTTTAATATACAAAAATATATCAACATAATCCACCATACAAACAAACTTTAAAAAATCATATATTTGTCTCATTACATGGTGAAAACATCTTTGACAAATCCAACATCCCTTCATGTTAAAGGTCTTGGACAGATGAGGGATATGAGGCACATACCTAAACATAATAAAAGAAATAAAAAAAGATAAACCAAATAGCCAAAACCAAATTAAATGGAGAGAAACAACCAACAAAATTCCAAATTTTAAAATCAAGTCAAAGCAAGGCTGTCCACTCTGTTTGTATCTGATCGATATAATGTTTGATGCTTCAGCTAGAGCCATAAAACATGTAACCAAGGGGATTTGAATTGGATGGAAAGTGATCAAAGTATTGCTATTCATGGATGATATGGAAGTATACATAAGTAACCCCCAAAATTCTACTAGAAAACTCCTAGACCTGATAAACAACTTCAGAAAAGTAGCTGGACACAAAATAAACTAAAAATTAATCAATAACTCTCATTTATATAAATGATAAACAGACTGAGAAGAAAATTAGGGAAACAACACACTTCACAGTAGCTAAAAGTAATATAAAATATCTTGGTGTAACTAACCAAGCAGATGAAAGTCCTATATGACAAGAACTTAAAGTCTTTGAAGAAAGAAATTGAAGAGGATATCAAAATATGAAAAGATCTCCCATGCTCCTGGATCAGTAACATTAACATAGCAAAAATTACCACGTTGCCAAAAACAATCTACAGATTAATGCAATTTCTGTTAAAATCCTAACACATTTCTTTTCAAACCTTGATAGAACAAGTCTGATTTTCATATGAAATAACAAAAAACCCATGACAACTAAAGTAAAATTTCAAGGTGTACTGCAGAACAATAGTAATAAAAAAAAACTGCATGGTATTGTTAGAGAAATAGACAGGTTGGTCAATGGAAATGAATTGACAGCCCAGAAATGAGCTTTATAAGAATTATAGACACTTGATTTTGGACAAAGAATCCAAAATCATGCAATGGGGATAAAAGCATCTTCAACAAATGGTGCTGGTCTAACTAGATGTCTGCATGTGGAAGAATGAAAATAGACCCATATTCACCACCCTGCACAAAACTCAAGTCCAAGTGGATCAAAGACCTCAACATAATACCAGATACATTAAATCTAATTGAAGAGAACATGATAAATGGCCTTGAATGCATTAGTATAGGAAACAACTTCCTGAACAGAACACCAGTGGGTCAGGCATTAAGATCAACAACTGAGTAATGGTAACACATGAAACTGAAAAGCTTCAGTAAGGCAAAGAACACTGTCAAAAGTACAAAAAGGTGGCTTACAGAATGGGAAAAGATCTTCACCAACACTATATCTGATAAAGGGCTAATATCCAAAACATATAAAGAGCTCAAGAAGTCAGACACCAGCAAACCAAATAACTCGATTTAAAAATTGAGTACAAAGCTAAACAAAGAATTTTTAACAGAGGAATCTCTACTTGCTGAAAAGAAAACAACCACAAGTCGGGAGAGAGGGAGGGAAAGGGGTTAGAGGTGGTGGGAGAGGTGAACATGCTCTGTTCTTGGGTGGGGAAAAGAACTAAAGTCATGAGAGCCCACAGAAAGAGTGGAAACAGGCAAATGAGGGAGGAAGAAGGTTGGCAGTATGCTATAGAATATACTAGACACCTGGGAAGTAAGAGACACTCAGGAATCAAAGGGGAGAACCTTAGCTGAAATGTCCTACAGTGGTGAGAAGGAACTTACTGAACCCACCTCCAACAGAAAGACAGGGCATTGAGTGAGGGATAGGGTTGTTATCCCACAGTCAAAACTCTGACCCATAATTCTTCCTGTGTGAAAAAAATGGAGAGTTGAATTCAGAAAAAGCAGGAGGAAACTGAGGAGGAGGGTCCTCCTGTAGGAGGACTAGCAGTCTCAATTAACCTAGACTCCAGAGATCTCTCAGACACGGAATCACCAACCAGGGCAGCATACACCAACTGAGATGAGGCTTCTAACACATATATAGCTGAGGACTTCTGGGTTCAATCAGAGAAGATGTACTTAACCCTCTAGAGACCAGAGGCCCCAGGAAGTTTAGAGGTCTGGTGGAGTGGTGACATCCTTGTGAAGACTGGGGGACGCATGGGGGATGTATGGGATGTGGAAACCCGGGGCGGGTGATGGCCTGAGAGGGGAATAAAATCTGGAGTGCAAGAGAGAGAGAGAGAGAGAGAGAGAGAGAGAGAGAGAGAGAGAGAGAGAGAGAGAATGAACAAATAAATGAATTTTTAAACAAAATGTTAAACATCCTTAGTTATCAGGGAAATGCAAAACAAAATGGCTCTAAGATTGTATCTTACACTTGTCAGAATTGTTAAGATCAAAATTCAAGTAACAAAACAAACTGTTGAAGATGTTGTGTAAGGGAAACATTCCTCCATTGCTGGTGAGAGTGGAAACTCATACAAAGGCTTTGTTAATCAGTTTAGTGCTTTCTCAGATAATTGGGAATCCTTCTATCCCAAGTTCCAGTTATACTACTCTCAGGCATATACCTAATATATGCCTGACAATACAACTATGACACTTGCTCATCTATTTTCATAGCACCATTATTTGTAAAAAGCAAGAAAGAATAAGCAACCTAAATGTTCCTTAACTGAAGAATAGATTTAAAATATGTGGTACATTCACTCAATGGAATACTATTAACCATTACAAACAAGGACATCATGAGTGTGCCAGGCCAGTGTATGAAACTAGAAAACATCATCCTGAGTGAGGTAACCCAGACCTAGAAAGACATACATGGTATGTTATAGGATGATGTCATTATGCAGCAAGGCATTTCCAGGATAAGGCACAGCCTATCATTAAATTAGAGGGGAGGGTAGGCAAGGAAAAGTCTAGGAGGGAGGGAGGAGGCAGAAAAAGAGGGGAATCAAGGTGGAGACGATGGCGAAAGATGATTCTGACCTAGGTAGTCTAGGTCAATTTTATCTTGTTTAAATTGGCAGTTTCTATTTTTATTAACTGGCAGTGAATTTATTCTGTTCATGTATTGTGGATTGAGAATTTAACATATAAATCTAATCACTAAATTACAAGTTTCTGGAACTTAGATTTTACCTGACAAGGGGACAATGTGTAAAATCAGCTGGCAGAGAACCATCTAGAGCATGTGGCTCCCTCAGATCCAGATCCACCCTGAGTGAGAAAGCATGAACCAGTTCTGCTGCTTTTTTAATCATTTATAAGTGAATACTAGTCATAAAGCACAGGATAACCATGCTACAATTCACATACTTAAATGACCTAAGTCACAAGTAGGACTAGTTAGGACTGCATGAATCTCACTAAGAAGGGGAAGCAAAATAGACACTATAGATAGACGCAGGGAGAAAAATTAGTAGGAGAGGAAGTGGAGAAGGGAGCACAAGGGATCAAATGTTGGTAGAATTGAGGGAGAGAAAACTGGGGAGAGAACCAGAATCAGTAGAGTGGCATCTCTGATAGAAACTGGAAACCTAGAATAATGGAAACTCCTAGGAATCTATGGGGTGATCCTAAGACTATTAGCAATAGAGAATATGAAACCGAAAATGGTCACTTCCTATCACTGAAAGACTTCCATTGGAGGGAGGGAATACCAACTCTCCTTCAAAGCCTTTAACCCATAATTTATCCTGCCTACAAAATGTGAAGGGATAAAGGTAGAGCAGAAATTGAGGGGATGGCCAACCTGAGATACATGGTATAAGAGAGAGCCATCTCTTACATTATTGATATTCTCCTATACTTGCAGGAAGGAATGTAGAATGTCCATAGAAAGTCTACACCCAGCAGCTGATGGATATAGATGCAGAGACCCACAGCCAAACATTAAGTGGAGCTCAGAGAAAGTTGTGTAAGGGAATGGGGGAAGAACTGAAGAAGACAGAGGTATGAAAGACAACATGAGAAAATGTACAGAATCAACTAAATTGGCCCCATAGAGACTGACAAAGCCTGAACTACCAAATAAAGACCATGCATAGGGCAGAAATAGAACCCCTACAATATAAATAACAGATGTACAAGTTGGTCTTTATGTAGGACCCCTAACACGAGACTGGGGACTGTTTTTGACTCTGTTGACTGCCTTTGGACCCTGTTCCCCTAACTGTCTTGATTTATCTAGACACAATAGAAGATGTTCCCCCCAGTTCTACTACAATTTCATATTATAAGAGAGGTTAATATCACAAGATATTGCAAGATATGGGAGGCCTCCCATTCTCTGAGGAGAAAACAAATAGAGACAGGAAAAGAGAGATGAAAGGTAGGGGTAAGGAGGAAAGAAAAAACCTCCAATATTAAAAAAGGGCACAACTAAACAGGTATTTTTGATAATTAAAGTCATATTAGGAGAAAAATCTCACGGGTGAAACAGTGATAATTTCCATTGAACCTACTTGCAAATTCCACCTATTGAAGATATCAAAAGAAACAAATGAACAAGAATAATTAAATATCAGAGTTCTAATATTATTTTGATTCATAAAGAATAGCAAGAAAAATATGTACACAGAAATAATATGTAGTTATAATAATTAAGTAAATGACCACACAAAAATAAACACATGCTTTTTTCACAGAAGATAAACTATAAAACTTAATTTTCCATAGCTAAATTGTTTAAAGACTCATTTGAGATAAGTTATACTGACAACATTTTATATAACATTTTGGCAACTGAAATGTTATCCTTTTTTTCATAATATAATGTAATACTTTAAATACAGAAATCTGGACATAATTATTTACTATATTAAATGCAATCCTTATCAAAACTCCAATTTGAATGCTTGCAGAAGCTCAAAATTCAATCTTAAATTTCATATTGATTTAACTACTGAGTAGTACTCTGCAGTATTAATGGCTTCCAGTGTCTCCCACAGGGCTCCAGTTGCTTGAGAAGGCAGGACAGAGAAAGTTTGACCACACTTACCCCACGCCATGGCCAGGTGGGCGGCCAGGCTGCGGGAAGCCTTGGACACTGCTCAGGGGGAGGGAAGCACAATTTGAGGCAGAGACACAGCCAGTGCTGACTTGGTGGTCCCCAGGCCTGCAAGGAGGGTGGAGCCATCTGTCCTTGGGCTTTGGGCATCCAGAGATTGCTGTGGAAGAGCTGAGACTGCAATGTGGGCCCTCATGGCTGGATGTAGACCACGTCTGAGGGGAAAAAAATGGGAATGCTCTGGCTGGTCCCACTGGGAGTAGTCCTTGGCAGTATTTAAGTACTGTCTATCTACAAATCTCTCCTTAGAAGGTACTAGAAGAACCACTCTAACTCAAAGAGGTTAAGAATACACATAGAAATAGAGAAAATGAATACTTTCACGCCAACAAATCAAATATACATACATACATACACACACACAGACACACAGACACGCAGACACACACACACACACCACACAAACCACCACCACCACCACCACCACCACCACCACCAACAACAACAACAACAACAACAACAACAACAACTATAAAATAACAGGAATTGCCAGTTATTTCTCATTAAGATTTTATAATATCTATACTATTAATTCCCCCAATAAAAAATACAAACTTACGCAAATCGATGCAAAAATAAGATCCATCCTTCTGCTCCACCCAAGAAATATACCTTAATATCAAGGATAGACATTACTTCAGAGTAAAGGGTTAGAAAAAGATATTCCACACAGTGGATGTAAGAAGCATTCTGATACAGCCATTTTAATATATAAAACAAAATGGGCTTCAAGCCAAAACTAATACATGAAGAACACTACTCACTCATCAAAGAAAACTCTAATCAGAGGACATTGCAATTCTTTATATCTATGTCCTACCCACAGGGTCACACAAGTTTATAAAACAAACACTACTACAGCATAAATAACATGTTGACCCAAACATAGTGGGGAGTTTCAATACTGCATTCTCTCTAATGGACAGGTCACCCACACAAAAACTGAACAAAGAAATGATGTCCCTAACAGAGGTTATGAACCAAATGGTCCTGGCATATTTACAGAATATTTTGCCCAAACACAAAGCATAAACCTTCTTCTCATGAGACTTGCTCCAAAAAGTACTACATATTAAGACACAAAGGAAGTCTCAACTTGTAGATAAATGGCATGAAGAGACTGTTCCCAGCCTGGTACCTGATAAGCAATATAGGATGTTTCTGTCAATCTCAGCAGACTGAGATATAGAGAAGGCATACTTTTATAAGCAGAGAATCCTGGTGTTCTGCCAAGTAAGCTGTAAACCTGAAGAAGTGGCCTTCCTGATCTCTTGTCATGAGAAAGTAACTTTTTCATGAGAAAGTAATTGTAAGAAGCAACACATCCAAGAGTTGGACTGCTGTCAGATTTTTCCATCTACAAGGAGGTTTGGGTTACTCCTTGAACCAAGAAACCAAGATAAGCTATTGCTAGGCAAACAGCACCTGGTGAGAAGTAGAAACTATGGTAAATCTTTTTCTGCTTTTCCCTTAAAAGAAGCTGAAACTTTGAATACACTGTTCATTGACTGATTTGACTGTGTATCCTTCTGTATACTGGTTAATGTGGCTAGACATTGACATCAACTGATACAAAAAAAATTAAAATAAGTACCTGTATCTTATCAAACTACTGTGAACTAAAGCTAAACATCAACAGAAACAACTTAAAACGTACACACTCATGGAAACTGAAGAAATCTCTACTGAATGAAACTTTGGTCAAGACAGAAATAATACTTGATCGAATATTAACAATTTAACAGTATACCAAATATGTCTAGAATAATAGAGTAAGCACACTCAAGAAGAGTAGATGGCAAGAAATAATCAAATCTAGACCTGGAATGAATAAAATAGAAACAGAGAAGAAAACAAAGATTCAATGAAAACAAAAAGTTGGTTTTTAGAGAAAACCAACAAGATAGAAAAACACTTATCCAAACTAAGTAAAAGACAAGAGATCAAATATTCAAGTAAACAAAATCACAAATGAAAAGGATTGTATAAAAATAAATACAGAAGGAAAATAGAGAATCATTAGACATATTTTAAAAACCTTTAGTACAACAAATTGAGACCTCTAAAAGAAATGGATAAGTTTTCAGTTGGTAACACTGACCAAAGTGCCACATGGTTTTAACACAGAATTCTATAAGACTTTCAAAGAGAAGTTAATGGCAATAATCCTAAAATTAATTCACAAAATAAAAAAAATTGTTTAATTAACCTTATGAGGTAACATTTACCCTGATGAGAAAACAACATAAAAAAAATAACAAAGAAAGAAAATTAGAGACCAATATCCCTTATGAATATAAGTTCAAAAATGCTCAAGAAAATAATTGCAAACTGAATCCAAGGACACAAAAAAGTTCATCCACTAATATCAAGTAGGCTTCATCCCAGAGATGAATGGTAGTACGATAGATGAAAATCAGTAAATGTAATCCACCATAAAATGGAAAGAATAACATCATCAACACATTTGATGCAAAAATTGCTTTTGGAAAAAAATTCAACACCTCTTCATAATAAAAGTCCTGCAGAGAGTATGGATACAAACATGTCTAAACATAAAGGCGATTTATACAAAACCTATCACCATCATCAAATTAAATGGAGAGAAACTCACAGCAATTCCACTAAAATCAAGAAATAAAAGTAGTTCACATGCCAAGACCTCATGAAAAAATATCAAGAATATTAAAGATCAATCCAGTATCTTCTTTCCAACTCCTACCAGTTTTGTTGAAGTATGTGCGAATGAGAATTATCTTTATGAACCACAGGACACAGAACTTAAAAACTCGTAAACTTCATCAAAGAACTTAATAAGCTTAAAGAAGACATAAAGACACAGTTCAATGAAATTTAACAACAACAACAACAACAACAACAACAACAAAGAAAAAAATGAGCTTAAGGAGAGTAAATGCCCAGAAAAACAGATACATAAAGCTGATGAAAATATCACTTACATCCCAGGATTTGAGAATGTGTTTCAATAAGTACATAGAACATTAAAGAGGATACAAACAGAAATAAATACAGAATTGAAAAAATACAGTAACTAAAATAGAAAACTCAAAGTAAAACAAGACAAGTGGAATGCATTAAGTATAATAAAAAATATCAGTACTTCCCTTGGGTAGACATTCTCTGCACAACCATAGGCCACACCTACCAGAAGACCAGGCCACATGTACTTGAAGACTAGGCACTCTGCTAACCTTTGGACCGCCTCCACTCACACATTGCCTTGCCTAAAACTAATCCCAATTCCCCTCTCCTCCTGGTTTCTGTATCTCAGTCTCTAACTTGTGTGCTGTCTCCATGCAGGACTTGAGACTGCACCAGTCACCAGAACTCTAGATAGACTGCATACCTGCAGACCTCCTTCACTCTCTCTGTGTGTTCTCCAACACTATCCCCAATCCACTTCCTTCTCTTTGTTTTTGTGTCCAAGACTCCAACTTTGGCAAAGACTCTCTGCTCTACAAGAGACCATGCCTGCCACCAAAAGTGGCAGCCTCCAGCTCAGGTGGTGACTGCTTACTCAACCCGAGGGCATTATGAAGGGTGCAATTTTCCTGATTTCTTTCTCAGTCATTTTGTCATTTTTATATAGAAGGGCTACTCATGTTTTTGAGATGTTTTGTATGCAGCCAAGTGGAGAAAGTATGATGAGCTCAATGTGTTTCCTTGTAGAATTTTTAGTGTTACTTATGTGCACAATCACATCATATGCAAACAATGATACTTTCTTCCCTTCCAATTTATATTTCCTTGATGTCTTTATTTGTCTTATTGTTTTAGCTAAGCCTTCAAGTACTGAAGGATATGGAAGGAGTGGACAAATGTTAGTGTCCTTGACATAGAAGGTTGTGGAAAAAGAGAGAATGTGGGAGTAATTTGAACCTGGCTGATAGAATGAAATCAAACTAACACAGAAAATGGTGTACAAAATGTGCTTCCTGGTTCAAGCCTGAATTTGGGGATAAACTTTGTTAGGTAGCAAATTTAAATGTGGTGTGAAAGGGGCCTGGGACTGGGAATAGGTAGGGAGGATCCTGACCAAAAACTAGAAATGTGATGAAAGCAACAGAGGACAGACTAGTTACAACACAGGATATATGATAGAATCACCTGGTAAATTCTGGAGAAGAGTTTGAGATTTCTTGCTGCTTGCACTTGTTCCAAGCAGTGCAGAATGGACTAGTGAGTGACGGTATGTTGGGAAAGTAGTGGCAGAAATCTAGAGGTTGGCTGAAGAACAGGTGATGGTAGTCAGACTAGCCCCAGGCACTGCATGTGCAACATGGGATTATGTTTGTGGATTGTAGATAAGAAGTGGATTGGGTGGTACAGGAGACTACACATAGGTCCACTAGGCATACGCTGGAATAGAGCACAGGAAATGTACCTGAGTGGGGTAACTACAAGCAGACCAGGAGTGACCTGTCAGTAAAATATTTTTACTGAAGAGAAAATGCAGAATTTACCACTTTCTAATCTTTTACCTCCTGGAGACTTATATAGTCCATGTGGACTTTTTATAACTATGTTCCAGCCCCATAGGAACTTGAACTGTTCAAGGAACCAAAATGAAATTGGACAATTTGCCTAACAAGAAATCTTGGGAATTAACTTCTTAATGAAACTGTAAATATTCCCTCAGTTATTATAATTTATCCTGTACCTTGGCTTCATTTGTAATTTGGGCCAGAAGGATAACTACATGTACACTCTGTAGCATTCTTCTGGCCCAAAGAAGACTTTCCAAGAAGCAAAACTGACTTCATTTACCTTCAGAAAGGAACAAACTCGGTTTGTATAAAGAATGCCTGAATGATGGTGTCCCCAAGGAGAAAAACAACCAAGTAAGTAACAGGGGTCTTTGGGGGAGAGGATAAAGGGAGATGAAGCCATCTGCAGACAGCATTGATGAGAAATAGTATTTATGGTGTCATAAAATATTGACTCACTTTTACCAAGTTTAAATCATTGCTTATAGAACTATGACTTTTTTGATATTTAATCAATCATTTATCCAGAAAGTTGTGTTTGTGTATGTGTGTGCTCATATGTGCACCCATGCCATGGAATGAGTGTGGCAGTATTTGTAGAATACTGGGTTTTGGTTCTTTACGTCCCCTTTGCAAGACCGTACCTCTCTCTCTTATTGTTTCTGCCACTGAGCTTAGTACCCAACTCTGAGTGACACAGGTGGAGATCCTAATCACTTCTTCATTGATCTTCCCTCTTGCCAAAAAAATGGAAGGATTCTCAGGATTTTTCTGTCAATAGAATTTGAGTTATTCTCCTGTTGATTCTTTGAAAACCCCTGGAGACTGTAAGTATCTCTTCTAGAATCCTTTAAGTTGAGGATAGTCAGAAAACTCATTGGAAAAGATCTTCGCTACCAAGCCTGACAAACTATCCCTAAAATCTATAGAGTAGAAGGAAAGAACCAATTCCTCCAAGCCACCCTCTGACATCTTCACCCACACCATGCCATATATTTACACACACACACACACACACACACACACACACACACACACACACACACACACAAAGGAAAGAAATATTTGTAATCTTGTAGAATTTAAGAGCCCTTACACAAAGTCCAATGATCCAGATGGAATTAGAACATTGCTTCCTTGAGAGTAAATATACTTCTTGAGACAACTAAAGAGTATACTTGAGTCCTCCCATTTCTGAGGTTGTTCCCTGAGCTCTACGAGAATATGGCCTGGGAGAGAGGATAGGCCAATGCTTAGGTGACTTATAAAGAAGTTACAGGAAATCAGTTAATTACATCAGTTACTAATTGTGTCAAATGATATTCTTTAGTCCTTCCTGGTATGTAAAATATTCCATCTTTTTCTGTTGAATATTACTAAAATGTGGTGTGTTTTCCAATGTCTTACTGTAGCATAAACTATGTGCAAAGATATTACTATGCATACTCATAATACTTTGATCATATTCATACACTGTGTTATTTTTTCTTATCCTCTGCTTATCTTCTTCCTCTTCCCCACATCTCTAATAGTGTGCCTTATACTTTTTTATTCATTTGGACAACATTATAAGTAAAAACAAGGCATCTTCCAGGACCCTAATTATTTCAGTTAATTTTACAATCACCAATTCCATCCCTTTCCTTCAATAATAGCTTTGCAATTCCTTCTTATGAGTATGACTTGTTTTCATGTGCAGATTTTGTTCTTTACACATACATTCATTAATGAGTATCTAAGCTAACTCAACATTGCTGTTAGAAATAGAATATTAATAGACATGGACAGGCAGTTATTGCTGTATGTATTCATATATGATATATGCCCAGAAGTGGTATAACCTATATTATGTTGAAATTTCATTTTCCACTTTGTGCCTCCATATGGATATCACAATTGTTGCAATAACTTACATCTCAATCAACAATATTTAAGACTTACTTTCCTGCACAAGATATTAATAGCAATTTATTAAAAACAAATTAATTAACAATATCAAAACATAGAATAATAAAATATCTTTGATCCTTTTGTGGTGTCTAATGCCTTGGCAAGGTGAGGCAAGAAGATTATTGTAAAGACAGCTTACAATGTGAGACCCTGTCTCTCCACCACTATCATCACCCTCAAAGAAGAAAAGAAAGGAAAGAATATTGGCATGGGAATTCTGTAGGAGAAAAACTGAAAACATAGGAGTAAGGGGTCAAATGATTCCAGCACAAGAAACCATAGGAAAATATTATGTTATAACTCACTGAAAAAGCTATGAGCCTTTGACTATGGAAAACATAGTATGAGAACCAAGCTTGTACTCTTAAATATCTCTAAGAGGTTTTCTATATCCTACCCCTTCTTTAAGACTTAATCATCTGACCTTTAAAAGGTGAACAATAGGGGATAGGTAAATGACTAAATAGATAAAGGGCTTACTTTGCAAGCATAAAAACCCTGATTCATATTCTTGCACACATGTAAGCCAAACATGGCTCTTCATGCTTGTAACCCCAGAACTGAGGGAGGTGAATATTGGGGCTTTGTTGAAATATAAAGTTCAGTGAAAGAATCTGTCTCAAAAAATGTTTTGGAGGAACTATTGAGTCATACATTGTCATTGTCAACTTCTGACTTATAAACAAACATGCAGACATGCATGCACGTGCACACACACATACACTACGCACAGACGCATGGATAAAAATAACCTAGTCACAACTCACAACTCCCATATACTATTTAACATATATGCAATGTGTTAGTTACAATAGCTATCATGTTGGAATTTTATTAGATGTTATAGCATGTACAAGTTCTTAGAAGCTGTGCTAGGGATGAGTAGAATGAGTGGAATTTGGCCTATTTGACCAAACAATTTTAATAAGTTTGTAGGAAAACGTATTAAATGGAAGCATATATTTACCAAATACCTAAATTTTCCTAAATATTTATTTTACTGTTGTGGGGATCTACTTTAATATGAGAGAGAAGGAAGATGGTAAAGAAAAAACAAAACAGTCCATGCCATTTTCATTACACCACCAAGGAGGCCAGCTACTCTATGGCAGACACAGAATCAGGAGGCAAGCTATAGGGAAGAGTGAAAAAGGCCAAAAAACAATACAAACTGTACTGGAGTTCTGGCCAACAACAGAGTCAGAAAAAAAGAAAAAAGCCACACTTTTCTGAGTGAGACCTAGAAAGGTTGATCGATACAATGGAACCTTACCCTGGCTTAAAAAGACAGTGCTATGGAGCAGGAATTCTGTGAAGAAAAGGCAAACTATCTCATCAAATATCTAACCTTCTATATCTTTTAGAATGACTTAAAAATTGAATCCACCTTCCCAGGGTTGGCACTGACTTTCTAAAGTGTTGTTCTTTATTCAGGTCACTGACCTATGAAATAGGTATTAGGTCTTCACCTCAGCCAGAGATTTTATTCTCTTGACCAAAAGCAAACTGTCTTCTCTAACTGTGCTGTGACTTTACTGTTCCTATGACATTTTATTGCCTAGCAAAATATTGTCCACAAAAATTTAAAAATTCAGAGTCCTCATTCCAAGTGTTTTGAGTACAAGGTCTGTGTATTTTCAAGTTATTCCAATCAGTAAGCCCAAAGTTTGATACAAGTCAATCACCAATACTTTTCCTGGTGTGCATAAAGGAATATAAATGAGGTTGTGGAAAAGCACATTCAACTGTTTTCAGGTTGGGACAGGGAGAAGAAAATAGATGTCTATGTACTACTTTAAAGGGTATAAATTCAAAACTAATAGGACACTTTATTTAAGATAGTTGTGTAACCAGAAACTTGAGTCCTTAGTTACACTGTATGATAATAAAATTAGAAAATGACAAAAATTAAATGGATTACTCACAGTGTAACCCAACTAAGAAGACAAATAATTGTAATTTTCTCTCCCCAACTCCTTCTATGGCATGAGTATCAATATCAAGTGCTTTCCTCGACCTTTTGTCATATTTTATTAGTTCTTCAAAATGTTCATATTAGTGTGTTTTGATCATATTCATCACCCTTCCCCAACTTCTCCCAGATCCATTCCACCTTTCTTTCCTATGTCACTTTGAGTTCTCTTAGATTTTTCAACCCAATGTAAAGTTCTGTTACCCACATAAATGTGTGACAATCCATTAAAGCTTGTTCAAACTTACATTGGCAACTCCATTAAAGAAGTTGATTATCCCTCTCCCAAGAGCTATAAATTTTCATTACCTCCTTATCTAATATAAATGGAGTTATGTGCCCAACTCTCCTGTCATGCTAGAATGAAGAAAAAGGAAATTCTTTGATAAACTGATAGAGCTACAAACAATCACTTTTAGTGGGTGAAATAGCATGGACCCAGAAAGACAAACATCACATGTTTTCTCTGAATCTTCAGATAATGTGTCTTATTTAGAATAAGCATAGTCATCAGGAAATTAGGAAGGAGCTTGATCAGGGGCTTTTGAGGAAGGAGAGTAAAAGGTGATATGAAGGGGCAAATAGGAATAATGGAGCAGGAAGCTTTATTTATTCTTTTGAAACAGAGTCTCTCACTGAATCTAGAACTCACTGATTCAGCTAGGCTAACCACCCAGTGAGTTCAAGGAAGCCTCTTTTCTCTGCAGTCCCAACAGCAAGATTACATATGGTTAGCACATAAAAACTTTTATTTGAGTACTGGGTGTTCAAATTCAGGCCCTCATTTTGCACGGCAAATATTTTATCAGCTGAGCTTTCTTAGCAATTCCATAATTTATAGGAAACCTATAAAAATATAGAAATATAGAAATATAAAGTTACATAAAACATAACATGATGATTTACAGTTTGAAACATATTGAGAAGACCTCTCATAGGTAGGGTAGGAGTAGTTATTCATACTCAGCTTTTCTTCCCTATCTCTGTCCCTTACTATGAAGATACTTGTGACTGCTGGTTATGCTGTATCTGCTGCCAGTATAGTGGTTATTTCCAATTTGAAATTTGATGAAAACCACAGCAAGCATTCCATTTTGAAGGTTCTATACACTTTACAGGATGGTCTCGGATAAGTCTAAGTCCCCACCTTTTGACCAAGCAGAGTTCTTCATTTGCAGGCTCATTCTTTTCATACATATACCTCAGAAAAGTTTGGAAGTTGTTTGATGTTTGTTTTCCATGTTTTTCTGGCCCTGAAAAATACTCAGACATTTATGAATCAATTGGAAATACAGACTGTAATTTTAGAATAAACTTTGAAAAGGAATCTATGGATAAAGATACCAGCTCCTATCGTAGTTATTACACTATTTGCCTATAAACCCTGAAATGGTATGCAAATTAAAACAAAGCATATAATATTATTAGAGTATCATATATCTTCTACTATGTTCTCTCAAACATCATGGGACAGAATTATTAATAACAAACAAAAGAGGAGAGTTTGCTGTGACACCTGGTGTTAGAGCAATTGCCTAATATGAAAAGTGGAATGGGACATTAAGAGGGTGCAAACATGTTCATGGAGACAGGGGGCAGGGAGGAGGTATGGGATGTGGAACAGTCAGAGGGTGGAGAGAATGGAAAATGGAGAGGCAGGCTTATGAAGTAGAGGCAAAAGAGAGTAAAAGAAAGCAAAGGAGAAGAGAAAGGATAGAGGAATGAGAAGCAGGAAAAAAAGAAAACAGAAGAAGACAGAAAAGGAAAGGAAAGGAAAGGAAAGGAAAGGAAAGGAAAGGAAAGGAAAGGAAAGGAAAGGAAAGGGGAAGAGGGGAAGGGAAGAGAAGGAAGTCCAAAGGCTTGGAAATAAGCAAAGTTTAGGTAATATGAGATTCCCAAGAACAGAACCACATACTTAATACAAATCTAACAGGGCAGTCATTATAACAGTCTGAGTATGAGACCAGATCCATTTTATTGATTGTAGGTAGTAGCCTCATATGGAATCCCTTGCTGCCAAATTCCACCCAGCTCAGCTGCCAACAATCAAAATGAAATCTAAAACTTGACTCTTAGAGCATATAGCTCTTAATCTCCTAAACCTAATTTGAGTTTGTTCCTTTGTGAAATTCTGAAACATATTGTAGTCCCATCTTATCTCTTCTCATTCCTTATGCATGTTTCATTTCTTCTTCATGCTATTTTTCTACACAAATGTATTAATCCAGCAGACTCTAGTGTGTGCCAGAAAAGAGACAGGGAGAAAAGCAAGAGAGGGCATGCTCATATTTCAATTGTAATGGTCGGAGATTTATGTAGCAAAATACTTTCTGGTAGAGAAATGGTGATTGCCATGTTAGTGAAATAAGCAAGTGTAAGAAACACACATCAAACATTTCTCTCTTACATGTGAAATTTATTTATTTATTTATTTACTTACTTACTTACTTACTTACTTATTTACTTACTTACTTACTGATTTACTTACCTACTTACTTACTAGAACCAAGTCTCACTGTGTAGCATTGTCTGGTCCGGAACTCATTATATAAATAAGGCGCAAATCATTGATTGTCAAGCACAGAGATTCTCCTGCAATATCCTCCCAAGTGCTCAAATTAAAGATGCTCATCATGGATGGCATCATATTGGTGAATCTACGAACACAGGATCTATTTTATCAAGAACCGAGTACATCCCTTTGCTGACTTACCCTGGTGGGATTCAAATCTTATTATTTCTGTATTTCTCTGATGTATTTGGTAATTAGACATCTGTTACCTCTATTTTAATCATGTACATTTAATGTAGAAAATATAAAATACTCAATGTAGCTATGAGAACATCCCTCTTTTAATCTCTAAATGTGCTTCTTACATATCATTGTATCAGAGTTTTATTTTTATTATATGTATTTATTCCCATACTCTATGTTGTTTAAGCTTTTCTCACATATGTGTGAAAGGCAAAGGACAACTTATTGAGTCGGTTCTGTCCTTTCTCTATCTGGGATCTAGAGATCTCAAGTCAGCAGGCTCGTGACTAAACACCTTCTTCATTCAGCCATCTCATCAGGATATGTTTTATTTTTTATTAGAAACATACTTGTGGGATTTAATGTGATATTTACATAAATATGAACATTCATGGGGTTGGGGATTTAGCTCAGTGGTAGAGCACTTGCCTAGCAAGTGCAAGGCCCTGGGTTCGGTCCCCAGCTCTGAAAAAAAAAAGAAAGAAAAAAGAAAAGAAAAAATATATATACATACAATTTTTGTTGATCAAATCTATTCATCATTCTGTTACCCTGACTACTCACTCTCTCCCTGTAACTTTCCTATCCCTAATCTTATCTTGATTTTTTCATGTTATCTTAATTTTAGTTTTGACATATGAGAGAAAATACAGGATATTTGTCTTTCTGTATCTACCTAGCTTAATCAACTTAAAATATCTTCCAATGCCATCAATTTTGCTGCAGATTAAAAGATATTATTCTTTTTATAGCCAATTATTTCTCTATATTTTTCTTTTCATTCATCTAACAGACACCTTGGCTATCACCATTAATGCTGCAATAAATTTGGTCATAAAGATGGCACTTCTGTGTTCTTCCTTCCTTTTCTCCAGGAAAAAGTGGTGTTTACCAAAGGGACATAGCTGGATACTTTTAATAAGGGTTTTACACACACACACACACACACACACACACACACACACACACACACACACACTCCATGTTGGAGAAGCTTTGCTCACATAAGTGTGAAAGGCAGAGGAAAACTTATTGAAGTTGCTTCTGTCCTTTCTCTATCTTGGTTCTGGAAATGTCAAGGCATACATACAGACATACATACAGATAGATAGATAGATAGATAGATAGATAGATAGATAGATAGATAGATAGATAGATAGTGGTTCTTGAATTCTTGATTCCCCATACCCTTATCTTCAAAGTGCTGCAATTATGTGTACCATTTCTCCTTGTTTTTGTCTGTCATTTTCTTTTTTGTTTAATAATAGCCAATCTTTTCATTTTCATCATTTTTAATTCTTTTATCTCATTATTTGTTTTACATTTACTTTTTTGTTTAGAGAGAACATGCACATAACAGCACATGTGTGGATGTTAGAGGACAACATGAAGCAGTCCACTCTGTCCTTTTACCGTGTAGGACTCGAGGATCAAATTCAGATCATCAGATGTGATAGCAAGCACCTTTACCCAGCAAGGCAACTCAACAGCCTTTTTAAAAAAATTTTACCAGTATACATTTATTTTAAAGTAATTAGTTTTGTATCAACAGTTTTACTCAAACATATTTTACACTTTTTAAAAACTACATAGTCAGTGTAAGATAATAATTTAATATAGTTTTGATTTGCTAATGGTTTTGAGCATTTTTCTTGTATTTATTTGCTGCTTTATAAGTTAATCCACCTTCATAATATGCATTCTACTAGTATTTCTAAGTATTTGCAATTCTACATTTATTTATAATACTTGACCTACAAAGATACTTCTTGTTAATCATTAGTTTTGATATCACTCATTTTTGGATTTCACCATTTCATCCCTTACTACTTCTTCCTTCAAAGCCTTTGACTGGAGTGTGGAAATATGGCTCAGTGGGAAGAACACTTGCTGTGAAAGCAAGAGAACAGGAATTCATTTTCCCAGTTCTCACATAAAAGCTGGGTATGAGTGCAAGTTCCTGTAACACTAGATTTTTGAGAGTAGAGACAGGAAAATCCTGGGATCACACTGCTAGGCCAACTTAGATGAAATGGGAAAATTCAGAATCAGTAAGAAACTCTGTCTCAACAAACAAAAAATAAAGGGTGGAGAAGAGAGCAATAGAGGAATGCATTCAGTGTCTTCCATTGTCTGCCACAATCCTGAACACACCACAAGCATGCATATACCTTGAAACCATGCATACATACACATAATTAATAAAAAAAGTAACCTTTCCAATTTCTCTCCATGGTGTTCCCACCCATAAAATTATATACAGACAAGTAACAGTATGGTCTTAGTAAATTTTTCTTAAATATTTAGGACTATATATTTGATAATATGTGTAGCAACAATCAAGAAAAAAGAAGCCAGATGTCCTGAATCTAAGAGAGAGTGGAGATGGTTAGGAAAATTAATGGGTGGGCTTTAAGAAAGGGATGAGAAAGTGAAAAATATTGTAGCAGTATTTTACGTTCGAAACCAAAAAAAAAAGAGTAAAATGAGAAAGTAAATCCATGAATTATTAATTTTCTCAATATTTGTGTGAAATGGAAGATTCTGAATTTAAACTTTGAAGAGTAAGGTAAGAGAAACACTAAGCAAAAACTCAAGATACTGTAATTAGCTCAGAAAAGAACTGGGTAGTTAGTCTGTTTTACCCTCCAAAGCTATGTTTCTACTGTTCCTTAACTTCTACTTTTAATACTTTCAAAAGAGTTAAACACATGGAACCACAAAACCAAACCAGTGCATCTGAATTCATCCTCTTGGGACTTTCAGAAAAGCCAGAACATGAGCCTGTCCTCTTTTCTCTGTTCCTCTGCATGTATGTTATCACAGTCGTGGGCAACTTGTTGATCATCCTTGCCATCAGCTCTGACTCTCACCTCCACACTCCTATGTATTTCTTCCTGGCCAATCTCTCCTTGGTTGATTTCTGTTTGGCTACCAATACTATTCCCAAGATGCTGGTAAATATTCAAATCAGGAACAAGTCTATCTCCTATCCTTGTTGTCTGACCCAGATGTACTTTTTCCATTTTTTTGGCATCATGGACAGTGTCTTAATAGCTGTGATGGCTTATGACAGATTTGTGGCCATTTGTCACCCATTACATTATTCTACTATCATGAGTCCACGGCTGTGTGGACTGCTGGTTGGTGGTCCATGGGTGTATTCCTGTTTCATCTCCCTCACTCATATCCTCCTCATGGCTCGTCTGGTATTCTGTGCAAAAAATGAGCTCCCCCACTACTTCTGTGATCTCACCCCACTTCTCCGACTTTCATGCACAGACACAACAGTAAACAAGATCTTTGTGCTCATTGTGGCTGGAATGGTAATAGCCACACCTTTTGTCTGTATTCTGGCCTCCTATGCTCGAATCATTGTGGCCATCATGAAGGTCCCCTCTGCAGGTGGTAGAAAGAAAGCATTTTCTACCTGTAGCTCGCACCTCTCTGTAGTAGCCCTTTTCTATGGGACCACCATTGGAGTCTATCTGTGTCCCTCCTCTGTCCGCACAGCTGTGAAGGAGAAGGCTTCTGCAGTGATGTACACAGCAGTCACCCCCATGCTGAACCCCTTTATCTATAGCTTGAGGAACAGAGACCTGAAGGGAGCCCTGAAGAAGATCATTAACCGAAAAATCAGCACATCCTCCTGATCATCAATCAAAACATTGTGGAATTTCATGATAGCAGAATCTAAGGATCTGAGTTCTTCAACTAAGTTGAAATTTCTTGCAAGGAAAGAGTAACTACTTTAAATTACGAATTACAGAAACCCAAGTGGCAATGTATATGGGCCTTTTAACCATTGTCTCACTCTAGTTGTTTTTTATTGCCAGTTTGGCAGAGCCTGGGATCTCCTGGAAAGAGGGACTCTCAACTGGAATGTTGCCTAAGTCCCCAATTGGTTTGGGGGCATGGTGTGTAGAATTAACTTAATTGCTAATTGATGTAAGAAAGTCCAGCCCATGATTCCTGGTACCAGCCATAAGCCTGTGATCCAGGGCTGTGTAAAGAAGCTAGCTAAACACAATAAAAATGAGGCTTCCAGCAAGCCAATAGGGTCCTCTGATGTTTTTACTTCAAGTTCCTGTGGAGTTTCTTCTTTGGAGTCCTTTCAAGCTTTTCTATATCCTTTAATCCACATTAGTTCTTTTCCTCCACTAAGGATGTTTAGTAAAAGTGTTTACTCACAGCAAGAGCAAAGGTAATTAGAAGATTCTCCAAATATGGCATCTGATAAATAATTCTATGTCTCACATTGTCCTCACAGAAAAATAAGGCTAACATTACATTTTGGATTTTCTCTATTTCAATATCCTTTTAACAAATCCAAAATGCAATCATGTGTTGCTTAACAATAATATCTTCTGAGAAATGTTTCATCTGATGATTTTGGCATTTTAGAAATATTATATTGCTTTCCCCATAATATACCAACCATTCTTATCTCTCCTCGGAAAATCCTGTTCCTCTACACAGAATTCTCTTACACATTCAGGTATAGCTATTTTTTGTAACCCAAGACCATCTATATGTCTATTGGATCAGAGCTACCTGACAATGCCCAGTGAGATGAACAAGAGGTACATGACTGAAAACAAGTGTTCCCTCTCTCTTATAGTCTATCAAAAGCCAGTAGTTCTAAAATAAATGGTAGTGTCTAATTAGTCCCTTTCCATTGAGTAATTATTGATACGGTTATTCTTGTGTGTACATTCAATGGATGTATCTACAATCAGTATGAGTTATCAATTGTAATAGTTATTTCTGGTCTAAAGAATGATTGTTAATGGATACACTCCTTATCTTCCAAATCGTACCTACTTGCCACCACTTTTCTTCTGCAATGTTTCCTCAGCTTACATAAATGTCTTGTTTAATGCCAAACATACAAACTTTCCTAATTTTTTGCATTTTCAATGGTTTATAGTAATAAGCCCATGAATCTCTTCATTCACTGCTGTTCTTTTTAGAAAGATTTTTCTCTGACCAAAGACAGGAGCAGACTATATCTATAGTATGTAAGCATAGGTACTTAGAAGGTATGTTTGTCAATTTCTCAACACAGCATCTTGATGTCAAAAGTGATCTGCAGATGTAGTTCAATTAGTTGTATGCTTGATTACTATGTGACATGCCTTGTGCTGTCCAACACTTTACAACACAGTGACAGGGATAGACATGAAGGAGGCCACTTCTAGTATAACAAAGCATATCATTCCATTATAAATAATTTTTTAAATCATAGTAAAATGAAAAAAGAGTCCTTCTTAAAACAGAAATGTGGACAGAGGGAGGGGGTGGACATGGTAAATAAAGCACTTCCTATACAAACAGGAACACCAGTATTTGGATTTCTCGGGAATCTGAAATGGTAATACTCATCTGCAAGATGGGAGATGGAGAAAGAAGAATCTTCACAAGCTCACTGGGCGGCCAGCCTGTGATATGCAGCAGTTTAACAAGGGAACTTGTCTTAAACAAAGTGTGAGGTGAGGACCAACATTCAATATTATCCTCTGTCCTCACATACTTACCTTGAATACCATGTGCCTTTATTCCTACACAGATATTTATATACACAAACACACACACACACTCACACGCACATGCACACACACACATATATATATACATATATACATATATATATCATCATCATCACCCTCATCATCACTATCATCATCATACATAAGTACACATCAATAGAGAAATAAAATAGAATTAAAAAGAATAAATATAAAAATCAGTAACATGGACATTTATTAAGATTGCCAAGATTCTTTATTGAGTGCAATGTATTGTATATAGCAATTTTCTCTTGAATTCACTAAGGTAATGCTATATTGTCCTGGCTCTACTTTATGTCTTTCTGAACAGAAATTGGATTTTCATCCCCCAATAGCTGTATCCACCTTGACAATGCTTTTGAGACAGACCTTGACCTTGACCATGGTGATTTCAGATGTATTAATCACAATTATTAGTATTTGTGCAAACTAAGCTAAAATAACTAAATGACACATAAATTATAAATTATTGCCATATGAGACATAGTGCTAAGCTCTGAAAAAAACAACAACCCACAAGCACAGATGTTATACTCCCTGATGTTCCTCCAACACTGGTGTAATTGTGGGTTATTTTTTTTCTTCTTTAAAAACACTTTTTTCCTGAGTTCTGGGAAAAAGAGAGACTTTGGAGGAATTAGCCTACTCTTGATCTGTCCATTATTAAAAGACCTGTTTTCTCTTAATTGGCTTAATTAGAATAGCTGCTAATAATTGTCCCATGTGAATTCTTTCACTCTGAAAAAAATCATTCCCAGAAGGAAAGAGTGGAAAGCTCATGAGACTTGGAAACTAAACAAACTTCACATGGCTGGGAAAGCTGAAAATTATGGTATTCATGGGGACCCCTTTCCAAGGATATATACAGAGAAAACACTCACTGGAATGGAAGACCAATCATCCTAATTACCAAAAAGAAGGTTTTTAACCTGTCTAGTTGGCTAAAGGTCACACAGAGAGCTCTAAGATTTTTTGTTTCCATGACTTTTCACTCTGGCTGGTGTGACTTTGGTGTGCAACTGTTGAAAGTCACCTATCCTCCTATAAATAACACCAATAAAAACTCATTAATTAGGGGTTGGGGATTTAGCTCAGTGGTAGAGCACTTGCCTAGCAAGCGCAAGGCCCTGGGTTCAGTCCCCAGCTCCAGAAAAAAAAACAAAACAAAACAAAACAAAAAAAACTCATTAATTCATTGGGCTTGATCTTGATGCAATCATTAATTTGGTCTCTGAGTTACCTATCTAGAATAAGTTGTTATATGTGTGTGATATATCCTGAGAAAAAGCCTCACACACTATGTATTGCTGTACTTTTATATGACTAGTAGGATTTGGTTTTGCTTAATTATTAGTGATATGTTGCACTCTGATGTTACACTTGGTTTACAGAAAAACTTCAGCTGCATTATGATCTTGTAGTTCTACTGTCATATACTCAGCACACCTTTGCCTATAACGTCATTATTTAACATATGACTCTCTTTATTAAGTTCTACTATGCGATTGGTATTTATCTTTATGCCCAGAGATTTGAGTTTCTATCAGCCTTGGTCAGAGAAGATTCTTTTTGCAGTGGGTAGTAGTTAATGCAGAGATACACGTATACACATAGTTAAAATAAAAAATAATGCCAGAGTTCAGGTCCAGCTTGGAGATTATTATTCCTGATTACTGAATCAGGAAACAGAATTGGATGAAGGTTAAAGACTGATGAATCCTGACCTTATAATCTTTCTATTTGCACTATAATAAATACTGGTTTCCTTTCTCTTACTATTTTGTACTTTAATAAGCGCTGGTTACTTACTATTATATGGTTAAAAGTCAGTGATTTCTAATAATAAAACCCTTCTGTTAGTATCAGGAGATTAGGAAACAAAACTTTAATTATAGGACCCTTTTCTCTATTGCTTAAATGTCCTTCACTGGCCAGGCAAGAGGCACACAACTCATTAACACTTTCTGAAACAGAGAGAAAAGAAAAGAGAAAGAAAATCTTTTCCACAAACAACTCACAGAGACACACATAAACATGCATACAACACACATATACAGACACAGACACACACATGCACACACATTTTGCTCAAGCCTGACCGCCTGATCATCTGTATCATCAACTCCACAACTGTTCATGCATATTTGTATAAATGCATCTAGACTTATATATGCATACTTACATGGTGGGTGGAGTAAAACCCCCAATGAGCAAGGACCAATGCAGAAAAACTCACTAATTCAGGATGAAAAATTAGCTCCAACCATTATTGCTGAAAGAAAGTTTCTCTCTTATTGTTCTGTTCTTAAATTTTTTCACAAAAATTGATCACATGATTTTCCAAACATCTTACATTCCATATCTTAATAAAAAGTTTAAGACACTAATTCGTCATCAAATTATAGAGAAGTACAGCAGAAATGTTTACATGTGTTTCTGTTAAGACTAGTACCTGACAAAATATTCATTCTCTGCTATTAGCTCCATGAGTTCATTAAAAGTTTAAACCAATGATTCTTATGTCATAGCACAGTGGTGGGTGGAAAGCACCCTCATAGAAGCAGGGGTAATGGGTGGAAGAGACAAGTTTTACCTGAGACAGGGGATAACATTTGAAATGTAAATAAATAAAATAAACAATTTAAAAAAAGAAAGTTTTGAGCCCCAAATGTAGCAAAGAAGGAAGAATTTCTTTAAAGAAAGCAGAGGTAGTCAGAGTTCAAGAAATAGAAACCAAAATGTGCGATGTGAGGAACTATTGAAATTTAAATTTACAAATTACTAATTTGGTGAGATGTGTGCTTGGGGACTCGCTGTGTGCATCTCTCTCTCTCTCTCTCTCTCTCTCTCTCTCTCTCTGTGTGTGTGTGTGTGTGTGTGTGTGTGTGTGTGTGTGTGTGTGTGCTTTGTGAGGGGATCTATATTAGTATTCTTCAATCTGCAACAAATATACCATTAAGTAAACATATGACTTAGTTTTATTTTCTCTTCGTTTCTTATGTGTGTGTAGGAGGTGTAAAATTCCCATAGGTCCCCAGGCTGCTGTCAGGAATCATCTTTCATAGCACTTGCATCTTATTCATTAAGGCAAAGCCTCTCAAGCAAAACCAGAGGTGACCAATACAGTTATCCCCTTCCTTTGGGGACCTAGTCTTAACTCCCAGAGGCTGAAATTACAAGTAGGTCACCATCAGAACTACATGTAACCAAACACAGCATGCTAAACAAAAGCCCAGCAGTTGAGAAAGAAGGCACATTATAAATTGCACTTCTGTCACTATCCATGTGCCTCTTGGACTATACAGTATTCTCTGATACCAAAACCTGGAATTCTCAGTGAATGCCCTCTGGACTCCAAGTCATGTTCATAAGACTTTGCACAGAATTATCCCATGACTACGAATGCTTGAGCATTGATTTGTATGCTTCCCAAGAAAACTGACTCAAGATTGCTGTAATTCCAAATGGAAACACATAGAGGCAGCACAAACACATCATTTACAAATCTCAAGCCCAGCAAATTTCCAGTATCACTGTGCATAGTGTTATTGCTTCTTTGTTCAGGTGTTTTTCACTACTAGGAGTCACACAAATTCAAGCCAGCTAGGGTATCAGTGCTAAGAGTAAGGAATAGACATGGGCACCCTCTTCTAACCAAGAAACTGTCTACACCTAGAACTTACTTGCAAAGGAAATACTATTCTTTTCCAGTGGAGTTTCACTGTGTATATTAACTACACTTCAGGGCAGAACACATACCCAGATAGTTGGCAAACACAAAATAAACCTTTTGTCTCATATTAGGAATTTCTTTTTCTTATTTATCTTCTGAGTATATCATTTTTTTTCTGATTTTATGTTTTTATGGTGTGGGTTTGTGTATATATATGTGTGTGTGTGTGTGTGTGTGTGTGTGTGTGTGTGTGAGAGAGAGAGAGAGAGAGAGAGAGAGAGAGGAGGGGAGAGGGGACTGTCTTAGGACAGAATCCTAAGGGAAGGGCCAGAAAATTAGAAGAAAAACATACAAAACCTAGGGCCAAGGGCCATGTAATATTGTATAAGCTATGGTTCATGCAAAACAAGTACAGCATTTTACATATAACCTGTAAGGGGACAGGGAATGAGACAGATTCAGAGGAAATCTATCACATACACTTTGGGACAAGGTCTGAGAGAAGCTAATGTTATATTAAGGAAACACAGATATCTCAAAAACATCACAGACCAAGCTCCCAGTGGCCTTGGAACTGATAACCACAGCCCATTTTGGTGGGAAGAGTTGGGTTCTCTGGATCTGAAAGCAGAACTTCCCCAGGGTTCTGACTCTGGACCACTATTTGCTTTTTGAAGCAAGTTCTTGGTTAAGAGAAGGAATATTCTTCTTCTCCATACATCAAGGTTTCAGGGAAAAGCTCAGGACAATCTCGCCTTCATCATGCACATTTGGGGGTTCTGTTTGTCTATAGTAGGTTTTAAAGGAGAAAAACAAAAGGACATGAAGTTTGGTGGGTAGAGAAGATAGGAAAGGGGAAAAGTCCTATCAGAATAAAATTACAAAAACAAGATTTTTTCAGTTAATAAAAAAAATAAAGTATAAGTGGAGTTGGTAGATAAAGATTGAAACCCCTTTACCTCTTGTGCTTCAAAGAGTATGTGGATCATGAAAAAGAAAAAAGTCCAAAAAGAGTAGATGCTTTTGTGAATATCCTATAGTCATGATTATTGGCTAGAGTTTTGGGGCATTTTCTTCTGCTCATTAACTCATTTCCCTCCTATTCTTTTGATTGCTTTCCCATTTTGTAAGTGTATACACTTGAATATGTATGTATGCATACTATATAGCCTACAGGATCCCACAGAGGTTAGAGGAGGCAGTTGGATCCCTGGTGACTGGAGTTGTATGTGGTCCTGAGCTATGGGAACCATCGCTCCAGCCCTTACTTTCTCTTTCTTAATAAATCATCCTTATTTCTTTTTCTTCCTGAAGGAAGACAGGAAACAGTTAATTCGTAAATACATAGGTAAAGAAAGATGTTCTGGACTGGGTCAGACTAAACACCCATTATTTCCTTTTAGGCTAAGATGGTTTACTTCTGGGACTTTCTTTAAAAGAAAGAGACACACGTAGATGCATGTGATTTTAGTTCTTGGAAGGTGGAGGCAGGAGAAAATCAAAAGGTCACGGTCATTCTCAGCCACATGGAGTTGAAGGAAAAACTGACTATATGAGACTCTGTCTTGAATTGGGGAAGGGAAAGAGAGAGAGAGAGAGAGAGAGAGAGAGAGAGAGAGAGAGAGAGAGAGAGAGAGAGGAAGAAGAAGAGGAAGAAGAAGAAGAAGAGGAGGAGGAGGGGGAGGAGGAGGAGGAGGAGGAGGAGGAGGACGAGGAGGACGAGGAGGACGAGGAGGACGAGGAGGACGAGGAGGACGAGGAGGACGAGGAGGACGAGGAGGACGAGGAGGACGAGGAGGAGGCAATAAACCAGCCTTTCAGAGGGTTAATCCCTGCTGGGACTCTGTGATCCTCTTGTCTCTTCCTTTACAGCATTGGATTCCAAGAGTATGCCAACAGACTTATCTTCCTACTCTTTACTGTTCTGTGTTAAGAACTCAAATCCTACTGTGAAACTCACAAGACTACAGAGCTTCCATTCCAGACAAATAACTGCTTCCCAAAATTTCGATTATGTCACGGTAGTACTATGAGAACTTGAAACTCAGTTTCCATAGACTGAAAGACTACATTATTTGCTTATCTAGTCATGTTTGGCAAAATAATAGATAGATAGATAGATAGATAGATAGATAGATAGATAGATAGATAGATAGGTAGATAAAGTCAATATCTGGAGTAGCAAGATTGCTCAATGGGTAAAGTTATATGCCTCCCTGAACCTATGACATAAATGGAGGTAACCAATTCTTCAAAGATGTCCTCTAACTTCAACAAATGCACTGTTTCTTTTCCTTTAACAAATAAATAAGCAAATGTAAAGTTTTAAGGAAAATAAAAAAGAACAATACATGACACTGCCTTGATAGCCAGGGTGTTCAATTGTTTTATACATGTTGAGATTTGCTTTATATCCAAGTATGTGAGCTTTTTAGTAGAAAGTTCCACCAGTTGCTGAAAGGAAGAAATATATATATATATATATATATATATATATATATATATATAGTTTGATATAGATATATTCATTATGATGTCATTTAGCTCCAGCATTTCTCTGTTTAGCTTTGTCTGAATGACCTATCTATTGGGGAAATAAAATGCTTCTTGGCTTCCTTCAGCCCTACACTGTCTATCTATAGCTGAGCAACAGTCCTACCTTTTTAAATCCTTAGGTCAAATCTAAAAGCTGTATTTACGAATTATGGAATGCTATTTATTTCTGCAAGACTAACTTTCACAGAGCTATAATGTGTCATTTTGTACTTAACCACTTTTGCTCCATAGTCAAAGGAGACTGCCCATACTCTGTCATCAATCTCAAAGGCTTAGGAAGTTATTCAAAATTTCAAAGTGACATCCTTGAAACTTGCTAGACAATCCTATAAGGATGATTCTATTTCTCTATTATTTTAGCTAATTTCTCATACAAAGCTTCCAAGTGCCTGTTCCTTATGCCAGAGATGCATACTTATATTTTAACATGTCTTTTAAATGTTTTAATTAGTGTATGGATCTCCCTTAAAATGTCCAGACTTCCTCCTATATGTAAACAGAAGTGCTCCACATAAGTTCCCATACTTGTTCTCAACCCACAAGAACTCCATTTGTTCTTGATACATTAGCCAGAAGATACTTTGGACATTATAGAAGATATCTGGAGGCAAGAAATATTCATCTCTTTCAACCAAATCAAAATATATACTTTTACATTAATATTCAATTTTTCCTGTCCTCTTCCTTCAATCATCTGAAGCTAACTTACTTTGCACCAGTATTCCTGGTGGTAGGACTAGCCACTAACTGGCCCAAAAACTGAGTCTAAAATATTTGTCAATGATTCCTTTACCTCAGTTGCACTACAATGTTTTAATGCTACTCTTTCTGTCCTCTTAATCTCTGCACAAGAAAACTGGAAACCCATCATAAACAACTTATCAGTTCATAAAATAGTCAGTTCCATTTACTCACCCAATTTCTGGGTCTATCTGTGCCCCCAGGTCCACAACTCCTGGGCTTTTGTGGTTCTGCATTTTGCCCCACCACTGGGATGTGAGAAGGCTGCTGGGCAGGCAGGATGGAAATATTAGACTGCATTTACCCTGAACAATGCTGACACACCACTCAGGGAGCTGGAAAAATGCATCCTAAAATGTGGGAGTTTGAAGCTGAGGTTTCCTGACTCCAGGTCTTCTAATCAATGCTGGAAAGCTACACAGATGAGTCAAGAATGGAGGGTCAACAGTCCACCGGCCTGGATGAGGCCAGGGCTTGAGATTCACAAACTGCTGAAAATTCAGACTATGATGGAAGTCATGGAGGAGCCAATATAATGGAGTTGGAGGTGAAGAGCTGAGGAGCCTCGGGCCAGAGGAATGGGGAACTTCAGCTTAGTTCAGAGGTGGCAAGTCAGGAAGCACTGAGGGGCCTTCTGTGGGAGATTTAGGTGGTTCGTTCTATAGACAAGGCTTTCTCCATGCTCCCCAGGGAAGTTCTTGATAAAAGAGACAGTTCATGTTTGTCCATATCATTCATTGACTCTTCACCCTGGAGAATGGGTGCATATCACCTCCTCAGAGTGCACGAGAAATGAAATACCTTTTGCAGGATGATATGTCTGGGAAATGAGCTTACTGGCTAAACTTTCAGGGTTCCTAGATCTCATTAGCATGGAGAATTCTGTTCTGGGCTATGTAATCAACGTGGGGAGTATAGTCACCTGTTCTGGGCCAGGACTGTAGTAGGGAGCAGGGAGCTGCTTACCATCTTGGGTGGGTGTCTGGGTGCTGGAGTCTCCGACCCACTAAAAATTATCAAGTTTCCTGGCACAATGCTCTGCCCCACAGGCTGTTCCTGCCTCCTTGTCATTATGGATCCAGACACATCTCAAGCTACACTTTTATATAAAGACTGACTCCTTCCCAGTTCTTTGACTCACAGCAGACCTCCCAAGATTATTCCATATTCCTGGCTTCCTTCCATTCTCTATTTTCTATGTAATAATGAACAGTTAGCTATCAGTCTCCTCTATTCTATTAATTATATTATTCTTCTCCCTATTTACAACTAATTCACTCCTGTCAAATACCCACACCCTTTAAGACACAATAAGAATCCTTCCCCCATACTTTATGGGGGCCACTACCTATGAATATCAACTTCTCATGGCTACTTTCTGTGTATCCTATTTCTATTCTTCTCTTTGCTGCCTCCCCACCACAATCACCACAGCACCTTCCTGGGCAATTTCTCAGTTTCATTCTGTAACTAAATCAGCCATTTGTAACTTTCTAGAGCTTTCTCTGGGAGGAGATAACAACAGTCATAAGATCAAGCTTAAATGCAACTCCTACTGCATGAGAACAATCTAATTTACGTCTCTATGGGCTCTATAAAAACCAATTTCACCCCCACTGAGCAGCAAACATTCAGATGAACATGGCACCCTTTTCCCCACTGTGGGCTCTCAAGGTCTACAAAAAAAAAAAAGAAAAGAAAGAAAGAAAGAAAGAAAGAAAGAAAGAAAGAAAGAAAAGAAAAAAAGAAAAAAAAGATAAAAAGATAAAAAGAAAAAACTTATGGTCCAGAAGCCTGAAGTAGACTAAAAAACTGGGGGAGGAATTTTTATACGCCGCTAAGACCTACAGACTCTTAGGCTTTATGAAGCTCCTTATAAGCAAGTCTTAAATGATATTGTCTCTCCCAAAGCAAGTTCTCCATGATACTGACTGCAGGCTACTAAGATATGGGAAGACCCTGACAAAGGAACTTAATACTATGTGCTCATCAACTAAAGAATCTCCCTAACAGAAAAATATCTACCTTCTTGACACGGTCACACCAACTTCTGCTGGTAATTACAACTTTGACACCACAGAAGAACAGACATGCAGATAGAATCTTTCACCCCAAGACTCTTATCTACCCATAGAGGTCCCCAAGACTCTTGTGCCATGTGCACACGGTCTCTTTTCCCATGGAGAGTCTGCTGTGCCTGGTTGTTCTGATTAAAAGACAATCTGTGCCTGTTGGAGGTCAGTTGTTTTTCTTCCTTTGAATTCCTCATCACCTCAATCAATCCTAATCTAACACCAGGCCTGTTCACCTTGCAGGCATTAGAAAGGAGGGTACCTTGTAGGAATGAGGATGATTTGGAAGTATAACTACATGCCCTCTGAAAACTCAGTAGTATAGAAACTAGGCTAGGCAACTCAGAAATGTTTAAAATCTATAAGAAATAAGGCCTTGTGAGAGTAAGTTAGATCATTGGGCATATGCTTCTAAAAGAAGCATATTGGGAATTTTATACTCTTGCCCTTCTTCTCATCCTTGTGCTCTCTCACTCTATATCCCCAGTCTTCCCTTCCCCCATCCTTCAGTAGGTCTGATAACCTGAGACTGATACTAAATAACTAATAATGAGGAAGTATATTCTGCATAGATATCACAGACTCACCAACCAAGGGTATAATTCCTATCCATGTAGAATGAAAGAAAAATTAGTACTATTAATAACAGCATACAATTTAAAACTCATCAACTGCATATTTCTCCCATTTTCTTGTAATATTTTGGCCTGAAATAAGTTAATGCAGGTCTCAGAAATGATAAATTGGGACATGCGTAATGTATTAATTAAAATTACATTTAACATCTAGTGCTTTTCAATGGCAACTGAATTAAATGCATTTTTAAATTAACAGAAGACAAGGATAGCTGAGATAACTTGATCCTGAGACCCACATTTTTGGAAAACAGACTAGACTGGGTTTTTATTATTGAAAAAAACATAAAATCATAAATATATTCTGATTATGCTTTTCTGTCCCCAACTCCTCCCAGACTCCCAGATCTTCTCCTCATCCCCACCCACAGAACTCTAGGCACATTTTTCTCTCTTTTTAAAATACCTACAAAACCAAATACATACAAACAACACAAACACAAAAACATAAAACAAAATATCCATGCAAAAAGCCAATATAACCAAACAAAATAAAATCCCCAAACAAATGTATAATAGATAAATAGTATACAAAATTGGCATTGGGTTTCTTTTGTATTGGCCATCTGTGATTGAGCATGAAGCCTACTGTGAAGTGTAATTAATATACGCAGTGAGACACCACTGAAGAAGACTTTTCTCCCTTTTGCAAGCAGGTAGTGATTGCAAATACCTTTTTAGTGAAGGATAAGAGACCATACACACTTCTACCTCTCAGTGCTGTGACACCATCTGGCTTGGACATGCTCAATCTCTGTGGATACTGCCATAATCTCTGTGAGTTCTTATGTGTATCAGTCTTGTTGTGTCTGGGTCTTGCTGTCATCCACCACTTGTCCCTATTATAGTGATTCTCTCTACTCTTCTTCATCAACTCCTGAGCCTTTAGATGAGAGGTTTAATGAATACATTCCATTTAGGGCAGAGTGTCTTAAGATCTCTCAATAATGAACATTGCCCACCTGTGAATCTCTATGTTAATTCACAACTACCGCAAAAAATAAAAGCGTTTCCAATGATTGCTGGGTGAGGCATTGATCTACAGATATAGCTGAATGTTATTAGGAGTAATTTTATTGCTTTGTTCAGACTAGGCTTTAACCTCATCCACAGCTTTGCAATCCATCTCCTCTATTATCATTAGAGGATAATAACGTAGAATTTTAAAAGCAAGAGGAAATTTCAATTATGATTGTCATTTTTGGAAAATGAGTTACAATTCAAGTACAGTT
Organism: Rattus norvegicus; assembly: GCF_021556685.1. Lineage (NCBI taxonomy): Eukaryota > Metazoa > Chordata > Mammalia > Rodentia > Muridae > Rattus > Rattus norvegicus. Next base: position 22,639,034 of record NC_141541.1, on the reverse strand, counting down.
ACACATTACTGCTGGCTCAAGCAACCTGGAGGTAACAGGAGTCAGAAACAAACTTATCTGTTCAGATCATGCAGGCTGTGGGTCTAACATATCCTAAAAACTCTTACTTATTGGATACAGCTGAATGTTAAAATACTTGCTGCAGCCCAGACCCCGTGGGAAAGAGACCTCACCGCCTGGTCAGGTGGGCACTCCTGAGGCTGCAGAGCGGAAGAGACCACCAACACTGCCCACACCTGCCCACATCCCTGGCCCAAGAGGAAACTGTATAAGGCCTCTGGGCTCCCGTGGGGGAGGGCCCAGGAGCGGCAGGACCCCTGCCTGAGACACGGCCGGAACCTGAAGGAAACAGACCAGATAAACAGTTCTCTGTACCCAAATCCCGTGGGAGGGAGAGCTAAACCTTCAGAGAGGCAGACAAGCCTGGGAAACCAGAAGAGACTGCTCTCTGTACATACATCTCGGACGCCAGAGGAAAACACCAAAGGCCATCTGGAACCCTGGTGCACTGAAGCTCCCGGAAGGGGCGGCACAGGTCTTCCTGGTTGCTGCCACCGCAAAGAGCCCGTGGGCAGCACCCCGCGAGCGAACTTGAGCCTCGGGACCACAGGTAAGACCAACTTGTATGCTGCAAGTGACCTGCCTAGTGAACTCAAGACACAGGCCCACAGGAACAGCTGAAGACCTGTACAGAGGAAAAACTACACACACGAAAGCAGAACACTCTGTCCCCATAACTGGCTGAAAGAAAACAGTAAAACAGGTCTACATCACTCCTGACACACAGGCTTATAGGGACAGTCTAGCCACTGTCAGAAATAGCAGAACAAAGTAACACTAGAGGAAATCTGATGGCGAGAGGCAAGCGCAGGAACCCAAGCAACAGAAACCAAGACTACATGGCATCATCGGAGCCCAATTCTCCCAACAAAACAAACATGGAATGTCCAAACACACCAGAAAAGCAAGATCTAGTTTCAAAATCATATTTGATCATGATGCTGGAGGACTTCAAGAAAGACGTGAACAACTCCCTTAGAGAAACACAGGAAAACATTAATAAACAAGTAGAAGCCTACAGAGAGGAAGCACAAAAATGCCTGAAAGAATTCCAGGAAAACATAAATAAACAAGTAGAAGCACATAGAGAGGAGTCACAAAAATCCCTGAAAGAATTCCAGGAAAACACAATCAAACAGTTGAAGGAATTAAAAATGGAAATAGAAGCAATCAAGAAAGAACACATGGAAACAACCCTGGATATAAAAAACCAAAAGAAGAGACAAGGAGCTGTAGATACAAGCTTCACCAACAGAATACAAGAGATGGAAGAGAGAATCTCAGGAGCAGAAGATTCCATAGAAATCATTGACTCAACTGTCAAAGATAATGTAAAGCAGAAAAAGCTACTGGTCCAAAACATACAGGAAATCCAGGACTCAATGAGAAGATCAAACCTAAGGATAATAGGTATAGAAGAGAGTGAAGACTCCCAGCTCAAAGGACCAGTAAATATCTTCAACAAAATCATAGAAGAAAACTTCCCTAACCTAAAAAAAGAGATACCCATAGGCATACAAGAAGCCTACAGAACTCCAAATAGATTGGACCAGAAAAGAAACACCTCCCGTCACATAATAATCAAAACACCAAACGCACAAAATAAAGAAAGAATATTAAAAGCAGTAAGGGAAAAAGGTCAAGTAACATATAAAGGCAGACCTATCAGAATCACACCAGACTTCTCGCCAGAAACTATGAAGGCCAGAAGATCCTGGACTGATGTCATACAGACCCTATAAGAGAACACAAATGCCAGCCCAGGTTACTGTATCCTGCAAAACTCTCAATTAACATAGATGGAGAAACCAAGATATTCCATGACAAAACCAAATTTAAGTGATATCTTTCTACAAATCCAGCACTACAAAGGATAATAAATGGTAAAACCCAACATAAGGAGGCAAGCTATACCCTAGAAGAAGCAAGAAACTAATCGTCTTGGCAACAAAACAAAGAGAATGGAAGCACACAAACATAACCTCACATCCAAATATGAATATAACGGGAAGCAATAATCACTATTCCTTAATATCTCTCAACATCAATGGCCTCAACTCCCCAATAAAAAGACATAGATTAACAAACTGGATATGCAACGAGGACCCTGCATTCTGCTGCCTACAGGAAACACACCTCAGAGACAAAGACAGACATTACCTCAGCGTGAAAGGCTGGAAAACAATTTTCCAAGCAAATGGTCAGAAGAAGCAAGCTGGAGTAGCCATTCTAATATCAAATAAAATCAATTTCCAACTAAAAGTCATCAAAAAAGATAAGGAAGGACACTTCATATTCATCAAAGGAAAAATCCACCAAGATGAACTCTCAATCCTAAATATCTATGCCCCAAATACAAGGGCACCTACATACGTAAAAGAAACCTTACTAAAGCTCAAAACACACATTGCACCTCACACAATAATAGTGGGAGATTTCAACACCCCACACTCATCAATGGACAGATCATGGAAACAGAAATTAAACAGAGATGTCGACAGACTAAGAGAAGTCATGAGCCAAATGGACTTAATGGATATTTATAGAACATTCTATCCTAAAGCAAAAGGATATACCTTCTTCTCAGCTCCTCATGGTACTTTCTCCAAAACTGACCATATAATTGGTCAAAAAACGGGCCTCAACAGGTACAGAAAGATAGAAATAATCCCATGCGTGCTATCGGACCACCACGGCCTAAAACTGGTCTTCAATAACAATCAAGGAAGAATGCCCACATATACTTGGAAATTGAACAATGCTCTACTCAATGATAACCTGGTCAAGGAAGAAATAAAGAAAGAAATTAAAAACTTTTTAGAATTTAATGAAAATGAAGGTACAACATATCCAAACTTATGGGACACAATGAAAGCTGTGCTAAGAGGAAAACTCATAGCGTTGAGTGCCTGCAGAAAGAAACAGGAAAGAGCATATGTCAGGAGCTTGACAGCACACCTAAAAGCTCTAGAACAAAAAGAAGCAAATACACCCATGAGGAGTAGAAGGCAGGAAATAATCAAACTCAGAGCTGAAATCAACCAAGTAGAAACAAAAAGGACCATGGAAAGAATCAACAGAACCAAAAGTTGGTTCTTTGAGAAAATCAAGAAGATAGATAAACCCTTAGCCAGACTAATGAGAGGACACAGAGAGTGCGTCCAAATTAAAAAATCAGAAATGAAAAGGGAGACATAACAACAGATTCAGAGGAAATTCAAAAAATCATCAGATCTTACTATAAAAACCTATATTCAACAAAACTTGAAAATCTTCAGGAAATGGACAATTTCCTAGACAGATACCAGGTACCGAAGTTAAATCAGGAACAGATTAAAACAGTTAAACAACCCCATAACTCCTAAGGAAATAAAAGCAGTCATTAAAGGTCTCCCAACCAAAAAGAGCCCAGGTCCAGACGGGTTTAGTGCAGAATTCTATCAAACCTTCATAGAAGACCTCATACCAATATTATCCAAACTATTCCACAAAATTGAAACAGATGGATCAGTACTGAATACCTTCTACGAAGCCACATTTACTCTTATACCTAAACCACACAAAGACACAACAAAGAAAGAGAACTTCAGACCAATTTCCCTTATGAATATCGACGCAAAAATACTCAACAAAATTCTGGCAAACCGAATCCAAGAGCACATCAAAACAATCATCCACCATGACCAAGTAGGCTTCATCCCAGGCATGCAGGGATAGTTTAATATACTGAAAACTATCAACGTGATCCATTATATAAACAAACTGAAAGAACAAAACCACATGATCATTTCATTAGACGCTGAGAAAGCATTTGACAAAATTCACCACCCCTTCATGATAAAAGTCCTGGAAAGAATAGGAATTCAAGGCCCATACCTGAACATAGTAAAAGCCATATACAGCAAACCAGTTGCTAACATTAAACTAAATGGAGAGAAACTTGAAGCAATCCCACTAAAATCAGGGACTAGACAAGGCTGCCCACTCTCTCCCTACTTATTCAATATAGTTCTTGAAGTTCTAGCCAGAGCAATCAGACAACAAAAGGAGGTCAAGGGGATACAGATCAGAAAAGAAGAAGTCAAAATATCACTATTTGCAGAGGATATGATAGTATATTTAAGTGATCCCAAAAGTTCCACCAGAGAACTACTAAAGCTGATAAACAACTTCAGCAAAGTGGCTGGGTATAAAATTATCTCAAATAAATCAGTTGCCTTCCTCTATACAAAAGAGAAACAAGCCAAGAAAGAAATTAGGGAAACGACACCCTTCATAATAGACCCATATAATATAAAGTACCTCGGTGTGACTTTAACAAAGCAAGTAAAAGATCTGTACAATAAGAACTTCAAGACACTGAAGAAGGAAATTGAAGAAGACCTCAGAAGATGGAAAGATCTCCCATGCTCATGGATTGGCAGGATTAATATAGTAAAAATGGCCATTTTACCAAAAGTGATCTACAGATTCAATGCAATCCCCATCAAAATACCAATCCAATTCTTCAAAGAGTTAGACAGAACAATTTGCAAATTCATCTGGAATAACAAAAAACCCAGGATAGCTAAAACTATCCTCAACAATAAAAGGACTTCAGGGGGAATCACTATCCCTGAACTCAAGCAGTATTACAGAGCAATAGTGATAAAAACTGCATGGTATTGGCACAGAGACAGGCAGATAGACCAATGGAATTGAATTGAAGACCCAGAAATGAACCCACACACCTATGGTCACTTGATTTTTGACAAAGGAGACAAAACCATCCAATGGAAAAAAGATAGCATTTTCACCAAATGGTGCTGGTTCAACTGGAGGTCAACATGTAGAAGAATGCAGATCGATCCATGCTTATCACCCTGTACAAAGCTTAAGTCCAAGTGGATCAAGGACCTCCACATCAAACCAGACACACTCAAACTAATAGAAGAAAAACTAGGGAAGCATCTGGAACACATGGGCACTGGAAAAAATTTCCTAAACAAAACACCAATGGCTTACGCTAAGATCAAGAATCGACAAATGGGATCTCATAAAACTGCAAAGCTTCTGTAAGGCAAAGGACACTGTGGTTAGGACAAAACGGCAACCAACAGATTGGGAAAAGATCTTTACCAATCCTACAACAGATAGAGGCCTTATATCCAAAATATACAAAGAACTCAAGAAGTTAGACCGCAGGGAAACAAATAACCCTATTAAAAAATGGGGTTCAGAGCTAAACAAAGAATTCACAGCTGAGGAATGCCGAATGGCTGAGAAACACCTAAAGAAATGTTCAACATCTTTAGTCATAAGGGAAATGCAAATCAAAACAACCCTGAGATTTGACCTCACACCAGTGAGAATGGCTAAGATCAAAAACTCAGGGGACAACAGATGCTGGCGAGGATGTGGAGAAAGAGGAACACTCCTCCATTGTTGGTGGGATTGCATACTGGTACAACCATTCTGGAAATCAGTCTGGAGGATCCTCAGAAAATTGGACATTGAACTGCCTTAGGATCCAGCTATACCTCTCTTGGGCATATACCCAAAAGATGCCCCAACATATAAAAAAGACACGTGCTCCACTATGTTCATTGCAGCCTTATTTATAATAGCCAGAAGCTGGAAAGAACCCAGATGCCCTTCAACAGAGGAATGGATACAGAAAATGTGGTACATCTACACCATGGAATATTACTCAGCTATCAAAAACAACGACTTTATGAAATTCGTAGGCAAATGGTTGGAACTGGAAAATATCATCCTGAGTGAGCTAACCCAATCACAGAAAGACATACATGGTATGCACTCATTGATAAGTGGCTATTAGCCCAAATGCTTGAATTACCCTAGATGCCTAGAACAAATGAAACTCAAGACGGATGATTAAAATGTGAATGCTTCACTCCTTCTTTAAAAGGGGAACAAGAATACCCTTGGCAGGGAAGAGAGAGGCAAAGATTAAAACAGAGACTGAAGGAACACCCATTCAGAGCCTGCCCCACATGTGGCCCATACATATACAGCCACCCAATTAGACAAGATGGATGAAGCAAAGACGTGCAGGCCGACAGGAGCCGGATGTAGATCGCTCCTGAGAGACACAGCCAGAATACAACAAATACAGAGGCGAATCCCAGCAGCAAACCACTGAACTGAGAATAGGACCCCCGTTGAAGGAATCAGAGAAAGAACTGGAAGAGCTTGAAGGGGCTCGAGACCCCATATGTACAACAATGAAAAGCAACCAGAGCTTCCAGGGACTAAGCCACTACCTAAAGACTATACATGGACTGACCCTGGACTCTGACCTCATAGGTAGCAATGAATATCCTAGTAAGAGCACCAGTGGAAGGGGAAGCCCTGGGTCCTGCTATGACTGAACCCCCTGTGAACTAGACTGTTGGGGGGAGTGCGGCAATGGGGGGAGGGGAACACCCATAAGGAAGGGGAGGAGGGAGGGGGATGTTTGCCCGGAAACCGCGAAAGGGAATAACACTCGAAATGTATATAAGAAATAGTCAAGTTAATAAAAAAAAAAAAGACAAAAAATACTTGCTGCAAACACTGACTACAATTCCCAGAATCATACATGTGTACACATGTGAGTACAGGCACACACACACACACACACACACACACACACACACAAACAATTCTGTATAAAGTTTATAGTAGATTATCTTGTGTATTATATAATTTTATATAACAGTATTTTTATATAGTTATTTATTATGTGTTGTGAAAATTCCATCTCCACAGCACTCCATCTTTCATTTTTACAACCCATTTTGATTACCTTTATTTCTCTTAACCAGTTATTCTCGAACTTCCTAATGCTATGACCTTTTAATATAGTTCCTCTTGTGGTAACCCTCTACCATAAATTTATTTTTGTTGCTACTTCATAACTACAATTTTGCTACTGTTATGTACTGTAATATAACTAGCTATGTTTTCCAATGGTCTTAGATGATCCCTATGAAAGGGTCATTTAACCCCAAAAAGGGATCACAACTCCTAGATTGTGAACCACTGTTCTATGGGTTTATTTCTTTAAGCTTTAGATTCCATGAATAAAAATGACAACATACCATAACTATCTTTCTGGGTCTGGTTTATTTCACTTTACATGTTTCCTCAAAGTTTCACTCTTGTCAAACAACAAAGAGGATATTTGCACAACAGCTTTGTGGGAGGAATTTCTTGTTCTATGTGTAAATTCAAAGCAATGTGATTAAAAACAGATAAGAATTCCTGTCTAGTGATGAGACAGATACAAAACAAGCAAACACATATGCACAGCCACTTTAGCTATTATTAGCTCTGAAGAAAGGAATGAAAACTAGGATAAGACAGTGAGTCATCAACATAGGAGGCTTGCAGAGGGAACATGGTGTGGTCAGGGACACATATGAGTATGTGGTATGATCACATTACAAAAATTTTAATCCCATGAAACACCTGGTGAAGAACATTGTTGAAAATAACAAGTACAGAATTCCTGGTGTAGGTGTGTTCTTATAGCTAATGTAGTTGAAAAACAGAGACTGAGAAAAAAAGAAAAAAAAGAAATAAAGGGGGAATAATATTTTAGAGATTAGAAGTGTGTCTTATTTCTTACCTGCAGAACATGGAACTTCTATAAGTAGGGGGTGCTAATACATAGATGGACAAATAGATGGCTGGGTGAATAGACAGATAGATGTATATGTGCATAAATGAATTGGGTAAGGAAATTGATGGAATCATGGATGATTAGTGGATGAATGGATGGGTGGGTAGGTAGGTAGATGGATGGATAGATGGATGAATGGGTAGATGTGTGATTGGGTGAGTAGACAGATGAGTGGGTGGGTGTAAGGATGGTGAATAAATGAGTTCATAAATGGGTAGATGGATAGGTAAACATATCCACAGATGGATGAATAGGTAGAGGAGTGGATAGATGGATGAATGAATGGGAAGATGGATGGAGGAATGATTGCATGTATGAATGAGGTAGAGGCAAGAGTATCACAAGTTCGATGATAGCTTGAGCTACACAGAGAGTCTCAGAAAACAATTTATTGCTTTTTTCTTATTGTTCTTGCTGAAGTAACATATACACAAATTAATGAATATGAAAATGCAACAGATAGATGAAGATGTTTAATAAAATAAAGTTAAGAAGAAATTAAAGACAATTATTCTAAATTAGCACTGGAACGCTTTAGGCTGAAAAAGGAGGAGGAGACTAATTGGAGCTGAAAGGATGATTCAGAATGTAAAGGTGCTATTGTGTAGGCCTAAAATCTTAATCAGATTTCACAAAGCAGCAGGAGAGAATCAAACCCAGAGAGATAGCCTCTGATTTTCACATGTGTGCAATGATACTCACTTGAGAACATAAGCAAAATAAATAAATAAGTATACATGTTTTTAAAATGATAATTTACTTTATTAGTATGGTAAATGATCCTCAAAGAAATATGTGATGGTCTTTGGAGAAAGGAGCCTTTGGGAAGTAACTGGGAATAGATGAGGCCATAAGGATAGGTCTCTCATAATGGCTTTTGTAGATTTATAAGAAGAGGAAGAAATATTTATGCTAGCAAGCTTGACTGTGTCACTTAACATAATGTTCTGATTCATGTTATGATACATCAAAGTGCTCCTCACTAGATGCTGGAACGATGCTCTAAGAATTCTCTGTATTCAGAACTATGAGGGCCAAAACTTTCAATTTATTTATTTATTCATTTACTTATTTATCTATTTATTTGTTCATCTATCCATTCAGTCATTCATTCACTTATTCATAGGCTGTGTCTCACTATGTATTTCTAGATAATGTGGAACTTGTTGGAATCAGGCTGACCTCATACCCGGAGATCCATATACCTTTGCCTCCTCCCTGCTGAGATTAAAGTCATGTGTCATAACCTATTTCTTATGTATGACTGTCTCAGATATATAATATAGCAATGACAAGAACAAAAACAACAACAAGAAGAGACTAAGAGTGTTTTCTTCAGCTTTTTTGCTCTTTTATTTAAAGATTGCTTTTGACTTTTCAGAGTCTTTATCAATGGATGAGTGCGTACATGTGCACAGACACACCACTACCAATACCAACACCACCAAGATAGTCAATGTACTGAGACAGTCTATTTAAATGTGACCTTACTAAAATACCAAAGTCAAATAACTTAACTGTTATAAAAAAAAGTCCATTTTCTCTCACAGTATGATTTTCTTTCTCTCCTTCCTCCCTTCCACACACCACACACCTCTCTGACTTGTTCTCTCTCTCTCTCTCTCTCTCTCTCTCTCTCTCTCTCTCTCTCTCTCTCTCTCTCTCTGTGTGTGTGTGTGTGTGTGTGTGTGTGTGTGTGTATGAGAGAGAGAGAGAGAGAGAGAGAGAGAGAGATATGTTGGCATGTCCTTTTAGCTATTTTATATTTTATAAGTGAGTATATCTCCAACTTCTCTTCTTTTTTTTATTAGAGAATACTTTATTAGTTTTGTAATCAAGCCCATGTAGATAAGACCTTACATATTTAGTACAGTGTTACCACATACAAATGGAAAAAAATTCAGTTCAACATTTCTAGACCAATATGGCTCTTAATTTCTGTACAATGCCAACTCAACACAGTAAACTGGGATACATTTTTCCAATGTTGACAGCACACCTAAAGTTTACAAAAATTCAAATTGCATATAGATATAGGTATACCAATAATAGCAGAATGTTATTCATCAACGGATTTTCCAGGTTCTGCAGTCATTTGAACAAAATTGTAGAGACATCATTTTAAAAAAAAAAGAAAAAACTAAACCCCAGAAAACAGCTCAGTTCTGTTACTCTCGTGGTACCTGGCACCATGCTTTTAAAACTAGCTTCTCAATCATCATCTGGAAAGAAAACATTCTGAGTATCATCATGAAAAATCTCTCTGATAAAACACAGTCATCACTACATATCATAAGGCAGGTACAGCTATTTTACTTTCACAGAGGTATGATACAGTACTAGAGGGTGGAATTTAAAAGGCATTATTTGAGGGGTTGGGGATTTAGCTCAGTGGTAGAGCGCTTTCCTAGGAAGCGCAAGGCCCTGTGTTCGGTCCCCAGCTCCGAAAAAAAGAACCAAAAAAAAGGCATTATTTGAGACTTGATTCTACCTTTCCAGCAGTGGGCCCAAAGGATGGTGCAACACAGCTTTGTAAAGAAACATACTCTTAGATAAGATTTCCTTTCACTACTTGGCACAGTTCTAAGGATTCATTCTCTCCGTGAATGTCAACTAAAAATGGTTATTAAAAATAAAATATCCCTAAAACAAAACAATTTTACCACTGAATTCACATGAAGATAGCCTAGTAGAGACAAGTTAGACCTCACCTTATCAATATATTATCAAATCTACTATGTTTAAATGGTGAAACCTCGAAGAAAGAAGATGCCAAGTAGTGCTTCAAAGCTTCCAACAACAATCAAACACAGCATCATTTTAAATAGAAGCAGAAGCCATATGTTGCTCATCTTAATATACTCAAGGATGCTATCTTAGTCAGGATTTCTATTCCTGCACAAACAATTGACCAAGAAGCAAGTTGGAGAGGAAAGGGTTTATTCAGCTTACCCTTCCATGATGCTGTTCATCACCAAAGGAAATCAGGACTGGAATTCAAGAAGTCAGGAAGCAGGAGCTGATGCAGAGGCCATAGAGGGATGTTTCTTACTGGCTTGCTTGCTTCCCCTGGCTTGCTCAGCTTGCTTTTTATATAGAACCAAGACTACCAGCCCAGGGACAGCACCACCCACAATGAACTGACTCCTCCCAGCTTGATCACTAATTGAGAAAATGCTGGGTCTCACGAAGGCATTTCCACAAGTGATGCTCCTTTTTCTGTGATAACTCTAGCTTGTGTCAAGTTGACACACAAAATTAGCCAGTGCACATGCTGACATCAATATTTAATCATCTGCTCAATCATCCAGGAAGGAGAGAGCAATCAGTTGCTACTGTACTTTATTGCGTTCAACCAAATCACCATGGTACAAAAATTGCAAGCTGTCATAATAAAAAATAAGGCTTCTCTATCTAGCACCAGATAGCATCATTTTACTTACAAGTCTAGAAATGCCGTACACACATCCAAAGAATACGAGGCAGCAAAAGAAGCACAGCTGATGTATTAATGAAACCACTCAGTGTCCAGCTGGACTACTTTGTGGTTATGATTCTTCTCCAACTTCTGGGGTTTCATGCTCCTCAGGACTAAACTGTACCACTTACAGATTGCTTGCACACTTGTATATAAATCAACTAAAGATGCAAAGGTTACAGAGGAGTTGGGAGCCTTTGAAGCCTCATTGTAATTGGTGTAGCAGCTCTGTGAGTGTAAAATGCTCTATGCCCCCTTGTATGTCTCACAGGATGTCACCGATCACTTTATCCCTGTGGTTGCTGGGTTTATTTGACTTCACTTTCTCTGCCTGCCCACCCCCGCATAAGTCACAGCCTTTATGGTTTTGTTTCTTTCGTTTTGATAGCCTAAAGTTTGATTGGTCCAGTTCTAACAGGTTTGGTGGTTCTGGTGGGTGTATGGGGCGGCTTTGCGTCTACTTTTCCCTGACAGATACCAGGAAAGTCGCTCAGTGTCTCGGGTTTACTTGTATCACTGTCCACTCTCTTGGCTTTGTCTCCTATCTGTTTGCTCTGTTCGCTTTCTGAGAACTGATTGAAAAACCCCTGCTCTCTGCTTTGCCTGGAGCGCAAACTGTGCAGGAAAGGGCTGTGCCATTCTCAGTGTAGTAGGGGCTACCTGGAACTCCTTCTAATGAACAATGCTGTTCATTTCGCTAGACTGTCTGTTTGGACTTGTTGATGTAGCCCTGAATGGACTAGAGGTTCACATGCTGTTTCAACCACTGATTGGAGGTATTCCTGGTTTGATGTAAATGCCACTCACCAAGGCTTTTAGTCCCACTTCAGAAATTTTCCTGTGGATGCCATCATGCCATGCTGTGTCCCAGCAGGGATTAACCCTCTGAAAGGCTGGTTTATTGCCTCCTCCTCCTCCTCCCCCTCCTCCTCATTCTCCTCCTCACCCTCATCCTCCTCTTCCTCTTCTGAGATTCCTCACTAAGAACATGAGACAATCATAGTTAAAGTCTGTGAGCAAAATAAAGCAGTTCCATATCCCACACCTGAGATTAAACAAAAACATATTCACATGGCATAACTGAGTTTTTAAAGAAACCAAAATTTTCATATCTCTCTCTCCCTCTCTTTTTCCCAACTCTGTTTCTTTCCACAGTTTATACTCATCACTAAATCATTGAGCTTTTATAACAGTTCATACTTTCTGGGGCTGGAGATATGGATCAGCAGTTAAGAGCACTGACTACTTACTCTTCCAGAGGTCCTGAGTTCAATTCCCAGTAACAACATGTTGGTTCACAACCAATTGTAATGGGCATCTGATGGCCTCTTCTGGTGTGTCTGAAGTCAGCAACACTGTAGGCACATACACGAAATAAAGAAATAAACCGAAAAAAGAAAAAAAATAAAAAAACAGTTCATACTCTCAACTCTATGTCCTGAAATCATTGCCCTTGCCATACTGTTCTTGAGCTAATGGTGAGATTTGAAACCCTATGCACTGTTGGTGAAAATCTAAATTTGTTCAACCACTGTAGAAATCAGTATGCTTGTTCCAAAAAACAAAAAGAGAAATTCCACATAGATCCCACTATACATCCTGTGAAGAAATTCATTACAAACAGGATGACTTGGTTAACATAACAACTCCCAGACCACATATCCCAGAAACAGTTTCAAATCAATGATTATTGCAACACTTCTCATGATAACTAAATTTGAAATAAACTTATTTAATAATGGAGAAATGGATGTAGTGAATGTGTTTTAGATAAACAGTGATGGTTTTTTTCAGGCATAAAGAAGAATCAAATCATTTTGTTTTGTAGGAAATGGATATAACTGGGAAAACAATATTAAGAAAATTAAGCTATTCTCAGAAAGACAAGTATTATTTTCCTTCATGTGTAGAACCCAGGTTTTACATAAATCCATAAAAATCATATATGTTATAGGACATAAGAACAGAAGCAAAAATATTTAGAGTGTGGTTATCAACCTGTGGGTCACGACCTCCTTGAGGGTTGAATGACCTTTTAACAAAGGTCATTTAAGACCACCAGAAAATACAGATATTTACATTATAGTTCATAACAGTAGCAAAATTATAACTATGAAGTAGCAACAAAAATGATTTTATGGTTATGTGTTACCGCAACCTGAAGAACTATATTTAAGGGTCATAGCATTAAGAAAGTTGAGAACCACTGGTTTAGAGGAATGAAGAAAGGTAATCAAAATGGGCTGTTATGAAAAATGGAGCATTGTGGAGAGGGAATTTTCATAACAAACAATAAAAATCTCTGTAAAAATATTGCTATAGAAATCAATAATGTACACAATGAGAATATACTATAAAATTTTTAGAAAAGTGTGTGTGTGTGTGTGTGTGTGTGTGTCTGTCTGTCTGTCTGTCTGTCTGTCTCCCTGTCTGTCTCTATGGTTCTGGGAGTTGTAGTCAGTGTTTGTAGTATGCATTTCAACACTCAGGTATACCCAATAGGAATAGATTTTAAAATATATCAGACCCCCAGCCTACACGATCTGAGCAGTAATTCTGGCTCTGACTCCTGCTAACTTCAGCTCACTTCAGGGATAGGAAACAGACTATGGAAACTTTTTTCTGATTCTTGTGCCCGAGCCTGGCAACCAACCTAAAACATCCACGGGTACCTGTCGTCTTGGGACTCCAGGAAAGCTAGAGCAAGGTTCTAACAGCCAATCCTGGCCTGGGAACAAGCAAGGGAATCCTTTTGAGCCCTGTTCAGCCTTGAGGGATTAGAGCAATTGTGCACATTTGATATCAGTGGAACTCAGCCACCTGGATGCCCTACCCTGGGAAAGAAGTGTCTATAGGCCCCCAACCAGGAAGCTGGACTGGGGTCAAAAAAGACTCCGGCATCTTCCTGATATGGTGAATGGCCGGCCTACAGCAGAAACTCCCTGGTGGCCGGCAATGGCTGCTGGCCCTGCTGGTACTGAGGTTCCTACTATCCAAAGGTAAGGGTCTCCTGCTTCTCCTCTTTTTGGGGAAGGAAAGAAATGGCATGCATGACTCAGATTCATTCTCCTTTAGCCATAACTATTAACACTAATGGCCTCCATTTTCAGCCTGTGCTACTACCTGCCTGGGACTTCCCCATGTGTTCAAATATATCAACGGGGGGCCACACTTCTGTTTTATTTTCTCACTACCTCATATTCCACATTTATCTACTTTTTCTTTGATCTCTCTTAAGTTGAAAGCTGCATGAAGACAGGTTACAGTTTTGCCTACAATAAGCCTTCTGTAAATATGTTTCTTACATAGGTAGGAGTGAAAAGCATGGTGGTCAAAGACTCACCTTTGGGGGTTTAATTGCATCATTGCCTTTTCCTAACTACAAAGCTAAACTAAACTACTGACTTGGTCATTTTAGGTCTCTATATTCCCCATTTGTAACGTATTTATCATACTCATGCAATATAACTGGTTCGATGGAATTGTCCAGATCATGACTAGCCATTTATTTATTATAATCATTAATGTTTATTCATTGTTTAAATAAATGGGTCTGTTACACATACACATATGTGTATATATGTTCACATGTACATATATCATATTTTGATTATATTTACTATCCCTCCTACCTTCTGTCTCCCTATCCTTAGTTACCTACCCATAGATAGGATTCCCATGAAAGTCTTTAGTCCTATTCACTCAGAAGAATCATCCATGTAAGGAGAGCAAAAATTTAGAAGAGCAGATGTTAAGTACAGATTCCTAGGTCCTACTTACTGACTTACTTACTTACTTACTTACTTACTTACTTACTTACTTCCAGGTTTCTCAGGAAATAACCTTGAGTAAATCTTTCATCCATCTGTGCTTTAGTATCCCCACAATTAAAATGGCTTACTAGATACTGAGAAGCAGTTAATAAGGTGTTTGCCACCTAAGTATAAGGACCTGAATTCTATCCATAATAACCACATAGAAATCTGGGCTTGGTGATACATACTTGGAATCCCAGTGTTAGGAAGGGAGAAATGGAGAATCTCTGGGGCTCAATGACCACCATGTCTAGTGAGTCAGAGAAACCCAAGTCTTAGAGAAAGACTATTTCACAAATAAAGATAGATAGCACCTTAGTAATGGCACTGTTTGGAGTCTGGCTTCCATACACATAGTACAAATAGTATTATGGAAGATAAGGGTAGCTCAGTGATAGAGCAGTTATCTAGTAAACAGTTCAATCTTAAACCCTGTAATCAATTAATAATCCTATGCTCCGGGTATCTCACCACTGGATGTAAGTGCAAAATACTAGCAGAATATCAATGAGATACCTGTACACATAGCAATGCTATCCACAATGGTTGAAATCTAGAACTACCCAACTAACATCTTCCTATCTGTTTTTCTTTCTTCCTTTCTTTCTTTCTTTCTTTTTTTTTCACTTCTTTCTTTCTTTCCTCCCTCCTTCTTACCTTCCTTCTGTCCTTCCTTCTTTTTCTTCTTTCTTCCTTCTGCCTTCCTTCTCTCCCTCCCTCCTTGCTTTCTTCCTGCCTGTCCTTTATTCCTTTCTTTTCTTCTCCCTCCCTTCCTGTCTTTCTTCTTTAATTCATTCTTTCAAAAATTCTGCGTACCAAGGTAAATGAATAAATTTTTGAAAAGAGCACAAGGGATTGACCTTGTGACTTAATAATTTGGATTATTATATATTAAGCGATTCTTCATAAGACATTGTTCAGCAATTTAATAATAACATGACAGCAATAAAATAAATAAACACCAAGATTAGCATCTGGCTGCAACTAGCCTGGTGTCACTGGCTGCACGTCTTAGGACAGAAACCTGTCAAGAAGGATAAAAAAACAAACTGCATTATCACAGATGAATGTTATTTTCAAATGCTATTCTTAAAATCTGTGCTCCATTTCTAAAAATTCTAAAAAGCCCAACTTAAACTTATGCTCCGACATAACAGTACTTTTCTTCCCTCTCCTTTTCTTTGTTTTTGTCACAGGTATATATAAATATATAAATAATATCTGATGAGTTCACTTAGTTTCACCCATATGTATAAGGGTTTAAGGTTGACCACTTGCTTTTCATAATGTCTCATAAGGATCATCCTTGAAGAAGGTTGATTTTCACTTTGTCAGCTGTCTTTAATCACCTGTAACTCTTCTAGTGATGCGGCCTGGTGAAACACTCTCCATCTTCATTGTCATATCAACTAAATTTTTCTGTCTTATATAGAAAACCCAATCTAGCAACCTGCATTCTGGTCCTCTGGGTTTTATGATCTTTCCATTCTACCTTACCCAATTTTCTCTGAGACTATCAAGTAGAAGTTGTGTTGTAGATGTATGAATTGGGACTTGCCAACCCACCTCCAACTCTTCTCCACATTTTGACCACTTGCAGATTTCTGAAATGTTGTCCCTCTGGTTAAAAAAAAAAGTTTTTTATGAAAGAATACAACTACACTTACCTGTTTGTTTAAGACTGAACATTAAGAATGTGGTTAGATCATGTGGATCCATCAACAACTGGAGAGGGGCTGTCCCTAAAGCTATTCCCCTTCTGTGGAATCCATTCCCCTAACTGGGCTGCCTTGTCTGGCCTCAGTAGGACACAATCCATGTATCCCTGCAGATACTTAATGCATTTGGGTAGTGGGATATCCAAGGTAAAGCCCTGCCCTCTCAGAGGAGAAGGGGAGACTGGCAAGGACTGGGGAAAGGGAAGGGGTAGCAACCAGGATATAAAATGAGTAAATAAATAAATTAAAGAGAAAAAAGAATGTGGTTAGTAATTAGTATCTGCTCCTCTAAATTCCATGGCCTAACCAGCATGGGTAGTAGGCTAGATTTACAGTACCAGGCACTGGAGAATTAGGTCCAATCATACAGATGTCAGTTACCCTAACAATATAAATGACACTACAGCACTGTTAGGATTATCTTGCAGGGCTGATAATTGTTTGGGTTCCTAAGTGTCACTGCTGGTTAGGACTACTAGTTGCTTTTCTTGCCTGGCATACACATATCAGTACTAGTAGAACTTGTCCTCACAGAAAAGACTTCGTCTCAGTTCAGTTTTGATTCATCCAATAACTGTGTATGTACAGCATTGTGTCTTCAGCAACAGGACTGTATCTTTACATTCTGAGAATTAACCAAGGGTTAGATAATTAGCATGTATATTTTCTAGGTTTCCTGAACTCTTCTGACCAACATCTATCTTGGCTTGTATTGGGGATTTTGTTAGACTATGGTTCTTGAGAGAAGCATTATCTTTCCAAGTAGCATAAAACTATATGTGTAGATAATTATATTATGTTTTATATATTTACATATAACTGTGTAATATATAATTTTAAGCAAACATCAAATATTAATCCCTATGACTTTTCAAGTAGCCTCAGTACTATTTATCTCTCTTCCTTCCTATCTCTTTTTTCTTGACAAAGTCTCATGTATCACACTCTGGCCTCAAATTTACTGTATATTTAAAAATGATTTCTGATCCTCTTGTTAAATGTTGAGATTATGCCCATATTCTACCAAGCACAGTTTGTGCATTTCTTGGGTTGGAATCAAGGGTATTAGCCATGTTTTATAGGCATTCTAACAACTGATCTACATACTCACTCTACACCAGCCACCAAAAAACATTTGAAAGATGGGTGGAGAGACAATATGTAATAGATCCATACAAAGAATTCTCACATAGTTTTAGAAAGGAAAACAATCAGAACATACAGTAGGACATGGATGATCTTTGACAAGATCTTCAGTAACAAGGCAGATGCACTACCAGATTCTGTTCAGGAGAGGTTTCTAGTGTAGTCAGATTCACAGAGGATAGAATTGGTGCAGGGGAAACTAATGTTCCCTGTTTTGGATTCTTATTCTCACTAATAAAAAGAATTTTTAAAAACACCCAAATGGAAGCTTGAAGAGCAATTTTGCAGAGCTTGAGAGAAAAACCAAGGTGTAGTAAGAGAGCTGGAAGTTTTCTTGGGTGTCAGGAAGAGGGAGACAGAAAGTCACACTTCTTTAATTTAGAAATGAGGTCAGAGAAAAGGCAAGAAAAGGAGTGTCCGAGGCATGCTTACCACAGTGTCTAGCTACAGATTTGAGTTCAAAGGGCATCAAATCAATCACAGGAGTTAAAATATACTGTGGACAGCACTTTAGCTTGGGGAAATGAGAAAGTACTGGGATGGGCAGAAATGGCTCCCCAACACTCTGCATTCACTTACTGCCTCTGTGCCACTTAATTAAAAATGGTTGAAGCAGTCAATAGTACATCCTATGTATTTTACCACAATTTTAAATCATTAATTTAGATTTTGAGGTAGGCTGTCATCATATAGCCTAGGCTGGCCTCTAATTCAGAAAGATGACTTTGAAGTTCTGATACTTTTACCTCTTCCTTCTGAACTTGGGGATCAAAACACAGTGATTTATTTATTTATTTATTTATTTATTTATTTATTTATTTATTTATTTATTTATGCATTTACTAACTTACTTATTTTAAAGAAAAAAAGTAGTGCAGGACTTGTGTTTTATAATAAACCTTCTCAACACCATTTGTCCTGGCAATGATTTCTCCAATTAGGTACTGCCACATAATATCTTATGAAAGGGCAAACCCAGGCAGAAACATTGAGTGGCTTGTCTGGGGTCACACAAGATTTGAACTGAAACTGGGGTTATGTCTTTATTTTTCTGGGGACTCAGGCTGCCTATGCACTCATGCACATGAGTGTACGCTTGCACACACACACACACACACACACACACACACACACACATTCTGCACACACACAATAATAATTTAAAGACCCACTTACTTTAGGCTTAACTTTGACAACATATATTTTAAAAAAAACCCTCTGTAATAGGAAATAAATATTGGTCTCTTTTCAAGTTTGTTTCTGTAAATAAATTACTTTTGTACTAAGCATGACTTCAAAAAGAGTTCTGAACACATTAAAGAATTTGATTGAGCTCCCAGGGACTAAACCACCAACAAAAGTGTACACATGAAGTGACCCATGGCTCCAATTGCATATGTAGCAGAGGATGGCCTTGTCAGGACTTAATGAGAGGAAAGTCCCTTGGTCCTGTGAAGAAGGCACAATGCCCCAGTATAGGAGAATGCCAGGGCTTGGAGACAGCAGGAAGTGGGTGGGTGGATGGGGAGGCACACTTCTGGAGGCCAGGGGGTGGGGGTAGGGAGATTAGGGAGATGGAATGGGGGCTTTCCGGAGAGGAAAAAAGGAAAGGGGATAACATGTGAAATGTAAATAAAGAAAATACCCAATTAAAAAAAACAGGCTTCTCCTTTAGGAAGCAAGAGTTCAGGTTTGCAAATGAACTCTGCTCCATCTAGAGTCTAGTTGTCCTTTCACTGTATTGGAAGCAACATTTTAATTACAGATGTGTGTTCATCTCCAGTTGTCTTATGGAATTATGAATAATAAAAGAATGATGCCTCATAATAAAAAAAGAATTTGATCATTTATAAGTTGGTTGATCTTTATTTTGTAGGTTTTCATTATCTTTAACTGCTTACAATAAGTAACTTTTATAAGAATAAGGCTTTACAAATTTATCTCCATTAAGCTTGGGTCTTAAAACTTACAATGTTGAATTGAAGCTCTTTTAAGATGAAAATAAATTTTAGGTCATAGATACAAGTCCTAGAAAAAAAGAGAATATACATCTACACACACACACACACACACACACACACACACACACACACACACATATATATATATATATATACACACACACAAAATAACAGTTTTATGACTGTTTTGTTAGTATCTAGCATTTAACAAGGGCAGAGATATAAGTGATTAAACATACATGTTTAAGTGAGGTTTTTCTAACATAAACAGACAATTATATCTTAGGAATTAATATGTAGCATGTTATAACAAGTTAAGATTACATACATTAGATTGTACATACATTTTTGACTATTAACATTGTTTTGTTGCTCTTGTTGGTTTTATGTTAACCAGGAATGAGTATTTACAGAGTTAGACACTCATAATTATTGCATTTAGCCATTGTACCTTGCTTATATTTTTAAAATTGCTTTATTTATTTATAATCTAAATGTTGCCTCCCTTCCCGGTGTCCCCTCCAAGAGTTTTTCACCCCATGCCCCCTTTTTGCCTCTGAGAGAATGTTCCGCTCCTATCCCGCATACTTACCTCACCCACCAATCCGCCCCAGCTTCATATATGTACTTATTATTTTTTTAAAAAACATGAGACATTAGAGTAACAAATAAATCTCATCTTCATTTATTATAAGAAAAGATTTAAAAGAAGGCATTAGGCAATATTTAGGGCCTTTATTTAGTATTTTTAACAGGTTTGTGTTATTGTTGTTGTTGCTGCTGCTGTTGTTGTTGTTGTATAGCTGGACATCCTCACCGTTTTTAGGTTTTAGCCTATACACCCAGAAAATCTTGAGGACTTATATAATTAGGCTGTAATTACACACAACCAGATGAGAGGAATGACTGGATACTCAGTGAAGGGCCAATGACCTTGTCTATCTCCTCTTTATTTAAAGAAATATTAACATTTAATAGGCCAGTTGTAATTGTTTAAACAGGTACATTTGACATTCTAAAAGTGGGCATTGTTTAGCTTAGAAAGAATACAGCATTACCTTAACAAAGGAAGGCTGAATGCAAATTAGTATCAGTGATGCTGCAAATTAATATTACCTGTATATACCATATAAAACCACTAGGCCTTGCTAATTTCAGGTAAACCTTACAGAAAACAGGACTTTTATAACTTGTGTAACAAGTAGAGTTTTTGTATCATAATCATTATTAAATGTATGTTTGCATCATCTAACAGAATTTAGCTGAAGACACCCTATTACAACTATGAAGTTGGATTTATTACTGAGGAATTTTGGACAGAGGGTTCCTTTTGTCATTTTTTAAAATGAGCAATTTTATTATTTAATTATTTAGCTAATTTTTATAGCTGATTGTACCATGAGATAAGATATACAATAGTTTCTACTAGAAATAGTTTGCATCTTAGCTATTTAAAAGTTCATAGACCTTATAGCATGTGATAAACAACAGAAGCCTATGTTAGAAGTGCTTTTCTTTTTTGCTGTTAAATATATCATGTCTTTGGGGATTAGGATAGAGAGCTTCTTAGTAAAGTAAAACAGGCTGTGACTTTTTTTGTACCCAAAGACATTCCAGTCTCTCTGGGACTGCATCCAGTGTTCTGCATCTCTACACCCAGTTTGTTTTGTTTCTGTAGATGGGGGCAGACCACTTGAAAAGCCTAACAGGAAACTGAAGAGTCAAATCAAAGGCAAAAGGCTGCAGAAAGTAAATAAGCTCCAAGAACAAAAAGACCACCCAAGCTCCCCTAAAGTAGTAGAAACTGGCTGGAAGACAAAGCAGAAACAGCAGGCAGGCAGGCAGGCATTAGGACCCAGGGCAGAATGTATCTCCAGTTTTCTTTTGTGATAAGTTTTGGCTCTCGGCCAGGACGTAAACTGAAGCTGAATGCAGGAATGAGAGGAGTTAAAATGAGTTAGGGGGTGGGGGGAGGCTTGGGGGTGAGAGGGTGTTGCTCAGATCCTTTGTGAAAGTTGTTTAGATCTGTAAGAACATCAATATTGAAAGTTTCAAAACTGAGGCCAGGTATAGCCATTATCAGAGTGTTTTGGCTAGATTTGAGTAGGTAATTAAGCTTTGTGTGCTGAAGCTCACTAAGAAGGAGCTTTTCAAGCCCCCATTTTTGAAAAAAAATGGTTTAAGTTTAAAGTGACAACCATGACAAGTGGAGTGTGCCTTATATGAGTGCCTGTGGTCACCCTGGATTTTGGGAAAGAAGAAAATGAGCCCAAGTGTTAAGAGGGGGGCATCCCTACGTTACAACCATGGGAGGCTCCCAAACCTCCAAGAATTTCATGATTTGGAAATGGAGTAAGAACTTCCCAGGTCTTTGAGATCTGCTCAGGGAACCTCTGAGTCAGAAAAAGAAGGACAAATTGTGCAATATTGTGTAGGTTTGTTAAGAACTGGAATAAGAAAAAAACTGAACTGAACCTATTTTAGCCGGACCCACCTCACCTAGATCATGAGGTAGCATTTGCACTGGGCTAAGAAATCACCGTATTATTTATATATTTAACAGCAAAAACTGGGATAAGAAATTACCTTCTCCTGGCACCTGTCTGTCTTCGAAAGAAAATATTTCTAGCATTGCAGAGTCAAAGTCAGAAAACCACAGTCCCATGGAGCTTTGATTCACATAAAGCTGATTTTTCTGGCTGAGTTATGAACTGCTAGGCCCTGCAGACCCTGTGACCAGCCATGTCTGAGGAGAGATTAGTGAGTGTCTATTTGTACTGGGCTTCAGTCAGAGCTAGGTTGCCAGGAAGTCTTTTATGAAGTCCAGGCCTCCAGTGCCTCAGGGCTCAAGTTTCAGTGGAAGCAGAGACAAATAATAGGGGTTGTATACAAGGCAGGACTATTCCCACAGCACTTTAGGCCTAGGGAAGCTTGTTATGAAATAGCAGAGCAGAAGAGAAAAAGAAAAAGGGAGTGTATAGGAAGAAAGAGAAAGAAAAGAGAGGAGAGAAGAGAGCACAGAGAAAGAGAAGGGGAAGTACGGGAGACCAGAAGAAGCAAAGATATCTATGTGAGAGAGAACATGCAAATGGGAGAGCGGTTAGCTAGAGAGGAAAGGGGAGAGATACAGAAAAGGGTCCAGAAAGATGGGAGAGACAAGGGGGAATATTTTAAAAAGAAAAGAAAGATGTAGACAGGTATTCACAGAGACTCACAAAGAAAGTGAATAGATACTGGAGAGAGCAGGGGATATGATGTAATCTGAGAGAATGATAGGAAAATTGGGTGAAAGAGAAATTTGGAGAGAGCAAGATCTCAAGAGAAATAAATGCTTAAAGTGGCTATGGGGAGACAGTGAAGGAAAGAGACCGAGAAAGAAGAAAACATAATGCAACTCTATATGGAGTGGGCAAACATAAAGATGCAGACAGAACAAAAGACAGAGGGAGTGAAATTAGGGAAAAGCTAAGGGGAGCGCAAGGACTGGAAAATATTGAGGAAGAGACACAAAGGTAAATATACCAAGACTGGAAGGAAGGGTGATGACAAGGGAGGAAGCCAGGGATGCAGTCTAGTGTGGAACCATGATCCTAATGGCCATTAGAAATGAGACCAGATATTTGTCCCTGAGGAGACCTTTCCCATCTTTTCCCATGAAAAGGGAAGCAACCCTCTTAGGAAACCCTGCCCTGCTTCCTCTCTATACTATTTTCACCTTCCTGGAAATGGTAGAGGGCTAGGTTTAATACCCAAGCATGAAGGAGTACAGGATAGATAATACAGGATAGATATTACAAGAGTGAAGAGAGGAAAGAGAGGAGAAGATTTAAGAGTAGAAAATGGAGGATTCTACTTGAATACAATAACCACAGTATGGCTCAAAGAAACAGAAAATGAATATAACCAAGCAAGGAACCTTCTCTTTGTAAAAAGTGTGTGGACACTGTATGTTTGTAAAACTTGTGTGATAGAATCCAAGTCAGCCAAACAAGCAGCACATGTGGCCAAGATGACCTCTGTCTTCTATCCATAATGCAGTAGCAGATATCTCACCTCATTGGTAGAGAACTCTACTTCACAGTCTGAGAAGATGGATCACCTATGTGTAGGGGAAAGGGAATAGTCATCTAAGAGTTGGATAAATATGCACATTACAAAATGGGACAGGATGAGAGAATATTAACTCTTATCAGGCAAGCTGCCTTTGGTAAAACAAAATCATTCCTCACAGATGATATAGGTAGGATAGAAGAGGTGGAAAGAGATCAATCAAGGAGCTGGGGTTTGGGGTTGTTTCATCTTGTCTAGTGTTTTGATTTTCCATTTTTAAATGAAATTCATTGTGTGCCTGTTTTGTACCTTCCATAAGATACGGCATAACAGCCCTGCAATGAATGTTCTTTGGACAGATGCCAAGTATGAAAACCACATGGTCTCACTGGTTGTATTTCTGTGTTTGTCCATAGAATGCTTTAAAATTAATGTCTCAGGACTCTACCTCAAATTAGTATTTCTTGAAAAAAGCTTCCTCATAATACCTTAAAACACAGCTAAAACTAAGAACTTTGCACTGAAGTGGTTTCTAAATGATGGCCCATGTAACATTTCGGATTTACAATATACATGTTTGGCTGCTCTGTTTCTTTCAAATATATGAATGTCAGTACAGGTCTGGGCTATAGCTCAATTGGTAGAATACTTGCTCAAATAGAGCCTTGAATTGGATGCCTAGCATGTCACAAACCAAGGTAATAGGAAATATTTATAATCATAATACTCAGGAAGTACAGGCTAAAGGTCTAAAAGTTCAAGATTATCTTGGGGTTCATGGTAAATTTGAGGCCAATCAGTGGGAAATAAGATAGGCTTCCAATCCCTAGAACTCAGTAGGAAATTTAAAAAGCCTTTGTATCTGTAAGCTCTACAACAACAGATTCACCTCAAAAAAATGTTATGAAAATTGTAAATATCAAGGCAACAGTATAACAAAGCAATAATTTACAACTTAAGTTTAATCTCTGAGACCCTCATGTCAGATGGAGAGAACTGACTTTTGCAACTTGATCTTCAACCTCCACAAGTACACTGGAATCATACATTTTCTCATACATAAATTTTTACAAAGGTTTTTAGCAGTAGAAGAGGCCAGGGGTGTTGCTCTGTGATTCAATATTTGCCTAGCCTACAAATAGCCCTGGGTTCTTTCCCCAGCTCTTTTTTGTAAAAAACAAAAACAAACAAACAAATAAAAAAAACAAACAAATAAACAAAAAACCACACTAAGTTCACAGGTACTTTTATGCACAGGCATGCACACACACACACACACACACACACACACACACACACCCCTACAGTGGTCTCTGATTTAGTCAAACAGTGCTTGCCTGGCAAGCACAAGGTATGGATTGTGTGCCATTGCCAGTGCTATAATTTAGGGAATAAATAACAAATCCGAGTGACAACATTGTACACAGTCAGAAGATTTAATTTTCCTTCCCAATCTCTCTTGCCATATTGCTTCATGATACAATTTTTCCACCCACCAAACTTTACTAGTTTTATTTAAACTTGCTTACATATAAGATTTTATGCCCTACTTGAGGTTTTTACCTTCCATCTTTCCATATGTGTCCCTTCTTCACTCTGCTCTCAGTCTTTAGCATTAGTTCTAAATGACATGAATGACATGAATGAAGAACTTTTTTCGTTTTTTTTTTGTTGTTGTTGTTGTTTTGTTTTGTTTTTTTTGCATAGATTTGGGTTCCAGGCCTCAACAAAGCCTCTTTACAGCATAGAGACATCACTACTGAAAACTACAACTGAATGCAATGCAGAGATTTATCTACATCACCTCTACTAAGTCTCTAGGGATAAGACAGCATTGAAGAAGAGGGAGCAGAAAGACTGGAAGAACCAGAATATCAGGAAGTATGCAGTGAAATATTCTTTCCTAAAAATGACTGTATAGACAAGAGAAGATTAATAGCAAAATTAATGGACATGTTACTGTACAAGAAGGGAAAATTTTCTGTCCCCGCCAGCGGGGACCCAGTTATTCAAGGTCCCGAAGGGGCGCTACCCTTGGGCCTAAATGGGGGGCGAGAGAAGAGGGAGACCAAGCAAGATTCTGTTGTCAAGGTCTCGTTTATTGGGGTGAATGTTACAGCTTTTAAGGCTTTCAGGTAGGGGGAGTGTCCTTTGTGAAACACAGAGGAGGGGGAGGTGCAGATATAGGTAGTGATAGCTGGAGGCAAAGAGGTCAGGCAGTGGAGACACTGGGTATTGATTCAGGAGGTAACAGATATCTGCTAAGGGAGCTGAGGCATCCTTTGAATGTTATCTTCCTGTGCCGTAAATTCATGGGAGAGGCTTTCATTCAACAATCTTAAGACTTAAGTCAGTCATCTTAGGGGTGAATCTCTGTGGCCAAACAGCCCAGAGTCACCTAGTCACTTTGAACCATGCAGTCAAAAAGCGGCTAGGCCCAAATCCAATATGGCTCAGTACAATTTTAGGGTCCTATCCCTAGACAAAGACCCATGGTAACTGAGGACTCTAGGGAAAAAATCACCATCACCCAGGGATGAACCCCCTCCTAAGCTGTAAAACAAGATGCTCTTCTTGGAAATCCTAGTTTTCAGGGACTGGGGAGGTACTCACTGAGTACAATATTTGCTGCACAAGGACTATACACAAAAGTGGATATGTGCGAATAACAGCAAATTTGCTCTGCAAGTCTGAGGACCCAAATTCAAATCTCCAGTTCCCTGAAATCTAAGATTTCCAGAGGGAGGATCTTGTTTTGCACACTAAGCTCACTTCAATCTCAGTAACTATCCAAAGCTGGCCCTGAACTCAAAATCTTACTACTTTAACCTACCAAATGATGGGATTCCAAAAGTGTTTCACCATAACTTGATGGTTTCATTTTTTTTATAAAATATATCAGAATTTTAAAAATATTTATTATCATTGGAAGAGGAAGAAAATATTTCAAATTGCATATGTAGAGGTGAAAGGAGGACTTGTGATCTCATTCTCTCCTTTCATTTTTATGTTGGTTCCAGTAATCAAAATCAGGCCTTCCAGCATATGTAGCAAGAATTATTCCCTACTGAGCTTCTAGATAGTTGGATTAAAATTTTGTGTTTGTGTGTAACTTGTTTACGTGTTTATTTGTATATTACTACTACTGTTAGGGTGGACACACATGAGGATAACTTGTGAGAATCATTATTTCCTTCTACCATGTGAGTTCTCAGAGATCAAACTCAGATCATCTGACTTGATAGCCTGTGTCTTTCCCTGTTGAGGCATTGAGCTGGCCCAGCTATGGCTTTTATAGTTCTTTTAAAGAGTCGATTACTTTATCCCTAGATGAAAATTCTAGTTGTTGGTTCATCTTCAGAAAGTATCAACTGATGATAATGTGGTATAGGGATACTCCATGGTGATTATAAGTGACACAATAGTAGTTAGTTATTGTATTAAGCAACTATCTCTAAACAGTACTTATGTTTAGAAAGGAATTATTCCTTTGGCAGCTTGTCTCACTGCTTATTGCATGTTGACATTGTGAGACCTCGAGCTTTCAATAGCTCCAGGAAATGGATTATTTCTACTTGTCTTTGTTTCTATTTGGGTCTTTTTCTATGTGTATATTTGTTGTGCAAAAAAGGCTAACATTGATTAAACAACCTGTTCAAATATATACATCATATATATATATATACGCATATATATACATATATATAATGTGTGTGTATGTATACATGTTACGCACATAGGTGTGTGCACACATGAAAGAAGAGAAGGATTTTGGTTATCTTACCCTATCACTTTACATGTTATTCTCTTGATACAGGGTCACGTACTGAACCTGGAGCTAGACTGGCAACCAGTCATTCCTAGTGATCCTATCTCTACCCCACAGTACAGGGGTTAAAGTCATAAAAGGAACCAGATGCATCTTTTTACACAGCTGTCAAAGATTTAAACTCAAATTTCTCATGCATGTGGAAGAAGCACTCTTACTCACTGACCAGTGTCTCTGATATTTTTTAAGAGAAAAAAACTAAAGAGAACATTTAATGCTGACAAAGGTGGATGGAGAGATCCTGAGGAATCAGGAGTAAAGAACTATATAGGTGACATTTTCTACTTCTTAAGCATGCAGTCAGCACTTCTTAGGAGGACAAACATAGTGGATAATGGAGATTCAGATAGGATAAGGTGGAGTCATCCTTGAACATTTAGAAACTTAACAGAAGACGATAAGGTACAAATGGAGATATATTGATATTTGTTGGAAAGATGTTCCAGGCAATGGGAATAGCAAGGGCATGGTCTCTGAGGCAGAAGTGTGTCTGAAACACAAAGAAATTAGGTTTTCTGAAACACTGTGGTCCAATGAAAAGGACAGGGGGGGTAAAGAAAAAAATAATGGCTGCCTGAAAGTGACATAAGACACAAATGCAGAGCTAAAGAAAGATGTGAAGCTTTCCTCCAACACATTTTCATTCTTGTTTTTCACAAAAACAACTCCAGGAAGTGGTAGTCTGAACTCCACACAGCAGACAGGTCAAGGCTGAGTTTGAGAGCATATACCACCACACCTACTTCCTAAGTACTTTACATGCAAAGCTTCAGTGGCCTTCGTGCAAAGCTTCTAACACATTTTAGAAGCTGTCTTTTAGAAGTTGTTCTTATTATCAGGCATCTTGTATATGAGAGCACAAAATATACATTTAGTAAGTTTGGAAAGAGTAAGACAGAAAATGAGTGAAAGGATAAATGGACAAAGGACATATAGGTGAAGATGTTCCATAACACCAGACTGTATAAACCGAAACAACCCCTAAAAAAAGACAGAAGACAAAGTGACTTACGCCTATAATTTTAGCATTTGGGAGGCTGAGGCAGAAAAATCACAGTGAATTTAAGGATGGGGACTAGGTTACAATGTAAAGCACTGGTGAGTTAAAATAGTAATGATAATAACAGTAATAATAATAATAATAATAATAATAATAATGTTTAAAATTATGTGCCAGCCTTTGAGAGTACAGGCAAGACAGGCTTTTTATGCAGATTTAGCTGAAGGCTTCAATCTCTTGCATTCTTGAGCATAAGGAAAATCTCTGAAAGTTCCAGAAGAGACAGGATTGGGAAGATGGTCCAGACTAAAATTCCTGCCACAGGAGTGTGAGAATCATATCTGAAACACCCATGTGAAAAACAGACAGAAGCAGGCAGGTAGTATTACCCTAGCCTAATCTGTCTTCAGCAGATACAGACAGAATGCTCATTGGCAACCCAGCATAGCAGTCTGGCCACCTTCAGTAAGAAGTCTTGTTTCAGGGAAAAGAAATGGTCAGGTGGAGTAAATCACCATGAAACCCAAATATATGAGCTCAGTCTCAACCTAGTCACATGGTGAAAGAGAAAGAGAAGCTGAATACCCTCAAATTAGCCTCTCACTGATAAACATGTGCATTGGTACATACGTAGTAGTACATGGACACACACACACACACACACACACACACACACACACACACACACACACACGGTTCCAACAGAGCTCCAACCCAGGAACAAAGATTTGATACACATTCAGAATACTTCTTCACATGACTCCCTATCTGTTTGATCATATGCATTGCTGTTTCCTCACTGTAGTCTATGGCTATTTGTTAAAAGTGAGTTAGGATGTGGTCATGGACTTGTGTGCATTGCTGTACACACTACTGAATATATTTGTAGTTACATCTGTAGCCAGACTATTGATGAATATTAAAACAATTTGCTTTCAGACTTTTAATTTTCAATAATATAGCTCTATCAACATGATACAACCTATTATCAACCAAGAAGTGAATCTCAATGTGAAGTTATCTATGTTAGGTTGGCCTAATTGTTTTAATTAAATTAACTGAATAGAGAAATTGAGCTGAGCAAAAGCAGGCAAGCAAGTGAGTATATATGCATTTGTTTCTTTCTACTTTTGACTATGGTTATTACAGGACACACTTCAAGTTCCTTCGGTTGACTTCCCTCAATGATGGAATGTAATCTAGAGTTGTAAGGAAAATAAGTCCTTCTTTACCATGAATTTTGGGTGTTTCTGCCAAGAACTTTTTGGAAAAGTATACAGGTACAACGAATCAATGTCAGAGCATCCATTTGAGAATAACTTTTTGTTTTTCCTGTTTTACACTATGACTACTTATATTTAATTATTGTTCTATGAGAAAATATTCTCAGATATGATGGCACATGAAAAACAAGTTGGGAATCTAATTCAGTTAATAGAGTGATTGCCTAACATGCGTGAGGTCCTAGTTTCTAATCATAGCAAAGAATAAAAAAGTTATCACGGTGGTTCGTGCTAATAATGCCAGGATCAGGAGATAGGAGAAGGGCAAGGTCTATTTGAGAGCCTGTGTCAAAGCAAAATGCAATATAATAAAAGATAACCTAGGAGTAAACAAAAATACAGAAAACAATGGTATCCATGGCTTCTGGTTGCTTCCTGGAAATTTTGGATACTAGACAACAATGGAAAGATATCCTCAAAATATTTTGATGATTATTTTTAGGTCTCAAACTTAGAACAAATGGCTAGCTGAGCTGGTTATTAACATATCACAGTAGACACTGGTTCTTCCAGCATCCTTCAGTTCCTGGGCTGGAAAAGTAGAAGGTAGGGGGCAGGAAGAGGCTAAGGGATGCTAGGAAAACCTAGAAGCTCGCAGCCAACACCCAGTTTTGGTAAATTAAATAAGCACCTCAGTTATTGGTCCAGGGTTTGATACTTAAAAATTATAAAATTCAAGAATAGTGGTAATAGCAAAGCAATGGGATTCTCATAAAACGGGATGGGAAGAATCAGAGAACACAGGCAGTTGGCTGCCTGCCACATGGCAACTAGGATGTCTATGTGATTCCCATAACATATGTAAGAAAAAAAAGCAAACAAACAAAATATATGTAGCAACGAGCCTTGTATTTTAAGAACTGAGAGAAGTGAAGACATGTGGATCCAACAAGTATTGCCTGATAGGTGCATCCCAGGCTAAATGAGAGAAAATTTTTCACCAGAACAATACAGAAACCAGTTTTCTGCCCACTTGCCTCTGTATAAACTAGTGATGTGACCACACCAAGATCTCATTAAGGCGAAAGGTTTTATTGTAGATTAGAGGGGAAAAATGGTCAAAGGCATCAATAAGACTTCAGAGCAGGAAGAGAATGTAGTAGGCTGAACACAGTCAGCACACTGGAATTTACCATGAGAAAAGAGAGATATGAGAGAGTAAAACAGCACTAAGAGAAAGGGGCAAGAGAGAGAATGGCAAAAATAACAGGGTTTTAAAAACATGACATGCACACACACACATGCATGTGCGCGCGCGCGCGCGCACACACACACACACACACACACACACAGAAAGAAATTATAAAGTTTTGTGGTTTGAGTGCTACCAAGGTGGAATGTCTTCAATACCTGGGCATGGTGTTTCTAAATGAAGTTGTTAGGCCAGGGACAAGCCATCCTTTTTGGATAGAGGCTATTGCCCTGTACAACTTGACTCAATTCCTCATGACCTAGGCTATTAAAGAACATTGAGAAGCCACTTCTTCATCAATGCATCTAACACGCTGAGCCATACTCCTAAACAGCACCTAATACCTATTTCATATTGAAAAGGTATGATAGTCCTGTTTAATAAAAAAAGTTGTATTTATAGTCATGTGTATGTTTGTTTGTGTGTGGAAGTATGATCATGTGAATATGAGTGCCCTTGGAGCCCAGAAGGAACATCGGTGAATGAAAATGTGCTGCTCCTAAGTATAGTTGGAGAGAACGTTTGATTGTAGATATGAGGGAGAGAGCAGCCAGAGACATCTGGAAGAGTCCAGAGTGAACATGGCCAGCAGAACACACCGATCCATGAGTAGAGAGAAGGGAATATTGAGAGAGGAAGAGAGGAGGTCAAGATAACCAGGAGAGCACAAGGGAACCAAGAGAACCAAGAGTGAAATAAAAAAAGAGCATGTAGACATAATGGCTGGCTTATATCGGATCAGAAGCTGGGGGGTAGGGAGGCAAAGATCAAATGGTAGGATGGAGAGATTTTTACATAGGAGGAGGGGCAAAACATGCTAAGAGGAGCTGCAGATACAGAGTGAGACCTTCTCTGAGTTTCTTTGAGACTAATCAATAAAATTCTCTAGAATTTGATCTATAGATTGTGAGCCACCTAATGTGAGTACTGGAAATTGAAATTAGGGGTTTTTTGAAATTTTATTTTTTTATTAGATATTTTTTATTTACATTTCAAATGTTATTCCCTTTCCCAAAGCACTATATATAGTAATCACTTGGCCACCTTTCTAGTCTCTGTTTTTCTAGTGTTGGGTATGGAACCTAGGGCCAATGCTTTAGGCAAGAGTTAAAATACTTTCATGCCTCCCTTTCCTTCTGTGCTTTCTAAAGATATTTTCCTTGAATAGAGGAAGCCATGGCCACATATTTGATGGTTAGTTTTTGAAATATTTTATTATGTTTTATAGAGGATGTCTTTTTTAAAAAAAATGTATTATTGGGACTGGAGAGACATGTATCCTTTGTTCAACATAAAAACCTGAATTCAATCCTCCAACCACGTGTTTAAAAACAGTGGTGGCATGATTCACAGTTGTAATCCCAGCAGTATGGAGGCAAATGCAGATGAATCCTAGGGGCCAGTGGTCAAAAAGATGTGATAGTAGTTCTAATTGTCAGCTTGACACAATATTTAATTATCTAGGAGATGAAAAATTATTTAGATAGGGTTGGCCTGTGAACATGCCTATGAGGAATTGAATTGTCTTCTTTAATGTGAGAAGGGCAAGTTTGTTGTGTCTCATACAATGCCTTTGGATTGGGGCTTGAGAATGTCTGAGAGGGAAAAGATAGCTGCGGACTTAGAAGCAAGTAGTATTTAAATCATTCTATTAGGTCTCAGGTAGGCCATATGTACGAAAATGAGCTCAAATTGAATTATAGAATACATTCTGGCCATTATGTAAAAGTCAGCTTTCCTAAGGAACTTGGGAAACCAATTCCCATCTGCCATAGGAGACATTGCCCTCATCGCTGGCAGAAGAGACATCATACTGAAGCCTCTAGGCTCTCTCAATATCAAAAGTACTTTTCCCATATTTCAAAGTCTATGCTACCATACTGCCCACCCTCAATCCCTCTTCTTTATAATCCACATGATAACTATCTGTCTGTCTGACTGTCTGTCTATCATCTCTATCACACACATACTCT
The DNA here is from genome assembly GCF_021556685.1 of Rattus norvegicus. Classification (NCBI taxonomy): domain Eukaryota; kingdom Metazoa; phylum Chordata; class Mammalia; order Rodentia; family Muridae; genus Rattus; species Rattus norvegicus. The sequence goes on along the minus strand of NC_141541.1, from coordinate 22,605,860 downwards.
CTCTCTCTCTCTCTCTCTCTCTCTCTCTCTCTCTCTCTGCTCTATTCTCTATGTCTTGAAATCTTCATTATGTTCTATTTCCCTAGCTGTGGTCATGTCCCATCTGTTTAATTTTCTGTCTAGACTATTTCCGAAGCCTCTAGATGTATTCTCTCTCTTATTCACAACAAAAATCTTTCCTCCCGAAAACTCCTCCATTTCTGGTGAGAGTGCAAACTTGTACAACCACTCTGAAAATCATTTTGGCAGTTTCTCAAAAAATTAGGAAGACCTAAGCTATACCATTCCTGGGCATATACCCAAGAGATGCTTTATCATACCACAGGGACACTTGTTCACCTATGTTCAAAGCAACTCCACTAATAATAGCCAGAAACTGGAAGCAACTAAGATGACTGTCAACTAAAGATTGGATAAAGAAAATGTGGTTCATTTATGCAATGGAAAACTTCTTAGCTGTTAAAAACAAGGACATCATAAAACTTGTAGGAAAATGGATGGAACTAGGAAATAGTACACCTACTTGTAGGCAAAGAGATAGACATCATTTTGTATGGTCAGGTAATCCATACCAAAAGGACATGTGTAGTATGTACCCATTTATAAGTGGATATTAGCCATAAAGTACATAATACCCACACTACAATTCACAGACACAACGAAGCTAAATAAGGAGGGCCCAAGAGAGGATACTTGAATCTCACACAGAAGGGGAAATAGTCACCAGCGGTGGATAGATGGGGGAGGGAACAGGTGAGTCGATGGGAATCCTGTGTAGGGAGAGTTAGGAAGTACTCAGTGGGATCTCCCCCTTCTCAGAGAAGGGGAGGAGGAGAAAGAGGAGGGGTTACGTGTGGGTGGGACTGGGAAAGGTGGGGCTGTGATTGGGACCAAAAGTGAAGAAATAAATTAATTAATGAAGAAAACAAACAAACAAAAAACTTCCCTCTGTTATTGCAGTCATCATGTAGGCATTTTCTTCACTGTGCCCCCTTGCAACCACTAATGTTCTCTTAACTTTTTACTATAGCGTAATGTGACCTGTTGTCTCAAACTTTTGCTGCTTTGATTCCACTCAGTAATTGTATATAACCTGAAATTTTGAGCCAAGTAAGCCCTTTCTTCCCTAAATTGCTTTTGTCAGGGAATGTTATCACAGAAGCAGAAATGAAACTAAGATACCAGCTTGGCTACTTTTTCAGATTCAGGCCAGATAAAGACCTTATTTCAGAAAAATAGAAATGAAGTAAATTCATACAGCTCCTGACTTCCTGCCTGAGGAATTACTTTTGAGGTTGTCCTTGAACTCTATGTGCAAAGCATACATGGACCCACACCCTCATACATTAACACACATATTTAAGTGGAAACACACACACACACATGAGAACACACAAATTAATCCACTATATAGCTTGATTTATGCTGAGTATTTTTTTCATTAATTTATTTATTCACTTTATATCCAAGTCACAGACCATCTTTCCCCTCTCCTCTCCCAGTTCCACCCTCACAAATACCTACTCCTATTTCCCCCTCTCTTTCTCCTCAGAAAAAGGAAAGCTTCCTAGGGTCTCTCACTGTTCTAGGACATCACATCACAGCAGAAATTTGTGTGTCATCTTTCATTGAGGCCCAAACAGGCAGTCCAGCTAGGGAAAGGGTATTCAATGGCAGGCAACAGAGTCAGAAATAGCCCCTGCTCCAAATGTTAGAGGTCACGATGAAGACCAAGCTGCAAATGTGTACAGGGTCTATGAACAGCCCCTTTGAGTTCTTTAGTTGGTTTTTCAGTCTCTGTGAGTCCCCAAGGTCCCAGATGAGTTAACTCTGTATGTAGGTCTTCTTTTGGTGTCCTTCATTCTCCTGGCTTTCTCAATTCTATCTCCCACTCTTTCACATGACTCCCTGACCCTTACCTGGTGTTGGCTGTGGATCTCTGCATCTGTTCTCATCAGCTGTTGGATAAAGCCTCTCAGGAGGCATTTATGCTAGGCTCCTGTCTGTAAGCATAGCAGAATATCACTAATAGTGTCAGAGTTTGGATCTCTCCCATGGGATGGGTCTCAAGTCAGGTAAGTCATTGGTTAGCCATTCCCTCAATCTCTATCCATCTTTATCCCTGCATATCTTTTATGCAGGACAATTCTGGGTGGATGGTTTTGTGAGTGAATTGATGTATCCCTAACTCCACTGAGAATCCTACCTAGCTACAGGAAGTGGTCACTTCAGCCTCCATAGCCCTGGCTGGTGTGAGTCTCAGCTAGGCTAGGGGTCACCTTAGTAAACTCCTGGGAGTTTTCCCTATCCCATGTTTCTGGCTAATCTCAAAGATGCCCTCACGGAATCCCATTCTCTCTCCCATGTCCCTCTCCCCACACCTGAGCCCTAACCATCTCCTCCTCCTCAGACCATCTCCCATCCAATCCCCTCTATTTGTCCATCTTCAATGTCTATTTTTTCCCCATCTGCATCAGATTCAAGCTTCATCCGTTGGGCCCTCATTATTTAGTTTCTTTGTGTCTGGGGATGGCTGCACGGTTATCCTGTACTTTGTGGCTAATGTTCACTTATCAGTGGATATACCATTCACATCTTTCTATTTTTGGCTTACGTTTTTCCAGATGATATTTTCTAGTTTCAATCATTTGCATGAAAATTTCATAGTGTCTATATTTTTAATAGCTAAGTAGTATTCTGTTGTGTAACTGTGCCACATTTTCTTTATCCATTCTTCAGTTGAGGGACATTTAGGTTGCTTCCAGTTTCTGGATATTTCTAATAAAGCTGCTACAAACATAGTTGAGTAAGGATCCTTGTATTACACTGAGGCATCTTTTGGGAATATTCCCAGGAGTTTGGTATATCTGGCTGTTGAGGTAGAACTATTTCCAATTTTCTACAAAACTGCCAAATTGGTTTCCAAAGTGTTTGTACAAATTTGCACTCTCATCAGCAATAAATGAGTCTTTCTCTTATTCCACATCCTTGCCAGCATGTGCTATCACTTGAGTGTTTGATCTTAGCCATTCTGACAGGAGTAAGATGAAATTCCAGACTTGTTTTGATTTGCATTTTCCTGATGACTAAGGACTTGGAACATTTCTTTTAGTGGTACTTGGCCATTAGAGATCCCTTTTCTGAGAGGTCTCTGTTTAGATTCTGGGAATCTTAAAGTAAGAGAATGTGATTTAATTAATCACTCCAAGAGTCCTGTAAGTCTGATCTTGATTATTTATTTCTTTGGGAATGATACAGCTATAAAATAAAAAGTGGTGTGCTCAGTGACACAGTGTGTGTAGTAAGTAGTTTTTGTGCAGACTCTAGTTAGACTATGATTGAGTGTATGTTGCCCTTTGGAACATTCTGGTGGGGAATGAGCACTTGACTAAAAGTGGTTGTGTGGGTGTGAACTGTAGATCTGAGAGTGGTGAGTCATAATGTGAGTCACTGTACCACAGATGATTAGTATTAATGACATGGGAGTTTGCTCTCTACATTCTCTTCTTCAGAGATGCTGGTCCCCTGATTTTCAAGAATGAGAACAACTTGAGTCCCAGTGACCCTGAACAGCTGAGAGCTATTTTTGCAAAATCTGGGTGTTGGCCTCAGTTTTGGCATAATCAAAGTCACTTTTGTTTACTCGAAACCCAACAATGCAAAAAACAATTGTACTTATTCCACACCTTAACTTTTCTTCCACCTGATGCTTCCAAACATTTTCTTTGACGGGGAGGGTTGATGGGGCTACACATGAAGAAGATAGATGACTGAGCAGATATAGGTACATATTGCCAAGCCTGATTACCTGAGTATGATACACAGTACCCACACAATAAACAGAATAACAATTCCTGAAAGCTGTGGTATATGTTCCACATGTGCTCTTTGGCATGTGAATGTGTGGGAATGTACACACATACACACACACACACACAGACACACACACACAGAGTGAGACAGAGAGAGAGAGAGAGAGCAAGAGAGAGAGAGAGAGAGACAGAGAGAGAGAGACAGAGAGAGAGAGAAATGTAATTTTAAAATAAAAATGATTGTTTCAGTTTATTTTAAAAATCTACTTTTCTTTAGGATCTTTGGATGTTCCTAGCATTCTGAATATTGTAAACCCATCTATGGAGTGCATACTTATAAAGTAAACCTTTGATAGCTTATTATTATATATCTATTAAAATTTTAAAAAATATTTTTAGGGCCTATGATTGAAGCATCATCAGGAGAGTTGTTACTAAGCTTGCACAGAGTCCCAAGTTCCATACCCAGTACCGTATAAGTTAGATGTATTGCTATAAAGCTGTGATCTCAGGTTTCTGTAGGTGGAAGTAGGAATAGCAGTAATTGAAGTAATACATAGCAAGTTCAAGACCAGCTTATCTACATGACACCCTCTTTCTCACAAAATATTTATTAAAGATGTTGTTATAAGGCTAAACATGTTTGCAAAATCCTTCAATCCAGGAGGCACTGACACACAGTACGGGATCGCAAGTATCTCAGGCCAGTTTAAAGTTCACTATGGGGCAAAAGATAATATGAGTTTTCTGATGTTCCTGCCTCTACTTCAAGTGATGATATTATAAGCATGTGCTGCCATGTCTGTTTTATGTAATGTAGGAACAGAACATAACCTTTCATGTATCATAAGCAAGTATTTTACTACTGATCTCCATTCGAGCCCTTCCTTGAGATTTATTCATTTTGTTTTGGTCTTTTGTTTTGTTTCTTTTTGTTGTTGTTGGTTTTTGTTTGGTTTTAAAGAGTGCTTCTTACTATGGAGTCCCAGGCATCATGGCACTCACTATGTGTCTTAGGCTTAGTCAGAACTCATGGTTCTTATCCTGCCTCAGATTTGTGAACACTGGAATTACAGGAATACACAGCCATGCCTAGCTGGGGTATCCGCTTTTAAATGAAGGTAAGGGTCATTAAAAACAGGAGGTGATAGCGATAATTAGAACAATGGTAGGTAGTGTTGAACCCTGAAGAGATTGTGCCCTGAGTACACTGTGTTAATGTTCTCTCTAGACTATTGCAATAGAGAGGAATGAATACAACATTCATGTACATCTGCACATTCAACCACTATGTAGTGAATGTATTCATTTCAAAACAAATCATGCCTGCACTGGACATATACAGACTCTTATCCCTACTCTCTAAAGGGTGCAGTTATCATATTATTAAAAAAATTTTCATTGCTTCTAATCTATGGGAAGATATATGTGATCAAAGGCAAATAATATGCTATTTTATATGAGGAACCTGAGCTCTACTTTTTACTGTCTGCAGAACTTTCTGGAATTCATATTTGTGTTTACCAAAAAAAGACTGACTATATTGTATATGGAGAGGAAATTTTTTTGACATTGTTACTTTAGAGTTTCAGCTACAAATATACCAATTAAATGTGTTTCTTCCATGTTATAAGCTCTATTTCTTTTTTAGCTTTTTGCGTGTTCCTGTTATCATGTTTGTGAATGTGAGAGTGGGTACCCCTCAAAGCCACAAGAAGGTATAGGTCCCATAAATAAAGATGGTTTTATAGGCAGCTATAAGCCCCCAGAAATGGGATGCTAGGAACTGAAATCAGGTACACAGGAGGAGCAGCAAAGTACTCTTAACCACTGAGCCATCTTCTACATCCATACAACCCCAATTAAAATACAAGCAACAACAACAACAATAACAACAGCAATATCATCATCATCATCATCATCATCATCATCATCATCATCATCATCATCATCATCCATGATTCTTACGAGGATTAAGCAACCTGGTAAAAAGTAAATTAAAACTACAAAACAGAGCTGATGAGATTGGCTCACAAAGATAAAGGTATTTCTGTCAAAAGATAGATGAACAAAGTTTAATCCTTAGGTCTTATATGATGGAAGAAGACAGGTAATCACAAAGTTATCCTATGACTTTCACATAGGATATGTACACACTCACAATAAATAACAAATATATAAATTAATGGAATTTTTTTAAATAACAAAATTAAAACAAGGGGACAAATGAGGGTATCAGACAAGTCGAAAGCTGATTGTTCTTAAAACCCAAGCTTGGCTTTGTCCACTTTGCCTAAAGCAGTTGCCATGGGAAAAATAGACTCACCCTGTTTTTACGAGGGTCTTCAGGAAACCCAGCACACTTTCCACAGCAAACTTATTTCTGTGAAAAGGTGCAATATTGTAACTGATTCAAACAGCCACAAGGAACAGCCAGTCCCACTACATTTTACACCACCCTACCACCTCAGAGGAAATACTGTTCTTCAAGCTGGATGGTCAGAACTGAAACTTACATTCTTAAGTGAACTGAAAAACAACAACAACAACAGTTTAAGAGAAACACAATTGTTATTTTAAAGAACAGGATAAAACTTATGCAGTGACAGTAGACAAATGTTGTCAAGTCTACTTTTGAGACTCCACTACATAAAGAGCTAAAATAATTCCCTACCATTACCTGGGAAGAGGAAACTAAAGACAAAGGAGGTACAGGCTCTAGCTGACCTTGGAAGTCTCTAATATTTTTGAGGTAAAAATAACTTTGAAAGGAAAAAAGCACATTTCTCTAAAGTTTTGAATAAGGAACAAAAAAGACAGAGTATAAGGACTCATCTGTAACAAAGTAGATCTGTTTCTGAACATCACCTACGTCTGAACCTTGGGCCCAGGAGCAAGAAGAGAAGGAATGGGCAACAGAATGTAATTGCAGCTGGGAACTTCCTTCATCTCAGCTTGCTGGGGAAACAATGCCAACCATGAAACCATGAGCTTCCCCATTTCTCAACTATGTGCCTAAGATATTAACATTTGTGTGCTTTTATGTGTCCCATCCTTGTGGTTTTCTTGGCATGCAGTCTGGTATTGCCTTGCACGAGGAACTGTACTTTGCAAATGTTTAGTTTTAAAAATCCTTTCTTCTCCTTCACGTTCACAGCATTGCAATGTCCACTGAAACCATTAATTCTTTAGGGACTGACGTTTGTGTGCGTGTGTGTGTGTGTGTGTGTGTGTGTGTGTGTGTGTGTGTGTGTGTGTGTGTGTGTGTATGTGTTAACAAAGTCCATGTAATGAGTAGTAGATGAACCTCTGTTAGCAGAATACTTGAGTGGCATGCATAGTTCAGTCCCCAGCACTATATACAAGGTATGATTGCTCACATCTATAATCGTAGTGTTTGGGAGGTAGAGGTAGGATGAGCTGAACTTCAAGAACTAGGATACTTAGATACTTAGAATGTTTGAAGCTAGATTGGGCTATGTGAAATCTTTTCACAGAAAAAGAAATGAAAGAAAAGGAAAGAAGGTGAAGAGAGGAAAGACAGAGAAGGGAGAGGAAGAGAAGTGATTGAGGAAGACACTCAATATTGACTTCTTATCTTTACTTTCACACACACACACACACACACACACGTTTGTGTACATGTACCTGCATGCATAAGTGCATGTAGCACATACAAAATTAACATATGAATGAAGCCAATCAAAAAGAGAAACACTGGAAACCCATCTACATCAAGGCTGATATGTAACATAGCATGCATAGAGAAAATGCACGTTTTGGGATTGAATCAAAATCTGTGATATTAGAATGTAAAAATACTAATGGTTTGTACAGAGTTGTACAGGCATAAAAGCCTAGAACTCCCAGTATGAGCTGTCCAGATTTGGATGTCTACCTATAGTACACTGAGCCTCTCCAACATCGTGGATTCCAGCGTTGTTTAGTATTAATTCTTTCTCTCTTTAATAGCAGTAAGGGAGGGGGTAAAGTCATAGCTTCATTCTGTTACCGTCAACAGCTTGGGGAGTACTTTTAGAAACTTTGATGCAAGACAGTTTGGGATTTGAAACTTGAGTGCAGAAAAGAAATTCAAGACAAGTCAGCATGGAAGAGTCAGTGCTTTTTATCAAAGTTTATTTCTCTCTGATAAAGTAAAACTCGGGGTCAAATAGGGTTGCACCAGGATTTAGGGTATGTGTAATTTAATGGGGCTTTCTGGTAAGATTCATAGAGAATTGCAGCTTACAGTTGAGAAGTAAGAAATGCCTTAAACACATGTTAATAGTTCTAGAATTATTGCTTCTGAGATGGTGAAAGGCTTCAATTAGGCTGCAAGGTGAGAAACACTCCTCTCTTCTGGTGTCTCCTTATTGTTGATGTTTCTTTATTTTGCCTTATCATGGTCCTGGGTCTCAGTGGGAGATATAGTTTCTATATAGGATCCATGATCTTGAAAGAAAATCATTGAAGCAGCTTATGTTACCCTAACTCCACATCTCCTTTTGTCCTGAGCCTCAAGTTGCATGTTCTTTTTTTTTTTTTTTTTTTTTTTTCGGAGCTGGGGACCGAACCCAGGGCCTTGCGGTTGCTAGGCAAGCGCTCTACCTCTGAGCCAAATCCCCAACCCCTCAAGTTGCATGTAAACAAAAAGTTTCTCCCTTCTTCTGAAAAAGTATTTTAATAAGATATTTTACAGAGTAAAGTGTTCCTCTCTGCTGGGAAAGGGTGTCTTGTGTAATAAACAAACAAACAAACAAACAAATAAGTCATGCCCTGCACCTGGTATGATATGAATTTTAAAATTGTACCCTGCCTTGTTTTGGTACCAGGAGTCATTCTGAGGATCCTGGTTTAAGATATTCACTACCCTCCTAATTGGCTTAATAAGTGTGGTGGTATGTAATTCTCTCTTAGGTTATTTTAATCGTGTTGAACAGTGCTAGCCTAGGAGATGACTGTCACTTAAACTGCAAATTTTACTTTTGCAGTGATGTTGAATCCAAACTTGACTTGAGTCATTATAAGTTCCCCACCAGTAACACCCTGGCCCTTAAGTGAGATAATTCACTGTTACAGTATGAAAGCACTTGCTATCAAACCTGATGGCCTAACTTCAACACTTGGAATCCTCATGAGAAAAGACAAGAACGAACACAAAAGTTGTCCTTAGACTGTGTGTGTGGGGGGGGCTGTAATATATATATATATATATATATATATATATATACATACATATATATATATATATATATATATATATTACAAAAGTGATCACTTAAACATTGAGGCCTTAGTGGACCTCAAATATTATTCTATAAAGTTACTGAAAAGAATGTGGGAGAGAGAAGAAAAAGAAAAATATGTTCCAGCTTAGAGGAACTCCCTTAGGCCATGCTTCTAATAAGCCAATTTCATTCCTCATATCACATTGGCTTATGGCCATGTTTACATGGATTTTCATTCACTGCTAATGTACCTTGGAGAAAGAAATGCAAATAGCAGCCTTTCCAAGGCTGTCATTTCTTACTTTGCCTTTGTTCTCAGTTCCTCAGTTAAGTTTCACCTTTTAGTGTCTCTTTTCATGTTCCATGAAAGATACACAGGCATTCACATCATATCAATGAAAATATCCTTTGAAGGCATTTAGATAGGTCTCTTCAACAATCCAAAGTAAATGGAATAAAACATGCAATTCAATGTAAATTTTATGTGAAAATCAAGATTCAAAGGAGCAGCGGTGCTGTGTATACATGACTCATTCTCCTCTATCTCTCTGTCTCTCTTTCTGTCTCTCTCTCTGTCTCTGTCTCTGTCTCGCTCTTTCTCTCTTTTACTCTCTCTCTGCGTGTGCGTGTGTGTGTGTGTGTGTGTGTGTGTGTGTGTGTTTGTGTGTGTGTGTGTGATGTATTATGACTATACATGAACAGACACTGGGTGCAGGTGTACATATTTGTGACAAAGCAAGAAGTCAATATCATGATTTTTTGGGACAGAGTCTCTTCACTGAATCTGGAGTTGAAGGATTCCCCCTTCCCCAGGACTTGGATTATAGGCAAGTACAGTTGGACCTGGCTTTTACATTGGTTCTGGGGATCAGCCTGAAGTTCTCATACTTACAAAGAAAGCACTTCACCAAATGAGCCATTTCCAGAGGTCAAACTGGGGGATTTTTAGGAGAAAGTTAATGAAGATGTGAACATCCTTTTAGGAGGGTGGCTGGTCACAAAATATGACTGCATGGTCATAAAGATGAGAAACTTTATAACTTTATAAGATATGTTTCTAAAAATTCTTCTGTGTATCCACATGTTTTCAGAGATGAAGAGGATCGTTTAAAAATATAAAAAGGATATAATAATCTGGAAATAGTTTGACCTCTGTCTTAGCTAGGGTTACTATTGCTGCAATGAAATACCATGACCAAAAAGCAAGTTGGGAAAGAAGAGGTTTATATGGTCGTACTTTCATATCACTGTTCATCATTCAGGAAAGTCAGAACAGGAACTGAAACAGGGTATAAACCTGGAGGCAGTGGATAACTCGGAAGCAGTTGAGGAGTGCTGCTTACTATTGTCTTGCTCCTCACAATTGGCTCAGGTTATTTTCTTATAGAAGCCAGGACCACCAGCTTAGGCTCAACCACAATGTGCTGAGCTCTCCTCATCAATCACCAATTTAAAAAATGCTCCACAGGTCTGCCTACAGCCCAATCTTATGAAGTCATATTCTCGATTGAGGCTCCCTCCTCTCTGATAACTTCTACTTTGTGTCAAGCTTATATAAAAACTAGGCAGGATAAATCCCTAGAGTCAATGTCTGATAAGCTCAGTCCCAATACAATGATATTGAAAGGTGGTGCGAACATCAATGCATTGTGGTGGGAGGTCCCATAAATAACAACTGGTGTGTTGTTATTTAAAGTGGGACCTTGAGCAAGTCTCCAAGAGCTCAGGATATGAGAGCTTTGGCAGCTCTAAGACAGCTAGATTTCTCTGGCTTGCTGTCTAGACATAATCTTTTATAAGGTCGATGATCTTTAACCTACCCTGAATGTGTCACCCCATGATGTATGTCCACGCCTTTACCTTTCTAAACTTCTCAACCTGTGATATATCATTGTCTTTCTGCTCTCTGAAAATGTATCTTTCCAGACACTCTGATGACTCATGTTCTATGTGATGTATTCTTCCACTTTTTTTGCCTCCTTTCTAACAGAAAATTATCCAACAGCTTTTTCTATCACACTTATCTACCCCACAGTCAGCTCAGTTGATGCAGGCATTCTATCCTTGATATGCTTTAACTATCTCTAAATGACCTCTTTACAAACTACCTCGATGGTTCTCTACTAATACAAAAGTGTATTGAATGATGCTCTCATAACACGCTGAAGGGAAGAACAGGTAGAATTTTGAGGATGATCTTCTTACTACATATAAAAATATTAAGACACAATAGTCAGTGTTAGTACATCCTGTATTTCATTAATATTGGGACTAACCATTTTTTGTTGATTATAGACTCAGAGATTGATGTAATAAATTGCTGGCAGGGCTATAAATAGACTTCAGATTGTCAATTAACTTCCTGAATATTAAATGATGTATTAGGGACTGTGTACATCAATCCCCCCTAAAATTTAAGAATTAAGTTGATTCTCAAGTAGATATTGGCAACATTATACAATTCTGCTGTAGCTTATTTAAATTTATTCCCCAGATTAGTTGAAGGCTAGGATTAACCAAAGTTGATAGAGTGCTTGCCCAGCATACAGAACGCCTTGTATTCATTTCCTAACACAAGTACTTGTGTTGTATACATGTTGTTAGGCATGAAAAAAAATTATTCCCACTATGCCTGATTAAGCAAGCTTTATTTACATGAGCATGAGGGACTAGTCAAATGCCTGTCTCACTCTAAACAAATTTTAGAAAGCAGCCCCTCACTGGCTTTTGACATCACTTTAATGGGGAAGGATTATGGTAGAGAGAATATTATCAAGACAATTGCCTGTTAGCACCTGGACAGAAGAGTGGGAAGACTTAGGGGTAAGGCTGCCTGTGAGCTAGACAAGTGTGATAGAAAACAGCTACTGGGATATTTGACTCTTAGAAAGGAGGCAATAAAAATAACTGGAAGAATACATCATGCAGAAGGGGAAATATCAAAATATCTGGAAAGACACGTTTTTCAGAAGGCAAAAGGACAATCATTTTTTTCAGAGGTTCAGGAGTTTAGCAAGGCAAAAACCATCATGGGGTTACAAGTTCAGTGTAGGTTGAAAACTGTAGTTGGCAGGCTATATTAGGCCTAGGAAACAAACTTATTCTTGTGAATTATGACAAATAAATAAACATATCGAATAATGTGGCTTCTCAACAGCATTGTGCTGCCTTAACAACAATGCAGTCTCTGTTTTGGTTTTACAAAACCTATAATACCAGCACTCAGTACTTGAAGGCAGGAAGATTAGGAGTTCAAGGTCACCCTCTGCTAGGCTACTGTGCCTCTTGGAAGACTTTTTGTTTGTTTGTTTGTTTGTTTGTTTACAATTCAAATATTGTCCCCCTTCCCTTTTTCCCTTCTGCAAGCTCCCTATCCCATAACCCCTTCCGGCCCTCCAGTATGAAGATACTCCCCCACCCACCCCCTCCCTCCTTACCACCCTAGCATCCCCCTATGCTGGGACTTTGAGCCTCCACAAAACCAAGGGCCTCTCCTCCCATTGATACTAGATACAGCAATCATCTCTTACATCTGTACCTGGACCCATGGGGTTCCTCTATCTTTGGTTGGTGATTTAGTCCCTGGTAGCCCTAGGGATCCAGTTAGTTGATATTGTTGTTCTTCCTATGGGCTTGCAAACACCTTCATCTCCTACAGTCCTGCCCCTAACTCATCCGTTAGGGTTCCTGTGGTCAGCCCAATGGTTGGTTGCAAACTGCACATCTGCATTGGTCAGGTTCTGTTAGAGATTCTGGGGGTGGGGGGTGGGGGTAGGGCAGTATAACCGGTTCCTGTCAGCAAGTGCTTATGAGCATCACCAATAGTGTCTGGATTTTGTGTCTGCAGATGGGATGAATTCCTAGGTGCGGCAGTTATTGCAACACCATAGGAAGAACAATGTCAACCAGTCACACCCCTCCAGACCTCTCAGGGACTAAATCACCAACCAAAGACATAGAGGGAGCTATGGCTCCAGACACTTACATAGCAGAGGATGGCATTATCTGGCATAAATAGGAGAAGGCCTTGGCCCTGTGAAAGATCATTTCCCCAGTGTAAGGGAATGCCAGGGTGGTGAGGTGGAAGCAGGGGGAAAGGAGATGGGAGGGGGGAACTGGAACCGGGAAAGGGAATAACATTTGAAATGTAAGTACATAAAATATCCAATAAAATGTGCCATATATATACATATATATATGTATATATATATGAACAAATATATTTCCATATATTTAAATAATGTATGTAATATATAAATATATATAGAAATCTAAAAAGAGACATTTGTAATATCTAAAATTGCTGCTGTTTGTAATACCTGGAAAGGGAGAAAGAATACCATTGACATATAATAGAAATAATCTAATGGGTGGATACTATTTAAACATCCTGCATACATAAAAAGCCTCTGAGAGCCTAGATTAACTGGTCTAAAATATTACTACAAAAATAAATAGTCTATATGGAAAACAGTATAAATATACACAAAGGCATTGAAGTATGGTGAATAAATATTTACTCTCGGTGTTTACATAATACTTCATTTTAAAGGCATAAAATAAACCTAAGTGACCACCAACAGATTAATGGAAAATGAAAATATTGAATACAGACGAAATGGAGTGGTTTTCAGACAATTTAAAATAAAAAGAAAAGAAAAGAGGAACCAGAGAGACTGTCAGTAAAGATGCTTTGGGTAAAACCTGACAATCTCAATGCTGTCCTCTGACTTCTACAGAATGTTTTGGGGTATTCAAACTTCCACCATTACACAATAAAAAAATATAAAAATTAAAAAATGAAATCCTATCATGTATATCAAAGTGTTAAATATGCATGTATATGTCAAGCCCAGAGACCAACCTCAGATATCAGTTCATCTTATTAATCTTATTTTTGATACTGAATTTTATTCAGCATTTTTATTTAAAATTCTTATTTTATGTATGTGACGGCTTTGCCTGCATGTGTATAGGTAAAATTATAAATTGCTGAATTTGTTTATCATTTTTAGAGGATTTTTTTGTAGAATTTGCACGATTTCTAATTTACAAAGTATCTTGTTATCTGTAAATAGATAATTCATTGGCTATTTATATTCCTTATTTTCCTTGTCATGTCTTATTGTTTCAGGAAGTACTCTGAGCACAATATTGAGCAGTAGAAGAGACTTCCATGTCAGACTTTCTTATTGGCCTGGTGCTTGCAAATTAGGATAGATTTGTTGGCAAGAAAACTCCAATTTTTCTCCTGGTACTCCCTCCCTAATACCGGGATTCTGGACATGCATGGCCATGCCTGGCTTTTTCCTGAAACTCAGGTCCCTCTGCTTGCATGTCTAGTGCCTTTATCAATTGAGCCATTTCCTCAGTCCCTTCACATGAATTTTAACAAAGTGTTTCTTTATGGATAAAAGGGAGATATTACCATTTTACAATACTGACAAGAAATACCAGAAAGACTGAGAAGAATCAGGGTGAGTAAAGGATATACCCAGGTCACTCAATAACTGAAGAACTAGGTATGGTCCATTGTTATTTCTGCATCTAGGATTGAGCTGGCCCTTTGTTTACAATGATGGATATTTGTCATATAAAGATTTGTTAGGGAATGCACCAAATGAAACTCATTTGTGCTCTAATTTTTTTAAATTTCTGAAAAAATTGTATGGTATTTCCTTTTTCTCTTCTCTGCAGGAGGAATTGCACACTTGGACACTGGTACTACGCTAGGCCCCTTTACAACCACAGGAATCTTGCAAGACAATCACGTACCCACGACTCAGCCTCTTACACAGGGAATGTACCATGAGTTGCCTAGCTACTCTGAAAGACCACCAAGGAAATTCTCACTGCTCCAAGTGGGAAACATGAATGGCTCATCTGTGGATGCCAGAAAGCAGAGGGACCAGAACAAGCTCATCAGAAAGTCAGAATCCAGTCCAGATCCTTCAAAGTCAACTCAAAAGCCAGTAGTCCTTATGAAGCCCAGGAAGCCAGGCACTAGAGGCCAAGGATGGGATCCAGGAGGCCAGAGACTCTCAGAGCATCCTTTTCCACACGGCCAGCCATACTCAGGATACTCAAGGACACGACTCTGGCAAGATTCCCACCCCAGGACCAGACGTAGTAAGTGATTGTATTTTACTTTTTTCAAGTAGACTCTCTATATATATACCTATTGTATTCCCTTTGGATTTTATTTTATTTAAAATTGGTTTTAGCCCAAATTTATTTATTATAGAATTTACAATTTTAACCAGTTGGTTTTTTTTTTTTTGCTTTCTTTTCTTCCTCTTAAAAAAATGTCACCATTCAAAGTATCAGATATCCTTATGTCATTTTCATACATGCTTAGTTTTAGTTAACTCTCCCCTCCACTTCTCGCATCTCCCTGAACCCCCCCCCATTTGACCTCCTTTTATTTTTATATAACATGTTCTATTTTGTCCCCTACCTTTCTTCTTTAAAATCCCTTTTACCATTTCTTATGGGCCCCTTTCCAGTTTCCTGGCAACAATGAACAATCCTCCACAAACTTACATAAATTGAAATTAGAACTTAAGATGCACATTTGAGAAAGAATATAGAGTATTTGGTTTTATGAAACTGGGTGGACCCATTAATATTTTCCTGTTCCATATGTTTTCTTCAATTTTCATATATTTTGTGGTGAATAAAATTTCATTGTGTATGTACTATTTTATTGTCCATTCATCAATTGTTAGACATTTAGGCTGATTCCATTTCCTAGCTATTATAATGCAATAACAGTAAACATAGATTATTATTATATTAGCAATATAAAATAATCTGTTTATTGGACATTTTCATTACCCTTTCGTGTATACCTTTTACATATTCTCATGGTTATTTTTCTCTTTACAAATAGTTTACTTTTTAATTTTAAGTCTTTTTTTAAAATCTAGATTTTTTATATGAAAGAAAACATGCTGTATTTGTGATTCTGAATGTGCCTTTTTTATTTAAAATGATGAGCTTCATTTTCCTACCAATCCCATATAATTACATCAGTCTGATATTTTGAAGTAGATTAGTAAATGGCTTCATGATGGAAAAATTCTAAGAGATGTGCCTTTTCTTTCATTGTGTGATGATCATAGTGCACACTTACATACTACTCGTGAGTATAGATGAATTACATGTGGCTATTCTTTTTCTTTTGAGATACTGATATGGGAAGTTTAGGGGTCTCTTTGATATCAATGTAGGCCTTTACTATTACTTGAGAAAAGCTGTAATTCAGGAGTTAGAGACTAGGATGTTCATGGTTACACAAAATGCTCAAATCAGTAAAATTTATGAATTATTGATGGTAAATTTTAGAGTTCATAGGTGGGATTTCAAGAGAAGGAGAGAAGGCAGAGCTCCTATAAGAGATGCAGGTTCCAGGAAGTTGGGGACTATCAACTCTTGGTCTGGAAGCTTAATATGGGACTTCGGGCAGAAATGGAATATAGCTGGTCAGGCTGGCAAGCTGAATGATGAAGAATAATGAGGTGTTCAATGTGTCTCTCCATTTCACTCACATCCTCACATACAGTATCCAGACAAATATACAAGACAAAATGTAACCAGGAACCAGAATTCTGCTCTGGCATTCCTGTCCTCCAGCAAGGATATTCTGGGAACTGTTGCCTTGTGGTCTCTTCCCTTCCGATCAATCCTTATTCTCATCAACAGGGTCTCACATGTCACAGACAGTCTCAAATTTGTTATGTAGCTAAGGTCGGCCTTGATCTTTTGATCTTCCCCCTTCTACTTTCAAAGTACTGGGATTGCTACTCTTCTCAGTTTGTAGAGTATTACAGATGCAGTCCAAGATCTTGTACATGCTAGGCAAGCACTCTACTAACTGAGTGAGCTACCACAACATCCCTCTATAGATTTACTTTAAGATTTATTTTTACCCAAGATACAGTCCACAGATCACATGAAGCTCAAGAAGAAGGATGACCAAATTGCAGATGCTTCACTCTTTCTTAAAAGAGAGAACAAAAATATTTATTGGTGGATATGGAGACAGTTTGGAGCAGAGACTGAAGAATCGGTCATTCAGAGCCTGCCACATATGTGTATACAGCCCATATATATACAGCCACCAAAACTAGATAAGATTGATGAAGCTAAGAAATGCATGCTGACAGGAGCTGGATATAAATGTCAGCTAAGAGACACTTCCATAGCACATCAAATACAGAGGCGAATGCTAGCAGCAAACCACTGTACTGAGAACAGGATCCCCATTGGAGGAATTAGAGAAAGGATTGAAAGAGCTGAAGGGGTTTGCAGACCTATAAGAACAACAATGCCAACCAATCAGAGCTCCTAGGGACTAAACCACTGTCCAAAGACTATTCGTGGTTTGACCCATGACTTCAACTGCCTATGTAGCAGAGGATGGTCTTGTTTGGCACCAATGGGAGGAGAAGCCTATAGTCCTGCCAAGGTTGGACTCCCAGTGCAGTCGGGGAGGGGTAAGAAGGAGTGGATAGGGGAGAAGACCCTTATAGAATAAGGGGAATAGGGAGCTTATGTCTGGGAAACCAGGAAAGGGAGTAACATTTGAAATGTAAATAAAAAACTATCCAATAAAAGAAAAAAGAATTATTTTATTTTAACAATGTATATGTGTTTGTCTGTGTGTCTGTATATGCATATTACTACAGGTATCCACAGAGATTATGATATCAGATATTCTGGAAGCTATATTTCCAAGCAGTTGTGTGCTACCTAGTGTGGATTCTTAGATCCAATGCAAGCAGTATACTCTCTTAACTGTTGACACATCTCTCCAGCTTCATGCACATGACTTATCAATGCAACTGAGAAATGATAATATTTTAGTCAGGATTCTCCAGATCAGAACTCATAAAATGATATTTACTAGAATAGCTTTCAAGCAGTTGTTCAGCTGGTCCAACAGTGACTGACTAGTAACAGAAGGTCCAAGAATCCAATAGTTGTTCAGTCTATAAGGCTGGATGACTCAGTTGATGGTCTTTATATATGTCAGGATCCAGAAGAAGTAGACTCTAATTCCAGTGAAGAAATGAACTTGCTAGAGAAATGTAGAGTACACAGTTAAAACACAAAATCTTCCTTCTTTCATGCCCTTTACACAGGATGCAATTGAAAGGTATGTCACTGATTAAAGGTAAATTTTCCCACCTCAAAAGATCTGAATTCAGTTCTCTGCACCCAAATCCCGTGGGAGGGAGAGCTAAACCTTCAGAGAGGCGGACACGCCTGGGAAACCAGAAGAGACTGCACTCTGTGCACATCCAGACGCCAGAGGAAAACACCAAACGCCATCTGGAACCCTGGTGCACAGAGGCTCCCGGAAAGAGCGGCGCAGATCTTCCCGGTTGCTGCCGCCGCGGGAGAGGACTTAGGCAGTACCCCACGAGCAAGCTTGAGCCTTGGAACCACAGGTAGGACCAACTTTTCCCCTGCAAGAAACCTGCCTGGTGAACTCAAGACACAGGCCCACAGGAACAGCTGAAGACCTGTAAATAGGAAAAACTACACGCCCGAAAGAAGAACACTCTGTCCCCATAACTGGCTGAAAGAAAACAGGAAAACAGGTCTACAGCACTCCTGACACACAGGCTTATAGGACAGTCTAGCCACTGTCAGAAATAGCAGAACAAAGTAACACTAGAGATAATCTGATGGCGAGAGGCAAGCACAGGAACCCAAGCAACAGAAACCAAGACTACATGGCATCATTTAAGCCCAATTCTCCCACCACAATAAACATGGAATATCCAAACACACCAGAAAAGCAAGATCTAGTTTCAAAATCATATTTGATCATGATGCTGGAGGACTTCAAGAAAGACATAAAGAACTCCCTTAGAGAACAAGTAGAAGCCTACAGAGAGGAATCGCAAAAATCCCTGAAAGAATTCCAGGAAAACACAATCAAACAGTTGAAGGAATTAAAAATGGAAATAGAAGCAATCAAGAAAGAACACATGGAAACAACCCTGGACATAGAAAATCAAAAGAAAAGACAAGGAGCTGTAGATACAAGCTTCACCAACAGAATACAAGAGATGGAAGAGAGAATATCGGGAGCAGAAGATTCCCTAGAAATCATTGACTCAACTGTCAAAGATAATGTAAAGCAGAAAAAGCTACTGGTCCAAAACATATAGGAAATCCAGGACTCAATGAGAAGATCAAACCTAAGGATAATAGGTATAGAAGAGAGTGAAGACTCCCAGCTCAAGGGACCAGTAAATATCTTCAACAAAATCATAGAAGAAAACTTCCCTAACCTAAAAAAAGAGATACCCATAGGCATACAAGAAGCCTACAGAACTCCAAATAGATTGGACCAGAAAAGAAATTATGTGACCTCCCGTCACATAATTGTCAAAACACCAAACGCACAAAATAAAGAAAGAATATTAAAAGCAGTAAGGGAAAAAGGTCAAGTAACATATAAAGGCAGACCTATCAGAATCACACCAGACTTTTCGCCAGAAACTATGAAGGCCAGAAGATCCTGGACAGATGTCATACAGACCCTAAGAGAACACAAATGCCAGCCCATGATACTGTATCCTGCAAAACTCTCAATTAACATAGATGGAGAAACCAAGATATTCCATGACAAAACCAAATTTACACAATATCTTTCTACAAATCCAGCACTACAAAGGATAATAAAGGGTAAAGCCCAACATAAGGAGGCAAGCTATACCCTAGAAGAAGCAAGAAACTAATCGTCTTGGCAACAAAACAAAGAGAATGAAAGCACACAAACATAACCTCACATCCAAATATGAATGTAACAGGAAGCAATAATCACTATTCCTTAATATCTCTCAACATCAATGGCCTCAACTCCCCAATAAAAAGACATAGATTAACAAACTGGATACGCAATGAGGACCCTGCATTCTGCTGCCTACAGGAAACACACCTCAGAGACAAAGACAGACACTACCTCAGAGTGAAAGGCTGGAAAACAACTTTCCAAGCAAATGGTCAGAAGAAGCAAGCTGGAGTAGCCATTCTAATATCAAATAAAATCAATTTTCAACTAAAAGTCATCAAAAAAGATAAGGAAGGACACTTCATATTCATCAAAGGAAAAATCCACCAAGATGAACTCTCAATCCTCATCTTCGATTGGTTTATATACAAGTGTGCAATTTCTAGGCTTGAAAGTAAAATGATGCTATCTGGTGCTGGATAGAGGAGCCTTATTTTTTATTATGGCAGCTTGCTATTTTTGTAACATGGTGATTTGGTTGAACACAATAAAATTCAGTAGTAACTGATCTCCCCCTCTTCCTGGATGAGTGAGGAGGTGATTAAAAAAAAAAAGCTGGAAGACAATTTTCTAAGCAAATGGTACCAAGAAACAATCTTGTAGCCATTCTAATATCAAATAAAATTGACTTCCAACCAAAAGTTATCAAAAAACATAAGGGAGCACACTTCATACTCATCAAAGGAAAAAATCTACAAAGATGAACTCTGAATTCTGGACATCTATGCTACAAATGTAAGGGCACCCACATTCATAAAAGAAACTTTACTAAGAGCTTGAAACACACATTGCACCACACACAATCATAGTGGGAGACTTCAACACTTCACTCTCATCAATGGACAGATCATGGAAATAGAAATTAAACACAGACACAGTGAAACTAACAGAAGTTCTGAACCAAATGGATTTAACAGAGATCTATAGAATATTTCATCCTAAGACAAAAGAATATACCTTCTTCTCAGCACCTCATGGTACTTTCTCCAAATTGAACATATAATTGGTCATAAAACAGGCCTCAATAGATATAAGAAGATTGAAATAATATCTGTGCATCCTATCAGATCACCACAGACAAACTGTTTATTACTAACAACATGAACAAGAGAAATGGAATACATACACATGGAATCTGAACAATGCTTTACTCAATGATAATTTGAGGAAAAAATAAAGAAATTAAAGACTTTTTAGAATTTAATGCAAATGATCAGATAAGCCATCTAAACAGTCCCATCACTACTAAAGAAATAGAAGCAGTCATTAAATTCTCTGAACGAAAACTGCCCAGGACGAGATGGGTTTAGTGCAGAATTCTATCAGACCTTCATAGAAGACCTAATACCAATACTGTCCAAACTATTCCACAAAATATAAACAGAGGGAACATTACCCAATTCCGTCTATGAAGCCACAATTATGCTTATACGTAAACCACACAAGAGCCCAAAGAAAGAAAGAGAACTTCAGACCAATCTCCCTTATGAATATTGTTGCAAAAATACTCAATAAAATTGTTGCAAACTGAAAACAAAAAAAAAAAGATCTGAATTCAAGGTATATTTTCTCACCTCAAAAGATCTAGATTAAAAGTGGGTCTTATTACTTCAAATTATTTAATTAAGAAGAAATCCCTCACAGATGCACACAGTCACATGGGCTTTGGCTAATTCACTATGTAGTTGACAACCAAGATTAGCTATCACAGATGTAAACAGAGATGTATGAGATTCCTGAAAGAGTGACATGGTCTACAATGTTTTTGAGACTGGATCTTATTATGTGGTTCATACTGGTAGCCTTGAATTTTCAGGCCTCCTCTCTCTCTCAGAACTGAGACTATATGTGTGTGCTAAGTTAGTTTTTATTACCATTGTTATTTAAATAATTTAGTATACAGGCACGGTGGCATGTATCTCTATTCCATTGAGGCATGGT
Source organism: Rattus norvegicus (assembly GCF_021556685.1). Classification (NCBI taxonomy): domain Eukaryota; kingdom Metazoa; phylum Chordata; class Mammalia; order Rodentia; family Muridae; genus Rattus; species Rattus norvegicus. The sequence continues at coordinate 22,584,069 of NC_141541.1, read as the reverse complement.
GACCATAAGTTTGAGACTAACCAAGGATACATGAAACCCTACCTTAGAAAAAAAGGAACAAAATAACAAGAGCCAAAAGGATGGACTAGAAGATAAAATCAATTATCACACAAGCGCGATGACTTCAATTTGAACTATAGATCCCATAACAGAAAAAAGACTCTTAAAAGCTGTCCTCTGACCTACACACACACACACACAGACACACACAAACACACACACACTCACCACAATCAACACCACCACTTCCACCACATAATAATAATAATAATAATAATAATAATAATAATAATAATAATAAATACCAAATAACAACAATAATATTTTTAAATTGACTTGAGATATGTCTCAGAGGTTAAAGCACTTACATACAAGCAAGAGGATCAGATTTATATTGACAGAATTATATGTAAATGCCAGGTGACTATAGTAGCTCACTTGCAATTCCAGCTGTGAAATGTAGAGTCAGGCAATCCCAAGTGCAATTTAGCTAGCAACACTGCACATGTCCATGAACTTTGTATTCAATTGAGGGACCTTCACTCAATGAACAATGTGGACAAGAAATGAAGAATGATTCCCCACATCAATCTTTGGTGTCTACATACATGCTCACACATACATATGCACCCATAGTAACATGAACCAACACACAGAAAAATGAGAAAAATTAGATTTACTTTAAAGTGATAAATGATACAATATAGAGACTGAGAAACCACCAGCACAGAAGAAAACTTTTGTGAGCTGTTCCTCTTGATTTTTTCTCCTTTTCTATTAAAAAAATCTATATATTTTTGTTTCTTTAACATATAGATATGTTTGTAGGGTTATATTCCACATATGAACAGAACCAGGGAATCAGAAATAAAGAAAATAAGGACTGTGGACTGAGGTGATCTTTCTTCGGTGTTTTCATTTATTTCTTCCATTCCTTCTTTCTTCCTTTTTTCTTTCCGTCTTCTCTTTCTGCTTTGGTTACTATTTTGTTTAATACAGGTTATCACTATGTTGCTCAAATTGTCTGTCCTTAAACTAATAATTATTCTAGTTTACTTTCTTGGCTTCTAGAAACACAAAGCTATCCAGCCATTGTAGCTATATCAGTAAGCTCCAAGTACCATGAGAGACCTAGTCTCATGGACAGAAGGTATCAAGAAAGATACCCTGCAAGTCACTGCCCCCTGGAACTGAATATCTTCTTCAAAAGACAGACCTTGGCTTGGGGTTTTCTGGCTTATTTCCTCAAGAACATTTCCTTGAAGCTTTTTTCAGCTACTTCTGTAGACATTTGGGATTAGCAGACTGTCAAAGTGGTCCCTGAGCTGACAGATACTCACAGGCATGTCCAGGAGACATTGAAAAGCAGAGGGTGTGACTATCATCAGACTCTCTTTGCAGGAGGAAAATGTTGTCCTGGCATTTGAGAACTGACAGAAAATCTCTACTGGAACTACAGAAAGCTAAGATTGAGTCCCGCCCTGAAACACAGCATGAATTGCTCATTTATTTGGCAAATATTTATTGAGCACCTGACCTGCTGTATAACAATGTCTATTTGGAGGACAATGACTCATGGGGAATTAAAATGTCAGAATGTCTATTTTCTCACAGGATTATAATTTAACAGATATTGTAAAAGAAGAGGGCAAGTGCTATGATTGGTGACTGCTATATATGGTGTGCAAGAACACACTACAGCAGTAGTGTGTTTAATCAAGGATAAGGAAGGGGCAAAAGAGTACCAACCCCCACCTGAGATATTATGAGCCATTTGCAACTAATGGTTGCTAGAAGAGGTGGCATTCCTTATTTAATTGTGTAGCTTTTGATAGCTTGCTCTTACTACCAAGTAAGTACTTCCCACTTATGCTTTGGCAAGAAACTCTAATAAAATTCAACGTACCACACACAGAAAGAAGACATGAAAAGAGGGAAACTTGTCCCAAAGATGCTTTTCAGAGAAAGGGGTGGGGAGATGAACATGTTGGTTGTGTTCCTTTAATCCGAGGACTTGGGAGGCACTGACAGGCAAATATTTGTGAGTTTGCAGACAGCCCCATCTACATAGCAAGTTTTAGGCCAGCCAAGGCTACATAGCAAGATTTTCTCTCTTAAAAGCAAAGAAAAAAGAAACAAGCAAAAAGTTGAAAGGTATCTACATTGTATTATCAAAATTGATTCTATTCATTTTCCAAAGGCGAGCAAGTACATGTTTCAAAAACTCCACATGCTCCACTGTAATGAAATCAATAAATTTAAACACAACATTGAGACTGGTTTATCTTGAGACTCTAGCCATGAGAAGAAACCCACCCATGACACTGCCTGGAGGGCCAGGACCCAGAGACTGGAGAGTCCAAGAGACCTAGGAAAAAGCCAAACATGTCTACTTCCTAGCAGTGGGATGTGCCCACTTCTGGGACTCTTCTCTTTCCATTGTGTTGCCTCTCCCTGTCTTAATATGAAGGAAGGTGCTTAGTATTATCATAGCCTGATATGCCATATTTGATTGATCTCTCAGAGAAGCCTCTCTCTTTTCTGAAGGGAAATGATGGAAGAATGGATTTTGGAGGGATAGGAAGATGGGAGAAAGTGACTGGGAGGAGAGGAGGGATGGAAACTGCAGTCAGGATCTAATTTGAGAGAATTAAAAAAGCTAAACAATGACAAATCACTGAAGTGGGAAGATTCCTATTGGAAAGTATTATTCTGTGTGATAGAAAAGATGGGAGAGAGCATGATAATGGTAAAAATGACTCAAAATCCTCTCTCTCTCTCTCTCTCTCTCTCTCTCTCTCTCTCTCTCTCTCTGTGTGTGTGTATGTGTGTGTGTGTGTGTGCATATGTATACACACACACAATTTTAAAGAATAAACAAACAGAAAGAAGGACTGTATAGATTTGAGAAAGAGCAAGGGATTACATGGGAGAAAGTGAACAGAGAAAAGGGAAAGGAGAGACAATGTAATTATGTTAAAGTTTCCACAATTAAAAAGGAGCTTGGGCAATGACTCACTCTAAAGTACTTTCTGTGAAGGCACACAGAGCCATGCTTTATCCGCAGAAGCAGTGGTTGAGTATGTTTTCAATCCCAAGCCTGGAGAGGTAGAAACAGAGTGATACTTGAGACTTATGGACTAACTAGGTTAGGCAAACCAGCGTGCCTAGTGAAAGAGTTTGTCCTGAGGAACAACACACCCAAAGTTGAAAGGTTAACCTCTGGTCTTTACAACTGTGGTGTGTGTGTGTGTGTGTGTGTGTGTGTGTGTGTGTGTGTGTGTGTGTGTGTGTGAGAGAGAGAGAGAGAGAGAGAGAGAGAGAGAGAGAGAGAGAGGGAGAGGGAGAGGGAGAGGGAGAGGGAGAGGGAGAGGGAGAGGGAGAGGGAGAGGGAGAGGGAGAGGGATATGAACCTACACACATATATCCCATGCATGAATATCATATACTTTCCCATACACACAGATTGTAACCGCAGTAAAAGATTCAATGAGTGATGAAACTGAAAGCATTCACTCTGTTTTCCTTGTGCCAGACTCTAGAGAAAACACGGCACCAACATTATTTTATCCTTTCAATTTTAGACAAGCAATTAGACATAGTCATGTGTGCTGTCACATGCCTGTATTGCCAGTCCTTGGAAGACAGAGGCAGAAGGGTCAGAAACTCAAGGCATGGCTCAGTTACATAGGGAATTTGAACCCAGCCTGGGCTGCGTAAGACTCTATATTAAAATAATAATAAAGAAAAGAAAGGAACATAGAGAGGAAAAGAAGCAATTTCAGTGTGATACAGCTGCAACACCACTATTTTTTGGCACACATAATAGTCTTGTCATCTTGACAGAATCAGCAGAATCAGCTAAGAGACAAACCTCTAGGTAGTTCTGTGAGAAATTTTGAGATTGCATTCAAGATATGAAGATCCACCCTGGGACTGGATGGCACAATTTTTCAGCTTCCCGACTGTGGACGCAATGTAGCCAACTATCTCTAGTTCCTGTCGGCATGCTTTCCAATCACAAAAGATTGTGCCCTTTAACAGTGAGCCCACATAAACACTTCCTTCTTAAGCTTCTTTGTCAGACATTTTTTCATAGCAGCAAGAAAACCCACAAATACATCACCTAACATTAAAAGACTATGCACCCCAAAAAATCCCCAAAGTATGTCCTCTTAGTTTAGGAATGGCCGGCTTAGTTTAGGAACTGGCCTGCATTGGTTAGCGTGTTTTTAACATCTTTTACATTTTAGATAATTTTAGATTTTCCAAAGGATTAGATCATATTTAGTATTTCTACTATCATGTATGAGAACTCTCTGTACCCCTTAATTTTGCAACTATGGATTTAGCAATCACGCTACCAAAAAGAAAATATCAGTATGATGTTGAAACAGAAGCAATTTGTAAACATTTAAAAGTCAAGATATTTCATATCAGAATCATATTAGTGAAATTTAAAATTGCAGTGGTGATAACTGAAAAATTGGGGCATCCAGACACTCTATTCCTCATTTCTTTTCCGTGTGTATGTGGGGGAAGGGTGGTAGTGATGGATGTAGTGTCTTATGCAGCCCAAGCTGGCTTCAAATTCCTTATGTAGCCCAGGATGATCTTGAACTCCTGATCTTCCCTATTTCCACCTCCAGAGTGTGAAGATTGCAAGATTTCAGTTGTATAGCACTATACCTAGTTTATGGTTCTGAAGATAGAACATGGACTTAAATCATGTTAGTCAAGTACTCTACCAAACTGAGCCTCTAGCTCTGTACCTCATTCTGGCAAAGGAATTATGTATAGCTGAAACTGCTGGTTCTGGACATGCATTATGTGGGATCAGCTGTTCCCATAGAGTAACTCCAGAAATAACTACACTCTTACCTTAAGCTATCTGCCTTATTAGAAAGGCATGCAAGTCTGATACCAGCTCAGTTAGCTTTGTACTAATATAACAGTTTTATGTCCCAGTGAATCTGCTAAGGAGACACTGCCATCTTATGATCTAACAATTTTATTCTCTTGGCATATAGAAAATATATTCAGGATTTCAAAAATTATACCAGGAAATAAATCAAGATCTCAAAAATTATTTAAACTACCATAATTGTTTCAGCACTATTGGTCACAGTCAAGATATGTATGGACCTACCTACTGCTTATTAGTAGGTAGAAAATGAATAATCTGAAATAGATGTGTGTAGGTGCATGCATAAACACACAGGAGTGTTATTAGGCTATAAAAAGAAGAAAATCACTGGATCTGGTAACATGAACTTGCTTTTCCAGCACTCAGGAAGAGACAGGAGATATCAAGTTCAAGCATCTTCAATTATACAGCAAGACGTCTCAACTACCCATCGCCATATCTAATATACATACAATACAAACTAACCCAAAGGCTGTGCACATTTATAAAGATAGAGAGCCTGTTGTACAATATGAGTGAGCAAAAGTGTCATCTTACTAAGGCATAAAAAGAATATTGTATTATTCTACTTACAAGTGATGTGTAAAATAAATAAACAAGAGGACAGAATAGAATATAGGCTATCAGGGTTGGGTAGATGGCTCATCAGTTAAGAGTGCTTGTTACCTTTCCACAGGATCTGAGTTTGGCTTCCAGCACCCATGTTGAGAGGCTCATAGCACCTGAATCTCTAGCTCTAGCAGATCTGATGCCCTCTTCTAGACTCTGTGAGCACCTGTACATACATGTGTGCACTTTCACACACACACACACACACACTCACACACTCACACACACGCATGCACACACACACACACACTTTTTTAAAAAATTAACCTTCAAAAAAGCAGATTGGTTACCAATAGCTAGAGTAAGATACACAATTCTGACGTGTGTATGTGCACATATATTTGTTCAAGTAGAGATTAGAAGTTTATGTTGACTTTGCTTCTTTATCTCCTTACATATTTTAAATCTTTAATTACTCTTTGTGTCTACCTACATATGCATCTCTCTCCCCCCCCCTCTCTCTCTGTGCATGGCATGCATGCATGCCACATTATACTTGTGGAGGTTAGTGGATAACTCAGGGCTCATGCATGCCAAGCAAATGAGAACTCTACCAAATGAGCTACATTCTCAGCTCTTTGTGTTATTTCTTGCACATTGCTGATATACTTTGTAGTCCTTGGGTTTTGGCATATGACTCTGATACAGTATACGGGTCTTGAAGGGATACACTCTTGGGTCTTGATTGGTTTTGTTTTCTCTTCAAAGTAAAGAATTAAAGGGTAGGAAATATCTGAAGCATGACAGGTAGCTGCAGAGAAATCTCTCACACCTGAAATATAATCAGCAGTTGAAAGAAGAAGTTAATAGAGTGAGGAAACACACACAGGCAGCAGCAGACACACAAAGAAAAAGATCCTCAGGAAAGTCAAGGGGGGACTTGGAAAACTGAAAAATTCTAGTCTCTTCTTAAGAATTGGGGTGTTTTAAGCCTCTGAAGAGTTTCCCTCCCTAAATTAGGGTTAGACAGTTTGAAGACAGGATGATTGATTGGTTAGCCGTAGTGGTGTGTATGTAGTCTCTTGATACAGTCTTGAACTCTGAATGGGCCATCAGCAGAGGGGTCTCCAAGTGGGAGCAAAAAAAAAAAAAAAAGCTTGCAAGCTTTTGTCTCAAGTCTGGAGTTGAACAGGAGGCTGGGTACCTTGGAGATTTGCCACCTTATCTAGCCATGACCCTTCTCAGTGTGCTGAATGCCCTTCTGCCTTCCTTCCATTTGGCTAGTTAGAATTATTCATACTTCAGGTCTCTTTCACCAGGTTTCACTGAGTGTCAAGAAAAAATTATTTTTTTTCTTTGTGTGTTCAACATAGTTTTTACTACCTGCTTCCCTTGGAGTCACTTTTAGATTCCTTAGCAGAGGCACTGTGACCACTGTCATATCCTCACACAAAGCTCCCAGCAAAATTCAGACTGCACTAATTCAGTCCTTTCCTCTTCCTCTCCTTTTTCACATTCCCACAAATTACTTTGTTGCTGTGCTCAAGGCACATTAGCTTCTTGAGGCTGCTGTAACAAGATAATCCTGGGTAAGGTTTCATCTTTTGAGATCACATTTACCCTGGATGAAATGCATAGGTATCATTTGTACTCACGCACATTTAGATGAATGTCTAACAAAGCCCAAGATACTGTAGAAATTCAGACTACCAGCATCAACCCAGGGAATCATAGATATTGCCTTCTTTTTCTACCATAGAAGGTATATCCATTCCATGTGAGAGAGCCAACCCTTGAGTATTAATGATGCTCTGCTATGCTTGCAGACAGGAACCTACTATAATGACCTCCTGAGCAGCTTCATCCAGAAGGAGATGGAGGCAGATACAAAGACCCAGCCAAACATCAGGGAGAGCCCCTGGAGTCATGTGGAAGAATGGAGGATGGAATTGAACAAGCTGGAGGGGTCAAGGATACCTCAAGAAGACCTAAAGAGCCAACTCGCATTGGCCTGTGGGGCCTCACAGAGAATGGGTCACCATCCAAGAAGCATGCAGGACCTAGGCAGTTAGTGTTCTTAACCACTAAGTCATCACTCTAGCTCCAGTTTGTTTATCATTTAAATATTTGTTTATTTTTGAGCCAGGCTCTTTCTACGGAGACAAGAGTAGCCTCAAATTCAAAGACATCCTCCTGCCTCTGCCCAGGAGTACTGAGATTAAAGGCATGCACCAACATGCCTCAGTTTTTAAACACATATGTACTTAATGTATTTTGATTATTTTTATCCCTAACTATCCCTCCTCAATCTTCCTCTGAGACACTTCTTCTTAATACATCTCTCCTCCTTTTCCCTTTCCTCCTTTTCCTCTCTTTCCTCTTCTCTCCCCTCAAACAATGAGTTCAAGTAGTTTTTAAAATTACTTTAATTAATTAATGATTTTAATTGCTCATTCATAGTTGTGGGACTATTTACTGAATCTCACTGGCTATACCTCTGAAGAAAATTGACTCCTCCTCCCACAGCAACCACTAACTGCCTCATCCCATATTATTGAACATAGTCATGACAATCACCCAACAGATGTTCTTAAAGGCCCATCTCCCAGAGGGTTCTATATTCTGTCAAATTAGCAGTTAACACTACTTATGTCAAAATATATTGTGTCAAATACTCTTTGGAATATTCACAATTTCGAATATATATATTCACAATATATATATATATATTTATATATGTGACACATATCTGATCATATCATTAAGCAAGCACCTTCTATATTCCCCATAAGCCCTCTGTCATTGACATATAACCCTAGTACTTGTTTCCCCCTTTTTTGATAAACATAGAATTTATGCACAATAATAAACACATGAGTATACAGCATAAGCCATTTACCCCTACACTTTATTAAAAAAGTAAAACCATAAGGAGTTTTGGAAGAGAGGAAGCAGGTTTTGCTTTTTCTCTTTGGGGGAAGCAAGCAAAGCTGGGAGAATCACAACATTCAAAATCATAACTTTCATAGGCATAGAGACCTGAGAATGCAAGCTTTAGTTTAGGCAAATGATGGACACCTACCAGTACAGGGAAGGCCCTAAAAGCAAACTGTAGACTTCAGACTTGAGCCTGACGCTTGTCAGAAGGCAAAGAAAAATTTGTACCAGGAGCGAAGGAGGCTGGCTTTGCATTTTTGAAAGGTCACTGTGTTGGCTGGATGAAGGGGAATTAACAGAGGTTGGAGTGTTGACAAGCAATCAGAGTCATTAAAAACAATTTTCAAAGTCAGAGCAGAGAGGAGGGTATGGACATGGATAAAGTGGCAGGTAGTTCAACAGTCACACAAAAAGCTCTCAAAGAAAGAATTCCAAAGTGGCGTTTCTGTGGAAGCCTGGTTGTGAATCCCTTCAAATATTTACCTTATACATTAGAAATACCATTACCATGATTCAAGGAAATCCCAAGGTTTTCAACAATTTTTTATCCAACAAATATTTTTGGTTGTAATTACTGTTCTTTTGTCATTTTATTATTAGCTTTTAATTTACTGTATATTGAGATGTTGTCCATACTAGCCTCAAAAACAACTTCCAAAACCTAGGATTTCCGGTATATACCTCCATACTCACTTTATACAGTGCTGGGGATGAACCCCCAGCAGCATACATGCTAGTGAGAACTCTGTCACCCAAACTACATATAATACTGCCCTTGAACATTATATGAACACAAATTCAGGAGGCAATTATATAGTCTTCAGTTATATAACTTCTCTATGGGTTGCATATAGAACATGTGGGAATTTAGTAAGTTTTGTGAAGGGTATAGTTGAGAGGAGATATTAAATAAATGCCTTTTGTTGAAACTGGAATTAATGTCCATGTTTATGGCTACAAGTACATGTTTCCTTGATGCCTTGCATTCAATTAAATGCTCAGTAAATATTATCACAGTCATAATAGCTTTTGCTATGGGGATTGGAACACTTGATATTCCCATATTCTCCATCATTTTCTCTTGACTTCTCTGACATTCTGACCCTCATTCATTCTTTTGTGGAAACTCCCTTCAAAGGACTTCTCAACAGATTCCTCTGAGCTTCCTCTAACTCCACCTAACCTGTGGTATTTCAATTGTGGGATGGTTCCTTGTCTTTGAAATCCCCTTGTCAGTCTGGTTGGATTACAACACTGTAAGAATTTTTTTTTCTTCTTTCAGTTCTATAACTACACTTAATTTGACACTTAAAAGTATGTTCTCACCCACCCATATCAACAGAGTTTTGTTTGTTGTTTTTTGTTTGTTTTTGTTTTTTAATGTAGCAGAGACATAGCTTACTTACTAAGCTTGTTTGGTGAATCCTTATTTTCCTAGACAAAACCACATGGATTCTGTATGGAGTATCGTTCATTCCACAGATTTGTTGAGCCTGTATCAATGAACACATTTGGAATCCCATCTCCTTTTTGGCAAACTTTTTGGATATATTTTATGCCCAAGACAATACTTCTTGAAACACTCTCCATAGATGTGCTCGATCAAAATACATTGTATACATTTATGATATCCTTAAATAATAATAAAGTGGAGAGTGATTGAGGAAGGCACCTGAAATATACTTCTGCTTCCATATGCATGTATAGATGTATTGTTAACATCTATAATCCCAGCATCTGGAATGCAAAGATATTAGAATTGTCATTTATTTGAATGACTACCTGGACTTCCCCAGTAAGAACGGCCTGGAGTACAACTCATGGGTAAAACTCTCTCTAGTGAGAGACTTTTTGCATGGCTCACTTGAACACATGAGGTGGAGCTGTGAACCCAGACACAAATGCCTATGGAATGGGGTGAATCCTAGTTTGGTGATGACTAGAAATAATTACAGTACCTAGTACATGTTCAACATGAAACTATACCCCTTAATCTTGCCTCAATTGCTTTTTATTTCAAAGACGTATTTCATTTTAATTATGTCTGTGACTGTATGTGGATATGTGCACATGAGTGGAATGGTTGTGGAAGCCAGATGAGGGAACCAGATCGGTTGTAGTTAGAGTTACAGGAAGTTTTAATGAGACCTGAACTGGGGTCCTGAGTGCTTATAGCATATAATTATAAAAAAAAGTCCACACTAAGTCCAGCTAAGTACTGGCAATGGTGGTCTCACCCTCTCCTATGGTTTCTGTGGCTAACAGGCTGCCAAGCTACACTGATCTTCACAGGCCAAGCACCCCCAGTTGCTCGACAGCAGAAAGCCCGCTCGCTCCCTTGGCACGAATTCCCATAACCCCATAAAATGAAAATTCCAGAGGCTTGTAATTTATTAGTTAGATCTATAACAGTAAATCTTCAACCCCCAAAATTCACACACAAGGACTCAAAACTCAATTGATATAAATACAAACTGCACACCTCCATGGGGCAAATGTATCCTGTATTATAATATTTCACCTCTATAATATTCACAGCTACCTGTGGCTCATCCAGGCCACGTGATTCTGCTTCATCTTCCCCCACATTCTCTCTGTCCTGTCTCCTTTCACTTTCCGTAGCCTAAAACTTTAAGTTCCACCTTCCCTTCTGCTCCCCAATCAAAGGGTTTATCCTTATCTGATTTATTAAGATTTCACGTAGCCTCTTCTGCATATAGGCACAATGCACAGGACCAAAAGAACAGAGAGCAATTCACACTTGCCCTTTTTTAAGGTAGGGCAACTTTTGTACTTGGGCTACGGTGACTGATGATGACTGATGATAAAATGGCTGATGGTACCTGGGAGGCTTACAGTTCCATCACAGAGAAAGTGATAAACTGTTTATACTCCCCAGGGTTGGAGCTGAGTAGATGATTCAGCAAGTAAAGGTGCTTGCTGAACAAACATGAGAACCTGAGTTCAAAACTCATGTTTGAATCCCTTGTATCTATATAAAAAGGTTCTGTGTGTGTCTGTGACCCTCCAGCATTGTGTGAGCATAAAGAAGATCACGGAGTAAGCTGGCTGCCACACTAGCTAGCTTCAGATGGACTGGGAGCCCTTTCTTAAGGGTACAAGTATAGCGGCAGATACCCAATTCCCTCCACTAGGCTTTGCAATAGATGAGTACACATGTATGTATATCATAAATACCTCTCTGGTGCTGACAGGGGAATGCAGAGATCTAAGTCAGATGGTTGGCTATTGATTTGAACATCCTAGTGTCTGAGGGACCCCATTTTCCTGTCTTGGGAGTTGAAAGGGAGTAAAACAGAGTTGTTACCAAGGATAATGAATGACTTGGCTTCTGCTTCTGTTTACTTTTTGTGGGTGGAGAGTGCCTTGGTAGGGACTGCCGTTGAAAGTTTAGACAAAAGCCAAGCTCAGCATCTCCTGCTCTTCTTCTCCACCGCCTCCAACTGCTGTATTCTCTTTGGAAAACTTCTTCACTACGACCTCACCTGGGCCAGCTGATTCTGGCTTACCCTTCTCCCTTGGGTTCTATGACATCTATTCCAGGAAGCCTGATTTAATTCTCCAACCACTTCCATGTTGAAGTCTGATGTCTCATACTGACTTATTAGTTACAGGTCAACCCTGTACTTGTTTATATGCCCATCACCAATGAGGCACATGCTCAATATGCCCCTGTGAGGAGGGAGTGAAAATTCCAAATATTACAAGCGGCATAAGCAGGGAAAGCAAACTGGTGGGTAAACCTTCAGGAAACTGCAAGAAGATGGTGACCTGAAAGGTGGAGGTGGAGGTTACTAATAATTAAACTTGTACCAACCATAGGTTTATAAAGTTTAGTTCCAGGGACAAGAGGTAAGAGAGACATGGAGACCTGAATTCCAAACTCTGACCTCTTTACCCTGAGCACCTGCACTCACTGACTTTGGGAGATGGGTGATCTTAAAGCTACTATACCTGTCTGTGAAAGGCTGAAAAACTGAGACTTTCCCAAGGATCTGGGCAAGTGGAAAGAATGGTCAAGGAGATTCCATTTCTTATCCTACTTGATTTTTAGTAGGCTATTGAGAAAGGAGTCTGAGGAGATAGCTAAATCAGTAAAATGTTTGAACTGTAAGCAGGAGAGCCCGAGTTCAATTCATGGAACCTACCTATAAAGCCCTGCAATGTGTTCAGAGTATGGTAATGTACTGGTGTGATGGTCTGTGCATTTGTAATCCCTATACTGGGATTATAAGCATGGGGAAGAGATGCACATACTGGGGCTTGCTAGTCAATCCATCTAACCACATTAGTGAACCCCATGTCAGTGGAAAACCATTCAAATGGCACAGTGGGTAAAGACAGTTGTCACCAAGCTTGAGGACCTGAGTTTTATCTACAGCTGAAATCCACATGGTAGACAAAGAAAAATGAATCTTACATGATATACACCTGCACACACATATTGAAGCAAGCAAAAAATATATCAATAAAATAAAACAAAAAGCAAAAAAAAACCAACCAATACACCCACCCAAAAAATAACAAAGAAACATAATAAAATAATTAAATTCTAAAATGTTGAACAGCTCCTGAGGAATTAAGACACTTAACAACTGTCTTCTGAAATTCACACATGGTTACATGCACCAAAATACATGTATAAATAAATGAACATTCCCCCAACAGAACCTAGAAGAGATTATGGGTCTTGAAAATAAGAACCAGAAACTCCAAATCTCTTGCTGAATTCAATTTTTTTATTTTTTTCATTTTATTTAAAATTTGTGTATATGGGTGTTTGGCTGCATGTGTTTCTGTGCCTGATGTTCAGCTAAGGGTGTCAGATCTCCTTGAACTAGAGAAACAGATGGCTGTTAGCCACTGTGTTGGTGTCTCAAATTAAACCTGGGTCCTCTGAAAGAGCATCCAATGTTCTTAATATCTAAATGATATTTTCTGCACTTCTTGCTGAATTCTGTGCAGCAATTTGCACCCTTCCTGTCTGTCAGGGCAACTGAGCAGCTTGACTTAGAAGAAATACACTACAGTCCCTGCAGTGCAGGACAGGGATGATGGTCGAGACAAAAGAAAATGGGGTGACTGTTGTGAGCTACTAAAAAGCTTAGTCTTCATTTTCATCTTTCCTGGCAACTAAGGAGTTCCCACCCAGGAATGCTGCCTGCCCCGCACTCCCACACATGCCAAACTGACATATACTCTGTAGGAGTTGAACCTTCCCCAGAGGACGGTCCACCCCATTCCTATCTGGTGGTACCAGGCTCTAAGTGAGAAGCTATCAGGTAAAATGTGTGTGTGTGAGTGTGTGTGCGTGTGTGTGTGTGTGTGTGTGTGTGTGTGTGTGTAGGAGGGTAGCGGGGTAAAAAGAAAAGATGTGTACCAGAGGTTTCTCTTTCCTCCTTCAAACTCAGACAGATTAGACACCTTGCTTAGTACTAGAGTCAAGCTTTGCTATGGGCAATAATTACCCTTGGCCTTGTATTAGTATACAAGGTGTTAGTCACTGTATAGGCTCTGAATAATGCCAGATGACATTTGCCAGCTGTGACAGCCATTGCTTCCCTCTAGGGCAAGTAGGTCCTGCCTCTCTTAGCAAGGTGTGTCAACATCCTCCCTGAAGCTAAGCTGAGGGCAGGTTAGTCTGGGTTCAGTCTCTCAGAACCTTACTTGGAGTAAGAAGCAAAGCACAGCCCAGCCAGGCAGGAGGATGGGACAGGAGGACCTGCCCTGCTCAGCACATCAATGCAGGTACCTGCTGACTCTGACTGCCAGTCTTTTGCTCACGTATGGGCCAGGTAAGAAGTAATGGACTCAAAAGACTCTGGGAGGAGAGGAACTAGTAACATGGGTACTCTGGCTTTTGCAAACTGCTCTATGGGTTTGTCACTAGCAGCTGAGAACAGAACTGTAGGTTGAAGGGGACTTTAATTTATGTACACCTGGGTCCCTGACATCTCATGTAAAAGAACTGAATGTGAAGTCAGAATGTACCCTTCAGTGAATTAATTGAATAATCTGAAAGACAATAGGAATTTGAAGAGAGTTAAATGTAGGTATTAGGAGAGTAATATTTTTAAGTGCCACAGCAATAGATGTGTGTGCTACTTTAGATATTTCAAGACTGTATGATCTGCAGTAATTTGAGGTATCAGCAAAAATAGGTATGTCTAAATTCCTTTTTCTCATCCATAGAATCTTGTCTTCAAAGAAGAGTCTGTCTTAGATACATTGTAGTTGGAAGAGAGCTGGTAGATATAAAATGTTTATCGAGAAAAATATATATATATCACAGGAGATAAGGTTTCAGGCATAGCTCATTAGCTATTTTGAGAAAATCTCCTTTTTCTCTCTCCCTTTGTGTGTGTTTCTTTGCACATGTGTGTTTGCATATGTGTCTGTGTGTGTGTGTGTCTCTCTGTGTGTGTGTGTGTTCATGTGCCATAACACAAATTTGAAAGTCAGAGGACAACCTCAGGTGTAATTTTCTCACCTTCCACATTGTCAGAGACAGTCTCTTCTTCATCGTTTGCATATGGCAAGATAGTTAGTCCACGAGTTTCTGGGCACTCAGGTGTCTATGTAGTACTAAGATTGCAGACATGCACTGATAAATATAGTTTAATTGGGTTCTGGAGATCTAAACTTAGACATGTATTGAAAGTGTTTTACCCACTGAACCACCTCCCTGACTTCGTGTTAAATATTAAAAGTACCTTTTAATCACAATTATTTATTTATTTTTATCTATTTATTTGTGTGGGAGGGGCTCACATGCTGTAATATCAAGAGGACATTAGAGGAAAACTTGTAGGAGTCTGTTCTCTTCTTCTGCCATGTGGATCCCTGGATTCACAGTCAGATCATCAGCTTTGGTGGTAAGCTCCTTTGCCTACTAAGCCATCTCACTTTTCCACATTAACTATTTTTTAGCAAGCTTCTTTGTTCTTTATAAAAATGAGCATACTAGTTTTGTCAATTACATGGGCAACTCATAGATGTCCACAAGTGTGAGATAAAAATCAGAACCAGAAGAGTGAGTAGGAGTAGGTTGTCCTTTCCTTCACGGTGTCCCTATTGTTTCCAAACTTGGTGTTCTGCCTCAGAAGCAACCAGGATGAGAGCTCTCTCTTTTTCTCTTTCTTTTAAGTAAATACTTTCTTTAAAACTACCTGATAAGGCTGCACTTTTCTGTACTGATATGTATGAGTTCACAATACTATTATTTTGTACAGGAAATATCTTCTAGGCTCTGAGTGCAACTGACCAGGTTCTGTTTGCTCACTTGCTTAATCATAACCTTATTCTTTCATAACTTTATAGAACCCTGGGCTTCTAGCAGCCAAGAGAAACTCTCAGGGAGGACAAGCTGCCACAGGATTCCTTGATAGTTTATCCAGTGGGTAAGACAAATGACTGCCCACATTGGAGCTACAGTGCTGCACTCGTTAGTGACTCGTTTAGTGACTTTGAAGTATTGTAGTTAGGGAAGTATGCCTTCATTACACGGAAGCACTGGATTTTCAAAACAGGGTACTGGCAAGGAGTTTTACCGCTATGGTTCTTAGGAGGTAGAGAAGGCATTATTTCAGAGTAGACTAAGAGGGCAAAAGCACAATCAACAACTAGTGCCAAGTCTATTTGGGTAGATATGGTGAACTGAATGTAGAGTTATATGATATAAGGATAGGTAGAGGGATGAGCAAAAGTGGAATGACATTCTAGGAACTTTTCCTAAGACCTGTTCTTGATTCCAAAGGATGAACTTTTTAGGTCTGTGGGTCATTTAGGAAAATCTTCCTCAGTTATGCTTCCCCTACCATAGGAAAGAGGTATGTGACTACTGTGGAGGGTCAGGAAGAACACACACACACACACACACACACACACACACAGAGAGAGAGAGAGAGAGAGAGAGAGAGAGAGAGAGAGAGAGAGAGAGAGAGCTCTCCTGCAGAAAAAGATGCAAAATAATCCAGGCCTCAATGTGGAGCCTCCCAAACTCTCCCAAGTGCATACATTTTCTACTGACTTCATGAGCAGGAAAATTTAGACTTTCAAAGGAAATCTTTCCAGTATCTAAAATACACTGAAGTTGGGGCAAAAGAAAGCCCTCAGTGCACTTGGAAAGTTAAATGTCAGTTCATTTACTCTTTGCTAAAGACAAAGACACCTCCATACCTCTGAAAAGGTAGGGGCAAGAGACGTTCAGCATATTCCAATATCCAGAGATAGTTTTGGCTCCTCCCTTGTTCTTTCCTCCCCAAACCCCAAATCATCCTAGCTAGTACTGAAGTATTAAAGTCCTGGCCACCAGGGGACTCTGGAAAAGCATTGCAGTTTGATATCTTTGTGAGGTTCTGACAGCCTTCAGAACTCTTGATACGAAATACTAGTAATGAGTGTTAGCCCTGGAAATCCAAGTGTATTGCTTGCCAGGCAGAGAGAAAATCCAGGCTCTATTGACTATGTATCATTGATTAACTTGATGCTTCTGGTTATCAATTAGCCACTAGTACACCTTGGACAAGCCTCATTGCACCTGGACAAAGCTCCTATATTGTAATATTTTAGTATTATTATTGTTAACTTAGTGTGTTTAGTTTATTTCAATGTAATCATATATGTATGTAGAGGCTAAAACCCCATCATGTTTTATAGGTTGTGGTAACACATATGATATTGAGTATCGACTTGAAGTCTGAAAGATCCTTCAGGGATAAGGATACTCCATCAGTAGATTTTGGAGACCATTGGGTCCTGCTGAAATTCAAAGATTCTTGTAATGTTGAACAAAAATTGAACATTGTCTTAGTTACACTTTTATTGCCATGACAAAAATGCCATGATCAAGGCAACTTATAAATTCATTTGGAGATCCAGACGCCATCATGGACACAAGCTTGGCAGCAGGCAGACATGGCACTGGAGTAGTAATTAAAAGCTTGCATCATGAAATATAACCATGAAGGATTGGGACTTTCATGTACCACTGTCTGCACATGCTCCATTACATGTAGCTGTGGTATTCCAGTATTCCTGCCTACCTAGATGTTTCTTTTTGTAAAAATATTTTAGTGGTTCCTTTGTGAATTTCACATAATGCACCCACCAATCTCACTTATCTCCCTGTCCTTCCTTATCTGCCCTGTGCCCTCATAGTCCCCCCCAAAAAACAAACAACAGACATATAAACAAATATTTTGCCATGGAAGCTGCAGTATGCCACAGTATACCATTTTGCCTCAACAGCTTTTCTTGCAAATGTCCACTGCAGTGAGTCATTTTGTGCTGATTCGAGCCCTTTGCCTTTGGCTCACTGAATCCTCACTGGGATTTCTCTCAGATATCCTGTTGCCCTGTGTTATAGAGATTGTGAAGCTTTGGTTCTGGAGGACCACCCCCTTCACAAGCTCCAGCAGTTCATAGAGTGTAGACATAGGGGTGGGCCAACTCAAAGCTCTGGATCTGGGACTGGGTGGGTTGATCAGCTTGAAGCTCTTCCTCTCACATACCATCAGGGCAAGCTCTTCGGCACCCACACCACCTGGGCCAGATCTCCAGCATAAGCAAGCTTTCTTGAGGTTTCTTATGCATCACACTTAGAACTTAACTCTTCATGTCACTACTCTTCTTCCATGGGAACAGCTGAGAAAACATAGCTGTGCCTGCATCGTCAGACTTTTATCATAGTTTTTTTTCCTGCAGTCACACAGCTGAGTCGGCATACTAAAGTACCTGAAATATACAGGTTTTCATATCCCAGAAAAAATAATTAGACCAGGAATACAGAAATATAGATGTATTATTAAGAAAGGGAAAGCACTCCCAAGAACATAAATGGACAGGTGAGCTGAGCAAAAAGCCTGTGCTCAAAAGTGCTGAAAATTAGGCCTTTATGGATCACGACCCTTTATAGATCATTCACAACACACACATCTTTCTCTTTTTTTACTCGTATATCTTGAGCTTCGGGGAACATGCTGTTTGTTATGTGCAGCCCAGATAGAGAAGAGCTTCCAGCCTTTCTGGCAACTCCCTTTATTTATATATGAACCTTTTTATTTATGTTATATACCTTGGATTTAAACATACTTATTCATTTTTGTGTTTACATCTTGAGGAGTCCAGGCTTTGAAGCAAGTGTGTAGGTCAGAGGACAACTTTCAGGAATCTGTATCTTCTTTCTACCTTGGAAAGATGGTGCCTCTCATGCTGTATTTTCTGCTTCAGTGTATTGTTATTGTCTTGCTAGCCTGTAAGCTTCTTTTTTTTTCGGGTGATGCCTGCGTCTATGACTCTTCATCTCTTCCCTAGGTTTTCTATCTCTAGAGTTGTCTCCCTTTGTGCCTTTTTATTGTTTCTATTTCCATTTTTAGGTCATGGATTTTTTTTTATCTTTTTTAACTTGGGTATTTCTTATTTACATTTCAATTGTTATTCCCTTTCCCGGTTTCCAGGCCAACATCTCCCTAACCCCTCCCCCCGCTTCTCTATGGGTGCCTGTAAGCTTCTATGTGACTCTTCTATTTCCACTTCCTGTCTAACCTAGGAATGGTAAGTTTGCAGACATTCGTTACACACCTGGGAAAAAAGAAGAAAAAGGAGAAAACAACAACAAATATCCCTGCTGGGATGGCAGGTTAGAAAAGGAAGCTTCAAAACCATGAATATAAAAAGTAAATTAAACAACAATAAGGATCCAATAAGAAAGTCAATGACAAAGAAGAAGAGTAGACAACCAAGGGTACTGGACTGAGGTGGCACATATGGATGTGAATTTTTCTATAGAGAAGGAATATAGAAAAGCAAGATATTATAATCAATCTACTCTAATTCATCTTGGTTAATTTTTATTGGTACACCTGGAGAGAATGGTGTTTTTTCCCATCATTTCTGCTTTAATCTCAGAGAAATTCATGTTTAGTGAAGTGAGTTGAGCCAAAACCAAGAAGAAACTCAGAGTTCCAGGACTTGCATTCCTGTCTAGTGTGTAAATGTAAGGCTTTGAATATCTCTGGGCATTTTCTGAATCTGTGAATGTTACCTAGTATTGTGGCCATGGGTGTCGATCAACATACACTAGGGAGTATACTATGTGTGTACTTGTGTATATAAATGTTTAACTGAGACTATATATTTGTGGGTATCTGTATGTGAGAAGGACCATGTATATGCATACAAGTTTGAGGATATTTTGTATGCTTAAGTGAAAATGTGTTCACAAGTTTCTGTCAGCATATCCTTTAGATGGCTGTCTCTGCACATGAGTATTGTACATGTTTGTATTTGGGTCTGCATGAATGTTGTTCTGAGTAAAGATCTGAGCCTGTACTGAAGTGTCCACATCCTGTGTTCCATGGCAAAGAATTGAGCCATAAACACATAAGAAAGAGCAATAGACCCAGTTTGTTGAGAAAGGAAAGCACTCCCAGAATAAGAGCAGGTTAGAGTGCTGAGAAGAGTCCACAACATTGGGCCATGATTCACATGGCCTTTCAAAAGACATTTACATAGCAGCTGTCTCTCTGAAATTTGCAGAGCCTGAGTTTTCCTTGAACATGATCCATTTGTTGTATGAAGGCCAAGTAGTATAGGGCTTTCAATTGTTCTCTACCAATTGCCTTCCTTTATATGTTAATCTTATTGTTTCTTCAGTCTCTTCTCCCACAACATTGTGGGTATGTGTATATAATGAGTTAGTTTCTCTTACAGGAAGATCCCAGTTTTCACTCCTGGTAGAATGCCTTTAATTTCTCATGAGAGAGTCAGCCCTTAACTCTCTCCTTCCAGGGCAGGCAGCAGGGAAAGGAGCCACTTTTACTGAGATCTCAAAGACCTCATCTATCTTTGTGACTTTAGGCTGAACCAACAAGCTGGAAGGCTGGGCAAGGACTAGTAGTTCAGTCTATTGTCTTCAGGAGGCAGGAGTGCTCAACATTTTCAGGACTCTCTGAGCTCCTCCTCACCTGTGAGTGAAGGCTGCTCAGACTGGTCTGACCTCATACTTCTGTGGATCTGGACTTCCACACTGTAAAGAGAGAAACCGTTCCTGCAGCAGGAAGGTGGGGTGGCTCGGGCTGGCTCTTGGGTGTCCCCATACCCTCCTGATCTTCCTTCCCATCTTTCTTCACCAGTTTTACCGGATTGCATTTATCTGTTTCTGAGACATGTTCTTGATGTTTGTAAATCTGACAAGTTACTCCACTGGTAAAACCCACTCATTCCTACAATTATCATCTTTCTTCAATATCTATAGAGAAATGGGTTCAGATGTTCTGGGACACTAAATTCCCAGGATGATAAAGTCGCTTTTAGAAAAAGCTGTGGCTTTTAGCATGGCCTACCGACATTTTTCCCATATAATTTCAATCCTCTCTAGACTACTTATAATATCTATTGTAATTCATCTGTATCTGTAAGTGATCTGTAAATAGTTGTTACAAGGTGTTTAAGGGACTAATAAGGACGAAAGCCTATATGGTTTTAGTAAAAGTATATTTGTTCTTTCTAAATATTTCATCCTATAGTTGATTGAATAACAAAGACAGGGAGGGGAATATCTGAAAAAGTCATAGATACAGAGAGAAAGAAATGTAGCATGATTTCTCTCATATGAAAAGAGTGGACTTAAATATAAATATATAAGTATCCATGGATGAGTGGGTATGAGTATGTATTGGTGAATATATTATGTATGTATAATCCTTTGGTGGCCCTGTTCTTATTTTTATTGATGCTGTGCACAACCTACTAAGTTGTTTATTGGCTTTTTTCCATGGCACGGGCTCAAGTATTTTAATATAGTGTAATCTTATAATAGGAGGAGCTTCTCAGTCCCAGAACAGTCAGTCATGTACATGGTTCTGGACAATTCATGTTAAGGAGGTTTAGAGCATAGAACTGTCCTTGTGTTGGTCAGAGGGTGGACTTCATCATGAAACCTCTACTCACAAGAAGGTAGTAGTACACAAATTCCTAGTTGTAAAAATCAACAGTATTTTCAGATGTGACTTGTCTCACTGTATGTCATATAGAAGCAAATATCTGTTTCATGAAGGAATGAGAACAAACTTCACTAGGTGTCAGTGGCTGAGGACACAGAGACACAATTCCACACTCTCATCCTCAGAAGCCTGTAGCATTCCATTAACCTTTTAGGAACCTCAACTTTTAGGAACCTCAAAGCTGGATTCAAGGCTTTGATAAAAAAAGAATTTCAGGACTAGCTAGTATGAAGCAGAGTTAAAGATTTATTAAAGATATTTCAATGAAAAGTTAAATGTGAAGATTAAGAATAAAAGGGGAATCCCATGGGGAAATTGAAGCATATTGACTTTTAAATATGTGCTTTCCAGGGATAATAAGAAATAAAAAATATTACACAATTATCAATATGAAGTTTTTCCCCATCTTTAATAAATTGGGTATTTCTTTTTTACATTTCTTTTTTTTTAATCTTTATTAACTTGAATATTTCTTATTTACATTTTGATTGTTATTCCCTTTCCCGGTTTCCAGGCAAACATCGCCCTAATCCCTCCTCCTCCCCTTCCTTATGGGTGTTCCCCTCCCAACCCTCCCCCCATTGCCGCCCTCCCCCCAACAGTCTAGTTCACTGGGGGTTCAGTCTTAGCAGGACCCAGGGCTTCCCCTTCCTCTGGTGCTCTTTCTAGGATATTCATTGCTACCTATGAGGTCAGAGTCCAGGGTCAGTCCATGTATAGTCTTTAGGTAGTGGCTTAGTCCCTGGAAGCTCTGGTTGCTTGAAATTGTTGTACATATGGGGTCTCGAGCCCCTTCAAGCTCTTCCAGTTCTTTCTCTGATTCCTTCAACGGGGGTCCTATTCTCAGTTCAGTGGTTTGCTGCTGGCATTCGCCTCTGTATTTGCTGTATTCTGGCTGTGTCTCTCAGGAGCGATCTACATCCGGCTCCTGTAGGTCTGCACTTCTTTGCTTCATCCATCTTGTCTAATTGGGTGGCTGTATATGTATGGGCCACATGTGGGGCAGGCTCTGAATGGGAGTTCCTTCAGGCTCTGTTTTAATCTTTGCCTCTCTCTTCCTTGCCAAGGGTATTCTTGTTCCCCTTTTAGAGAAGGAGTGAAGCATTCACATTTTGATCATCCGTCTTGACTTTCATTTGTTCTAGACACCTAGAGTAATTCAAGCATTTGGGCTAATAGCCACTTATCAGTAAGTGCATACCATGTATGTCTTTCTGTGATTGGGTTAGCTCATTCAGGATGATATTTTCCAGTTCCAACCATTTGCCTACGAATTTCATAAAGCCGTTGTTTTTGATAGCTGAGTAATATTCCATTGTGTAGATGTACCACATTTTCTGTAGCCATTCCTCTGTTGAAGGGCATCTGGGTTCTTTCCAGCTTCTGGCTATTATAAATAAGGCTGCGATGAACATAGTGGAGCACGTGTCTTTTTTATATGTTGGGGCATCTTTTGGGTATATGCCCAAGAGAGGTATAGCTGGATCCTCAGGCAGTTCAATGTCCAATTTTCTGAGGAACCTCCAGACTGATTTCCAGAATGGTTGTACCAGTCTGCAATCCCACCAACAATGGAGGAGTGTTCCTCTTTCTCCGCATCCTCGCCAGCATCTGCTGTCACCTGAGTTTTTGATCTTAGCCATTCTCACTGGTGTGAGGTGAAATCTCAGGGTTGTTTTGATTTGCATTTCCCTTATGACTAAAGATGTTGAACATTTCTTTAGGTGTTTCTCAGCCATTCGGCATTCCTCAGCTGTGAATTCTTTGTTTAGCTCTGAACCCCATTTTTAATAGGGTTATTTGTTTCCCTGCGGTCTAACTTCTTGAGTTCTTTGTATATTTTGAATATAAGGCCTCTATCTGTTGTAGGATTGGTAAATATCTTTTCCCAATCTGTTGGTTGCCGATTTGTCCTAACCACAGTGTCCTTTGCCTTACAGAAGCTTTGCAGTTTTATGAGATCCCATTTGTTGATTCTTGATCTTAGAGCATAAGCCATTGGTGTTTTGTTCAGGAAATTTTTTCCAGTGCCCATGTGTTCCAGATGCTTCCCTAGTTTTTCTTCTATTAGATTGAGTGTATCAGGTTTGATGTGGAGGTCCTTGATCCACTTGGACTTAAGCTTTGTACAGGGTGATAAGCATGGATCAATCTGCATTTTCTACATGTTGACCTCCAGTTGAACCAGCACCATTTGCTGAAAATGCTATCTTTTTTCCATTGGATGGTTTTGGCTCCTTTGTCAAAAATCAAGTGACCATAGGTGTGTGGGTTCATTTCTGGGTCTTCAATTCTATTCCATTGGTCTATCTGTCTGTCTCTGTACCAGTACCATGCAGTTTTTATCACTATTGCTCTGTAATACTGCTTGAGTTCAGGGATAGTGATTCCCCCTGAAGTCCTTTTATTGTTGAGGATAGTTTTACCTATCCTGGGTTTTTTGTTATTCCAGATGAATTTGCAAATTGTTCTGTCTAACTCTTTGAAGAATTGGATTGGTATTTTGATGGGGATTGCATTGAATCTGTAGATTGCTTTTGGTAAAATGGCCATTTTTACTATATTAGTCCTGCCAACCAATGGCATGGGAGATCTTTCCATCTTCTGAGGTCTTCTTCAATTTCTTTCTTCAGTGTCTTGAAGTTCTTATTGTACAGATCTTTTACTTGCTTTGTTAAAGTCACACCGAGGTACTTTATATTATTTGGGTCTATTATGAAGGGTGTTGTTTCCCTAATTTCTTTCTCGGCTTGTTTCTCTTTTGTGTAGAGGAAGGCTACTGATTTATTTGAGGTAATTTTATACCCAGCCACTTTGCTGAAGTTGTTTATCAGCTTTAGTAGTTCTCTGGTGGAACTTTTGGGATCACTTAAATATACTATCATATCCTCTGCAAATAGTGATATTTTGACTTCTTCTTTTCCGATCTGTATCCGCTGGACCTCCTTTTGTTGTCTGATTGCTCTGGCTAGAACTTCAAGAACTATATTGAATAAGTAGGGAGAGAGTGGGCAGCCTTGTCTAGTCCCTGATTTTAGTGGGATTGCTTCAAGTTTCTCTCCATTTAGTTTAATGTTAGCAACTGGTTTGCTGTATATGGCTTTTACTATGTTTAGGTATGGGCCTTGAATTCCTATTCATTCCAGGACTTTTATCATGAAGGGGTGTTGAATTTTGTCAAATGCTTTCTCAGCATCTAATGAAATGATCATGTGGTTTTGTTCTTTCAGTTTGTTTATATAATGGATCTCGTTGATGGTTTTCCATATATTAAACCATCCCTGCATGCCTGGGATGAAGCCTACTTGATCATGGTGGATGATTGTTTTGATGTGCTCTTGGATTCGGTTTGCCAGAATTTTGTTGAGTATTTTTGCGTCGATATTCATAAGGGAAATTGGTCTGAAGTTCTCTTTCTTTGTTGGGTCTTTGTGTGGTTTAGGTATAAGAGTAATTGTGGCTTCATAGAAGGAATTCGGGAGTGATCCATCTGTTTCAATTTTGTGGAATAGTTTGGATAATATTGGTATGAGGTCTTCTATGAAGGTTTGATAGAATTCTACACTAAACCCATCTGGACCTGGGCTCTTTTTGGTTGGGAGACCTTTAATGACTGCTTCTATTTCCTTAGGAGATATGGGATTGTTTAACTGGTTTATCTGTTCCTGATTTAACTTCGGTACCTGATATTTGTCTAGGAAATTGTCCATTTCCTGTAGATTTTCAAGTTTTGTTGAATATAGGCTTTTATAGTAAGATCTGATGATTTTTTTAATTTCCTCTGAATATGTAGTTATGTCTCCCTTTTCATTTCTGATTTTGTTAATTTGTACATACTCTCTGTGTCCTCTCGTTAGTCTGGCTAAGGGTTTATCTATCTTGTTGATTTTCTCAAAGAACCAACTTTTGGTTCTGTTGATTTTTTCTATGGTCCTTTTTGTTTCTACTTGGTTGATTTCAGCTCTGAGTTTGATTATTTCCTGCCTTCTACTCCTCCTGGGTGTATTTGCTTCTTTTTGTTCTAGAGCTTTTAGGTGTGCTGTCAAGCTGCTGACATATGCTCTTTCCTGTTTCTTTCTGCAGGCACTCAGCGCTATGAGTTTTCCTCTTAGCACAGCTTTCATTGTGTCCCATAAGTTTGGGTATGTTGTACCTTCATTTTCATTAAATTCTAAAAAGTCTTTAATTTCTTTCTTTATTTCTTCCTTGACCAGGTTATCGCTGAGTAGAGCATTGTTCAACTTCCACATATATGTGGGCATTCTTCCCTTATTATTATTGAAGACCAGTTTTAGGCCGTTGTGGTCCGATAGCACGCATGGGATTATTTCTATCTTTCTGTACCTGTTGAGGCCCGTTTTTTGACAAATTATATGGTCAATTTTGGAGAAAGTACCATGAGGAGCTGAGAAGAAGGTATATCCTTTTGCTTTAGGATAGAATGTTCTATAAATATCTGTTAAGTCCATTTGGCTCATGACTTCTCTTAGTCTGTCTCCGTCTCTGTTTAATTTCTGTTTCCATGATCTGTCCATTGATGAGAGTGGGGTGTTGAAATCTCCCACTATTATTTTGTGAGGTGGAATGTGTGTTTTGAGCTTTAGTAAGGTTTCTTTTACGTATGTAGGTGCCCTTGTATTTGGGGCATAGATATTTAGGATTGAGAGTTCATCTTGGTGGATTTTTCCTTTGATGAATATGAAGTGTCCTTCCTTATCTTTTTTGATGACTTTTAATTGACAATTGATTTTATTTGATATTAGAATGGCTACTCCAGCTTGCTTCTTCTGACCATTTGCTTGGAAAGTTGTTTTCCAGCCTTTCACTCTGAGGTAGTGTCTGTCTTTGTCTCTGAGGTGTGTTTCCTATAGGCAGCAGAATGCAGGGTCCTCATTGCGTATCCAGTTTGTTAATCTATGTCTTTTTATTGGGGAGTTGAGGCCATTGATGTTGAGAGATATTAAGGAATAGTGATTATTGCTTCCTGTTATATTCATATTTGGATGTGAGGTTATGTTTGTGTGCTTTTCTTCTCTTTGTTTTGTTGCCAAGACGATTAGTTTCTTGCTTCTTCTAGGGTATAGCTTGCCTCCTTATGTTGGGCTTTACCCTTTATTATCCTTTGTAGCGCTGGATTTGTAGAAAGATATTGTGTAAATTTGGCTTTGTCATGGAATATCTTGGTTTCTCCATCTATGTTAATTGAGAGTTTTGCAGGATACAGTAACCTGGGCTGGCACTTGTGTTCTCTTAGGGTCTGTATGACATCTTTCCAGGATCTTCTGGCCTTCATAGTTTCTGGCGAAAAGTCTGGTGTGATTCTGATAGGTCTGCCTTTATATGTTACTTGACCTTTTTCCCTTACTGCTTTTAATGTTCTTTCTTTATTTTGTGCGTTTGGTGTTTTGACTATTCTGTGACCGGAGGTGTTTCTTTTCTGGTCCAATCTATTTGGAGTTCTGTAGGCTTCTTGTATGCCTATGGGTATCTCTTTTTTTAGGTTAGGGAAGTTTTCTTCTATGATTTTGTTGAAGATATTTACTGGTCCCTTGAGCTGGGAGTCTTCACTCTCTTCTATACCTATTATCCTTAGGTTTGATCTTCTCATTGAGTCCTGTATTTCCTGTATGTTTTGGACCAGTAGCTTTTTCTGCTTTACATTATCTTTGACAGTTGAGTTCATGATTTCTAGGGAATCTTCTGCTCCCGAGATTCTCTCTTCCATCTCTTGTATTCTGTTGGTGAAGCTTCTATCTACAGCTCCTTGTCTCTTCTTTTGATTTTCTATATCCAGGGTTGTTTCCATGTGTTCTTTCTTGATTGCTTCTATTGCCATTTTTAATTCCTTCAACTGTTTGATTGTGTTTTCCTGGAATTCTTTCAGGGATTTTTGTGTCTCCTCTCTATGGATTTCTACTCGTTTATTTATGTTTTCCTGGAATTCTTTCAGGCATTTTTGTGATTCCTCTCTGTAGGCTTCTACTTGTTCTCTAAGGGAGTTCTTCACGTCTTTCTTGAAGTCCTCCAGCATCATGATCAAATATGATTTTGAAACTAGATCTTGCTTTTCTGGTGTGTTTGGATATTCCATGTTTATTGTGGTGGGAGAATTGGGCTTAAATGATGCCATGTAGTCTTGGTTTCTGTTGCTTGGGTTCCTGTGCTTGCCTCTCGCCATCAGATTATCTCTAGTGTTACTTTGTTCTGCTATTTCTGACAGTGGCTAGACTGTCCTATAAGCCTGTGTGTCAGGAGTGCTTTAGACCTCTTTTCCTGTTTTCTTTCAGCCAGTTATGGGGACAGAGTGTTCTGCTTTCGGGCGTGTAGTCCTTCCTCTCTACAGGTCTTCAGCTGTTCCTGTGGGCCTGTGTCTTGAGTTCACCAGGCAGGTCACTTGCAGCGGAAAAGTTGGTCCTACCTGAGGTTCCGAGGCTCAAGTGTGCTCGTGGGGTACTGCCCAAGTCCTCTCCGCGGCGGCAGCATCCGAGAAGATCTGCGCTGCTCTTTCCGGGAGCTTCAGTGCACCAGGGTTCCAGATGACGTTTGGTGTTTTCCTCTGGCGTCTGGATGTGCGCAGAGTGCAGTCTCTTCTGGTTTCCCAGGCGTGTCTGCCTCTCTGTAGGTTTAGCTCTCCCTCCCACGGGATTTGGGTGCAGAGAACTGTTTATCCCGTCCGCTTCCCTCAGGTTCCAGTGGTGTCTCAGGCGCAGGGGTCCTGCCGCTCCTGGGCCCTCCCCCATGGGATCCCAGAGGCCCTATACAGTTTCCTCCCGGGCCAGGGATGTGGGCAGGGGTGGGCAGTGCTGGTGGTCTCCTCTGCTCTGCAGCCTCAGGAGTGCACACCTGACCAGGCGGTGAGGTCTCTCTCCCACGGGGTTTGGGAGCAGAGAGCTGCTGCAGGCCGGGATCCGCGGGTGTGGGGGTAAACGACCTTCTAAATATACTTCCCTTCACTGTCCAATGGCAATTATAATCTCCCAAGATAGAGTATAAACAGTTATTGCAACCCAACTTATCTAGAATAGCTAAACCTGGTATTAGGGATATATGCCTGTGTGTGCATGTGTGTATGTGTGAGCGTGTGTGTGTGTGTCTCTTTTTTACATTTCAAACGTTATTCCCTTCACCAGTTTCCAGGCCCACATTCCCCTAACCCCTCTCCCTCCCCTTCTACATGGGTGTTCCCCTCCCATTCTCCCCCCATTACCACCCTCCCCCCAAGAATCCTGAGTGGTTCTCAAGTTATATCTCAAAAGGTTATTAAGAAATATTTGTTTTTCTATTGCCATCTTCTTTTTGAAATTTATTTTTTCTTGGATATTTTATGTATTTACATTTCAAGTCCAATTGGATCAAATCCCAAAACCCCTCCCACGTACACTCCCTCTGCTTCTGCTTCTAAGAGGATGCTCCCACTCCCACTTACCCACTCCCACTTCAATGCCATGGCAGTCCCCTATATTGGGGAAACGAGCCTTCTCTCAGGAGATACCCATATCTGACTCCTGTCAGCAAACATTTCTTGGCATCAGCAATAGTGACTGGGTTTAATGGCTGCATGTGGGATAGATTGTCCAGTGGACCCATCTCTAAATGACCTTTTCTTCAGTCCCTGCTCCATTCTTTGTCCCTGTATTTCCTCCTGTGAGTATTTTGTTCTCTCTTCTAAGAAGGACTGAAGCATACACATTTATTCTTCCTCCTTGTTGAGCTTCATATGATCTGTGAATATTTTCTTAGGTATTCCAAACTTTGGGGCTAATATCTACTTATCAGTGAGTGGATACCATGTGTGTTCTTTTGTGACTAGAATATCTCACTAAGGGTGATATTTTCTAGTTCCATCCATTTGCCTAAGTGTTTCATGTAATCATTGTTTTTAACAGTTGAATAGTACACCATTGTGTAAAGGTACCACATTTTCTGTATCCATTCTTCTATTGAAGGACATATGAGTCCTTTCCAGCTTCTGGCTATTATAAATAAGACTGCTATATACATAGTAGAGCATGTGTCCTTGTTATACATTGGAGCACCTTTTGGTTTTATACCTAGGAGTGGTATACCTTGGTCCGCAGATAGTACTATTTCCAATTTTGTGAGCAATCTCCAGTCTGATTTCCAGAATGGTTGTACCAGTTTACAGTCCCACAAACAATGGAGAAGTAGTTCCTATTTCTCCACATCCTCTCCTGAGTTTTAATCCTAGCCATTATGACTGATGTGAGATGGAATTTTAGAGTTGTTTTGATTTTCATTTCCCTGATGTTTAAGGATATTGAACATTTACTTGGGTGCTTCTAAGCCATTTGGTCTTTCTCAGGTGGTAATTCTTTTTTAGCTCAGTGTGCAATTTTTAGTAGGATTATTTGATTTGCTGGAATCTAATTTCTTGGCTTAATTGTATACATTGGATATTAGTCCTTCACTGGATGTAGGATTGGTAATAATCTTTTCCCAATCTGTTGGTTGACATTTTGTCCTATTGACAGTGTCCTTTACCTTACAGAAGTTTTGCAATGTTTTGAGGGCCCACTGATCTATTCTTGATCTAAGAGCATAAGACATCAGTATTCTGTTCAGGAAATTTTCACCTGTGTCCATGTGTTCGAAGCTCTTCCCCACATTCTTTTCTGTTAGTTTCAGTGTATCTGGTATTATTTTGAGGTCTGAATCTACTTGGAGTTGAGATTTGTACAAGGAGATAATAATAGGTAAGTTTTCATTCTTCTACATGCTGACCGTTAAAACAACACCATTTGTTGAAAATGTCCTTTTTCCATTGGATAATTTTAGCTCCTTTTTCAAAGATCAAGTGACCATAGGTATATGGTTTTATTTCTGGGTCATTGATTCCATTCCGTTGGTCTACCTGCCTGTTTCTGTACAAATACCATGCAATTTTAATCATGATTGCTCTGTAATACACCTTGAGGTCAGGCATGGAGATTGCTCCAGAAGTTCTTTTATTGTTCAGAATAGATTTTGCTATCCTAGGTTTTTTGTTATTCCAAATGTATTTTCAAATTGCTTTTCCTGTGAAAAATTGAGTTGGATTTTGGGTGGGGATTTCATTAAATATCATTAAATATGGCTTTCAGCAAGATGGCCATTTTTACTATGTTAATCAATTATCATGGGAGATCTTTCCATCTTCTGAGATCCTCTTCAATTTCTTTCTCCAGGGACTTGAAATTCTTGTCATACAAGACAAGAATTGCTTGTTTAGAGTCCCATCAAGGTATTTTACATTATTTGTGACTATGTGATGGAATTCTTTTCCCTAATTTCTTTCTCAGTCTGTTTATCCTTTGAGTAGAGGAAGGCTACTGATTTATTTGAGTTAGTTTTACACCCAACCACTTTGTTTATCAGGCTTTATCAAGTTGTTTATCAGGCTTAGTAGTTCTCTGATGAAATGTTTGGTGAGAATTTTATTGAATATTTTTGCATCCATATTCATGAGAGAAATTGTTCTAGAGTTTTCTTTGTTGGATATTTGTGGAGTTTAGGTATAAACATAATTGTGGCTTCATATAAAAAATCATATCATCTGCAAATAGTGACATTTTAACTTCTTCCTTTCCAATTTGTATCCTATTGAGCTCTTTTTGTTGTCTAATTCCTCTGGCTAGGACTTGGAGTGCTATTTTGAATAGGAAGGGAGAGAGTAGGGAGCCTTGTCTCATCCCGTATTTTATTGGGATTGCTTCATGTTTTTCTTCATTTAGTTTGATATTGGCTACATGTTTGCTGTATACTGCTTTTACTATGTTTAGGTATAGGCCTGGAATTTCTGATCTTTCCACACTTATCATGAAAGGTTAGTGAATTTTGTCAAACAGTTTCTCAGCATCTAATGAGATGATGATGTGTTTTTTTCATTGTGTTATTTTATATAGTGGATTACATTAATAGATTTCTGTATATGAAAGTATCCTTGCATGTCTGGGATGAAGCCTAATTGAACATGGTAAATGATTGTTTTGATGTATTCTTGGATTCAGGGTATGAGAATTTTATTGAATATTTTTGCATCCATATTCACGAAGGAAATTGTTCTGAAGTTTTCTTTCTTTCTTGGGTCTTTGTGCGGTTTAGGTATAACCAGAAATGTGGCTTCATAGAAAAAATTGGGTACTATTCTTCCTGTTTATATTTTGTGGAATACTTTAGAGAATATTGAAATTAGGTCTACTATGAAGATCTGATAGAATTTTTCAGTAAACATAACTGATCTGGGTTTTTTGGGGGGGAGACTTTTTTAATTTTTTTATTGGATAATTTATTATCGACATTTCAAATGTTATTTCCTTTCCCGGTTTCCTGTCCATAAGTTCCCTATCCCCTCCCACTCCTCTTCTTCTATAAGGCTGTTTCCCTCTCCTTTAACCCCCCTTGTTCTCCCCATAACATTCCCCTGCACTGTGGGTCCAACCTTGGCAGGACCAAGGGCTTCTCCTTCCTTTGATGCCCAACAAGGCTATCCTCTGCTATATATGCAGGTGGAGCCATGGGTTAGTCCATGTATAGTCTTTAGGTAATAGTTTAGTCCCTGGGAGCTCTGGTTGGTTGGTATTGTTGATCTTATGGGGTGGAAAGACCCTTCAGTTCTTTCAATCCTTTCTCTAATTCCTCCAACGGGAGTCCAGTTCTCACTTCAATGGTTTGCTGCTAGCATTCACCTCTGTTTTTGACATGCTCTGGCTTTGTCTCTCAGGAGAGTTCTATATCTGTTTCCTGTCAGCATGCACTTTTTAGCTTCATCAATCTTATCTAGTTTGGTAGCTGTGTATATATGGGCCACATGTGGGGCAGACTCAGAATGGCCATTGCTTCAGTATCTGCTCCAAATTTGCCTCTATATCCACTCCTATGAATAATTTTATTTTCCCTTTTAAGAAGGACTAAAGTATCCGCATTTTGGTCATCCTTCTTGAGCTTCATGTGGTCTGTTGATTGTATCTTAGGTAATTAGAGCTTTTGGGCTTATAACCACTTATCAGTGAGTAAATACCATGTGACTTTTTGTGGGATTGCGTTACCTCACTCAGGATGATATTCTCTAGTTCAATCCATTTGCGTATGAATTTCATGAAGTCATTGTTTTTGATAGCTGAGTAGTACTCCATTGTGTAGATGTACCACATTTGATGTATCTATTCCTCTGTTGAAGGGCATCTGGGTTCTTTCCAGCTTCTGGGTATTATAAATATGGCTGCTATGAACTTATTGGAGCATAAGTCTTTGATATATGTTGGAGCATCTTTTCAGTATATGCCTAGGAGAGAGGTATAGCTGGATCCTCAGGTAGTGCAATGTCCAATTTTCTGAGGAACTTCTAGAATAATTTCCAGAGTGGTTGTACCAGTTTGCAAACACACCAACAGTGGAGGAGTGTTCATCTTTCCATACATCCTTCCCAACATCTGTGGTCGCCTGACTTTTTGATCTTAGCAGTCCTGACAGTTGTGAGTTAGAATCTCAGGGTTGTTTTGATTTACATTTCCCTGATGTATAATGTTGTTGAGCATTTCTCTAGGTACTTCTCAGCCATTCCATAATCCTCACCTGAGAATTCTTTGTTTAGCTCTGTACCTCATTTTTAATAGGATCATTTGGCTCTCTGGAGTCTAACTTCTTGAGTTGTTTATATATTTTGGATATTAGACCTCTATCAGATGTAGGATTGGTAAAGATCTTTTCCCAATCTGTTGGTTGCCTGGCATTTTGTCCTAATGATGATGTCCTCTGCCTTACAGAAGTTTTGCAGTTTTATGAGGTTCCATTTGTCAATTCTTGATTTAGTACATAGACCATTAATGTTTTGTTCAGGAAATTTTCCCCAGTGCCCATGTGTTCAAGACTCTTCCCTACTTTTTCATCTATTAGATTGAGTTTATCTGGCTTTATGTGGAGGTCCTTGATCCACTTGGACTTAAGCTGTGTACAGGGTGATAGGAATGGGTCAATGTGCATTCTTCTACATTCTGACCTCCAGTTGAACCAGCACCATTTGTTAAAAATGCTATCTTTTTTCTATTGGTTGGTTTCAATTCCTTTGTCAAAGATCAAGTGATCACAGGTGTGTGGGTTCATTTCTGGGTCTTCAGTTCCATTCCACTGATCTACCTGCCTGTCTCTGTACACATACCATACAGTCTTTATCATTATTGCTCTGTAATACTCCTTGAGGCCAGGGATGATTATTCCCTCAGATGTCCTTTTATTGTTGAGGATAGTTTTCACTATCCTGGGTTTTTTGTTATTCCAAATGAATTTGCAAATTGCTCTTCTAACTCTATGAAAATGTGAGTTGGAATTTTGATGGGGATTGCACTGTATCTGTAGATTGCTTTTGGCAAAATGGCAATTTTTACGATATTAATCTGTCCAATCCATGAGCATGGGCAGTCTCCCTATCTTCTGAGATCTTCTTCAATTTCTTTCTTCAGAGACTTGAAATTCTTGTTATCAGATCTTTCACTTGCTTGGTTAAAGTCACAGCAAGATATTTTATGTTATTTCTGATAACTGTGAAGTATATCCTTTCCCTCATTTCTTTCTCAGCCCTTTTATCCTTTGAGTAGAGGAAGAATATTGATGTGTTTGAGTTAATTTTATACCCAGCCATTTTGCTTATTGTTGTTTCTCATGCTTAGTATTCTCTGGTGGAACTTTTGGGGTCACGTAATTATATTATCATTTCTTCTTCAAGTAGTGATATTTTGACTTCTTCCTTTCCAATTTGTAAACCTTTGACCTCTTTCATTTCCTGATTGCTCTGGTTGACTTGGAGTAGTATACTAAATAAGTAGGGAGAGAGTGGACAGCCTTGTTTAGTCCCTGATTTTAGTGGGATTGCTTCAAGTTTCTCTCTGGTTTGCTGTCCATTGCTTTTACTATGTTTAGGTATGGGCCTTGAATTCCTGATCTTTCCATGACTTTTGTCAAGAAAGGGTACTGAATTTTGTCAAATGCTTTCTCAGCACCTAATGAAATGATCATGTGATTTTTTTCTTTGAATTTGTTTACATAGTGGATTACGTTGATGGATAATCATACACTGAACCAGTCCTGCATTCCTGGGATAAAGTCTATGTGATCATGATAAATGATCATTTTGATGTGGTCTTGGATTCAGTTTCAGTGAATGTTCTTGAGTTATTTTGCATAGTTATTCATAAGAGCAATTGGTCTGAATTTTTCTTTCTGTGTTGGGTCTTTCTGGGGATTAGGTATAAGCATAATTGTGGCTTCATAGAAGAAATTGGGTAGTGCTTCGTCTGTTTCTATTTTGTGGAATAGTTTGGACAGTATTGGTTTGAGGTCTTCTATGAAGGGGTATAGAATTCTGTACTAAACCCATCTGGTCCGGAGCTCTTTTTGTTGGGAGACTTTTAATAACTGCTTCTATTTCTTTAGGTGTTATGGTGTTGTTTAAATGGTTTATCTGATCCTAATTTAAGTTTGGTACCATGAATTTGTCTAGAAAATTGTCCATTTCCCTCAGATTTTCCAGTTTTGTTGAAGATCGTCTTTGGTAGTAGGATCTGATGACTTTTTTGAACTTCCTCAGATTCTCTTGTTGTCTCCCATTTAATTTCTGATTTTGTTAATTTAGATACACTCTCTGTGACATCTGGTTAGTCTGGCTAAGAGTTTATCTATCTTGTTGATTTTCTCAAGTAACCAGTTCCTGGTTGTGTTGACTCTTTGTTTAATCATTTTTCTTTCTACTTGGTTGATTTCAGCCCAGAGTTTGATTATTTCCTGCCTTCTACTCCTCTTGTGTGTAATTGTTTCTTTTTGTTCTAGAGATTTTAGGTGTTCTGTGAAGCTGCTAAAGTATGCTCTCTCCTCTTCCTTTTCAAGGCACTTGGAGCTAAGATTTTTTTCCTCTTAGCACTGCTTTCATGTGTCCCATAAGTATTTTTATGTTGTGTCTTCATTTTCATTAAATACTAAAAAGTCTTTCATTTCCTTCTTAATTTCTTCCTTGACTGAGTTATCATTGAGTAGAGTATTGCTGAACTTCCATATATATTTGGGTTTTCTGCCGTTTTTGTTCTTATTGAAGACCAGCTTTAGTCCTTGGTGATCTTATAGGATTCATGGGATTATCTCAATCTTCTTGTATCTGTTGAGGCCTGTTTTGTGACATAGTATAGGGTCAATTTTGGAGAAGGTACCATTAGGTGCTGAGAAAAAGGTATATTCTTTTGTTTTAGGATGAAATGTTCTATAAATATTTGTTAAATCCATTTGGTTCATAACTTCTGTTAGTTCCTCTATGTTTCTGTGTAGTTTCTGTTCCCATGATTTATCCATTGATGAGCAGGGAGTGTTGAAGTCACTCACTATTGTTGTGTGAGCTACAATGTGTGCTTTGTGCTTTACTAAAGTTTCTTTTCTTACATTTCAATCATTATTCCCCTTCCTGGTTTCCTGTCCATAAACCCCCATTGAATATTAGCCAAAAAGCTCAAATTACCCAAGATGTAATCCACAGGCTACAGGAAGTTCAAGAAGAAAAATGACAAAAATGGGAATACTCCCACTCCTTCTTAAAAGGGCAAAAAAATTATCCAGAGCAAAGTTATGAAATGGAAGCAAAGTTTAGAGCAGTGACTCAAGGCATGTCCATTCAAAGCCTGACCCACATGTGGCCTATATATATACAGTCATCAAAACTAGATAAGATTGATGAAGCTAGAAAATGCATGCTGAAAGGGACCGGATATAGATCTCTCCTGAGAGACACATCCAGAGCATGACCAATACAGAGGTCAATGCTAGCAGCAAACCACTGACTGAGAACAGGAACCCCTTCAAGGGAATCGGAGGAAGTATTGAAAGAGTTAAAGGAGCTGTAAGGTTTCTTTTATGAATGTATGTGCCCTTACATTTGGAGCATAGATGTTCAGAAATGAGCGTTCATCTTGGTAGATTTTTTTCTTTTGATGAAGTGGCCTTCCTTACCTTTTTTGATAATTTTTCACTGAAAGTTGATTTTATTTGATATTAAAATGACTACTCCAGCTTGTTTCTTTGGACCATTTGTTTGGAGAAAAATTCCAGCCTTTTATTCTGAGGTAGTGTCTGTTTTTGTTGAAAGCGTGTGTCTTTTGTATG
Organism: Rattus norvegicus; assembly: GCF_021556685.1. Lineage (NCBI taxonomy): Eukaryota > Metazoa > Chordata > Mammalia > Rodentia > Muridae > Rattus > Rattus norvegicus. Next base: position 22,547,496 of record NC_141541.1, on the reverse strand, counting down.
TAGCAATGAGCTGGGTCCTTTTTACATATCCAGTTTTAGTCTTTGTCTTTTCAATGGGGGAATTAAGTCCATTGATGTTAAGAGATATTAAGGAATAGTGATTGTTGTTTCCTATTATTTTTGTTGGGAGAGTTAGAATTTTATTTCTATGGCTATCATCTTTTGTGTTTGTTGCAAAAAGATTACTTTGTTGCTATTTCTAGTATGTAGTTTCCCTCCTTGTGTTGGAGTTTTCCATCTATTATCTTCTGTAGAGCTGGATTTGTGGAAAGTTATTGTATAAATTTGGTTTTGTCATGGAATATCTTGGTTTCTTCATATATGGTAATTGAGAGTTTTGCTGGATATAGTAGCCTGTTGTGGCATTTGTGTTTTCTTCGGGTCTGTATGTCAACTGCCCTGAATCTTCTGCTCCCTTCTATACCTATTATCCTTAGCTTTGGTCTTCTTATTTGTTCTGGATTGCCTGGAAATTTTGGTTTAGGAGCTTTTTTCCTTTTTTCATTTTCTTTCACTGTTGAGTCAATATTTTCTGTGGTAACTTCTGCCTTGAGATTCTCTCTTCAATCTCTTGTATTCTATTGGTCATGGTTGCATGTATGACTCCTGATGTCTTTCCCAGTTTTTTTTTTCTCCAGGGTTGTCTCCCTTTGTTATTTCTTAATGTTTCTATTTCCATTTTTAGATTTTGGGTGGTTTTGTTCAATTCCTTCACCTGTTTGGCTGTATTTTCCTGTAATTCTTTAATATGTTTTTGTGTTTCCTTTTTGAGTGTTTCTACTTGTTTACCTGTATTCTCCTGTATTTCTTTAAGGGGCTTATTTTTTGCCCTTCTTAAAGTCCTCTATTATTATCATATGATGTGATTTTAAATCCAAACCTTGCTTTTATGGTGTGTTGGGATACCCAGTATTTTCTCTGGTGGGAGAACTGGGTTCTGATGATGCCAAGTTGTCTTGGTTTCTGATGCTTGGGTTCTTGTCCTTGCCTCTTGCTATCTGGTTATCTCTAATGTTAGTTGGTCTTGATGTCTCTGAATGGAACTTGTCCCTCCTCTGAACCTGTGATCCTGTGAGCATGTGAGTCTGTGAGCCAGTGAGAGCCTGTGAGCCTATGAGCCTGTGAGCCTGTGAGGCTATGAACCTGTGGTCTTACAAGTGAGAGCACTCCCGAGAGACCATCTCTCTGGGCAGGTTTGGGGTCTGGAGGACTGTCAGATAGGCTTATCTCTGGGTGCTGATAGAGACTGGAAGTGTCTGTCCCAGGCTTCTTTTGTGGTTTCCATGCCCTGTGTGTTCCCTGCAGTTCTCTCTTTGGATAGTTAGTGGAGAGAAAATGGGTTCCAACCTGTGGGCTTAGGAGTGAGAGTGCTGCTGCAAGATCAGCATTTTGGGGACAGCATTTTGGTCTGGAGAGCTATGTAACAGTCCCAGCTCTGAGCACAGATAGAGACCAGGAAGCCCATCTCTCTGTTGATAAATGAAGTTATAAAATGTCTTTCAAGGTGCCATGTGTGTGATTATAGTCTGATAACATTAAAACAAGTGGTCACAAATGCTGCAAAGGGGCTTAGGATAAGTGTTGTTGTAACTGGGGTTCTGGTGAAAATCTTAGTAAATCTAAGATTTACAAAGAGAAAAGTCTTAAACAGTTGTTAGTGGTGCTGAAATGGCTGCTTTTGTGTTGGTTAGAGGATTCAACCAGACTCCCGAATAAAGTATTATTCTTCTTTTTCTATGCCTATAATTATTCCTATCTTTTTTTTTTGCTTCAGGAAGCCCTGCTTTAATCTCCAAAGATTTCATAGATGCCTCTATCACTTGAAAAGATGCTAACTTTCTTCACCTAAACTCTGAAAGTACACTACAAAGTCCTTCAACTATAGGATCATCTATGATGATAAACAAAAACAAACAAAGTATAACTTCAGAGAGACATAAAACAAATCTAATCCTTAGGTTGCCTTAGATTTCTATAGAAATGCCTGCCTTTCTCACCTCTCCCTTTACAAATTTCTCTTTGACTATCAACTACCTATAGATATGAAAGGAGAGGTGGGGCCTCATGAGCCTATCATAGATAAATTCGTAAAGGACTATTGAGAGGCGCTATCTGTCTCTGTTTTATTCAGGAAATCATAGCTGCTGGGAGTTTATGTAGTTCACAATTTTATCATGTCCAGAAGATACTGTTTTACCTTGGTCCTCTTTAACCTCTGGTTCTTGTATTCTTTCTTCCTTTTTCTTTGAACGTTCGTTGGGATGGAGGATGTGTTTGACATACTATCATTCCTGAGATTTACAGGAAAAAAACAAATTGCACCATTTTGGGCCAAATTTGAAGCCAGCTGTATTTATTAAATATTAAATTATGACAAACAGATGGATTTCGGTCAGGAACACTCCCTGGGTTTTACCACCTAAGTGGCCCACAAGACACATATTGCAGGAGGTTATAAAGGCAAACATATAAGCCACCATACTTTTCCATGAGGCTATTGTTATATTCGAAGAAATACAATGCCCAGCATCCCAGGTGGTTCCTTGGTCCTTAAGTAGGTGGAGTTTACAAACTGGTTTTGGGTATTACAGTAAAAGTCCCTTTTATAGCAGAGGGCTCTATAGACTCTTTCTTTCTACAAATTGACCAATTGTGTGTCTCTATATTTATTATCATCCATTGCACAAAACCACTTTCCCAATGAGGACTGAGAGCACTACTAAAAACATATAGAAGGAAACCTGGTACTATATTTATTTACCAAACTGATAGTGGTAGATTTTGCCCTAAGAAATATGAGTTCCCTAGCTCTGGGTTCGTGGCTAGATTTATAGGACTAGGCACAAGTTTTCACCTGTGAAGTGGACCATAAATTAAAAAAAAAAAAGTTGTTTATCCCCATAACATTTACACCAGTGTGGTATGTATTAACATATCTTGCCAAAACAATTGTTATTGTAGCCTACAGTGTTCATGGCTGGATAATCTTGTTAATTGATTTTGTATCCCAGGAGTTTACATAGCTACCAGGGAGAAATCTTCTGTCAGTATCAGGTTGGCTTTTCCATGTCTTATTACAAAAGAGTGTGTTTTTCTGAGTACATTCAGTGCTTTATCATATAGGTATGTATCCATCAGTCCTGTTGTTCCTGAATTCTAAGGTGACTTCAGGTTTTCCCACCCACCTTTGAACATTCAGAATAGGATATCAAACTGACAGTAATATTTCCAAAGGGACAGAAAATGAAGACAAAACAATGTAAGATTCTGTTTTTTTTTATTAGGTTTATTCTTTTTGTCTTTATATATTCATAAAGTGCATTCTGACTACTATTTCCTCCAACCTCTTATATTTCTCCAATATTTATTAACTTTTTTTGACCTATTGGCCCCTTCCCTAGATCTATGACTTCTGGTTTTGACATATAATCCATTTAGGTTAGAACTATCTATTGAAGCCTGGTGTGGGTTACCGGTGAACACATAACTGACTCTCCTCCCTGAATATACTAGCAGTATGTAATTCAGTATGTAACAGTACAAGGTTCCCCTGAGCCCCTATCCTTTCTATGACTGTTAATGAGTCCACTTTTATACCCAGCTAATAGAAAAGAATGCCACATTTTATCATGCAGTTTAATACACTACAACTAAAAAATTCAAGACTTTTAGGCACAGATCTCAAATGTTTACTTTGAATGTGTCACCATAATTAAAATAATAACAACACAAACCCATAAATTCTGTAAAATTCTGCCAGTGCTTAGATACTAACTACATGGTGTTTTATGTGTATGTGAGTGCTTGGCTTACTGCACTTGAGCAGGGGAATAAAGCCTGATTTTCTCAGAATACATGGCCTATTACCAGCCTCCACCCCCTGTCAATCCAGGTTTAAAGACATAAATGGCATTGGCTTGTAAATTGAGAAATTTACATGAGAAACAGCCTACTTAGAATGAAACAGAAAGCCCCAGAGAAATCACAATAGGACCAAATATAGAAAATCACTCCAGTGATCCCCTGCAACTTTCCATTAAACATATATTTACATGTAGAACTATAGTCAAATCCCTGCTAATATTTGACCAAAGAAAAAAGTCAGCCTTAGGCTCATGATGGTTTCTTTAAAGGGATATAGAATAAATGTATTCCCCCCCCTCTGTGTGTGTGTGTGTGTATTTATGTATGTATGTATGTATGTATGTATGTATGTATGTATGTATGTATGCATGCATGTCTTTAAGTTTGTAATGTAAATATCGCTACAAAGAGATAAATTGCATGCTCCTTTTCATACACCTAGATTTTCCATAACTTGTTAAAGTAAGAAATTCGATCTAGGCATGATGATATTATAATTCTAATACTTAGAAGATAAGAGAGGAAGAACTGGAGTTTTATTTAGTTCAGGGTTACATGGCAAGTTTCAGACCAACCTAGATTCATAAAAGAGATCCACAAAGAAAGAAAAAGAATGAGGGAATGAGAAAGAGAAAAAGTAAAATAAAAGAGAAGGGTGGGTGGAACACAAGGAAGGAAGAAAGCCAATGAGGATATCAGAAATTAAAAAGAGAAAAGAAAAAGAAGAAAGGGAAGAAGGGCTGAAAAGAAGGATTAAAAAAAAGTGGCTCACAACCACTCTATAATGGGATCCAATGACCTCTCATGGTGTGTCTGTAGACAGCAGCAGTGTAGTCACATATGAAAAATAAAGAGGAGACAGAGATAGAAAAAAAAATTTTAAAAAAGGATAAAAGAAAAGGAAAGGTAGGAATGTATGGCACGTCCAACTGTGTGATGGACATAGAAGACACAATGTAAAAACAGGCAGAGAAAGATAAATAATGCGTTATTATATATTTTAATATATACATGAGATGTTGAAAGTCAAATTTATAGCACAGAAAAATATGGAAATGAGATTCTGGAAGCCGGAGGATGCGAGAGAGTTTGACCAATTAGTAGGGAGCATTAGAACACCTAAATTTTTTTTCATAGATACATCTTCCAACAGTAATGCTAGTTTGTAGTACAGGAAATAATACCTTAGGAACAGGTATTAATGTATTACCTGTTCCTTATTACCTTAGCAATTTAGGTATGTGTGTGTCTGTGTGCATGCATGCATGTATGTGTGTGTTCGCACGCGCGCACGCGTGCATGTGTGTGTGTGTGTGTGTGTGTGTGTGTGTGCTTAATATATGAAAATGTGTGTTGCAGATTCACACACCCATGCATGCCCACAAATTTATCAGAGAAAGATGGAAAGATGGCAGGTGTCCTGATTCATTACTTTCCACCTTATTCCCATGAGACAGGGGCTCTTACCAAAACCAGAGCTAGACTGGTGACTATCAATCCCCCATGATCCTCCAAGATCACTAACCTGTGAAGTAATGGAATTACAGATAGATGTATACATACCCTCACCTGATTTTTAACAGGGTCCTTGGGATCCAAATAGGTCCTCGGGCTCTTGCAACAACTCTTTTATCCAATGAACCATTGCCCTAGTGTCATGTATGTAGGTCCCCCCCTCCTTCTTTTGATACTTTTCATGATTTTTTGTATGTGTACATGGTGTGTGGAAGTATGTATATGTTTGTTTTGTGCATGTATGTATGTGTGTGCGGAGGCCTGAGGTGAATGTCATGAATCACATTAAAACTTCTTACCACTTTCTTCATTGAGAAATTCTCCATCAAACCCAGAGGTCTTCAGTATGGTTAGTCTTCCTAGTCAGCCTTCCCCCAGGAGCCCTGTCTCTACATTTTCTGGATAGAAATTATGATCAGGTGCTGAGTTATCTCCCTAAACATAGATATTTTTCTTTTTCTTTATCTTTCTGAGAGAATTAACTATATACACCTCCTAGTAAAGTTTAATAAGCATTTGTGTATCATGAATGTACCAAGAAATCATGGATTTATTCTATTGTATGTTCAACCTGTTACAAACTATTAACTTCTTGATATTAGCTATTTTTAAAATGTATTTATTTCTTGAGAATTTCATACATATAAATAACAAATTTTTATCATATTCCCTTCACTCCTGTCTCTAACTATTCCCAGACTTCTTCATCATGTTCCGTTTCCAATTTCATGTCCTTTTCCTTTGTAAATAAACATTTTGTAGTACATTTTTAGTGTTTGTGTGTGTGTGTGTGTGTGTGTGTGTGTGTGTGTGTGTGTTCATGTCCCAGTATACATGTGGAGGTCAGAGGAAAATTTTTATAAGTCAGTTATTTCCTTCCACTATGTGCATATCAGGAATCAAATAATCAATCTCAGTTTGTCAGATTCGGCAGCAGTACTTTTACCTGTTGAACTCTCTTCAGCAATTCCTCTCCTTCTCCTCCTCCTCCTCTTCTTCCTCCTCCTTTTTATGTTTCTTCCCTTCTTTTTTGAGTGACCCATTGAGTCTAATTAATGCTGGCTTCATGCATGCTGATATAGCACTAACCATGGACAATTTTTTTCAGGGGCCACAACTCTGTAGAGAACTGACTGTCTCTTACCAATCTACAGTCGATTGTCATTAACTCTACCTCCCCTAGCCATGCTGGAATATTAATTGACTTGATGTTGTGTTGGTCTTGCATAGTCCAGCAGAGTAGCCATGAATTCATTAGAGCAATGGTCCTGTCCTGTCCTTTGTAGCTCTGGTTCTTAGAGTCGTTCAACTTCCTTTTCTAGAAGGCTCCTTGAGCATTAAGGAGAGAAAATGTAATTTAGGGCTGAACACTCCATAGTCATTTATTCCCTGTATTTTAATCAAACCTGCTTATTTTTATAGCTATTAGGCTGTTGGTTTTGTTTTTAAGCTATATTTCACGCAACTTCACTTGATAAATAATATAATGTTGTAGTGATTATTTTAATACATGCTTTGTGAACATAGGAATGCTAAGTTAGAAATATTTTATATTGAAACCACATAAATATAGTCAAGGATAAAATTACTTCTGATAGATGAATATAAAAAAGATATGATTAATGCAGTTATCAAGCATAATAAGATTCAAATCATCATATGGGTATATGAAGGTATGTACAGCTATTCCTAAGTATATTATTGGATTATTAATTTTATAATTATTTATTATTTGTCAAGAGTTTACTATATCAAGTAAACAAAAACCAACTTTGCCTTCTCATGTAGCCTCAGCGTTCCAAGAACAACATAGTTCTAGTGGATCTATGACATCAGTTCTTAGACCAACACCTAAGACAAGCACAAGAAGTTTGGACACAAGCCCAACAGCAGTGACTGATTCTACTTTACTTTGGAGAAATAGCATTCCTTCAAAGCTGGCCACTCTAAAAGGCACAGGAAACTCAAAGAAAGCAGTGAACACCATGAAAGCTACCAGTTCTACTTCCAGTGTACATTTTTGGTCAGTTATACCTAAAACTACATTGTCCAGAATGCTCTCTGAAATGACAGGGAAGAGCACTGGTTCTCCTTCCATGACCACATCTAATTATACCAGGACTGAGATATATAATGGGGCTGCATTAAATAGTACTCTTCTGTCAGACACATCTACCATTCTAACTATGACAGAAACTAACATAACTGAGATGATTTCAACAACAAAACCTACTTCTAATCTTACTGAAGTGCCCTTTACTAATTCTGTTCTTGTATCCAGCACAGAATCTATAACTAACAGCAATTCCAATCCAATAACTAATCAGCCGATCAAACCAGAAGAAACCATCACTGGAATGTCTACTGGACCCCCAAACGCCATAATCAGCAAAGAAATTACCACTAATAAGACAGAACATTTTGTGGTATCCCCAAATGTGATTATATCTCTTGGTATATCAGCAACTATGTCAGGATTAGGAATGTACTCCAGTGACTCTCAGAATTATTCATTGTTAGAGACATTTACAGACTCATCACTACCAGAAGAAATCAGCTCTAAAGGTTTCAGGGTTAGTACAATCAGAACAAATTCTTCATCACCTACTAGTTTCACATCAGACAGACATCTACCTACTACTCATAACACTACCAAACAAGGTTGGACCACAGCTCGAATACAATCTAGCACACTCGAAAAAATGGATTCATTTACACAGTACAGTCCAAACCATACAGAAATGCCTATGAATCTCTCTTTTCTTGAATCTTCAACAAAAGACATGTCTGCTGGAACCACATCTTTTACAACACTACATGAATCAATATCAGAAGATACTTCTTTAGGAATCACCTCAGAATCACAATTGACAAATAGCAACACTGGACATTCTCTGGTGACATCAAGCAAGGTGACTTCTAAAAATCCATCAACCTCTGCCTCAATCAAGGTCACTAACTCCAGTAGGGTGAATACATTTCCACACCCAGAAGCCAGGGATCCTCCTAAAATTATTGCTTCAGAACCATGGACATCTACTCCTTGGTATGATGCCATGTTTGCAGATGCCATAACAATGCCACATGGGTCATATTCACCTTCTGTTATTTCTTCCATGATAGACACACACAATACATCATGTACTTGTTCTATGGCCTATGTCATCACAGTTTCTAAGGACGTAATCCCAGCAAACTTGCACACAAGCTCAGGACATGTGACTTCCTCAATCCCAAGCTTGAATAGCAGACCTCAGAAGAGTTTCAACACTGCACAAGTGTCCAAAATCTCACAGGTGACCACTGTTTCCTCAGTCACGAAAGGAAACAAGAAAAATGGGAATTCAGTACCCCAACTCAAACAAACCATTACCCCTATACCAATCTTATCTGAACATGAATATTTCACAATTCTAATCAGCTCAGAAGGCACCACATTTTCACCTCCACAGTCAATGTCCTTTGCCACAGAAGGTACTGAAAAACAGACAGCTTTTTCCTTTATCGAAGCATGGAAAAATTCCAGTAAATTGGAAGATAGGCATCCAACAAAAGAACACACAATTAGCCAGAATAATGTATCTACTACTCCTTCTCTGCTCACATCTGCGACAAAAGGGATATCTGCTGGCAGAACATTCCTTTCTAAGTTATATCACTCAACGTCAGAGAACACTTCCACTGGAATCTCCACCAAGTACTCAAGATCTACAACCACTACAGAATCAGAAGAGACTACAAGCAGCCACAGGAAATATTCTGTGGTGATGTCAAATATGGTAACTTCCAAAGACATATCAACCATGACTTCAAACATAGAGACCCAATACAGTGGGACACAGACATTTTCACTTTCAGAATTCATGATTAAGTCTACCAACATCAACCCTACAACCACATCCAGGACTCATTTACTTTTGAAAGAGTCAATGTCTACAAGTTCAACAAGACCTACAACTGAGGCATCCTCATATTCTCCAGTTCCTGCCAATGTAGGCAGGTACAGCACCACGTCTCTTGATTATGTCACTTCCATCTTCATAATTCCTAAGGTCCCAATCCCTACTGGATTATATATGACCTCCAAATCAGTGACCCCTTCTATACCAAACTCCAACAGTGCCCAACTCTCAAAAATCTCAGAGAGAATCTCTGTTTCCTCACTTACACCAGTGGAAGACATGAAAGATAACACTTACAAACAAACCACCACACCTACATCAGTCTCAGTTGAAAATGTGTCTTTCACAACCATTATGTCAACCATGGAACTTTCACCTACACAGTCAGTCTCATTTGAAAGTACAGAGATTATGACAGGTACATCTTTCCCCTTGAGGACAGCATGGACAGATTTCAGTACAGCTGAAAACATAAATGCAACCACAGAATATAACACTAGCCATAGTGAACTTTCCACTAGCCATTCTCCATTTGAATCTAGGATAGGACTCATATCTGCTGACAGCATATTCTTTTCAGATTTTCAGTCAACATCAGAAGATACTTCCCCCAGAACCCCCATCAGTCTCCCTACCTCCACTATCAGTTCAGAATCAGAAGAGATGAAAAGTAGACCCATGGGACATTCTACAGTTATCTCAGCCATTTTGACTTATCCAGAAACATTAAGCATTGCCTTAGTAAATGATACTCACTCCAGTGGGACACATATATTTCCATTTTCAGAATCCATGGCTCCTATCAACAGTTCTTCAGCATCATGGACAATGACTCCTGAGAAAAAGTCCATGTCTACGGATTCCAAAAAAATACAAGAGTCACTTTCACTGACCCCTGATACATCCTTGTCACACAGTAATAGTAGTCATACTTCTGAATCTGTTGTCTCTTTGTTCACAATTGCTAAGGATTCAATTCCAACAGATTCATATACTAGTTCAGGTTCTGTCACTCTTTATATTCCAAGCTGGAGCAGCATCTCTCAACTAAGCTCCAACCCCATTCATGCTCCCCAAATGTCCCAGATGAATACTTATTCCTCAGTCACACCAGGGTCCAACATGGGAATCAGTCATCCTGTACCTGAATTCCAATATACCATACCATCTGTTTCAGTGCCATCTGAAAGGAAAACTTTCCCCACTACCTTGCCTATTACAGAAGTATCCATACTTTCACCTACACAATCAACATCATATAAAAATACAAATATGAGCACACAGACAGTTACCCACCTGACCACATTGACACAAGCTAATGTATCTGAGAAGGTACACTCAAGTACAGATTTCATTAGAAGCCCTTCTGCAGTGACTAATAGTTCCTCTACTCTGGTATCAAGTACAACATTCATATCTCCTAATAACACAATACTCCCAATGCGTCAGTATTTTACATCAGAGCATACCAAGGTTACATCAGAAGATATGACCAGTGGAATTTTCACCAAGTTTCATGGCTTCAACACCATCCCAGAAATAGAAGAAATGTCTACCAGTCAGATTAGAAATTCTAATGTGACTTCAAACATTGCCCTTTCCCTAGAAACATCAACCATGTCATCAGAGTTAGACAATTTTATGAGTTTCAGCCCAGCCCCTACAATCACAGAGACATCCACATTTCTAAGCCAAAGGTATGAAGTCCCATCAATTGAAACTTTTTCAACTTTAAAAAGAAGTCTACCTGGCAACTCTCCAGGATATCTTGATAAATCTTCCTTAATATCCTCTGTTACTTCTACAGGAGAAAATGGCACCCCCTCTCCTAGTTCTCTTGTCTCAGTCTTAACCCCTTCTAAGGAGGCAATCACAACCAGGTTGGATAAACAGTTAGATAATTTGTCTACTTCATTTCTGAATTGGACCACTAGCACACATTCAAGCCAAGAGACTTCCCAGGTTAGCAAACATTCACAGACAAGCCCTACTTCCTCTGTTAAATCAGAAATAATTATGGAAGTCAGCAGTTCTGTACTCCAATCCAAATCTTCTATTACTCCTGCATCAGTTTCAACTAAAACTGCATTTTCAACCATGTTTCAGAATCCCTTGATGGGTACTACAGTTTTTATTTCACAGCCAACATTCTCTGATGCCTCTGGAACTGTAACAAATACAACGTCCTCCCTAAACCAACCACTTCCAGAAACTATTACTCTTGAAGAGACCACCATCCCCACAACACATAATACTGCTCTGTCTCAGTTAACCCCTAACATGTCTACTAGCCTCTCCACTTCAGAATCCATTAGAGCTGGCAGAATCCCCACAGGAAGCCCTCTTTATCCCCCAGAATCAGAAGATATTACTCCTAGAAGCATCTCTGGACTCATTACCTACTCTAGCACAGAAGAACACATAGAGTTAAGCTCCATTTTTGGGGTAGCTAATTCTGTGTCTTTATTAAATGATACCCTATCCAGGGATACTTCAACCACTGTCCCTATGACAGAATTTTCATCATCTGAGCCTCAAACATCTCCACATTCATCCTGGATAACTGAATCTAGCATTTTTGGGGAACAGTCTCAAACAAGTTCTTTATCCAAGGAAAAACACACCACTATAGATTCCACAACTACTATGACTGAGAAAACCACACTTTTACCTGTTACTTCTACCTCTCAAGGACAAAATGTCTCCTCCCTTGATTTTGCAGCTGCACTAGTAACTTCTATTCAAGAGGCAATCTCAAATGAAAAAGATACAAGTATAATATCTGGGAGCACCTCAATTCAAAGCCTGGATACTACAGAGCATTCAACTCCAGGTTCTTCATATAACATGGAAAACTTGCAGACCAGTCACATTTCCTCAAAATCTCCAGCAACAAGAGTGGAAACTGATAGTCCTGGAATGCATTCCAAAGGCACTGTGTTAATTAATTCAGTTCCATCAAGAATAACTAAAATGACTTCACAAAGCAATTGGGACACAACAATTTCCCCATCAATGCCCTTATTTAATGGTGCACATTCAGAAACTCAGAAAACTTTCCCCATAACTTCAATAAAACAGGAAACTAGCATGTCTGAAGATATTGACTTGACGAAACATATTTCTGGTCTTTTTACAGTGTCTACTAGCACTGACCCTGGAATTTCAAGAAAAGAAGCTAACTCAACTGATAGATCATCCATTCCAAGCTCTGTATCCTTTGCAAAGACAACAGACATCTCAATTCGAAATGCCTCCAGTAGCTCTACTCTTTACTTTCCAAGCCCTGACATCAGTCAGGTAGTTAACGTTGAGAAATCATCCAACATCACCACTCTTTTGAACACAACAGATCCTACAGCTGATGCTGAGGTGTTCTCTGCTATAACTCAGACATTTTTACATTCAGACTCAATCTCTCATCCCAGCAGTTCTGAGTTACTCTCATGGACAGACTCTCCACTCCAGGAAGCAACTTCCTCCATGAATTATATAGAAACTATACCTGGGACAGCATCATTGTTTCCTGCTATTTCTCTATCAGAAGGACAAGGGCTCTTTTTTCCCTCTTCTGGCGAAACAATTAAAGATGAGTTGCTCATAAACTTAGCTTCCTTTAGAACTTCATTTCCAAGCTGGAGCAACAGTGAGCTAGCCACCTCAAAGGACACCAGAACCTCACAAACATCTTACAGTCCCACCAGAACTGAAGTAACCACTGTGGACATAGCCACTTCTGGATATCAGGCCCAATACACTGTATCATCTGAGACTCTTTCATTCGGTAGTACTGCCTCTTCATTGTTGACAGCACCAACCAAGACTACTTCTGCTTCCTCTTTATCACCACAGAGCTCAAACTCCACTTCTTTTCCTAAGGCTTCATTCCCCACTTCTGAATTGTTTAAAACAAAAGATATATTGAGTAGAAGCTTGAAATTGGGAGTGAGTTTTCCTCCAAATTTGAGCAGCACATCACTTGAAGTCCTGGGTTTATCTGAAGTTAATAAAGAAAATCATAATTCTCCCTCAAGTTTCACAGTAACCAATATGAATACCATTAGTATGGGACATGAACAAAGTTCCTCTGTATCAATGCCTTATGACTCATCTAGAGACACCAATAAAATGAGCACTCCTTCCTCTATATGGGTGACTACTATGTCCACATCATTGTCTAGCCATTCAGAAACACCAAGATCTAATACTGAGCCACTTTCCCATTTGACTTCTGGATTGCGGGACACTAGCATATCCCTACAAACAAACAAACCTTCTGTTCCTGAGCCCACTCTCCTTTTGCCAAGTTCTGAGGCTGATGGCACATCTACTATGAATATATCATCGCCATATCAGAATCTATCTTCAGGGTTTACTAAAGTTTCAGCAGAAACAGTTACTATTTTAAATACTTCTTCATCTATTCTAGAGTCTACTGGGATAACATCCTTCCCAGTATACAATTTTACTATACCTTCTCAAGAAAGTATCCTTGTTCCAAGAACTGATATACTACCTTCAGCTGAGACCACTTTGATTGATCCAACACTTTCTCCCACAGAGGAGATGACTTTAATTGCCACAACCAGCAATCCAACATCCAGTTCATATGTGACTTCCAAGAATTTCCATTCTATAATACAGTCAAGCCATTTGCTTGCCACCATTGTAAAAAAATTATCTCCTTCAATTTCAACACCATTGCCCTATCCTGCTTCCAGTACCACTGACTCTACAGCCAGCCCATCCTCCCAAGAGATTACTACTCCTTCAGGTAATTTACAAATTGAAGATAACGGTGTTGTGATATTCCATGGTTATGTTTATAATCTCGAAGTCTAGTTCCCAATCCATCCAGATGACTTTATCATTCTTCTTGAAAAGCAAAATGACTGAAAGAGCTGACTTGGGAAAGGTTACAAGTGCTTCTCAGGTTCCTACACATTCAACCAGGTTGATAAATAAGCAGCACTATTTCTAAATTCCTACTTACTGACCAGTGAGGCTCATAGGCCATACTCCTTTCCCTTGAGGTAGAGAGAAAATTAGGAGTTCATTATTGCATTGATATTTATTTATGATTTCTACAGTTATCAACAGTGAATCAGAAAAATTGAGCAAATTTTTTGGCTTTCACTCAGATATTCTCATACATGGTCAAACAATGCTCTCATCATCCTCAATTCCTACTATAAATACTTCTGCTCTCTCTTCTACCTTCTCTTACATTCCTTCCACACCCTTTGTAGTCAGTATTCTCCTTTGGAGGCTTTTATTTGTTTGTTTGTTTCCACAGGATATAATATTTATGATATTTATTTTACTGTCAGCCTAATTTTGGTTACCATTATTATTTCTAGTTCCTACAAATGATTTCATTTCATTCTTCTACATGGCTGAGTAAAACGCTGTTGTTTAACTATGTTTGCAAAATCAGCCGTTTATTTAAAAGCAGGTATTCTTTTTGTGCATTTTTGGAGATGAAAACTAGGACCTTGCCCGCATGAGGCAAGTGCTTTACAGATGACTTATACCCTCTCCTTCCATACTAGAAGATACTTTAGCAAACAGTGATTGAACTTCTGACATCAATCAGTTCTAAGAACTGAGCTAGGCATAAACAAAACAGAAAAACAATCAAGATCATGAGTAATTACTACAATGTAGTAGATGGTCTAGTATAATTGTTAATAATAATGGTGATGAGAATAACAATTAGGCTTAAATAGTTCTTACTTCTATGTCAACTGCTGTTTCATGAGGGTTTTTAACATTCATTGTAATATTATTTTTGTATTCACTTGTACAACTTCATTGTAATGAAGTTGAGATACAGAGAAGATATGAAATAATTTTCTCACCATCATAATACTGGAAGAATTGAGCTAAGAACTTAGGTATGATTGATGTATGCCTGTCACTCTAGCATATGGGAGGCTTTGGGGAAAATATTCTTATTTCAAAGAGAGCCAGGGGTATATAGTGAAACAGTGTCTGAAAAACCAAGGAGAAATAGCTTAGTCTAGAATACTGCCCATAGCATGCATAATGCCATAGGACTGATTCCCCAGCACTCCCCCCAAAAAAAGATTTCACACTATGCAGGAATATAAATTTATCTTCTTAATGATTAATTCAAACAGGGGCAGATAAAAGTTCAAGAACATAAGAGATTCTGGAATTACAGTAGCCATAGGAAGGCAAGATTTTGAAGAGAGATTGTAATCCCTGTCAAATACTACAGAAAGACCAAGCTGGCATAAAAGTGAGCGGTATTTTGGCAACATGGATAGATAAGTTATGCGTAGAGGAGTAGATTAAAGGTGAAGTAACATATAGATAAAAGGCAGAGATTTTGTTTGATATGTTTTTTTTAGATTTGCAAATTCACAATTCAAGTGAATTGACAAATATGCGCTATGGCTAAGCATCACATGCAGCCATTGTTCTATGTTTTCTTTTTTTTTTTTTTTGAAAAAATTTAAAAATTTTTTATTATATATTTCTTTACTTACATTTCAAAGGTTATCCCCCTTCCTGGTTTCCTGTCCATAAGCCCCCATTCCCTCCCCTCCCTCTCCCCCATACAAGTATTCCCCCTATGCATCCCCCTTATTGCCCTCCCCCATATTCCCCTGCACTGGGGGGTCCAACCTTGGGAAAACCAAGGACTTTCCCTTCCACTGGTGCCCCAACAAGGCTATTCTCTGCTACATATGCAGTTGGAGTCCTGGCTCAGTCCATGTATAGTCCTTCGGTAGTGGTTTAGTCCCTGGAAGCTCTGGTTAGTTGGCATTTTTGTTTTTAATGGGGTTGCAAGATCCTTCAACTCTTTCAATACTTCCTCTAATTCACCCTAAGGGGGTCCAATCTCAGTTCAGTGGTTTGCTGCTAGCATTGACCTCTGTATTTAACATGCTCTGGATGTGTCTCTCAGGAGAGATCTATATCCAATCCCTTTCCACATGCATTTTTTAGCTTCATCAATCTTATCTAGTTTTGGTGGCTGTATATAAATGGTCCACATGTGGGTCCTCCTCTGAATGACCATTCCTTGAGTCACTGCTCTAAATTTTGCTTCCATATCCCCTCCTATGAATATTTTCCCCCTTTTAAGAAGGAGTGGGAGCATCTGCATTTTGGTCATCCTCCTTCTTGAGCTTCCTGTGGTCTGTAAATTGCATCTTGGGTAATTTGAGCTTTTTGGCTAATATCCACTTATCAGTGAGTCCATACCAAGTGTGTTTTTCTGTTATTGAGTAACCTCACTCAGGATGATATTTTCTAGTTCATTCCATTTGCCTATGAATTTCATGAAGTCTTTGTTTTTGACAGCTGAGTAGTACTCCACTGTGTAGATGGAATTTTTTAAATCCATTCTTCTGTTGAAGGGCATCTGGGTACTTTCCAGCTTCCGGCTATTATAAATAAGGCTGCTATGAACATAGTGGAGCATGTGTCTTTGTTGTATTTTGGGGAACCTTTAGGGTATATGCCCAAGAGAGGTATAGCTGGGTCCTCAGGTAGTGTAATGTCCAATTTTCTGAGGAACGTCCAGACTGATTTTCAGAATGGTTGTACCAGTTTGCAATCCCACCAACAATGGAGGGGTGTTCCTCTTTCTCCACATCCTCGCCAGCATCTGCTGTCACCTGAATTTTTTATCTTAGCCATTCTTACTGGTGTGAGGTGGAATCTCTGGCTTGTTTTGATTCCCATTTCCCTGATGACTAAGGATGCTGGCTAAGGAACATTTCTTTAGGTGCTTTTTGGCCATTCGATAATCCTCAGCTGAGAATGTTTTGCTGAGCTCTCTATCCCATTTTTTAATAGGGTTATTTGGCTCTCTGGAGTCTAACTTCTTGAATTCTTTGTATAGTTTGGATATTAGCCCTCCATCAGATGTAGGATTGGTAAAGATCTTTTCCCAATATGTTGGTTGCCATTTTGTCCTAATGACAGTGTCTTTTGCTTTACAAAAGCTTTGCAGTTTTAGGAGTTTTCATTTGTTGATTCTTGATCTTAGAGCATAAACCATTGGTGTTTTGTTCAGGAAATTTTCCCCAGTGCCCATGTGTTTGAGACTCTTCCCCACTGTTTTATGTTTTGTATATATATATAAATGTACATTATATAAAATATATAATATATATTATATATAATATATTATAGTGCTGACAGAATTAATTTAAGTGTATAACATAATATATTATAATATAAAATAATAAATAATATAATTGTATATGTATAATATAGTATATATATTATAGTACTGACAGAATTAATTTAAATGTATAACATTATATATATATGTGTATGTATGTATGTATGTACGTATGTATGTATTATAGGTGCCATATATAATCTATATATGACAAATGGAGGCCCAGGCTGGCCTAAAACCCATTCTGTAAATTAAGCCGACACTAAATTTAAAATAATCCTGTTGAAGCCATGCACACAGTAGAGATTACAGATATTATCAGAGCACCAGACATGACTCAAGGGAAATTTTTTGCCTTTTCATTGAACATGCTATTAGAGTTACATCACAGTGAAAGAGTAGTAAGGAAAATTGTGTAATCATGGAAACTGAAGGAATAAAATGCCTGATTATGTGGGAGGATTCCAGAAATGAAATCACACTTCCAAGATAGCAATAAGTACAGGAAAAGACTTTTTAGGGACACTATCTCTCTGAAAGAATTAAATTTGATACCAGATTTTATTTGTTACACAAATTCAAAAAATGCCCTCTTAAACCACTACTACTTTATTGGGAAGTATGTTTGAGTCCCTACAGAAATACTTTTAACAAGTCTCAAGAAAGCTAGAGATACTGGAAATTATTGATTCACTTTCTATATACATTGTATTCTATATCACCAGGCCTCAAATTCATGATTCTTCTGCCCTATGATCTTTAATATTTGTATTTAAGGTCTATAACACTGTATGTTACTTTGATTCTTCTTGTAGTTCATTCATACTCTATAGTGAAATCAAATCAAATAAAAAGAGAAGAACAGTTTTACGTAAAATTGGGAGAAAAGGAGGGCAGACATAAAAGGT
Source organism: Rattus norvegicus (assembly GCF_021556685.1). Classification (NCBI taxonomy): domain Eukaryota; kingdom Metazoa; phylum Chordata; class Mammalia; order Rodentia; family Muridae; genus Rattus; species Rattus norvegicus. The sequence goes on along the minus strand of NC_141541.1, from coordinate 22,529,143 downwards.
TGGGGATATGATTTATTTGGTAGAGTGCTTCTTGACATACACAAGGATCTTGTTTCTACCCCCAGTGTTGTACAAGGTATGCCTGGAGATACACACCTGTCATCCCATTACTCAGGAGGTGTAGAAAGAAGGATTAGAAACTCAACGTCATCCTTAGCTATGTATCAAGTTTGAGACAAACCTGGGCTGCGTGAGACCCTGCTTTTTAAAAAAGTGAGAGTTAACCTATAGGAAGAGATGTGCCTAATCCTCGAGAGGCCCCAGGAAAAGAGGGTGCCTGGTGTGGGGAGCACCCTCTTGAAAGCAAGTAGGAGAAATGGGATGAGAAACTGTTGGAGGGGATATCTGGAGGAGCAGGCAATGGCTGGAATGTAAATAAATGAATTAACAAAGAAAAGAAAAAGAAATTGTGAAAGAAACAGGAGGAGGAGAAAGGGAGGAAGAGAAATGAAGTAAAGATCAACAGTATAAAGCAAAGGTTAAAAGAAAAGAAAGATATTCAGATCTGCACATAGTCAGGATGGGCAGATTGATACATTTATAGGAAAGATATGGATATAGAAACTGGCTAGTCATCTTGTGTAGCTGTGACTCCAGGTCACTTTCACAGACTCTACGAAAGACATGTACTCATGGACTGATCTATTTAAACAATTGGCTTTCTGGAAGACATAGTTACCTGCTTTCTTCCTCATTCTCACATGTAGAAATGGAAGATGGCATGCAATACCACACAGAGATATCTAATGAAACTGCCCATGAAGACACTGCAGGCCTGGACAAGGGTCCTCTGGCTTCCATATCACCTGGTAACCATAAAGGTACATCCCATCATGCGTACTCCCAAGAAATAGAGATAATACCTTTTAAATTTCTTCCTGTTTCAAATAAACACACTTCTTGTTTTCTTAAAGAGAATACTATATGGTTTTTATGAATCCTTGTAAGAACTGGATCTTTGTCTAATGGTTACTATGTAGAAACCAGTGTATACCAGTATTTTTTATAATATGCTCAACAATCTTCAGTGCAGACAACAAAATGTTAATTTCACTCTTCCCCATTCTTTCTCTAAAGTGTTTCTGTGTAACTCATCTTGGACTGATTCAAAAAAAAATGCTGATATCAAGAAGTACCACCATTTTCACATTGATAAACTAATTTAATAAAATATATGTGTTGGAAATTATGATATAAACAGACTGCACAGAAAGACAGCAAAGGGACAAAATAATTATAGTCCAATTTTGTGTGTAGGAGTGTTGTGGATACTCTGCAGCAGCTCATGTATACTAAACAAGCACACTGTTGCTAAAGCCTGCTCTTAGCTCCTCATTAGCAGTCAAGGACTCTGTTGATGAGCCATGCCCCAAAGTTCCTCACTGGAAGATTCTAGGCACAAATGTTACCAGAGAACCATGCTCCCAGCTTCTCACTGAGGGATTCTAGGCAAGTGATCTACTGTGAACAGTATCCATATGCCTTTTCATGAACTTCCTTAATGTGTCCAAAAATTCCTTATGTACCAGAGACTTTGAACTTGTGGTTCTTACCTCAACTTAGTGAGTATCTGGAATTATAGACCTAGCAATACACCTTTTGAAAATTTTTTATTCTATTTTCAAGTGTAAAATTCTACAGTCACTGTGCTGGGTTATAGCCCAACAGAATACTTACTTAGTGGGTGTGAAGTGCTAGCTTCAGCCTCCAGCAATGCAATCAATCAAATAATCAATCAATCACTAATAATGGCTTTTCAAAAAATCCAGAAAAGTACAAATAACACAGCGTGAACCCATGCTTCATCTAGGCAGAAGTAATCATTAACATTTATAGTCTTTTATATATTAATTTTAAAATACATACACAACATGTTAAACTTATTGAAGACAGAGCTGGTAGTTCAGGGCTATAATGCTCAACAAGCAGCTAAGTAAGTAGGACTGGGAGTTTGATAACAACTTGGATAAGTTAATGAGACCCTTTTCAGAACATAATTGAAAGAAGAGCTGAGAATATACCTCCATGATAGAATACTTGATTAACACTACAAGGCAGTGGGTTTTATTCTCAGCACTGTAAGGCATGAGGTACAAAATTCATTTATTAAAAATATGTTAAAACAAATCAAATTATTGGTAAAACTTTCAAGAGATTTTATGCTGTATACTTTATACTACTGTATACTTACAAATATACCAATAGCATTTTATTCTATATGTTATAAATTACTATAGAAGGTGAATATAATCAAAATACATTAGACAAACTTCACAAAGTATGAATAAAGAGAAAAAAATTAATATTAGTGTGTTAGTGAGATGGTTCAATTAGTAAAAGTGCTTATCACCATGCCTGGTGACATAGGTTCAAGCCCAGAATACACACAGTAGAAGAGAATTGGCTCCCACAATTGTCTTCTGATCTCTTTATGCATACCTTGGCACACATACATAATAACTTGGACCCACACACACAAAATTAACAAAAATAATTTTACTTGCTATAGGTACTATACTACAACTTTCATTGTGTCCAATGTACTATTTCCATTTTTCAATTTGAAAAGGCTGCAATGGAATGTCTTGTATCATAGAGAGATTTTATGATAGAGGCAATATTTGAATTAGGCTTTAAAGGAGGAAAATCACTATGTCAGAAAGAAAAAATAGTTAAGGAGGACCTTCTGCATGGACATCAGAGCTATACATCATGGCCGAGAGAGAAGTAAGATGTAGGGACCATAGCAAATTAACCTTTGCTCATTGTGAGAAAGAGGAGAAAAAAGAAACTCTAGGCATGGGGATATACATGTAAAAGCCTTGCAATTTCTGAGTGCTCTTTTACAAAATTCTGGCAAATGTGTGATTTCTTCCTGGAGACCATGACATGTCTAAACCTGAGAAATTCTGCTTCAAAGAAAGTTGTTTAGGTTTGTTTAAAAAAAAAAAAGGTTCAATACCATGGTTTGATAACATAATATTGTTCACTTGTTCACTGCAAGACTTCTAACATTATTGGGGGATTTGCATACTTAAAGACTCTACATAAGCTAGGAATATAGCTCACATGCATCAAGGACTGACTTTGAGTTACAAATTTGCATAAACTTGGCAAGGTGATGCATACCTGCTACTCCAGCACCCTGGAGGTGGAAAGAGGAGGACCAGAAATTCAGGATCAACTTGAGATGAATCATAATTTTGAGGCCAGCTTAGGCTATGTGAGACCTTGTCTACAATAAATGTAGATATGTGCCTATAGGAAGTGACCTCTTTATGTCAAAATAATAGAGGTTGCCACACTTTTAAAAATATATTCATTCATATATTCATATACATACGAATGTATATATGAATGTCTGTATGTACGTTGTGCACCCACCACATGAACATAGTACCCATGAGGCTAGAAGAGGGCATCTGATTCCTCTGAAATGGAGCTATATAGATTGTTATAAACTGCCATGGCTCCTACGAATTAAACCTGGGTCCTCAGAGGAGAAGCCACTGCTATTTAGGATTGTGTCATCTCTTCAGGCCCAAGCTTTGCTGAGTGCCTACCACATATCAAGCAGTCAAACATTAATAGATATTACCAAATAGTACTGCTGGAAATGAAAATTGTTGTTCAGATATTATGGTAAGAAAATGAAACATAATTAATTCTCAGTGAAGCTGAATTTAAGCTTGCCTGTGAATGGAACAAAATTAATGGGACCTGATGAGGGATAGATAAGGCAGGAGCAGGAAAGAGCTTAAACTTGATCAGTACAGATAATAGAGGGGAACATGGATTAAATTTATGTCACAAATTATGGAGAAGATACAGCCCAAAGGGATAAAGACTCATTTGGTAGAGTACTTGCCTAGAATTCAGAAATTACTCAATTTCCATCCTTACCGCAATATAAACTAAGTATGATGGTGCATATCTATAATCTCAGTAAATAGGAGGCATGAAGATCAAAAGTTAAGAATATCATCAGCTATGAGGTTGAGTTTAAAGGCTGGCCTGGGAAACACGAGATCCCAAAACACACACACACACACACACACACACACACACACACACACACACACACACACACACCAAAAAATTTAAAAAGCAGAAGAGGGGAAAACAGATGCTTAATGTAGCAAAATTCATAGTACTCTTTCCCAAGTCATAGCATGCCACCCACATCCCAGAAAGGCAGCATTTTATAGGTATGTCTCCACCTTTTATTATGTAGAGAAAAAGTATGAATTTTGTATCAAGAAAGTATAAACATTTTTATGATTTGTGTTACATGTCTCAACTTACAGATCTAACCACAGAAGAAGCAGTAAAAGCAGAGACCACTGCCACAGCTTTGAAGGTCACTTCCATTTTCAATTCAAACACCAAAATGTCAACTGCAAATTCAAGACCCTCGACTCACCTCAAGACATCAGAGAAAACAACCAACATCAACCCAGCAGAGATGATTATTACAGCCTCAGATACTTCCCAAAATTTACTAGAGATAGCACCATCATTTTCCACAGGCCTTAGAGAAAATACTAGCATGATTTCCAGGAGAAGTTCACCTCCTTACAGTAGAGAACCAGAAATTACAATTCCATATATCACCAGTCTTAAGACAAAGACAATACCAAATGTTTATACTTTGACAGCCCCCTCTTCTGAGTCTGATACAATCTCATGGATCACCCATGATTTAGAAATTACTTCAGCTGTTGCCAAGACAACCACAAATGCTTCTCAAGTTGAATCAGATTCTATGGTGTCCATAGCCACCAATCCCAGAGGAGAACACAGTTCAAACATTTCAACAGCAGCTGTTTCCCCTGCCATACCAGATTTGGCATCTATTGAACAAGTAAGCAGATTGTTTGATCCAACTATAGCTATCTCATCTAGTATTTCTGAAATGAAAAACGTAGACAGTCACAGTTCTAAGGAAGATACAAGAACATCTAAACCTATTCTGACAAATTCACCTTCTGAGCCATATAATACAATTTCTCTTATCTCTTATGCTGGGGGAAAGACTGGTTCACCCATGTCTACTATAACTGTCTCTCCAGATGTAAGAGAAATAATGAGACCACTTTTCCCTAGCTCTGGAAGCACAAATCATACAAGAAACCAACCTATTTCTCAAGGTCAATCAAAAACCACGACCTCATGGATCACCCATCCTGGAACAGAAGTAACTTCAAGGGTCTTAACTACAACTATCTCACCTAATATTCAAGAGATGGTAACCTCAAAATCTGTAAATCATACTGCTAAACTACAGACCACAACTTCATTGATAATTGATGGTGAAGAACATCCCAGTTTAGCCACGTCTACTCGAGCTGTCCCTCTAGGTGTAATAGAAGAAATGCCACCACCACTAATTAACATGAGCACAGAAAAGAATGCAAGGACTTCAACTCTAGATTTTTTCCTATATCAACCAGAGACCACAACCTCTTGGACCACTAACCCTGAAAAAGAAACCATCTTAGGAATTCATACTACAAATTATTCACCTAGTGTTACAGACAGGATGACCTCAATAAATCTGAACTATACTCCTTCTGAACCAGAATCTATAAAATCATTGGATATACATGTGGAGGGAAATCCCAGTACATCCATGTCTATTCAGACTGTTTTACCAAGTATAAGAGAAATGATGATATCACAGGCCACTAATTATGGAAGAGAGAAACATATAAGCACTTCAGCCCTGCCTGTTTCCTTAGGTCAAAGACAGACCACAGCCTCATTGGTGAACCATGCTGAAAATGAAGCAACTTCAGAGGCTTTACCAACCACCATTTCAACTATTCAAGGAATGAGTTCAACAACCCCTATGACTTCTGAACCACACACCACAGCTTCATTGGTCACGCATAATGGAGAACAACATAGTTCAGACATGTCTACACTGCCTGCCTCTTCAGGTATAACAAAAATGAAACAACCACTGGAAACTTCTACAGGAAAAGAAAACCAGTCAGTCTTTACAATTCTGGCTGTTTCCCTAGGTGTACCAAAGACCAAATCTATAAACACTACATCAAATATTCTGGACATGATTTTCTCAAAAGCTCAGAACCATACTTCTTCTGATGGACACACCATAACTTCACTGGTTACTCATGCTGGGACACAGTCCAGTTTATCCATGTCTACTGAGGCACCCTCTTCAAGTATAACAAAATTAACAGCATCTCTGTTCACAGATATGGGCAAAGAAGATGTTGCAATAACTTCTCTCCCTATTTCTTCAGGTGAAATGGGAAGAAGAGCACCATCAGTCACCAAACCTGAAAAAGAAGTCACTTCAGAAGATCAATCTATCACCATTTCAAATAGCATTCAACAAATTATGACCTCACCAACGGTTATTCCTACTGAACCACATACCATAGTTTTAGTAGACACCCATTTTGGGGACCAACCCAGTTCAGCTATGTCAACTCTGCCTGTCACTTCAGATTTAACAAAAATCATACCATCACTGAGCACAAGACCTGGTACAGAAAGTCATTCAGTGACTTCTACTATGGGTATTTCTGAAGGTCAGTTGGAGACCACAACCTTAGGAGATACTCATACTGGAAGAGAAGGCAATTCACTGACATTATCTGCAGTCATCTCAACTAGTGCTCCAGACATAATGATCTCAACAACTAAGAATGAAACTACTTCTGATACACAGACTATAACATCATTAATCACCCTTGTTGAAGAACACCACAGTTTATCTGTGCCTACTCAGGGTGACTCTCCAGGTATAATGAAAGAGACATCATCACTATTCACTGATTTAGGCACAGAAAGCTATACAATGACATCAACTCTGCCTGTCTTTTCAGGTCAACCAAATATTAGAAAAACATGGGTCAAACATTCTGAAACAGAAGTCACTGCAGGAATATTACCTACTACCATTTTAACTAGTATTCCAGAAATTATGGCCTCACCAACTTCTCTTCTTTCTGAGCCACATACCACAGTTTCATTAATCAGCCATGTTGGGGGAGAGCCCAGTTTGGCCATGTCTACACTGCCAGTCTCAGGAACTTTAACAGGAAACATACCATCAGAGGTAAATTACCCTGGCATAGAAGGCCATTCAATGACTTCAGCTCTAGATGGTACCAGGGATCATATAGATTCTACAGATCAATGGGTCTCCCATCATTCCAAAGAGGGAACTTCAATGGTCCTTTATACAACCATCTCAACCAGTGCTCCAGACATAGTTGTTTCAATAAATAAGAACCAAATATCTTCTGATACACACACTGTAACATCATTCATCACCCAAGCTAAGGGACAGCCCAGTTTATCAGGGTCTACTCAAGATATCTCTCCAGCTATAAAAGAAGTACCACAATCAATATTCAATGACTCAGACACAGAAAGCTATGCAGTGACTTCAACTCTGCCTGCTTCTTCACATGAACCAGAGACTAGAACCAAATGGATCCCTAATACTAAAATGGAAGACAAATTAGGAGTGCTATGTACAACCATTTCTTCAAGTACACCAGAAATGATGATATCTCCAACACCTATTACTTCTGAAATACATTCCACAGTTTCACTCTTCACTCATGTTGGAGAACAAGACAATATTGCCATGTCTTCTCTGACAGTCTCTCCAAGTATAACAAAATTCACAGCTACCCAGCAAACTCACACTGATACAGAAAGCCATACAGAGACATCAGCTCTCAATGTTTCTACAGGTCAAGCAGAATCAACAACTATATGGCTCACCCAGTCAGCAAAAAAAGAGACTACACAGGTTCTTTCTACAACATCACCTACTGTTTCAGACGTGATGACATCAGCAACTCTATACAGCACTTCTCCTGGTACACAGACCATAACATCATTCATCAGCAATGATGGGGAACAGTCCAGTTTACCTACATCTACTCAGGGCATCTCTCCAGGTATAACAAAAGGGATACCATCATTATTTACTAACTTAAATACAGAAAGCTACTCAATGACTTCAACTATGCCTGTATATTCAGGTCAACCAGACACTACGACACTATGGGACACTAATTCTGAAAAAGAAGTCACTGCAGGGGATTTAGCTACCACCATTTCATCTAGTGTTCTAGAAATGAAGACTTCAAAGACTACTTTTCTTACAGAATCACATACTACAATTCCATCCATCTCCCATGTTGTAGAACAACACAATCCAGTCATGTCTACTCTCCTTGTCTCTACAGGTATAAAAGAAATCATACCTTCACAAGGAACTCACTCTGATACAGAAAACCATTCACTGACTTCAGCTCTAAATGTTTCTGCAGGTCAAGCAGAATCAACAACTACATGGCTCACCCAAACAGCAAAAAGAGAGACTTCAGGGGTTCTTTCTAGAACAATGTCACCTACTGTTCCAGACATGATGACATCAGCACCTCTAAACAACACTTCTCCTAGTACACAGACCATAACATCATTCATCAGCCATGATGGGGAACAGCCCAGTTTATCTATGTATACTCAGGACATCTCTGCAGGTATGACAGAAGGGACACCATCATTATTCACTGCCTTAAACACCAAAAGTAATGCAATGACTTCAAATATGCCCACATCTTCAGGTCAAACAGAGTCCAGGACACCATGGGACACTAATTCTGAAATGAAAGCTACTTCAGGGACCTTATCTAACACCATTTCATATAATGTTCCAGAAATGAAGATCTTACCAACTGTTCTTCCTTCAGAAACATATTCTGCAAAAGTTCCATTAGTCACCGAAGTTGTGGGACAACACAGTTCAGTCATGTCTACTCTCCCTTTCTCTCCAGGTAGAACAGAAAGCATACCATCACTGGAAACTACTTCTGGTACAGAAAACTATTCAGTCACTTCTACCCTGGATATGTCTATAGATCAAGCAGGATCCACCACCCCGTGGGGCACACATACTGGAAGAAAAAATAATTTAGTGGGTACATCTACAATAATTTCAACCACTGCTCTAGAGATGATGACTTCAATAAGTAAGAATCAAGCTTCTTCTGAAACACAGACCATAACATCATTTATCAACCATGCTGCGGGGCAGCCCAGTTTATCTGGGTCTACTCAGGGAATCTCTTCTGGGATAAAAGAAATGACACCATCACTATTCACAGACTTAGACACAGACAGTAATGTAATGACTTCAACTATGCCTGCTTCTTCAGGACAAGCAGAGACTAGGACACCATTGGGCACTACCTCTGAAATGAAAGTGACTTCTGGGACCTTATCTACCACCGTTTCATATACTGTTCCACAAATGATGGCCTCAGCCACTTTTCTTCCTTCAGAACCACATACTACTGTTCCATTAGTCACCCATGTTGTGGGACAACCCAGTTCAGTCATGTCTACTCTGCCTTCCTCTCCAGGTAGAACAGAAAGTATTCCATCACTGGAAATTAGCTCTCAAATAGAAAATTATTCAGTGACTTCTACCCTGGATATGTCTATAGATCAAGCAGGATCCACAACCCCATGGGCCATCCACACTGAAAAAGAAGGCACTTCAGGAACTCCATCTTCAATCATCTCAACTAGTGCTCCAGACAGGATGACTTCAATAACTAAGAATCAAACTTCTTCTGAAACACAGACAATATCATCATTAATCAGCCATGATGAGGGACAGCACAATTTTTCTGTGTATACTCACAACATCTCTCCTGGGATAAGAGAAGTGACACAGTCACTATTTACTGACTTAGGCAAAAACAGCTATGCAATGAATTCAACTTTGCCTGCTTCTTCCAGTCAAGCAGAGATTAGGACACCATGGGACAGTAATACTGAAATGAAAGACACTTCTGGGACCTTATCTACCACCATTTCATATACTCTTCCACAAGTGATGACCTCAGTAACTGTTATTCCTTCAGAACCGCAAACTGCAACTGTTTCATTAGTCACCCATGCCGTGGGACAACCCAGTTCAGTCATGTCTACTCTCTCTTTCTCTCCAGGTAGAACAGAAAGTCAGTCATCACTGGTAATTAGTTCTGATACAGAAAATTATTCAGTGATCTCTACCCTGGATATGTCTATAGATGAAGCAGGATCCACCACCCCATGGGGCACCCATACTGGAAGAGAAGGCACTTCAGGAACTCCATCTTCAATCATCTCAACCAGTGTTACAGAGATGATGCCTTCAATAACTAAGAATCAAACTTCTTCTAAAACACAGACCATAACATCATTCATCAGTCATGATGATGGACAGCCCAGTATATCCGTGTCTACTAAAGGAATCTCTCCTGGGATAGAAGAAACGACACCATCACTATTCACAGACTTAGGCACAGACAGCAATGTAATGACTTCAGCTATGCCTGCTTCTTCAGGTCAAGCAGAATCTAGAACACCATGGGACACTACCTCTGAAATGAAATCTACTTCTGGGACCTTATCCACCACCATTTCATATACTGTTCCAGAAATGATGACCTCAGCAACTTTTCCTCCTTCAGAAACACATATTACAAATCCAATAGTCATCGACATCGTGGGACAACCCAGTTCAGTCAAGTCTACTCTCCCTTTCTCTCCAAGTAGAACAGAAAGTATGCCATCAATGGACACTAGCTCTCATACAGAAAACTATTCAGTGACCTCTACCTTCGATATGTCTATAGATCAAGCAGGATCCACAAACCCATGGAACACCCACACTGACAAAGGAAGCACTTCAGGAACTCTATCTTCAATCATCTCAACCAGTGCTCCTGAGATGATGTCTTCAATAACTAAGGATCAAACTTCTTCTGAAACACAGACCATAACGTCATTCATCAGTCATGATGATGGACAGCCCAGTATATCTGTGTCTAATAAGGGAATCTCTCCTGGGATAGAAGAAACGATATCATCACTATTCACAGACTTAGGCCCAGACAGCAATGTAATGACTTCAGCTATGCCTGTTTCTTCAGGTCATGCAGAATCTAGAACACCATGGGACACTACCTCTGAAATGAAATCTACTTCTGGGACCTTATCTACCACCATTTCATATACTGTTCCAGAAATGATGACCTCAGCAACTTTTCCTCCTTCAGAAACACATATTACAAATCCAATAGTCATCGACATCGTGGGACAACCCAGTTCAGTCAAGTCTACTCTCCCTTTCTCTCCAAGTAGAACAGAAAGTATGCCATCAATGGACACTAGCTCTCATACAGAAAACTATTCAGTGACCTCTACCTTCGATAAGTCTATAGATCAAGCAGGATCCACAAACCCATGGAACACCCACACTGACAAAGGAAGCACTTCAGGAACTCTATCTTCAATCATCTCAACCAGTGCTCCTGAGATGATGTCTTCAATACCTAAGAATCAAACTTCTTCTGCAACACAGTCCATAACAACATTCATCAGTCATGATGATGAACAGCCCAGTTTATCCATATCTACTCCGGGAATCTCTCCTGGGACAAAACAAATGACACCATCACCATTCACAGACTTAGGCCCAGGCAGCTATGCAATGGCTTCCACTTTGCCTGCTTCTTCAGTTCTAGCAGAGACTAGGACACCATGGGATACTACATCTGAAATGAAAGGTACTTCTGGGACCTTATCCACCACTGTTTCATATAGTGTTCCTGAAATGACAACGTCAGCAACGTTTCTTCCTTCAGAACCACATACTACAATTCCAATAGTCACCCATGTTGTGGGACAGCCCAGTTCAGTCATGTCTACTCTCCCTTTATCTCCAAGTAGAACAGAAAGTATGCCATCAATGGACACTAGCTCTCATACAGAAAACTATTCAATGACCTCTACCTTGGATATGTCTATAGATCAAGCAGGATCCACAACCCCATGGGGCACCCACATTGAAAAAGAAAGTATTTCAGGAACTCTACCTTCAATCATCTTAACCAGTGCTCCAGAGATGATGTCTTCAATACCTAAGAATCAAACTTCTTCTGCAACACAGACCATAACATCATTCATCAGTCATGATGATGGACAGCCAAGTTTATCCGTTTCTACTAAGGGAATCTCTCCTGGAATAAAAGAAATGACACCATCATCATTCACAGACTTAGGCCCAGGCAGCTATGCAATGGCTTCCACTTTGCTTGCTTCCTCAGGTCAAGCGGAGGCTAGGACACCATGGGACACTACCTCTGAAATGAAATCTACTTATGGGACCTTATTCACCACTGTTTCATATAGTGTTCCAGAAATGACAACGTCAGCAACTTTTCTTCCTTCAGAACCACATACTACAATTCCAATAGTCACCCATGTTGTGGGACAGCCCAGTTCAGTCATGTCTACTCTCCCTTTATCTCCAAGTAGAACAGAAAGTATGCCATCAATGGACACTAGCTCTCATACAGAAAACTATTCAATGACCTCTACATTGGATATGTCTATAGATCAAGCAGGATCCACAAACCCATGGAACACCCACACTGACAAAGAAAGTACTTCAGGAACTCTACCTTCAATCATCTCAACCAGTGCTCCTGAGATGATGTCTTCAATACCTAAAAATCAAACTTCTTCTGCAACACAGACCATAACATCATTCATCAGTCATGATGATGGACAGTCCAGTTTATCCGTTTCTACTAAGGGAATCTCTCCTGGAATAAAAGAAATGACACCATCATCATTCACAGACTTAGGCCCAGGCAGCTATGCAATGGCTTCCACTTTGCTTGCTTTCTCAGGTCAAGCAGAGACTAGGACACCATGGGACACTACCTCTGAAAAGAAATCTACTTCTGGGACCTTATCCACGACCATTTCATATACTGTTCCAGAAATGGTGACCTCAGCAACTTTTCTTCCTTCAGAAACACATACTACAATTCCAATAGTCACCCATCTTGTGGGACAACCCAGTTCAGTCATGTCTACTCTCCCTTTATCTCCAAGTAGAACAGAAAGTATGCCATCACTGGACACTAGCTCTCATACAGAAAACTATTCAGTGACCTCTACCTTGGATATGTCTATAGATCAAGCAGGATCCACAACTGCATGGGCCATCCACACTGAAAAAGAAAGCACTTCAGGAACTCCATCTACAATCATCTCAACTAGTGCTCCAGACAGGATGACTTCAACAACTAAGAATCAAACTTCTTCTGAAACACAGACCATATCATCATTCATCAGCCATGATGAGGGACAGCCCAGTTTATCCATGTCAACTCCCAGCATTTCTCCCTTGATGACAGAAGTGACACAATCACTCTTCACTGACTTAGGTACAGACAGCTATGCAATGACTTCAACTTTGCCTACTTCTTCAGATCAAGCACACTCTAGCCCACCATGGGACACTAATTCTGAAATGAAAACCACTTCTGCAACCTTATCTACCACCATTTTATCTACTCTGCCAGAAATGATGACCTCAGCAACTCTTATTCCTTCTGAACCACATTCTACAGTTCCATTATTCACCCATGTTGAGGGACAACCCAGTTCAGTTTTGTCTACCCTATTGATCTCTCCAGGTATAACAGAAGTAATGTCATCACTAGTCACTAGCTCTGCCACAGAAACCAATTCAGTGACTTACAATATGGATATTTCCACAGAACAACCAGGATTCACAACACCTTGGGGCACTCATTCTGGAAAAGAAAGCACTTCAAGAACTCTATCTACGATAATCTCAACTAGTGCTCCAGACAGGATGACTTCAATAACTCAGAATCACTTTTCTTCTGATACGCAGACCACAGAATCTTTGAACACCCATGGTGGAGGATATCACAGTTTATTGCTATCAAGTCCGAATATCATTTCAGATATAACACGAGTGACACCAGAACTATTTACAACCTTGAGCACTGAAAGCTATACAGTGACTTCTATTCTGCCTGCATCCCCAGATCAAGGAGAGACTACTGCACAATTGCTAAACCAACCTGTAAAGGAATCCCCTTCAGTGGTTCTACCTACCACCATTTCAACCAGTGTTTCAGAAGTGATGACCTCACCTCTTTCTGAACTTCATACCATAGATTCATTAGTCACTCATGTTGGGGGACAGCTTTCATCCATGTCTAATTTTACTGTCTCTCCTGGTATTACAGAAATTATATCATTACAGGACACTAGTTATGTCACTGAAAGTCATTCAGTGACATCAGTTCTAGCTCTTTCCCCAAGTCCATTGGCAACCGCAAGCCCATGGGAAACCCATCCCAGTAGAGAAGCGATTTCAGAGATTCTTACTATAAACACCTCACCTAGTGCTATAGACTCAATGACATCAAAATCTAAAATTCATTCTTCTTCTGAAACACAATCCATAATATCAACGGTCACCCATGGTGAGGTACAACCAAGTATGTCTGTGTCTACTCAGGCTAGCTCACCGAGTATAACAGAAGTGACACAATTACTATCCACTGACTTAGGCACAGGAAACTATTCAATAGCTTCTACTCTACCTGCTTCATTAGGTCAAACAGAGACAAAAGCTCCATCAGTCACTAATCTTGAAACAGAAGTCACTTCAGGAGCCCTATCTACCATTATTTCAACTATTGTTTCAGAAATGATGACCTCATCAACTGTTAGTCCACATACTACAGCTTCATTAGTCTCTCATGTTGGGGAACAGCCCAGTTCAACCATAACTACTTTGCCTGCCTCTCCAGATAGAACAGAAATCATACCATCACTAGTCACTCACCCTGGCACAACAAGCCATATAGTATCTTCACCTCTGGACATTTCCCCAGGTCAAGCAGAATCCACAGCTCCATGGGTCACCCACTCTGGGAATGAAGGGTATTCAGGAGTTCTTTCTACAACCATCTTATCTAGTGTTCCAGGCATGATGACATCAAAAACTCAGAACCATACTTCTTTTGATACACAGACCATAACATCTTTCATCACCCATGCTGAGGAGCAGGACAGTTTATCTTTGTCTACTCAGGGTGTCTCTCCAAGTCTAACAGAAGTGACACCATCGCTATTTACTGAGTTGGCCACAGAAAAATCTGCATTCCCATCAACTCTGCCTGCTTCTGTATTTCCACCTGGGAGTAAAACCACATCAGTCACCCATCCTCAAACAGAAGTCACCTCAGGGTCTTCTACCATCATAACAGCTAATGTTCCAGACATGATGTCATCACCAACTCTTATTCCTTCTGATCCACATACTACAGTTTCATTAGTCACCCATGTTGCAGAACAGCCTAGTTCAGCAATGTCTATTCTGCCTGTCTCTCCAAGTACTACAGAAACTATATCACCACTAGTCACTCACTCTGGCACAGAAAGCCATTCAGTAACTTCAACTCTGGCTGTTTCCTCAAGTCATTCAGAGACCACACCCCAATGGATCACCCATACCGGGCATGAAGGGACTTCAGTGACTCTGCCTACAACCACCTCTTCTAGTATTCCAGATATTATGACCTCAACAACTTTAAACCACACTCTTTCTAAATCACAGACAGTAAAATCATTGTTCACACATGTTGGTGGCCAACCCAGCTTAAACATGACCACCATGGCATTTTCTCCAAGTATACCAAAATTGACAACATCACTGAGTACAAAATTCATCACAGAAAGCCACCCTACCACTGTGGCTTTGTCTTCAAGTCTGTCAAAAACTACAGCCTCTTTGGTGACTCCTCAAATGGAATCCACTTTAAGTTTTCTAACTACTACCATTCCATCTACTATTCTAGACATGATAACACCACCATCCCTTCTTACTTCTGAACTACACACCACAATTTCACTGGCCACACCTCTTGAGGGACAACTTCCTTCATCCACATCTACTCTGGCCATTTCTTCTGGTGCAACAGAAAAGATACCATTACTAGTAACTAGTTCTACCACAGAAATCTATTCAGTATCTTCAACTCTGGATACTTCTCCAGGTCTAGAGAGTCCTGACTCAATGGACACCACTCCTAAAATAGAAGCCACCTCAAATATTCTAAGTACAGACATCTCACCTAGTGTTCCAGACTTGATGTCCTCACCAACTCATATTCCTTTTGAACCACATGCTACATTGTCATTAGCAACCTATGTTGGGGAACAATCCAGTTCAAATATTTCTACTCTGACACATTTTCCTGGTATAAAAAATATAATAACACCACTGGCCACTACCTCTTTGGTAGAGCCACATACAACTGTTCCAACTCTGTCTGTTCCTGCAGATCAAAGGGAGACCACAGCCCTGTCGGTCACCCATTCTGGAAAAGAAGTCATGTCAACAGTTTCCAGTCCATCTACTTTACCTGGGGATCCAGAAAGAACTGAAACATGGGTTATACTTTCTGCCAAAACCAGCACCCCACACCCCACAACAAATTTCCCATTTTCTTATAGTGATACCACTTCCTCAGCATCTGAGGTAGAGACCAGTTCAGTCACAACTCTATTATCTGGTGCTTCTGAAGAAGCTACCTCTCTCTCTGTCCACATTGGGACTACGACAAGTACAACTACTCTAACTGTAAACCCTTCATCTATTTTACCAGGAAGTACAGGCTTTTGGCCTTCCAGTCCTTCCACAGAATATACTCTGACTGTGTCCTCTCTTCTCCCTGGGTTTTCTGACCATCCTACAACTAGTAAATCTAGTACTGCAACTTCACAGAACATAGAAATGTCACCATCTCTCAGTACAATTAGACATTCAGATTTTGTCAGTGATGTCATAAGCCCCACTGTAACCTTATTACCATCAGAGTCTTCAACACATGCATTAACTGACCTGGAAACCACAAATGAAGCCACTCATTCAGCTACCACAAGTTCAAGACCCACTGAGGCTGAGATTACAACTACACTACATGGAAGTTCATTTGCCCTTCTGACCACAAGTAGAACATCCACATTGTCCCCTGAGAATGTGACTTCAAGGCCAAGTAAGCATGAAGATTTTTACTGTAGTAATATACATATATATATATATATATATATATATATACATGCATACATATATGTATATGTATATATCAATCATATATGTCTGTGTATCTGTGTGTGTTTGTGTATAATGTAAATATTTTTCTGAAAATGTTTTAGGTGTTCAATTCAGTATTGTTTGTACAGTGTTATGTACCATCACTTTCAGTTTTTAGGCAGTTGTTAGATTCCCGTTTGTTGCTGGCTTGCTGGAGATTGAATTCAGGACCTCACACACTTTCCAAGTCCCAGGCTACTAAGTTGTACCTGCAACCCTCCAAAAAATTTTAATCACCACAAACTAAAATTTTGTACACATTCAACAGTAATTTGTCCTTTTATATTCCTCCCAACTATTAGTGATTCTATTTGTTTCCTATCTATATACTGCATGTTTTAGCAGGAGTTATACAGATAATCACAGATACTATGAGTTTAGTACTGCAACAGTCATGGCATACTTACAATATAAACATTCATAGCTCATAATGCCTTACTTTGACCCTTATATTTTTCTGTACCCTCTTCCTCAATGTTCCCTGAGCCTTAGCGTGGATAGCTCAATGTATTTATATATCCACACATTTATTTACCTATTTGTGTGTGTTTGAGTGAGGGTTTATGGTGTTTGCATTGCATCACTCTTTATTACCTTATATTTGCTTCATATTATTCCCTTAATGTAGGGTTTTTCACTGAACTTGGAACTAAACTGGCAGTGAGGAATCCTGAGAGATGATCCTATCTCCACCCACATGACTGTTCTGGTGTTTTAGCCACATGTTCAATTTTTTTTTACGTGGGTGCTAGGGATTTGAACTCAGATCCTCATACTGGCACAGCAAGCCCTCTCACACATAGATCACTCTTCACAGACCCAAGAGCTACAGCTCTTTTATTAAATTTTGAATTGATATTTTATTTTTTCTTTTTATTATATTTTTGAAATTATAATATAATTGCATAAATTTCATTTTTTTATCCTCCCTTCAAACCCTCCCATAAAGCCCTACTTTTGTTTTTAAAATTTACATTGTTTTCATATGCATGTATGCATATGTAAATATTATATGCTCCAAAATTCTGACTTTTTATTGGTTATTTTCTTTGAAATAGTCTTTATCTGCTGCAAAAATACATTTTCTTGATGAGAGGTGAGGATTACACTTTTCAGGACAAATGTTTAGATTGTTGTTTGGGATTATGCTGGCTTAATAAATTAGTTGTTTTATGTTTTCTGGGTATGGTTAACAGTATTAAGTTCCCAATACCAAGCTTGATTTGCATCTTTTGAGCATGTCTTAAAACTAACTTTGAGAATTATTGGTTGTCACAAAGATATACATTCCACTACATCCCCATAAGGTTACTGTGGAATACTAGTAGTTATTGTGGTTCATAGGCGTTATACCTGGATAAGACAGTTTGCTGTTTTTCTCCTTTGAAATCTTCCACAGTGTTCTTTGGTATGATGAAAGGTAATCTTCAATGAGGAGGCATTAAAAACATTTCCAGCTCAGGATCCAAGTCCACCTCAAGTCCAGCTCAAGTCCACCTCCAGTTATATTCATCCAACAAAACCACACCTCATATGTCCTTTTCAAATATTGTTACTCCCTGATGACTAAGTGTTCAGGCTTTTCTTCAAACATTTATCTCCTTGAACACAGAACTTAGCTCTCTTTCTCCTTAAACTAAAAAAGGGTTTTATATTTTTCCTTGCTCAGCTTGCTCCTTTTTATTGTAAATCTGCATTAGAGTGACTATTAATAACCATGCAGCAGCCTATGACACGCTACCTTGAAATCTCCTCTGCCAATGCTTTTAATCCAAAATGCTTCAATTTAGCCTTAGGCATATTGCATGGGGGGGGTTTAAAGGCAGAAAGCACCTACATTCTTCTCAAAAATATCACAAGAATAGTTTTTAGGTCACTTATTAATATTCTTCTCCTCTAAAATCATTTAAATGGGTCTTCCCATTCCACATTATCTTCAGCATGACGGTCTTCTATGTTTCTACTAGGATAGCTTGTTAAGATATCCTGTTTAAAGTGTCCAGCAAATTTTCTAGTACAAAGTCCCAAAACTTCTGCTCTCCTCCAACAAACAGCATTGTCATGCCTAGCATAACAATACTCTACTTCTTCTTACCCACATCTTTTACTTCTTGGTCCTTTTCCTTTTAAAGTAATTCCTTAATCCTTTTCAAATATTTCTTTTTCCTTGTGACTGAGTGTATAGGGACCATTCTTGTTAAACCACTACAGATGAAAGGTTGGATGTGGTGCAAAAGGGACTTGCCAATTGTGGAAATTGGGCTGGGTCCTGGTGGAATCCTTGAGGCAGATTTCAATACAGGCAATATTGGCCAGACTAGGCTCAAGAACTGCATGTTCTAGATTCTGAGCTATATTCTGCAGGTAAAGGTAGGACAACGATGGAGGGCGGGTTTAGGGCTACTCACTGGATTAGACTCTGGAGAAGATCTTAAGATGTGTGTTCTTGCATCAATTTGATGTGATGTTTTCTAGACTCAGCCTTCTCCATTATCCCTGTGCTGAGTCATATCAACTTATACCTGCTTTCCCATAGTTCATTTCTTCTTACCTTCAGGGCCACAGAATACTCTTCTCTTGGAATTCTTGAGTTTTATTTTGTTTCTTGTAATTTTCTTTTTCTGAACTTACCGTGACTTCTCATAGACCATAAATATCTCCCATTCACAGATGCATATGCATCTATTCTATTCATTTTCTCATATCTTCATTTTCCTTTTTGTATTTTGAATTTTCTAAATTTTTATCATTTCTCTAAGAAAATTTCCTAACCATAGTGCTAATATGTTTTTGCTTTTTCCCATTTTTTTATTATGAGTATGAGTAAGGGCTTATTTAAAAGATTGTAAACAAAATACAAATTTCTATACAGGTAAAGAAAATGTCTCCTCCTCCTCCTCTTCCTCCTCCTCATCATCCTCCTCCTTGTTTTCCTCCTCCTCATACTCTAACAAATATTAACTGCCTATCAAATTGCAGGGAGGAACAGAGCTTCATGACCTCCTCATCCAAGCAACTATTCCTTAAGATGAGACAGGGCTTTGTGAAGATCCATCTGACATTCCCTAAATCAACCACAGGATGCTGACTGATCTCATTTCCTACAAGTCATCATATCTGCTGTGAATATAAGAATATGAAATGCCTAATATATCTTAAATACAACATTCCTCAGCACTCTGACTCCATTCCTTCTTCTGGATCTTATATAACTTCTAAACCTTCACAATTTTCCATGAGATTTTTTAGGGCATTATAGATACATCCAATTTATGGCTGAACTTTCAAAAATCACTTATTCTCATCACTTTGACCAGTTCTAGGTCTTTACTGTTACTACTCTCCACTGAAAATTTTGGGTGGTGTGGCTCATATCTGAAAATAAAAAGTCTTAGTCCTTTCTTGTGTCAATGCAACGTTAATAACTTGTCACCTTTGGTCCTTCTTCGCTGAGAATTCGGGATCCTTTTGGAGAGGAAGTCAATTATCTACTAAGCTCCACCTCCCTGCCTTTATTTTGGCAAAAAAAAAAAAAGGATTTTGGATAAGATATCCTAGACTATCTACTAGGCACTGTAGCCACTAGACAGTATTAGTCTTCTCCTCACATCTGGTTCTGTAGTAAAGCAGAAAAAAATTTGTCTCTTTCTTTCTCCCTCTTTCTCCACCCCCCACACACAAACACGAACACAAACACAAACACAAACACAAGTTCATTGTTATACTCACACATTCTCTCTCCCCTCCAGCTACAAGTATCCATCCAGAGCTAGTGCCATTCATATTCAACTTGACAATCACCAACCTGCCTTATACAACAGAAATGGGCCACCCAAACTCTTTACTCTTCAACAGGACAGAGGCAGCTTTGAAACTTTTGGTAATGTACAACATCATACTATGGCTTACTTTTCCTTCACCCCACCCAGTCTCTGGGACCTTTCTCACCTATCTTTCTGTCTTATGCACAGCTCCAGTCCTTGTTCATTAATACTAGCATTGGTGCTGGCTATTCTGGTTGCAAACTGACCTTGATCAGGTAAGTCTTCTTTTGTTTATATCATGGAGAACTTCTCTGTAATGGACTAATATATCTGGGGTTCAAAAGAGGAACATAAGAAAATAAAGACAACATAAAAGACTGGAATCACTGTCTTTGAATTAGTGCAAGAGAGACAGGCCATCCTAAATGAAGAGGTTGCTCATGAAAGTTACATACATGAAGACAATTTTCTGGAGCATTGATAGTCCCTGATCAGAAAAGGTAGTATAAAGTCATTTAGCAATCACAGAATTCCTTATTTCATGCCATACTCTGTGACTTAGCAACCCTGACTTTCTTTCTGAAAAAGTTATTGTTTGTAGAGAAGGGAGCAGTTGCACAAACCTGAAACCATGAATTAACCAGATCAAAGAGACCATTAAACTCCACACAGAGGCTAAAACAGACCAGTAATGAAGGTTTTAGCTCCACCCTGGGGAGCTGGGTAAAGCTCTCTATGGGTTATGATGGTTGAAATATATTTTGAGAGTGAATGTATAGTAACCAAGGAAACGAAGGAAAATAAACCATTTCCTGGGTGGTTTGTTATTAGTAATCGAAGATGTAAGAGTTGGGCATGGATTCATGTTACTATGCCTTCTCCTCCACCTCCTTTTATTTATCCTCTTTTTTCCCTCTTACTTCTGTTCTGCCTCTTACTCTTCCTTCTTTTCTATTTTCTTCCCTCCACAAAAAAGCTCTATGATACTGCTGACTAAAGTGTAGCAGAGTGAATAAAGAATTAATGGATGAAAAATGAATAAAGAAAAAGAGAAGAGGGGAGTATGATAGAAGTAGAAGAAATAGAGAATAAAGGAGGTAGTTGAGAAGGATGGAGAAAAAAGTTTAAAATTATGTAGAAAGAAGAGTGGTTTAAAAAAGGAAGGAAGGGGGGCAAAAATAAATGTGGGAATTAGAAAGGGATCAGCTGGTAAGTATTCCAAGAATCCTCATAGTAACATTGAATATTATAGTAAAAATGGCTGGTAGTTGATATGATATATGTTAATGAAAGGAAAAATGAGAGCAAGAGAAAGAAATGAACACATTTTTAGAATGTACAAACTTTACAAAGTAGGAAATCTAAAGAAACAGGACTTAGAAGTATGCAACTGAGAAAGTCTCTCATGGTCTATTAAAAAGTCTAGACCCACAGTGAACAGGATTGTTGCAGGGAAGGCAGTAATGGGGGACAGGATGGTGAGGGGAATGCCCATATAGAAGGGGAGGGAGAGGGGTTAGGAGAATGTTGGCCTGGAAACCTGGAAATAGAATAACACTTGAAATGTAAATAAGAAATACCCAATTTAATAAAGATGGGGGAAAAAAGACATGTAAAGCCAGGAGGTACTCTACTTTAAAGAGCTATGTACAATTCTCTTCTCCCTAAGTGAATCATTCATGTATTTCTACCACTCTAGGTCTGAACAGAATGGCACAGCCACTGGAGTAGACACTATTTGCACCTACCACTCTGACCCAATGAGTCATCCTCTGGACAGAGAGAAATTGTATCAAGAAGTAACCCAGCTGACCAATGGTATTACCAGGCTGGGTCCCTGTACTTTAGATAAAGACAGCCTCTATATCAATGGTGAGTATCTGTTAGAATGGAGGCCATTTAATGCCCAGTGTTAGTTTTCACTGTTATAAAAAGGTAAGAGAAACCAGTTTCAGTCCAGGTCAATTAGTTGCTGTATTATTGATTTGCTTTCCTCATCACTGTGCCAAAATATCTGACAAGGGAAGCTTAAGAGAGAAATATCATATATTGGTCCAGTTCCACATTACAGTCATAGCAGTGACATCATGTCAGCAGGAGCTTAAAGCAGCCAGTCACATTGCATCTGCAATAAGGAAGCAGAGTGAGAGAAATCCTGGAATTAAGTTCCTCTTTGTTTTCATTCAGTCTGAGATTCCAGCTGGCTGGATGGTACCATCCACATTCAATGTCTATTTTCCCACATCAAATTGGAGAATCATTGTAGAAATGCCTTCATAGACACAGCATATCTGTTTTCATATGATTATAAATTTAATCAACTTGATAGAGATTCATCATTGTTATTTGGTTACTTTTAGGCCCATGTCAAGGTAAAAATATGGTGGAATATATAGAAAAGGTAATCTGCTCTTTTATGGGATCCAGGGAATATAGAGATAAGGAGAGTATGGGGACATGATATATCCTTCGATGGCATGTAGAACCAGTGACCTAATCGAATGAGCTTGCACCTCTGCTAATAATTCATTCAGTTATTAGTTCATTCATTGAAGAGGTTATCACTCTTATAAACCAATCACCTTTCAACAGTTTCACCAATTAGGACACAAGCCTTCAAGTGACATTTCCCAATAACTCATTTATAGGTGATTTTGATTTCCAGAAGATATATACCCATGTCACACATCCATGTCACATACTAAAAGGATAATAATATATTCTGATACATACACATAAGTGGATGCTAGTAAGCATCCCAAATATGCAAGATAGCTCTTTGCTAGTTTTTTTTAAGTCAATAGTCCCAATCTTGAGATATTATTGCACATAAACTTTTGATTTCTATCATTTAATTTATTGTTTGAGAATTTCTTAGAAACCTGGTCCAATATTTCTTAGATGACTTGTTTTGACGTACTCAATCCACACCCCCCACCCCAAAGAAGTCCAAAATATTTCCTGTTTTACTACTTGGGATTTTTTGGGTTTGCTGCTAGCATTCACCTCTGTATTTGTCATGCTCGAGCTGAGCCTCTCAGGAGAAAACTATATCAGGCTCCTGTCAGCATGCACTTCTTGGCTTCATCAATATTGTCTAGGTTTGGTGGCTGTATATATGTATATAGGCTGGATCCCCAGGTGGGGCAGGCTCTGAATAGCCATTCCTTAAGTCTCTGCTCCAAACTTTGTCTCCATATCTTCTCCTGTGAATATTTTCCCCCTTTTAAAAACTGAAGCACTTTTGTCATACTTCTTCTTGAACTTCATGTGGTCTGTGGATTGTATATTGGGTAATTCAAGCTTTTGGGCTATAATCCACTTATCAGTGAGTACACATCATGTGTGTTTGTTTGTGATTGGGTTACCTCACTCAGGATGATATTTTCTAGTTCCATCCATTTGCCTATGAATTTCATGACATCATTGTTTTTGATAGCTGAATAGTACTCCATTGTGTAGATGTACCACATTTTCTGTATCAGTTTCTCTCTTGAAGGGCATTTGGGTTCTTTCCAGCTTCTGGCTATTATAATTAAGGCTGCTATGAACATAGTGAAGCATCGGTCTTTGTTGTATGTTAGATCATCATTTGGGTATATGCCCAGGAGAGGTATAGCTGGGTCCTCTGGTAAAATACAGAGATAGAAGAGAGAATCTCTGGGGCAGAAGATACCAGAGAAATCATTGACACAGCCATTAAAGGTAATATAAAATTCAAAAAGTTCCTAACCCGAAACATCCAGGAAATCTAGGACACAATGAGAAGATCAAACCTAAGGATAATAGATATAGAAGAGAGTCAAGACTCCCAACTTAAAGGGCCAGTAAATATCTTCAACAAAATTATAGAACAAAACTTCACTAACATAAAGAAAGAGATGGCCATAAACATACAAGAAGCCTACAGAATTCCAAATAGGTTTGGCCAGAATAGAAATTCCTCCTGTCACATAATTGTCGAAACACCAAACGCACAAAACAATGAAAGAATATTAAATGCAGTAAGGGGAAAAGGTCAAGTAACATATAATGGCAAACTATCAGAATTACACCAGACTTCTCACCAGAGAATATGAAAGCCAGAAGATCCTGGGCAGATGTCATATAGACACTAAGAGAACACAAATGCCAGTCCAGGCTATTATATCCAGCAAAATTACTTGGGGTTAAATTTCCTCTTGTTCCTTCTTCTCTTCATCTTCCTCTTTCTCCTCTTTGTGGTCCTCTTCCTCTTCTCTTTCCTTCTGTCCACATCCTTTTGCACCTATCATCTTCCTTTTTCTCCTTCCCATTCTTGCTTTCTTCCTCTTTGTTCTTGTGTCTCCTCTTCCTCCTCTTCCTCCTTTTCTTCTCTTTCTTCCCTTCTTCTATTGCTTTTGATCCTCTTTTATCTCCTTCTATTTCTGTTTCTCCTATTAATTTTTTCACCTGTTCGTCTTTCTTGCTTTAGTATCACTTTTTATCCCCATAACCTCTTTTATTATTATTATAAGACCTCAATTAGAGTAGAAGATGATGGGCTAAGTTGGGAATGATGATGATTCTATGCCTAAATGTTTCCCAGTTGCCTAAGAGTCACTCTCCTAATTCTCAGGCTTCACAAGATATCTCAGAAAACTACAGCTCTGAAAAACCATTGCCATCCTTAATAAATACACATAAAATACTTCCTGTTGACGTGCTGTCTACAGCAAGACTGTCACAGCAAGGCTACTGCTGTGACATTAATAGCATTAATAGCAGCTTATGTTTATCAAAAGGATCCTGTTTGGTGAGAATTTTGGAATCATGTTACTCTTATGTAAAACTTTTTGAGTTTCTTTTTTTTACTCATTTTGACTGAGAATGATTATGCATTCAAGGAGGAAATAATTTGCCAAAGGTTATGACTATAAAACATTACAGGATGAGGATTTCACTCATGGACACTCGTCTCAGCTAACATGGTGAACCATCCAAGCACTGCAATCCCAAAACTTCATCTTACCTGATTCATAGCTAGATATTTCCTTCTTTATATCCACTTGGAGTTTCCCTTTATATATAATATGAAATACATATTTCACTTTATTATTTAAGGTACATAATGTTTCGTTACTATGATAAAATACCCTGATCCAGAGGTAGTAGATATCTGCAGCAAAATATTATTCTATAGATATTAAAGGAATTTAGTCCACATGAACTCACAGTGGTTGTGACTAAAACCACAAGACTTAAACAACAACCAAAATACAAACATGAATGGGGAATTCTAATTTCTGCTATCTATGTATATATAAGACTACTGGGGCATGGTTAAATCAATAACCCCAACCATACAACATGTTGACACCTTATTTATTTTTATATGTATTTATTTTTATTGGCTATTTTATGTATTTACATTTCAAACGTTATCCCCTTTCCCCATTCTCCTCTCCCCCTCCCTCCTCCCTTGATTCTATGAAGATGCTCCCACTTCCACCCTCCCACTCCCACCTTAACACTTTGGCATTTCCCTAAACTGGGGAAACAAGTCTTCACAATACCAAGAGGTTCTCCTCCTATTGATGCCAGACAATGCCATCCACTGCTACATATGTTTCTGGAGTCACTCCATGTGTACTCTTTGGTTGGCAGTTTAGTCCCTGGGAGCTCTGGGGATATGGTTGGTTGATATTGCTGTTCTTCCTATAGAGTTGCAAATCCCTTCAGTTCCTTCAGTCCTTTCTCTAACTCCTCCATTGGGGTTCCTGTGTTCAATCCAATGGTTAGTTGCAAGCATCCTTATCTGTATCAGTAAGGATCTGGCATATGTTCAATGGACTTCCATATCAGGTTCCTGTCAGCAAGTACTTCTTGGCATCCGCAATAGTGACTGTTTGGTGGCTGCATATGGGATGGATCCCCAGGTGGTGCAGTCTCTGGATGGGCTTTCATTCAATCTCTGCTCCACATTTTGTCTCCATATTTCCATCTGTGAGTATTTTGTTCTCCCTTTTTTTTCTTTTCTTTTTTTTCAGAGCTGGGGACCGAACCCAGGGTCTTGCGCTTGCTAGGCAAGCGCTCTGCCACTGAGCTAAATCCCCAACCTCTTTGTTCCCCTTTTTAAGAAGCACTGAAACATCCACACTTTGGTCTTCCTTCTTCTTGAGCTTCATAAGATCTGTGAATTTTTTCTTGAGTATTCTGAGATTTTGGGCTAATATCCACTTATCAGTGAGTGCATACTGTGTGTTCTTTTGTGACTGGGTTACCTCACTCAGGATATTTTCTAGATCCATTCATTTGCCTTAGAATTTCAAGTAGTCAACGTTTTTAACAGCTGAGTAGTACTCAATTGTGTACCACATTTTATGTATCCATTCCTCTATTGAAGAACTTCTGGGTTCTTTCCAGCTTCTGGCTATTATAAATAAAGCGGCTATAAACATAGTGGAGCACATGTCCTTGTTATCTGTTGGAGCATCTTTTGGGTATATGACTGGAGTGGTATAGTTGTGTCCTTAGGTAGTACTATGTCCAATTTTTTGAGGGCCCCTAGACTGATTTCTAGAATGGTTGCACCAGCTTTCATTCCCATAATCAATGACTCCTTATTTAATAGCATCCATCAATAGTGCCTCAAGTAGGATTTGGAGTTCCTAATGAAGGTGTTACTTGGGCTTATTCTTCAAGGTACAGCCCAGCATGGCAGAAAAGTCAGTGCACCACTAGCTTTAATCTACTAGATGAATCATATCTAGAAGCAATAAGTGTAGAGGTATGGGAGAGAAATTAAGAAACTCAGCTAGTTTTTCTACTTTCTCTATATTTCAGGATATCTGCCCACGGAATCATATCACCCACATTAAGGGGAACTGTCTTACCTCAATTAATCTGATCAAATAATCCCTTATACTCATGTCCATAGGCTAAGATAATTTACGTCATCCCTTACTGGTATGACATAAGGCTTGTCTTCTCTGACATTGTATAACCTTTCAAGTTTACAATATCAAAAATTATTGAAAATGTACTACAAAATTTGGATGAAACAAAATATTTTCGACAATATGAGTATTGTTTAGTGGTAGATTTGTTTTGTATGGCGATCTACAAGCCAGATAATCCTTCCAGAATTTACTGTTGCATTAGAAAAATGAATAAAAGATATAGATGTAAAGTCAAATGTCAAATGAAATAATACAGGAATAATTAGTTAATTTCAGTGTTTTGCCTAAATCTGATTTTTATTTTTATTCCTTAGATAGAATATGAGAAATGGAATGCATGATCCAAAAAGTAGACATGGAAAGTTGTTTTATGGCCTCCTCCTCCTCTTCTCTATCATCCTTCTGTTCCTCTTCTTTCTCCTTTTTTCTTTCCTTCTCCTCCAACCTACATTCCCTCCTTATCTATTTTCCTCCAGAGAAAAAGTAATGGGATGTTCTTTCCTTGGCTTTCTCCTCTTTCTACTTCTTTGCCTCCTGGTGTGCATCTCAGAGGTAGGTCACTTGCCTAGTATGCACAACACTCTAGATTCAATTCACAGTGTTGGTGCATACACACACACAGACAGACAGACAGACAGACACACACACACACACACACACGGACACACACACACACACACACACACACAGACACACACACACACACACAAACACAAGCACACTTTCCTCTCCAATTTATGTCAAAACCCAGTTGAAAGAAATTATATCTAATACTCTATTTTCACCAAAAAAACATCATATTCCTTTCATCAAAGTTTCCCAGTTTCTCATCATCCATATATGATCCAGTATATTATATAATATATATATATTATATACACATATATGTTTATGTATATATGTGTGCACAAGGTTCTAAATTTATCTATACATCAAAGGATATCTGTTTGGGATATTCCTTTGAATACCCTACCTTCAACCAGAGACCCTACTTTATAGCCAAAGAAATGACGCAGAAAATACAGAGGATGTTTCTTTCTGTCTGATGGGCAATGTTATACTTAACAGACCAGAACAGGCAGTTGCCTAGGGATGGAACTGCCTACAGTATGATGCATCTTTCTGTATCACCTAACCAAGACAGTCTCCAGGATGTCAATCTCATCAATGTACTAGAGATACTAAACTAGTATCATCAATTTTTTAACCATAACAAGAGGTGCCTAGGGAGCCCTACTTTCTTAAATACCATCAATGAAGTTTGTTGTAACCAAAGGGAAAAGAAGTTGAGTGAAAAAAAAAGATTTAAATTATCTTCACAGATAGAGAAAATGTAAATATACTTATCATAAACACATTTTTACCTTGGCAGAGAAAATATAAATATACTTATCATATTTCTATGTTTTACCTTGACAGTATATGAACTATTATTATTATGGCATAGTATATTCACCTCAAAATTTAGGTCTTTTTAATTATTGTATGCATTTTAAATTTTTAAATTATTTTTCATTTTATTTTTATTTATTAAACTTTTCCTTAAACCACACACACACACACACACACACACACACACACACACATGTGTGTGTGTATTCTGTTTACTCTAGCCCTACATTAACTCTTGATTCCCTTCCAGACTTGTCTTTATTTCCTTACAGATCCCATTCCCACATTCATGTCTTTTTTGTTTTGTTTTGTGATTGTATAAAATTCAAGTCTTATTGTACTGTTTCAGTAAAATTAATCTTTATTATAGTCAACATAAATATTATTGCAGAACAGGGCACTTAAGAGCAAATATTCAGTCATTAATGTTTATATATAAATCTCACAGTGATTCATAATGACGTCTATGTTCAGGTCTAATGATTTTTCATCTATTAGTGCTTACATAATAGTCCTTTATTATTACTCTCTCTTTCCTGCTTGCAGGTTATAACCATCGGTACTGGATCCCTACAACCAGCAGTGAGTTCACAGAGCTGTGGTGCCTTAATGTCTCCTGGACCTCCCCTTCCCTAGAGGCAACATAATAGGAGACTATATATATATACATATATATACATATATATATACATATATATATACTTACACACACACAAATACACATACACTCACATATATATATATATATATTAGGTTTTATATATATAACCTATTTGATTATTTATATTTCATTATTATTAATTCTGTAATATAAAATGGTTCAAAAGACTGCTTACATAGAAACTAAATGAAACTATCACTTTGATTATAGCCATCCCAGGTTACAGAGTATATTACACTTCACACTTCTCTTTTCTGTTACAGCTACAAGTCCATCTCTGGTTCACTTCACCCTCAATTTCACTATAACCAACCTGCACCATTCAGAGGGCATGGGATCTCAAGGGTCTGATATATTCAACAACACAGAGAGGATCTTGAATCACCTGGTAAGAGCTCTCTCTGGCTCATCCTGTGTCATTTCAGTCTGGTAAACCTTGGCCCTTAACTTGTCTTCTCTTTTATCAACAGCTAAAACCCATGTTCAAGATTAGCAGTATTGGATCCCTTTATTCTCAATGTAGATTGATCTCACTGAGGTAAGAAGACTGAAATAGATATACAGCACATGTAGATGATCAATAGGCGCTAATGCCTAACATCTTGCTCCTAGAGTTCTAGAGGCAGGTGGCCAGCAACTCTTCTCTACTAATTTTCCTTTCAGAGGGGAAAATGTCGACTCCCTTTTCTTATAGGAGACAATGATAAGTAAATGTATTGATGACTTCCTGTTAAGTTTTGTTGTAATATTATTCCTGATGCTGTGATAAAAATTCGGTGAGGGCAGTATACACAAGGAAATATTTTGGCTTAGAACTTTATATTATAGCATATCATATGGACAATTTACAGTAGAAAGGACTTCAGAACAGTGATCATATCATACCAACAGTCAAGAGTAGAGGAAAATTAAGGGACCCATCTGACTATTGCCTACTAGTTTACTTTCTTCATTCTTAGAAGTTCAGACTGGGTGTGATCAACAAAAGTCTGAATCTGTCTACTTCAACTAAAAGCCAACACCATTTTTTCACAGAATTTCTGACAAACTGACCTGACCCAGAGAATTTTCTCTTTAAGCAAGCCTTTTCATAGCCAAGTCCAGCTTATGTGAGGTTGACATTTAAAACTGACCATATGGAAATAAGACACAGAAATGATGAGAAATATATCTGGCATCAATGGTTGAATACACGTTAAGTCAGTTGAAATTGTTTTCTTTGAACTTATTTTCAGATTCCTTTTTTTTTTTCTATCCCATGGTTACATTTCTATTGTTAGCACATGTGAGTCTAAGTTTTAGTTGTTTATGTTAAAGATAGCACAAATACTGACATGCTCAGAGGCTATGTCCTTTTTGTTTAAAGGACGTTGGCTCTGTAATGCATTGTCTTCTTCTGGCCCTGAGGCCATTAATTCCCCATGAGGAACCCCTCCTCTTCTCTCCCAAGGTTCTTGGAATCCCCATTTTGCAATCTCTGTCTCTTTTTCTTGCTAGGCCTGAGAAAGATGGAACAGCTACTGGAGTGGATGCGGTTTGTACTCTCCACTCTGATCCCTTGGGCTTTCCGCTGGACAGAGAGAAGCTGTACTGGGAACTGAGCAATAACACCCAGGGTGGTACCAAGCTAGGATCCTTCACTTTAGAAAAGGACAGTCTGTATATAAATGGTGAGAATCCCCTTAGCAATCATAACCTGAAGATGAGAATGTAATTCTAAGACCAGTGTACTTTCTGGTTGATCATAAGACCCTTCCTATATATCATCTTAAACATGAGCAACCACCCGCTAAGTTAAGTGCACATATAATGTTTAGAATCTTCAACTCCTTCTCTTTTCTCTCTATCACTACATTACAAAGAATTTTTTGAACATGTGTCTAACCAACAAAAGCCTTGCTAAAGCCACATCGAAGATTATCTCTGGTTGAATCCAATGATTGTTAGACATTGCTTCAAATATGGGTCTGTTTGCAGTTGAGTTTATTGTTTTGTTTTACATTAAGGTACATTTTGCTCTGTGGCTGTGGCTGGCCCAGAACTAATAATTTAATCAAATCTGTCCTCAAATTCATGATTCTCATGCTTCAACCTCTCTTGAATGCTGGGATTCGCAGTATATAGTCACACACACACACACACACACACACACACACACACACACACACACACATATATATATATATTATATCTCTGTGGAGCTAAAACACCTCGATCATGCTTGCTTCATGTCTCGCCATATTCTTTGAGCCTTAGTTCCATTTGAAGATTTCATTTTGAAATCCTGAGTAAAAAGTGCTGGTTCCTGCCTGTAATCTCTAAGTTTGCCTAGTATATTCAGTAGTCTTGGTTTCATCTCTAGTAACATAAGGAAGAGAGGATATGGGGAGGAATAGAGGAGGAACTAGAAGGAGAAGAAGCAGAATCAAAACTAAAAAGCATTTACCAGGAGTGACCTCCACTTTTTGCAATCATGACACTTCAGAGATGAGATGGAAGATTTTCTTCAAGATTATGCTCAGCATAACTCTCTGAGTTACAGAGAGAATTTAAGGTCTCCCTGGTTACAGAATGAAATTTTATCACAAATAAATTAAAGATTCCAACTCAAACAAAAGTTAGATCTTTCATCTTTTTCCACTTCTATGCTATAAAATTAAAATAGAACAGTTTGTGAATATATGTAGTAGAAATAGGGGAATGTTTGTTGTCCCAAGTAAATTATAAATTCATTAGAACAAATACAGTTCTTTCGATGACACCTAGATTTTAAATATTTCCCAGGGTACTTGAACTCAGAGATGAGGCTGATGGACCTAAGCTATGTTATAAACATGTCTATCCTCACATTATCATTCTTTCCTGTTACCATTGCAGGTTTTACATATAAAAGAATCTCTGTTTCCACTCTTAACAGTGAGTACTTAGAGGCTAATGGTTATGTTTACTATACCCTATGGGAACAGTAGTTAATCTACCCCCTACTGAATCCAAGCTTGTGAAGATGAAAAAAAAAAATGAATTAAAAACTGGACTACCATTTCTACCCCCCCCCCGCCCCGCCATCATATGGCTGAATTTGTAGAGCAAAAATGCTCTCTTGTGACATTTATGCAGTACCTTAAATAGAATTATTCACTCCAATCCATTTCTCCTCAGCTCCGGTGACCTCCTCTCTTTTTCTCATGGAGACCTCCACTGCAAAACCTATCCTCTCTACTGGTAGGTACCTACTTTCTCCAGGTTCTTCTTTGAAGCCAGCTCTCAAAGACAGGACATTGGAGATAACTGAGAGAACCCAGAGTGTTCATGGGTACTTCTTGGTCTTTGAATTTCTCAAGAGCAGGAGATTGGTTATACTCAAATTACCAGCCATATCAATCTTGGACAGCGTATTTATTTTGAGGGCCCCATTTTCCTCAACTACAAAATATACAATTATTTAAAACTTCATACTAAGACTCAAAGAGTCACTCCTTTATATACTTATAGCTCAGATTAATAAACATTAACGGACTCTAGATTTGAATTTACTTTAATCTTTCGTTAATATGTATGTATGCATGTGTGGCCACAGAGGCCAGAAGAGAGTGTCCAAGCCCCTGTGATTAGAGTTGTAGGAATTTGTGAGCCACGAGGTGTGAGTGGTGTTATAAAATATAATATGTTGAGGGATACTTGGCAGACCAATGCCAATGTATGTCCTTGGGTAACTATGCCATGCAACAGATCTAGTATAAAAGTAGTTTATTTGGGGGCAGAAATGGGAGTGAATACCTTGAGAAGGGATAGGGGCAGACAGTAGATGTGGAGATCAACAGTCAGAGAATGATGAGGAAGGGTGGCATAGCAAAGCCATGATAGCAGGTGGCAAGGCATGAGATTATGGGTGGCAGAGAATAGAAAAGAGGGAGAGGGAAGCTAACCCGGAGCATGTGGGAACAGAGAGAGAAAGCTGGAATGGTGGGCAATCCTTTTATACAGTTGATATCTGGTGGCATGGCAGGTGATAACTTAAGCAATTGCTAGGTCTCTGAGGGCACACTAGTGGAATCACCTCTAAGGGAACAGGTACTGTGAACTAAACCTGAGTACTCAGGCAAGGGTAAGAGTTCCAGTCAAGTGTTGAAAGGAAGGAGCAAGAATGTGATATAAAGCCGACAAGAAATAAAGACGACAAAAGCTAAGGCTAAGACCAGGAGATACTGTAGTTGCTGAAAAACCTATGCCAAGCAACTTATTTAGAAGTACAGCATCAGTCTGTACCCACAGCTGACCCTGTGCCAAAGCTCTCTATGCTGGGATGCCAATGAGAGAGAACTGGTCTCTCAGGAGTGCTGAGAAACCTGAGAGCACAGGTAGGACTACCACTTCTGTTCCAAAGAACCTGCGTTTGGGATACAGGACCTTAGGAACAGTCTGGGACAGGTGCCTTCCAGTTTCAATTTCTCCCTAAAGCTGACCCTGCGCCATAGGTCTCTGTACCCAGATCTTGCAGACAGAGAACTGGAATGCAAGAACACATGAGAGCTCAGGTAGGACCACCACTTCTGCTCAGAGGACCTGACAAGAGCCCTCAGGACACTGGAACTGAGGGGCAGTTTGGGACAGCGTCATTCCAATTTCCACCAGTACCTAGAACTGACCCTGTGAGAGAGCTCTCCCTATCCAAATACCAGTGAAAGAGAGCTGCTCTTCCAGGAATGCTGATACACAGACTTACAGGAAGGTTAAGCCACTGTCAGAGACAGCAAGACCAGCTAAAACTAGAGATAACCAGATGGCAAGAGGCGAGTCTAAGAACCTAAGCAACAGAAACTAAGGGCACTTGGTTGAGAATCAAATTCTCCCACCACAGCAAGTCCTAGATAACAAAAAACATCAGAAAAGTAAGAATCTATTTTAAAATCACATGTTAGAGGACTTTAAAGACATAAATACCTCCTTAAAAGAAATACAGCAGAACACAGGTTAACAAGTAGAAGCCCTTAAAGAGGAAACACAAAAATCCTTTAAAGGGTTACATGATAACACAACTGACAAGTGAAAGAATTGAAGAAAACCATCCAGGATCTAAAAACGGAAATCGAAACAATAAAGAAATAAAAATAAATAAATAAAAGGACAGCATTGTACATTGAAAGCCTAGGAAAGAGATCAGAAGCCATAGAAACAAATACCACCAACAGAATAAAAGAGATTGAAGAGAAAATCTCAGGGGCAGAGAAAATACCATAGAAAACATTGACACAAATGCAAAATGCAAAATGTAAAAGATTTTAACCTAAAACATCCAGGAAATCCAGGACACATGAGAAGACCAAACCTATGAATAATAGGTATAAAAGAAAGCAAAGATTCCCAACTTAACTGTCAGTAAATATCTTCAATAAAATTATAGGAAAAAAAAAACTTCCCTAACCTAAAAAAAGAGATGCTGATGAACATAAAAGAAGACTACAGAACTTCAAATAGAATGGACCGGAAAAGAAATTCCTCCTGTCATATAATAATCAAACCAACAAATGCACAAAACAAAGAAAGACTATTAAAAGCAGTGAGATAAAAAGGTCAAGTAACATATAAAGGCAGACCTCTCAAAATTATATCAGACTTCTCAACAGAACTTATGAAAGCTAGAAGATCTTAGGTAGATGTCATACAGAACCTAAGAGAATACAACTGCCAGACCAGGTTACTATATTCAGCTAAATTCTCAATTACCGTAGATGGAGAAATCAACATGTTCTATGACAAAACCAAATTTATACAGTATCTTTCTACAAATCTAGCTCTACAAAGGAAAATAGATGGAAAACTTCAATACAAAGAGGGAAACTACACACAAGAAAAAGCAAGAAATTAATCATCTTCCAACTAACCTAAAAGAAGATAGGTACAGAAACATAATTCTAGCTCTAACAACAAAAATAACAGGAAACAACAATTACTGGTCCCTAATATCTCTCAATATCAATGAATCAAGGGACTCAATTACCCAATAAAAACACATAAACTAACAGACTGGACATATAAAGAGGACCTAGCAGTTTGATGCTTAGAAGAAACCCACTTCAGTGACAAACACAGACACTTCCTCAGAGTAAAAGGCTGGGAAATTTTTTTCCAAGCAAATGTTCCCAAGAAAAAAGCGTAAGTAGCCATTCTAATATTGAATAAAATAGTCTTTCAAACAAAAGTTTTCAAAAACAATAAGGAAGGACAATTGATACTCATAAAAGGAAAAATCCACCAAGATAA
This sequence comes from Rattus norvegicus, assembly GCF_021556685.1. Taxonomy (NCBI): domain Eukaryota; kingdom Metazoa; phylum Chordata; class Mammalia; order Rodentia; family Muridae; genus Rattus; species Rattus norvegicus. Next base: position 22,493,104 of record NC_141541.1, on the reverse strand, counting down.
ATTCTCAGTTCTGAAAACTATACTGCAAATGCAAGAGAACCCACATTCATAAAAGGAACTTTACTAAAGTTCAAAGCACACATTATACCCGACACAATAATAGTGGATGACTTCAACACGCCACTCTCATCAATGGGCAGATCATGGAAACAGAAACTAAACAGAGACACAGAGAAAGTAATAGAAGCTATGAACCAAATGTTTTTAACAGACATGTATAGAACATTTCATCCTAAAACAAATAAAGAAGATTGAAATAATTCCATGCATCCTATCAAATCACCACAGAGTAAGGCTGCTCTTCATTAACAACAAAACTGACAGAAAGCACACTTACGCATGGAAGCTGAAAATTTTTCTATTTAATGATAACTTTGACAATGAAGATATAAAAAATTAAAGATTTTTTTAGAATTTAGTGAAAATGAAGGTACAACATACCCAAACTTATGGGACAAAATGAAAGCAGTTCTAAGAGGAAAATAGCTCTGAGTGCGGCCAAAAAGAAACCAGAGAGATCATTCAATAGTAACTTGACAACACACCTGAGAGTTCTAGAACAAAGATAAGCAAATGTACCCCAGAAGAATAGACAGCATGTAATAATCAAACTCAGGGCTGAAATCAATCAAGTAGAAACAAAAAGAAGTATACAAAGAATCAACAAAAGCAGGAGCTAGTCTTTGAGAAAATCAACAAGATAGATAAACACTTAGCCATACTAACCAGAGAACACAGAGACAGTATTGAAATTAAAACGTCAGAAATGGAAAAGGAGACATAGCAAAAAAATGAGGAAATTCAAAAATATCATCAGATCCTACTCTAAAAGCCTATACTCAACAAAACTGGAAAATCTGGAGAAAATGGACAATTTTCTAGACAGATACCAGGTGCCAAAGTTAGATCAGGATCAGATCAGACATCTAAAAAGACCCATAATTCCAAAAGAAATAGAAGCCATCATTAAAAGTCTCTCAAAAAATATTATAAGAACTAACAAACAAACAAACAAACAAACAAAAAACCCAAAACCCAGGACAAGATGAACCCAGGAGAATTCTATCAGACCTTCAAAGGGTATTTTTACCAATACTCTTCAAACTACTCCACAAATAGAAAGAGAAGGAACACTACCCAATTCATACTATGAAGCCACAATTACAATTATACCTAAACAATACAAAGATGACGCAACAAAGAAGAACTTCAGAACAAATTCCCATATGAATATCAATGACAAAGTACTCCATAAGATTCTCATGAACCAAATGCAAGAATGCATCAAAATGACCATCCATCATGATCAAGTAGGCATCATCCCAGGGATGCAGGTATGGTTCAATATATGGAAATCTATTAATGGAATCAACTATCAAAACAAATTAAAACAAAAAACAAAAACAAAAACAACTACATAATCATTGCCTTGGATGGTGAGAAAGCATTTGAAAAAATTCAACACCACTTCATGACAGAAGTCTTGGAAAGGTCATGAATGCAAGGCCAATGCCTAAACATAGTAAAAGCAGCAAACTGGTAGTCAATCTCAAGCTAAATGAAGAGAAACTTGAAGCAATCCCACTAAAATCAGGGACTAGACAAGGCTGCCCACTCTCTCCCTTCCTATTCAATGTGGTAGTTGAAGTCATAGCCACAGCAATTAGACAACAAAAAGAGGTTAAAGTGATACAAATTGGAAAAGAGGATGTCAAAATATCACTATTTTCAAATGATATGATTGTATACTTAAGTGACCCTAATAGTTCCACCAGAGAATTACTAACCCTGATAAACAACTTCAGCAAAGTGACTGAGTATAAAATTAACCTAAACAAATCAGTAGCCTTCCTCTACTCAAAGGATAAACAGGCTGAGAAAGAAATTAGGGAAATGACTCCCTTCACAATAGTCACAAATAGCATAAAATACCTTGGTGTGACTCTAACCAAAATATTGAAAGATCTGTATGACAAGAACTTCAAGTCTCTGAAGAAAGAGATTGAAGAAGATCTCAGAAGATGGAAAGATCTTCCATGCTCAAGGATTGAAAGGATTAATATAGTAAAAATGGACATTTTGCCAAAATCAATCTACAGATTTAATGCAATCCTCATCAAAATCCCAAGTCAATTCTTGACAAAGTTAGATAGAACAATTTGCAAATTCATCTGGAATAACAAACAAACAAACAAACAAACAAAACAACCACAGAATAGCAAAAACTCTTCTCCACAATAAAAGGGCTTCTGGGAGAATCACCAAACTTGCAGCTGCATTTACAGAGCAATAGTGATAAAATCAGCATGGTACTAGTACAGAGACTGCAGATATCAATGGAATAGAATTGAAGACCCAGAAATTAACTCACACACCAATAGTCATTTAATCTTTGACAGAGGATGCCAACTGCCCCAGCCTGTGGGGGTTCAGAAGAGACCTGTGTGAGAGCAAAACAATTGGGGAACAGGAGGCACAAGGAAGGAGAACAAGTGTGATCACGCTCTCAAATTTTATTTCCGTGTAGTGGCTCATGAAGACAAGCAAGAGGGAAGGCCACGCAGTGCCAAAACCAATTTCACTACTGTTACACCCTCTTATTGTTCTTTCAGTTCTTATAACCCTAAATCTCAAATTGCAGGTGTGTTGATAAGAACAGATAACTGGCTAGGTTTCTCAGAGTGGGCTTGACATTCCTAAAACATTCCTGAGACAAAGGTGTGTAATTGGGCTTGGCTTCCATCCAATGGAAAAAGACAGCATTTTCAACAAAATGGTGCTCGATCAATTCACCAATTGGTGAATTCAGCACCAATTCAGCACGTAGGAGAATGCAAATTGACCCATTCTTATTGCTTTGTACAAAGCTTGATCCAAGTGGATCAAGGACCTACACAGAATACCAGATACACTGAAACTAATAGAATAGAAAGTGGGGAAGGACCATGAACTGGGGAAAATTTCCTGAACAGAACACCAATGGCTTATTCTCTAAGATCAAGAATTAACAAATGGGACCTCATAAAATTGCAAAATTACTATAAGGCAAAGGACACTGTCATTAGGACAAATGGCAACAAACAGATTGGGAAAAGATCTTTATGAATCCTACATTCTATAGAGGGCTAATGTCCAATATAAACAAAGACCTTAAAACGTTAGACTCTAGTGAATCAAGTAATCCTTAAAAAGGGGGGAGGGCTACAGAGCAAAACAAACAATTCTCAACTGGGGAATGGACAAGAAGCACCTAAAGAAATGTTCAACATCCTTAGTCATCAGGGAAATGCAAATTAAATTCCACCTCACATCAGTCAGAATGGCTAAGATCAAAAACTCAGGTAACAACAAATGCTATCAAGGATGTGAAAAAAGAGGAACATTCCTCCATGTTTGGTGGGATTGCAAGTTGGTACAACCACTCTGAAAATCAGTTTGCAGGTTCCCCAGAGACCTGAGGACCCAATTATACTACTCCTAGGCATATACCTAAAAGATGCTCCAACATATAACTAGGACACATTCTTTGCTACGTTCATAGCAGTCTTATTTATAATAGCCAGAAGCTAGTAAGAACCCAGATGTCCCTCAACAGAGGAATGGATACAGAAAATATGCTACCTTGCACAATGGAGTACTACTCAGCTATTAAAAACAATGACTTCATGAAATTCTTAGGAAAATGGATGGAACTAGAAAATATCATCTTGAGTGAGGTATCCCAATCACAAAAGTACACACATGGTATGCACTCACTGATAAGAGACTATTAACCCAAAAGCTCAAAATACCCAAGATACAATTTGAAAAACTCGTGAAGTTCAGGAAGAAGGAAGACCAACATGGGGATTCTTCAGCCCTGCTTAGAAGGGGGAAAATTGCTCACAACAGGAAATTTGGAGACAATGTGTGGATCAGAGACTGCCCCACCTGGGGAATCCATTTGTTATAGAAACACCAAAACCAGACAACATTGCTGATGCCAAGAAGTGCAGGCTGTCAAGAGTCTGATACAGCTGTCATGTGAGAGGCTCTGCCACAGCATGACAAATACAGAGAGGATGCTAGCAGCCAACCATTGAACTGAGAATGGGGTCCCCAGGAAGGAGTTTGAAAAAGGACTGAGGGAGCTGAAGGTGTTTGCAACGGCATAAGTAGGACAACAATATCAATTAACCAACACTTCCAGTGCTCCCAGGCACTAAACCACCATCGTAAGAGTACTCAGGTATGGACCTATGGCTCTAGCTGCATGTGTAGCAGAGGAAGGACTTATCAGTCATCAATGGGAGAAGAGTCCCTTGATGATGTCCAGGCTTGATGCCCCAATGTAGGAGAATGTCAGGTCAGGGGAAGTTGGTGGGTGCGTGAGGAAGCACCCCCATACAGAAAGAGGGGGAGGAGAGTGGGATAGCAGGTTTCTGGAGGGGAAACCAGGGAAGGGGTTAACATTTAAAATGTAAATAAAAAATATATCCAGCAAAAGAAAAAGAAAAAGAAGAAAAAGAAGAAGAAAAAGAAAAAGAAAAAGAAGAAGAAGTACAACATCATAACTTGTTTTCCAGTGAAGGAAATGGCCAAGCAGAGAGTTAAGTCAGACAATGTTGGCTAAGAGAGCACAGGATAACTCAAATAAGGTCGCCTTAGGACTGATACCCACAGCTCAGGAAGATGAGACAGATCCTTACAAACCACAAGCTTATTTCCTCCTCTCTTTTCATGACCCTTATTCCTACTGATTCGGATCATCTAAAAATTAAGGAGAGAAACGCCTCCTTACTCATACAGATATCACTCTAGGGTCACCTATTTTAACTGAGCACTTACCTGAACATTGTCCCTTACCCTCTTTTTTTTCCTCTGTCCTGATGGCTGTTTACTACAGTCTAGAGCCTGTATCCCAGATTCACCCTGTACTTCTCAAGTCCGTTCCTGGACAAGAACATGGAACTAAAATGTTTTTTGTTCTTTCATGGGGCGTCTAAAAAAGACTTGAATCAATATGGCTCCCCACATTCTTAATTGTATGTGTGTTTCTATGTGTGTGTGCATGTGTGTACATATTTGTGTGTTGTGGTTGTTGTTTTGTGGTGTTGTGTGTAGATGCTTGTACATGCATGCACATGTATGTGGATGCTAAAGATCAGTGATGATTGTCTTCCTCAACTATTGTCCACCTCATTTTTTGAGATGCTGTCTGAAACTACCCTGTAGCTCATCAATTCTGGCTATTACCTGGCCAAGAGAATTCAGAGATTTTGCCATCTCTATCTTCCCAGTACTGATTACATAGTGTAGTGTAGTTCCACACTAAGCTTTTTGAATAGGTACTGGTTGATCTGAAATAAGGTCCTCATGTTTTTAAGACAAGTGGTGGACTGACTGAGCCATTTCCATAGCTGCTTAGTTTTCAACAGGAATGTGAAAACAATGTACACTATGCCTGGATATGAGGAATGAAGGGTCATCTAGAAGGTGATGGTCTGGAGCAGGGACTGGCACTACTTCAGCCCAGATTCAGAATCCCATACCTATCTTTCCCTTACCTTGTACTGACAGTGCTGGGGGTTCTAAAAGAGTAGACACACTCTTCATCGTATGTATTCTCTTGTTTTACATTCCTGAAAGTTCTAGAGTTTGAGATTCAAAGGGAACACTGACATAGATTGTAAGTTTGAGTAAGAGACTCATTAGAAGTCTATTTAATCACATGGACAGACACTATATTCTGAGAAGAAATCAGGCACATGAAGCAGAGTAAGGATCCTTCCTTATAGATCTCATAAGTCTGTTTCATGTAATCAGGATTATTCAGGTTATTAAGTAGTAAGTGATAAGTTATTTCTCTGCTAGTGAAATGAGTAAATTCTAGCAAGATTAAAATACATGTATAAACACAGATTTATTGGGAAGCTGCTCTTGGTCAGGAGACTCTCCCCAAGGACCAAGGCCAAAGAAGTACCCAAGGGACAGAAGAGACAGGTGAAGGGTAAGAGAGAAAGCAAGAAAGAACACACAGAAAGGGGACTAGAAAAGGAGAGTGGGAGAGAGAGGAAACAGAGAAAGAGAAATGGGAGATCAAAATGTCTGGATTATATAGGGAAGAGCATCTGGGGGCAGGATTGCCCAGCCCATAAGCTAGAAAGTTCAGGAATGGGGACAGGGTATATCAAGTAGGGACTGAGGAATTCTGGGAAAAGTCTGCTTTGAGATTATATATATAATCAGTCTCTTGCCCTGAGGTCTGAAACCAAATAGTCAGCAGACTGTCTCTGATTCCAAGGTGGTCAGCAGGCTATCTCTGCTTACTAAGAAAAGGAAAGAGGGACCTTCTATTTCATGGATGGAATGTGTGACTCTTAGGATGTGGTGGAAGTAAGGATGAAGGACACACCTAGTTTCAGGTACACCAAGTATAAGCACAGTAAGGTCGCCACTGGTAGTGTTCTAAATATCTTGGACTGTGACATCCTGATATCTCTGACCTTCCTGGAAGGTCATGAAATACTCTGGGAATGCAGGAACCTTAGGAGTCTATTGCAGGTTTACAGATTCACTGACAGGCTTTTGTTAGGGAGCTTGTCATTTCCATTACAATGATTGTAGGAAATAAGCTGATTCAGGTCAGCTTCTCCTAAACAGCAGTGTAGTCTGGATTCTAGCAAACACCTTACTTCCTAGGTTATACCTTTCCCTGACCACTACGGTAAAACTGAGGTTCCACTGTGATCTGGGCGTACCCATGGAGTCGGTAAAGGAGAAAAGATTCAGGCTGCAAAGGCCAGGCTTCATCAGGCTGTGATTTTTGGAGTGTTTTTTTTTTTTTTAAATTTCCACATGGATCAGATTTTACATGTATAAAATCAGCTTCCAATACCATCTCCCAGCATGTCAATGATTCCAATTTAAGAAAAACATGCAAATCAAGTATAACCAAAGCATAACACATATATGTCTTTAAAGAATTTTTCTCCTGTGTGTTTAGGGTGGGAGAGGGCAAGCAGGCTGGAATGAATGTATGAACACATGCCTGTTGATGCTGAAGGCCACATTCCTTCAGTCTTAATCCTCTGGCACCATTCACAGTTTGTTTTTGAGAAAAGACAACTCATTAGCCTGAAACTCACCAATTGGGTGAAGCTAACTGGCCACAGAAATCTACCTATTGCCACCTCCCTAACATTGGATTTACAAGTATTTACCATCACACCTGACTTTTGGTAGATGGGTTCCAGGATTAAATTCTGGTCCTCATTCTTCATTTAATTGACTGAACAGTCTGCTAATCCACTCTCTGCCTTTAAATATTTTTCAAATTAATTTTTACTTGGTGCCTGTGTACAGGGACATGCTTGTGTGTGCATGAATCATAATGTGATTGTTGAGATCAGAGGACAACCTATGAGAATTAACTCTTCATTTCTGTTGTATGTATCCTCAATATCAAACTTAGCTCACCCAGCAAGTGACTTTCTAAGTCCTTTTTAAAAAAAAGACAAACAGACCTGAACATTTTACTTTTATTTTAATTTTTAATTAATATGTACACAGATTGCAGAAAAATAAATTTGATTTTAAAAAATCTCAGAAAATACAGATTCATGTTGGAATTTTCTCAACAGTGGGTATGATGTGATAAGTCTCTGTACCAGGGTGTACTAAACACCACAGAGACATGCCACTCATGCTTGATATATAACAAGTGATGCCAAATCTACTTTCTTCCCTGAGAAAGCTACAATTCTAGAGGTAGACTTTGTAATGCTTGAGGGTACTGAATTTCCCAGAGGATCCAGCAGCTCATTCTGTCTTTTTCCCACCCCCACTGTAGGGCCAGGCTCTTCGCTGGTTCCTTTCACCATCAACTTCACCATCACCAACCTCAAGTATGAGGAGGGTATGAATTACCCTGGATCCTGGAAGTACAATGCCACTGAGAGAATTCTACAAAGACTGGTAAGAGCTGTGTCCAGTAAATGCAGATTTACAATGATGGGAGTCACAACTATCAGCTTAGGCCACACCCTGCAATAAGGCCACACAACCCTCAACCTTATTCCATAGATTCCAGCTTTGCTTACCAGTGCTACCTTCAGACACCTCAAACAGAGTCTGTATTCCTTAGTCCTTGTATTGACAGCCTTCTCCCTCTTCCCCATAGCTTCGGCCTTTGTTCAATAAAACCAGTATCGGCCTCCTATATTCTGACTGCAAACTGGCATTGCTCAGGTAAGTCCTAACACAAACAAGCCAGAGATCCTCAGTGTGTCCCAGATCCAAATGGTACCTTTCTTCCTTTTCTCTTCTATGTTCATTACCCTTATGTAAATCCAGGAGTGCTAGACTCAGCACGCAAGTTGTCACCTACTCATACAAGTTCCACTTCAGTTGCCCCCACAGCCTGCAGACCATCAGGTTGATTTCAACTTTTCCTGCTTGTCCATTCTGAATTCACACCCTCATTCCCTCATTGTGAAATAAAGGAAATTTCCATGGAGTTTTTAAGTTTGTGCCTAGGATTGCTTTTATAATATTGGTACATTAGCATTCATTTTTAACACTGTGATACATTCTCTGACTAAGCAACTTAGAGGGAAAATGGTTTATTTTAGCTTTACATCTCAAGGAACAGATTATAATTAATTTCAGGGAAGTCAGAGTAGCTAATGATTGAGACATTCACATCATACCAACATGTAGGAATAGAGAGAAATAAAATTAGGAATGCCCTCTCACTAGTACTCAGACTGACTTCTCTATTCTTGTACACTTCAGAACCCCTAGTGTAGAATCTGGTGCTAATCACAGTAGGCTAAGGGGTCCCATATTAATTACCTTCATTAAGGTCATTCGCCAAAGGCATGTGGACACATGGGGAAACAGGTTGGCCCAGTGTAGATAATCCCTCATTAAAACTTTGTTTACAGGTGATTCAAGTTGACAGTTAAAGTTAATAAGCACAGACATTGCTGTCTCTGGTCTTTGCTTTAATTCCCAAATCCACAACTCTCTTCAAAATGTACCCCCTATTCCTCACACCATGAGAGTGTACACTAATGTCTTGCAGTCAATAAAAAGTATTATTCCATGTCTGCTGAGACTCACAGACTACTGGAAGTCAGTACACTTAGAGAATATAGGCCTTGTGTGTCAGCTCCACAGCAGTCATCTCCTCTCCTCTGGCTGCTTCCTCCCCTGTCTATCACCTTAAGATGCTTCCTAGGCATCCTTCTTCTCCTCTGTTCTTCTCAGACCTGGGAGAGATGGAACAGCAACAGCCACAGGAGTAGATGCCATCTGCACTTACCATGCAGACCCAACCGCACCTGGGCTGGACAATGAACGGGTATTCCGGGAATTGAGCAATCTGACCAATGATGTCACTCAGCTGGGCCCTTACACCTTAGACAAGAACAGCCTTTACATCAATGGTGAGCAGTGGCAATTTTTGCTCTTGTGAAGAGCATACTGTCTCCCCTCTTAGTCCCTACTTCTTCACCCTGCTCCATTCTCACTCTTTTCTTTTCTCCTTAGGTTATACACAACAGATCCTGTCCAGCACAGCTACACGTGAGTATTCTGAGGCTCAATAAATATCTCCTATGCTGTAAGCCCCAGGCCCATGAAATATCTGTATTTCTTTCTTTAAGCCTCTCTCTTTTTAGAGGTAAACAGAAACCTATGCTCTAAAAATCCTTCAGTCTTGTTTGAGGCACAGCTCAGTAAAATTCTTGAAATGGGTGCAGAGTTTGAAACCTAGTAGTTGTGTAAAAAACTGGACATCACAGTAAATATTTGTAATACAAGTTCTAGAAGGAATAGACAGTAGGATCCTGGGGTTTCTTGATCATCCACACTAACCTAATTGGGTGTGTACAGGTCCTATGACCTTGGATGGACACAAAGTAGTTGTACTAGTAACTAAACAAACTAACCAATGATAACACTCAACTGGGCAGTTATACCTTGGACTTAAAACATGAAGTGGACAGTGATTGAAGAATAATACCTGAGTGACTGGGTAAGTGAATCAGCAGTTAAGAGCACTAACTGTTCTTCTAGAGAACCTGTGTTCAATTCCAGGTACCTACATAGTAGCTCACAAACATCTGTAACTACAGTCTCAGGATTTCATTTGCCATTTTCTGGTCTTCCTGAGCACCAGGCATGTATGTGGTAAACATGTCTTAAAACTCAGGTGAAAAAACTAAAATAATTTGTGAAAAGAATGAAACCAGATGTTGTCTTCTGGCATTTGCATGCAATGCAGTACATGTGCCTGCTTAGACATTAAAATGAATGTTAGGAACATGCACTTACCTTCAGTAGCTTCCAGGTTAGGGAAAACTTCCTACAGGTTAGAGAAAGGCAAATAAGAGCTGTTTGGTTATTTAGAGTTTTTGTTTTGTAAAAAAAAAAAGAAGAAGAAGAAGAAGAAGAAGAAGAAGAAGAAGAAGAAGAAGAAGAAGAAGAAGAAGAAGAAGAAGAAGAAGAAGAAGAAGTTGTTGAGAAGCCTGGTTATGGAAGCTAAATGCAATTATCCCTTGCACTATAGTCATCCCAGATTCCAAAATATATTATACTTCACACTTCTCTTCTCTGTTACAGCTACAAGCCCATCTCTGCTTCACTTCACCCTCAATTTCACTATAACCAACCTGCACCATACAGAGGGCATGGGATCTCAAGGATCTGAAATATTCAACAACACAGAGAGGATCTTGAATCGCCTGGTAAGAAATCTCTCTGGCTCACCCTGAGTCATCTCACTTTGGTGTCCTTTGGCCCTTAGCTCTTTATCCCTTGTATCAACAGCTCAAGCCCATATTCAAGAATAGCAGTATTGGACATCTTTATTCTGGCTGCAGACTGATCTCACTAAGGTAAGAAGACCAGAAGATATAGAGGGCATAAAGAACATCAACAGGAGCTAACTGCTAGCATCTTGCTGCTAGAGTTCTAGAGGCAGGTGATCACCAACCCCTCTCTACTCCTTTTCCTTTCAGAAGGAAAAACGTAGACTTTTTTTTTACAGGAGACAATGGTATTCTATTGAGCACTTCCTGTTATGTTTTGTTATAATTTCTCTTCTGTTGCTAAGATAAAATACTCTGACAAAAAATAATAGGCATAAGAAATATTTTTGGCATAGAATTCTATATTACAGTATAACCTGTGGGAAAGTTATATTTAAAAGTTTCAGAGAAGTAGTCATTTCATACCCACAGTCATTATTAGAGGAAAGTTAATGTACCTATCTGTCTGATGCCTACTAGCTTTCTTCAATTTTACAAACTCAGAATGGGTGCCATCAACAGAGGTCTGTGTCTTCCTACCTTAATTAACAATCAAGAGTATTTCTCACAGAATGGCTGACAAACTGATCAGAAAATTCCTCATTAAGACTTTTCCTAGGCAATGCCAATTTGTGCCAGTCGACATTTAAATCAGGCCATCACAGATCAGAAAATGTTGACTATGTTCACACATGAAGATAAGCCCTAGAGATGAGGAGAAATATATCCGGCATCAATCAATGGTTGAATGCATGTTAAGACAGTCGACATTGTTGAGTTTTTTTAAACCTTACTTTAAGATTCTTTTTTTTTCTACCCTTATTGTTAGATTTCTTTTGTTAGGCCATGGTGAAATTATATTTTAGATGTTTATGTTAAAAATAGCACAAATACTGACATGCTTAGAGCTGTGTCCTTTTTTCCCCCTCAAGAATGTAGGCTCTCTTGTGCACTGTGTCTTCTGGACAGAAGCCAATAATTCTTCATCAAGAATCCCACTTCTCTTCTCCCTTAAGGACCCCCCTACCTTGGAAATTGCCATTTCATAATCTCTGTCTGTTTTCCTTGCTAGACCTGAGAAAGAGGAAACAGCCACTGGAGTGGATGCTGTTTGTACTCTCCATTCTGATACCTTGGGCCTTCAGCTGGACAGAGAGAAGCTATACTGGGAACTGAATCATAACACTCAGAGTGTCACTAAACTAGGATCCTTCACTTTAGAAAAGAACAGTCTGTACATCAATGGTGAGCATCCCCTTAAGAATTATAATCTGAAGATGAGAATGTTATTCTAAGACAAGTGGGTATTCTGCTTTATCATAAGATCCTTCCTATATATCATCTTAAACCTAAGCAACCAGCTGCTCAGATAGGACCTCAAGGAATTATTTGAATATGTGCCTAACCAAGAGAGGCCTTGCTTTCCTCACAAAAAAGACCATCTCTGCTCGATACTAATGGTGCATCAAAAGTGGTTCAAGTCTGGGTGTGTTTGTAGTTGTGTTTGTTATTTTTACTTTGAGTTACAACTTGCTATGTTGCCTAGAACTAAAAGTCTAATTCAGTCTGTCGTCAAAATGATGATTCCAGCTCCCTCGAATCCTGAATTTGCAGTATATAATTCCATAAAAGTATAACTCATATCTCTGTGGAGCTAAACCACATCTTTCTTGCTTGCTACATGTCTGGCCTTGTTCTCTGAGCCTTAGTGCCAGCAGGAGCTTTAATCTGAAATTTATACTGAGCTTGGAGTAGTGGCTCATGATGCCTATAATTCCTAAGTTTGCCTGGTATGTGCAGAACTCTTAGTTAGAGCTCTAGTACTATAAGAATAAAAAAAAGAGAAAAGGGAAAGAATAGAGTAGGATATATTAGGAGAAGAAGCAGATAGAAAAATAAAAATGATTTACCAAGTATGATTGCCACTGTTTGCAATCATGGTATTTCAAAGATGAGATTCAAGAGTTTCTGCAAGTTTGTGCTCAGCCTGAGTTACAGAGAAAAGTTAAAGCCTGCTTGGCTACAAAATAAGATTCTATCACAAAGAAATCAAAGATTCTGTCTCAAACAATGGTTGGATCCTTCACCATCCTCCCCATCAAAAAGAACAGTGCGTGAAATATATGTGGCAGAAATTTGAGTGTTGTCTGGTATTCCAAGTAAACTAAAAGTTCAGAAGACCAGAGGTGGTTCTCTTGATGATGCTAAGTATTTTCCTGTATAAACTTGAAGTCTCCCCTTGAGGTGTAGCTGGTGGGCCTAAACTATATGAAAAACATGTCTGTCCTCACATCCTTATTCTTTCCTGTTCTCATTGTAGGTTTTACATATGTGAGAACCTCTGATTCCACTCTCAACAGTGAGTACTTAAGAGGCTGATGGTTGTGTTTGCCACACCCTATGGGAACAGTAGTTGATCTATCCCCTACTGAATCCAAGCTCACGAAGAAGAAAAAATAAATAAATTAAAAGCTGGACTCTTACATACCCCCATCATATGACCCAATTTGAAGAGCAAAGATGCTCTCTTGTTTCATTGATGTTACCTCAAATAGAATTTTTCACTCCAATCCATTTCTCCTCAGCTCCAGTGACCTCCTCTATGTTTTTCACTGAGACATCCACTGCAAAACCTATCTTCTCTACAGGTAGGTGCCTTCGCTCTCCATCTCCTTCTAGGAAACCAACACCTTCAATTTCAAAGGCAGGACTTTGGAGATAATTGAGAGAACTCAGAGTGTTCATGGGTGTTTCCAGTACTTTGAATTTCACAAGAGCCAGAGATTGGCCATCCTCCAATCTCCAGCCATCTCAATCTTGGACAATATATTTATTCTGAGGGCCACCTTTTTCTCAACTACCACATGACATATTTATTTAAAACTTCATACTAAGACTCAAATTGTCACTCATTTAATTCTACTGTTTGTAGTTCAGTAGTAAACACTTAAGTAACAGGCCCAAGTCCCTGGTTTGGATTAATTTTAATGTGTGTGTGTGTGTGTGTGTGTGTGTGTGTGTGTGTGTGTGTGTGTACTATGCATCCATGGCTGGCCACAGAGTCCAGAAGAAAGTATCTAAGACCCTATGGTTGGAGTTGTAGACATTTATGAGCCACCAGATATGGGTGCTATAAATTAAACCTGTATCCTCTGGCAGATATGAGGGTTCCAAATAGTGACATGTTGAAAGAAAGGAACAGGAATGGGAAAGCTCAATACCCCAATGTAGGAAAATGCCAGAGATGGGAAGCAGGAGTAGATGGGTGGAGGAGCACCCTTATAGAAGCAGGGGGAGGGAGGACGGAATAGGGGATTCCCAGAGGGGAAGTCAGGAAAGGGGATAATATTTGAAAATTAAATAAATAAAATATTCAATAAAAAAGGAATGGGAAATAAAGAAAGCAAGAAATAAAACAAAACAATACTAAGACCAAGAGATTTTGAATAAGCTAACAAATTATGACAAGCACATTATTTTAAGAAGTACAAGATCATATATACTGCCTCCAGGAGGTAGTGGGGGATGACCAAGAAGAGAGCTACATCAGGCAATGTTGGCAAAGAGAGCACAGAATACCTCAGATACAGCTGTGTTAGGTGATAATCACAGCCCAGAAAGATGAAACAGATCCCCCAGAATTACAACCTTAACTCCTCCTTACTCTTCATGACCCTTATCCTTACTCTTCAGGTCATTAGAAAGTAAAGAGAGAGAAACTCTTCCATATACCTACAGGTCCTACCCTAATGTCACCTATATGAACTGAACCCTTAGTCCCTTTTTCCCTTTCTGTCCTGGTGACTGTTCAGTATAGTCTAGAGCCTATATTCTAGAGTCAGAATGTGCTCACTAAGTCTGTTCCTGAACAAGGACTGTAAGGGTCCAAAAATCCTTGAAGGAATACTCCAGACTCAGATATTATGAAAGACAAATACAATTTATTCTGAAGAAATAACCAGAAAGCAGGGGTCAATCTTTGTTTGAAATGACAGCCCCAAACAAAAGCAGGAAGTCCTTCTTATGGGAAATGAACTCTCTAGAAAGATTGGTAACCTAAAATTTCATTAGGGGGTGCTAGGAGGTCACAAGTGGTCAGGGGTCTATATTCCTTTGTCATCAACATTTAACCATAGGGCTGCCCAGCATAGGTGGCCCATTCTGAGATAAGATGTTTCCCCACAGACTGTTCTTTGGGACAAGGTTTTATGACCTTGTTTCTAGACTTTTTTGGTCTGTTCCAGGAGCTGGTGCCTGTGACCTTCTTTCCAAAAACCAGGCCTGGTCCTTACATGGAGAGAAATGGGGTTTATAAATTCATATTTAGGTCATAGAACTAAAATTTCTTTTGTCTTCTCAGGAAAAGGACCCTGAGAAAGACCTGAATCAGTCTGGCTCTCCAGATTCTTAGAGAGAGAGAGAGAGAGAGAGAGAGAGAGAGAGAGAGAGACAGAGACAGAGACAGAGACACAGAGACAGAGACACAGAGATAGACAGAGACAAAGAGGTTGTTGTTGTTATTGTTTTTGTTGTTTTTGAGCTGTGTTGTGCATAGATACTTGTACATCCATGCCCGTACATGTGGATGCAAAGATCAATGACGAGTGTCATTCTCAACAGCTGACTACCTCATTTTTTGTCATAATGCTTTTAAGTAACCTGTAGCTCATCAATTCTGATTGTCTATTGTCTTAGGGTTTTACTGCTGTAAACAGTCACCATGACCAAGGCAACTGTTATTAGGACAATATTTAATTGGGGCTAGCTTACAGGTTTAGAGATTCAGTCCGTTATCATCAGGGTAGGAACATTGCTGTGTCCAGGCATACATGGTACAGGAGGAACTAAGAGTTCTACAGGATGAGGGTCTTAAAGGCCATAGTGGCACACTTCCTCCAACAAGGCTACACCTCTAAATAGTACTAGTCCCTGGACCAAGAATATATAAACCATCACCGCTATTTTCTGGCCAACAAGCTTCCAAGATCCCGCCATCTCTATCTATCTTGTATTGACTTCACAGTTGTGTAGTGTAGCCCCGTATCCAGCTTTTTACATAGGTAATGAGGATCTGAAATAAGGTCCTCATGTTTGTGAGACAAGAACTGGATTGATGAAACCATCTCCACAGACCCCTACTCTTCAACAGGAACAATGAGAACAAAGTATAATATTTATAGATCTGAGGAATGTAGGGTCATCTCAAAGTTTTGGAGCAGGGACTATCGCTACTTCAGCTGAGGTTCAGAATCCCATTCCCATCCTTTTCATATTGGCACTGCTGAGTATTCTAAACAGACAACATCTTCAACTTATCTATCTTGTTTAACGTCACTGAATGTGCTAGAGTTTTAAGTTCAAGGACAACACTGAGGAAGAATGTAATTTCAGATAAGAGATTCATTAGAAGGCTAAATATTCCCATGGATAGAAAGCTTATTGATGGCTCTAAAGAGAGATCAGACACATGAGGTAGAGCAAGGATCCTTTCTTATAGATCACAGAAAAGGGGGTTTCATGTAATCAGGTTATTTCTGGTGGCTAAATGGTCAGTGATGTTGTTTTTTTTTTCTTTTTTTTTTATTAACTTGAGTATTTCTTATATACATTTCGAGTGTTATTCCCTTTCCCGGTTTCCGGGCAAACATGCCCCTCCCCCCTCCACTTCCTTATGGGTGTTCCCCTCCCAACCCTCCCCCCATTGCCGCCCTCCCCCCATAGACTAGTTCACTGGGGGTTCAGTCTTAGCAGGACCCAGGGCTTCCCCTTCCACTGGTGCTCTTACTAGGATATTCATTGCTACCTATGGGGTCAGAGTCCAGGGTCAGTCCATGTATAGTCTTTAGGTAGTGGCTTAGTCCCTGGAAGCTCTGGTTGCTTGGCATTGTTGTACTTTTGGGGTCTCGAGCCCCTTCAAGCTCTTCCAGTTCTTTCTCTGATTCCTTCAATAGGGGACCTATTCTCAGTTCAGTGGTTTGCTGCTGGCATTCGCCTCTATATTTGCTGTATTCTGGCTGTGTCTCTCAGGAGCGATCTACATCCGGCTCCTGTCGGTCTGCACTTCTTTGCTTCATTCATTTTGTCTAATTGGGTGGCTGTATATGTATGGGCCACATGTGGGGCAGGCTCTGAATGGGTGTTCCTTCAGTCTCTGTTTTAATCTTTGCCTCTCCCTTCGCTGCCAAGGGTATTCTTTTTCCTCATTTAAAGAAGGAGTGAAGCATTCACATTTTGATCATCCGTCTTGAGTTTCGTTTGTTCTAGGGATCTAGGGTAATTCAAGCATTTGGGCTAATAGCCACTTATCAATGAGTGCATACCATGTATGTCTTTCTGTGATTGGGTTAGCTCACTCAGGATGATATTTTCCAGTTCCAACCATTTGCCTACGAATTTCATAAACTCGTTGTTTTTGATAGCTGAGTAATATTCCATTGTGTAGATGTACCACCTTTTCTGTATCCATTCCTCTGTTGAAGGGCATCTGGGTTCTTTCCAGTTTCTGGCTATTATAAATAAGGCTGCGATGAACATAGTGGAGCACGTGTCTCTTTTATATGTTGAGGCATCTTTTGGGTATATGCCCAAGAGAGGTATAGCTGGATCCTCAGGCAGTTCAATGTCCAATTTTCTGAGGAACCTCCAGACTGATTTCCAGAATGGTTTTACCAGTCTGCAATCCCACCAACAATGGAGGAGTGTTCCTCTTTCTCCACATCCTCACCAGCATCTGCTGTCACCTGAGTTTTTGATCTTAGCCAATCGCACTGGTGTGAGGTGAAATCTCAGGGTTGTTTTGATTTGCATTTCCCTTATGACTAAAGATGTTGAACATTTCTTTAGGTGTTTCTCAGCCATTCGGCATTCCTCAGCTGTGAATTCTTTGTTTAGCTCTGAACCCCATTTTTTAATAGGGTTATTTGTTTCCCTGCGGTCTAACTTCTTGAGTTCTTTGTATATTTTGGATATAAGGCCTCTATCTGTTGTAGGATTGGTAAAGATCTTTTCCCAATCTGTTGGTTGCCGTTTTGTCCTAACCACAGTGTCCTTTGCCTTACAGAAGCTTTGCAGTTTTATGAGATCCCATTTGTCGATTCTTGATCTTAGAGCATAAGCCATTGGTGTTTTGTTCAGGAAATTTTTTCCAGTGCCCATGTGTTCCAGATGCTTCCCTAGTTTTTCTTCTATTAGTTTGAGTGTATCTGGTTTGATGTGGAGGTCCTTGATCCACTTGGACTTAAGCTTTGTACAGGGTGATAAGCATGGATCGATCTGCATTCTTCTACATGTTGACCTCCAGTTGAACCAGCACCATTTGCTGAAAATGCTATCTTTTTTCCATTGGATGGTTTTGGCTCCTTTGTCAAAAATCAAGTGACCATAGGTGTGTGGGTTCATTTCTGGGTCTTCAATTCTATTCCATTGGTCTATCTGTCTGTCTCTGTACCAATACCATGCAGTTTTTATCACTATTGCTCTGTAATGCTGCTTGAGTTCAGGGATAGTGATTCCCCCTGAAGTCCTTTTATTGTTGAGGATAGCTTTAGCTATCCTGGGTTTTTTGTTATTCCAGATGAATTTGCAAATTGTTCTGTCTAACTCTTTGAAGAATTGGATTGGTATTTTGATGGGGATTGCATTGAATCTGTAGATTGCTTTTGGTAAAATGGCCATTTTTACTATATTAATCCTGCCAATCCATGAGCATGGGAGATCTTTCCATCTTCTGAGGTCTTCTTCAATTTCTTTCCTCAGTGTCTTGAAGTTCTTATTGTACAGATCTTTTACTTGCTTGGTTAAAGTCACACCGAGGTACTTTATATTATTTGGGTCTATTATGAAGGGTGTCGTTTCCCTAATTTCTTTCTCGGCTTGTTTCTCTTTTGTATAGAGGAAGGCAACTGATTTATTTGAGTTAATTTTATACCCAGCCACTTTGCTGAAGTTGTTTATCAGCTTTAGTAGTTCTCTGGTGGAACTTTTGGGATCACTTAAATATACTATCATGTCATCTGCAAATAGTGATATTTTGACCTCTTCTTTTCCGATCTGTTTCCCTTTGATCTCCTTTTGTTGTCTGATTGCTCTGGCTAGAACTTCAAGGACTATATTGAATAAGTAGGGAGAGAGTGGGCAGCCTTGTCTAGTACCTGATTTTACTGGGATTGCTTCAAGTTTCTCTCCATTTAGTTTAATGTTAGCAACTGGTTTGCTGTATATGGCTTTTACTATGTTTAGGTATGGGCCTTGAATTCCTATTCTTTCCAGGACTTTTATCATGAAGGGGTGTTGAATTTTGTCAAATGCTTTCTCAGCATCTAATGAAATGATCATGTGGTTCTGTTCTTTCAGTTTGTTTATATGATGGATCACGTTGATGGTTTTCCGTATATTAAACCATCCCTGCATGCCTGGGATGAAGCCTACTTGATCATGGTGGATGATTGTTTTGATGTGCTCTTGAATTCGGTTTGCCAGAATTTTATTGAGTATTTTTGCGTCGATATTCATAAGGGAAATTGGTCTGAAGTTCTCTTTCTTTGTTGTGTCTTTGTGTGGTTTAGGTATAAGAGTAATTGTGGCTTCGTAGAAGGAATTCGGTAGGGCTCCATCTGTTTCAATTTTGTGGAATAGTTTAGATAATATTGGTATGAGGTCTTCTATGAAGGTTTGATAGAATTCTGCACTAAACCCGTCTGGACCTGGGCTCTTTTTGGTTGGGAGACCTTTAATGACTGCTTCTATTTCCTTAGGAGTTATGGGGTTGTTTAACTGGTTTATCTGTTCCTGATTTAACCTCGATACCTGGTATCTGTCTAGGAAATTGTCCATTTCCTGAAGATTTTCAAGTTTTGTTGAATATAGGTTTTTATAGTAAGATCTGATGATTTTTTGAATTTCCTCTGAATCTGTAGTTATGTCTCCCTTTTCATTTCTGATTTTGTTAATTTGGACACACTCTCTGTGTCCTCTCGTTAGTCTGGCTAAGGGTTTATCTATCTTGTTGATTTTCTCAAAGAACCAACTTTTGGTTCTGTTGATTCTTTCTATGGTCCTTTTTGTTTCTACTTGGTTGATTTCAGCTCTGAGTTTGATTATTTCCTGCCTTCTACTCCTCCTGGGTGTATTTGCTTCTTTTTGTTCTAGAGCTTTTAGGTGTGCTGTCAAGCTGCTGACATATGCTCTTTCCTGTTTCTTTCTGCAGGCACTCAGCGCTATGAGTTTTCCTCTTAGCACAGCTTTCATTGTGTCCCATAAGTTTGAGTATGTTCTATCTTCATTTTCATTAAATTCTAAAAAGTTTTTAATTTCTTTCTTTATTTCTTCCTTGACCAGGTTATCATTGAGTAGAGCATTGTTCAATTTCCACGTATATGTGGGCATTCTTCCCTTATTGTTATTGAAGACCAGTTTTAGGCCGTGGTGGTCCGATAGCACGCATGGGATTATTTCTATCTTTCTGTACCTGTTGAGGCCCGTTTTTTGACCAATTATATGGTCAATTTTGGAGAAAGTACCATGAGGAGCTGAGAAGAAGGTATATCCTTTTGCTTTAGGATAGAATGTTCTATAAATATCCGTTAAGTCCATTTGGCTCATGACTTCTCTTAGTCTGTCTACATCACTGTTTAATTTCTGTTTCCATGATCTGTCCATTGATGAGAGTGGGGTGTTGAAATCTCCCACTATTATTGTGTGAGGTGCAATGTGTGTTTTGAGCTTTAGTAAGGTTTCTTTTACGTACGTAGGTGCCCTTGTATTTGGGGCATAGATATTTAGGATTGAGAGTTCATCTTGGTTGATTTTTCCTTTGATGAATATGAAGTGTCCTTCCTTATCTTTTTTGATGACTTTTAGTTGGAAATTGATTTTATTTGATATTAGAATGGCTACTCCAGCTTGCTTCTTCTGTCCATTTGCTTGGAAAATTGTTTTCCAGCCTTTCACTCTGAGGTAGTGTCTGTCTTTGTCTCTGAGGTGTGTTTCCTGTAGGCAGCAGAATGCAGGGTCCTCGTTGCGTATCCAGTTTGTTAATCTATGTCTTTTTATTGGGGAGTTGAGGCCATTGATATTGAGAGATATTAAGGAATAGTGATTATTGCTTCCCGTTATATTCATATTTGGATGTGAGGTTATGTTTGTGTGCTTTCATTCTCTTTGTTTTGTTGCCAAGACGATTAGTTTCTTGCTTCTTCTAGGGTATAGCTTGCCTCCTTATGTTGGGCTTTACCATTTATTATCCTTTGTAGTGCTGGATTTGTAGAAAGATATTGTGTAAATTTGGTTTTGTCATGGAATATCTTGGTTTCTCCATCAATGTTAATTGAGAGTTTTGCTGGATACAGTAACCTGGGCTGGCATTTGTGTTCTCTTAGGGTCTGTATAACATCAGTCCAGGATCTTCTGGCCTTCATAGTTTCTGGCGAAAAGTCTGGTGTGATTCTGATAGGTCTCCCTTTATATGTTACTTGACCTTTTTCCCTTACTGCTTTTAATATTCTTTCTTTATTTTGTGCGTTTGGTGTTTTGACAATTATGTGACGGGAGGTGTTTCTTTTCTGGTCCAATCTGTTTGGAGTTCTGTAGGCTTCTTGTATGTCTATGGGTATCTCTTTTTTTAGGTTAGGGAAGTTTTCTTCTATGATTTTGTTGAAGATATTTACTGGTCCTTTGAGCTGGGAGTCTTCACTCTCTTCTATACCTATTAACCTTAGGTTTGATCTTCTCATTGAGTCCTGGATTTCCTGTATGTTTTGGACCAGTAGCTTTTTCCGCTTTACATTATCTTTGACAGTTGAGTCAATGATTTCTATGGAATCTTCTGCTCCTGAGATTCTCTCTTCCATCTCTTGTATTCTGTTGGTGAAGCTTGTATCTACAGCTCCTTGTCTCTTCTTTTGGTTTTCTATATCCAGGGTTGTTTCCATGTGTTCTTTCTTGATTGCTTCTATTTCCATTTTTAATTCCTTCAACTGTTTGATTGTGTTTTCCTGGAATTCTTTCAGGGATTTTTGCGATTCCTCTCTGTAGGCTTTTACTTGTTTATTAATGTTTTCCTGTGCTTCCCTAAGTGTGTTCATGTCTTTCTTGAAGTCCTCCAGCATCATGATCAAATATGATTTTGAAACTAGATCTTGCTTTTCTGGTGTGTTTGGATATTCCATGTTTGTTTTGGTGGGAGAATTGGGCTCCGATGATGGCATGTAGTCTTGGTTTCTGTTGCTTGGGTTCCTGCGCTTGCCTCTGGCCATCAGATTATCTCTAGTGTTACTTTGTTCTGCTATTTCTGACAGTGGCTAGACTGTCCTATAAGCCTGTGTGTCAGGTGTGCTGTAGACCTGTTTTCCTCTCTTTCAGTCAGTTATGGGGACAGAGTGTTCTGCTTTCGGGCGTGTAGTTTTTCCTCTCTACAGGTCTTCAGCTGTTCCTGTGGGCCTGTGTCTTGAGTTCACCAGGCAGCTTTCTTGCAGCAGAAAATTTGGTCTTACCTGTGGTCCCGAGGCTCAGGTTCGCTCGTGGGGTGCTGCCCAGGGGCTCTCTGCAGCGGCAGCAACCAGGAAGACCTGTGCCGCCCCTTCCGGGAGCTTCAGTGCACCAGGGTTCCAGATGGTCTTTGGTTTTTCCCTCTGGCGTCCGAGATGTGTGTGCAGGGAGCAGTCTCTTCTGGTTTCCCAGGCTTGTCTGCCTCTCTGAAGGTTTAGCTCTCACTCCCACGGGATTTGGGTGCAGAGAACTGTTTATCCGGTCTGTATCCTTCAGGGTCCAGCGGTGTCTCTGGCAGGTGTCCTGCTGCTCCTGGGCCCTCCCCCACGGGAGCCCAGAGGCCTTATACAGTTTCCTCTTGGGCCAGGGATGTGGGCAGGGGTGAGCAGTGTTGGTGGTCTCTTCCGCTCTGCAGCCTCAGGAGTGCCCACCTGACCAGGCGGTTGGGTCTCTCTCTCACCGGGTCTGGGAGCAGAGAGCTCCGGGTCTGGGAGCAGAGAGCTCGATGTTGTTTCTCTGTCAATGAAATGAGTCAATTCAAGCCAGATTTTAAAATGTATATATAAATTCAGGTTTATTGCGATGCTGCTCTCAAGCAGGTTTATTGTCCCCAATGAGCTAGGCAAGAGGGAGAGAGAGAGAAAGGAGTAGGCTAGAGAGAAAGCAAGAAAGAATTCTCAACTGAGGTATATTGAATGGCTGAGAAGCACCAAAAGAATGTTCAACATCCTTAGTCCTCAAGGAAATGAAAATTAAAACAGCCCTGAGATTCTACTTCATACCAGTGGGAATGACTAAGATCAGAAACTCAGGTGACAACACATGCTGGCAAGGATGTGGAGAAAGAGGAACACTCCTCCATTGTTGATGGGATTGCAAACTGGTACAAATACTCTAGAGATCAGTCTGGAGGTTCCTCAGAAAATTTCACATAGTTAATACCTGAGGAACCATCTAAACTACTCGGGGGCATATAACCAAAAGATGTTTCAACATATAACAAGGACACATGCTCCATTATATTCAGAGCAGCCTCATTTATAATAGCCAGAATCTGAAAAGAACCTAGATGTCCCTCAACAGAGGAAAATGTGGTACATCTGCACAATGGAGTAACACTCAGCTATTTAAAAAAAATGACTTCATGAAATTTTTAGGCAAATGAATGGAACTAGAAAGTATCATCCTGAGTGAGGTAAACCAATCACAAAAAACGAAAGAAAAGAGAAAAAGAAAAGAAAACAACAACAACAACAACAAACAAACAAATAAAAATTTGTATGCATTCACTTGTAAGTGGCTATTAGCCCAAATGCTCAGATTACCCAAGATACAATCCACAGAACACATGTAGCTCAAGAAGAATGACCAAAGTGTGGATGCTTATGTCATTCTTAGAAGGGGGAACAAAAATATTCATAGGAGGAGATATGGAGAAAAAGTTTAGAGCAGAGACTGAAGGAAAGGCTATCCAGAGACTGCCCAAACTAGGGATCCAGTCCATACACATACAGTCACCAAACCAAGACAACATTGCTTATACCAAGAAGCGCATGCTGACAGAAGCCTGATATAGCTGTCTCCTGAGAGGCTCTGCCAGAGCCTGACAAATACAGAGGCAGATCCTCGCAGCCAACTATTGAACTGAAAATGGCATCCCCCTTAGAGGCGTTAAAGAAAGGATCAAAGGAGCTGAAGGGGTTTTCAACCCCATAAGAACAACAATACCAACCAACCAGAGCTCCCCGGTCCTAAGCCACCATCCAAAGAGAACACATGGACAAACCCATGGCTCCAGCTGCACATTTAGCAGAGGATGGCCTTGTTGGGCATAATAGGAGGAGAAGCCCTTAGTCCTGCCATGGCTCTGGGAGGTGGGAAGGGGTGGGTTGGTGGGTGATAGAATACGGTCATAGAAGAAGTGGGTGGGGGGATAGGATAGGGGGTTTATAGACAGGACTGGGAAAGCAGATAACATTTGCGGTGTAAGTAAAAAGTTGTCCAATAATAAATGAAAAGAAAGAGAGAGAGAGAGAGAGAGAGAGAGAGAGAGAGAGAGAGAGAAAGGAAGGAAGGAAGGAAGGAAGGAAGGAAGGAAGGAAGGAAGGAAGGGAGAAAAAAAGAAAAAGAAAGAAAGAAAGAGAAAGAAGGAAAGAAAGGAAGAAAGAAGGAAAAAAGAAAGAAAGAAAGAAAGGAAGAAAGGAAGGAAGGAAGGAAGAAAGAAAGAAAAAGCACACAGAGAGCTGAGAAAAGTAGAGCAAGGGAGAGAGAGAGAGAAAAAAGGAAGAGCTCAAAGTGTCTGAATTATATAGGGAAGAGTTTCTGGGGGAAGGGCTGTCCAACTTCTGTGCTGGAAACTTTATGGTTGGGAGCGGGGTATGCCAGGTAGGGATTGAAAAATGCTGGGAGACCCTGAACCCAAGGTCTGCTTTGGTATGTAAAATATACACCATGGTCCCTTGTCCTGAGATCTCAAATCAGTCAGCAGACTATTTCTGGTTCTTAGTTGTCAACAGACTGCCTCTGATTCCTAAGTGGTCAGCAGTCTGTCTCTGATTACTAAGGGAAGGAAGGAAGAAATCTAACTCGTAGAATATGGAGGAAGTGAGGAAATGGGGCATATCTGGTTTTCAAATATATGGGTTGGGTCACCACTGGTAGTGCTCTAAATATCTTGGAATGTAACATCCTGAGATCTGTGACCTTCCTGGAAGGTCATGATTTTCTCCTGGAATGCAGGAACTTTAGGAGTCTATTGTGGGTTTACAGATTCACTGAGAGGCTTTTGTTAAGTGACTTGTCATTTTCATTACAATGGCTGTAGGAAAGAAGCTGCTTCAGCTCAGCTTCTCCTAAACAGCAATGTGGTCTGGATTCTAGCAAACACCTTACTTCCTAGGTTATATCTATTACTGATCACTCTGGGGGAAACTGAAGTTGCACTGGGATCTGTTCCTGACCCTGGACTTTAGTAAAAGAGAAAATACTGAGGCTGCAAAGGATGGACTTGACTCAGGCTGTGCCTTTTAGAGATTATATAAGTATTTAATTCCCCCATGGCTGAGATTTGCATCTATAAATTTAGCTACCCAATAAAATCTCCCACCAGATCAATGGCCCCAATTTAATAACAAAACAAAACAAAAAAAAAGCATGTAAAGTGAAGTATAATACATAACATAATAACACATAATTTTTTTAAATGTAATCTTACTCTTGTGTAGGTTCCATGTACAGAAAAAAAGCAGGTTGACTCACATACACATGTACATGCCTGTGCATGTTGAAGGTCACATCAGATGTTATTCCTCAGGAATGACCCACAGTTTGTTTTTGAGACAACATGTCTTACTATCCTGGAAAGCAGTAGAAGCTGTCTGGCCATTGACCCAGAGGAATCCTCCTGTTCACACCTCCTGAACAAGGGATTTAAAAGGGTGTATCATCACAGCTTGCTTTTTTGTAGATGGGTCCTGGGATCAAGCCCTGGTCCTCATCTTGACTTTTTTTTTCTTTTTTCTTTTTTTTTTTTTTTTTCAGAGCTGGGGACTGAACCCAGGGCCTTGTGCTTGCTAGGCAAGTGCTCTACCACTAAGCTAAATTCCCAACCCTCATCTTGACTTTAGTAACTGAGCTTGGGCCTAATCCTCTCTCTGACACTAAAATATTTCTTAAATTAATTATAACATGAGTGTTAAAATCAGAGGATGATCTATGAGAATTTGCTTTTTATCTCTACTGCACAGGGGTGATGTGAACAAACCCAACTCTTCAATTAAGTGATTATATTCAGTCATCTCACAAAATGGGAACACAATAACATTATTTTTGAAAAGTCACTTTGTACATGGGTTGCAGAAAAGCAAATTGTACTATATCAGAAACCAGCAAACAAAGATGCATGTTGGAATTTTCTCAACACAGGGTATGACGTGATTAGTCTCTGTACCATGATATACTGAATGCCACAGAGAAATTCCACTCATGTTTGATATATAGAAAGTGATGCCAAATCTACACTTTTCCCTGGGAAAGCCAAGATCCTAAAGGAAGATTCTATAGTGCTTGAAGATACTGAATTTCCCAGCAGCTCATTGTGTCTTTCTCCCATTCCAACTGTAGTGTCATACTCTCCTCTGGTGCCTTTCACCATCAACTTCACCATCACCAACCTCAAGTATGAGGAGGGCATGAGTCACCCTGGGTCCTGGAAGTTCAAAGCCACTGAGAGAATCCTACAAAGACTGGTAAGAGCTCTGTGCAGTAGACGCAGATTTTACAAAGATGGGAGCCACAAATATCAGCTTAGGCCATACCCTGTAAGAAGGTCACACAACCCTTAACCTTGTTCCATAGATTCCAGCTTTACTTAGCAATGCTACATTCAGACACCTCAAAAACAGTTGTATTCTTCAGTCCTTGTACTGACAGCCTTCTCCCTCTTCCCCATAGCTTCGGCCTTTGTTAAATAAAACTAGTATCAGCCTCCTGTATTCTGACTGCAAACTGGCATTGCTCAGGTAAGTCTTAATACACACAAGCCAGAGATCCTCAGTGTGTCCCAGATCCAAATGGTACCTTTCTTCCTTTTCTCTTCTATGTTCATTACGATTACATAAATCCAGGTGCTAGACTCAGCACCCAAGTTGTCACCTACTCATAAAAGCTCCACTTCAGTTGCCCCCACAGCCTGTAGACCACCAGTTGGTTGTTGAACATTTCCTGCTCATCCATTCTGATTTCACACCTTCATTCCCTCACTGTGGAATAAAGGAAATTTCCTTGGAGCTTTAAATTTTGTCCCTAGGTTGTCTTTTATGATATTGATATATCAGCATTCATTTTTAATGCAGTGATACATTCTCTGACCAAACAACTTAGGTGAAAAATCGTTTATTTTAGCATTACGTCTCAAGGAACAGTTTATAATTAATTTCATGGAAGTCAGAGTAGCTAATGATTGAGACACTCACATCATAACCATAGGCAGAAATAGAGATAAATAAAATTAGGAATGCCCTCTCACTAGTACTCAGATTGACTTCTCTATTCTTATACACTTCAGAACCCCTAGTTAGAATCAGGTGCTAACCACAATAGGATGAGGAGTCCCACATTAATTACCCTCCCTAAGATCATTCCCCACAGGTATGTGTACACATGTTGACACAGTTTGGCACAGTGAAACTCTGTTTACAGGTGATTCAAGATGACAGTTAAAGTTAATAAGCACAGACATTGCTGTCTCTGGTCTTTGCTTTAATTCCCAAATCCACAGCTCTCTTCCTATTCCTCACACCATGAGAGTGTACACTAATGTCTTGCAGTCAATAAAAAGTATTATTCCATGTCTGCTGAGACTCACAGACTACTGGAAGTCAGTACACTTAGAGAATATAGGCCTTGTGTGTCAGCTCCACAGCAGTCATCTCCTCTCCTCTCGCTGCTTCCTCCCTGTGTATCACCTTAAGATGCTTCCTAGGCATCCTTCTTCTCCTCTGTTCTTCTCAGACCTGGGAGAGATGGAACAGCAACAGCCACAGGAGTAGATGCCATCTGCACTTACCATGCAGACCCAACCGCACCTGGGCTGGACAATGAACGGGTATTCCGGGAATTGAGCAATCTGACCAATGATGTCACTCAGCTGGGCCCTTACACCTTAGACAAGAACAGCCTTTACATCAATGGTGAGCAGTGGCAATTTTTGCTCTTGTGAAGAGCATACTGTCTCCCTTCCTAGCCCCTACCTCCTCACCCTACTAAATCCTCACTCTTTTCTTTTCTCTTTAGGTTATACACAGCAGATCCTGTCCAGCACATCCCCACGTGAGTATTTTGAGGCTCATTAAGTCTCTCCCATGCTGTAAGTCCCATCCCATTGAAATAAAAAGAAACAAAAGCCACCATCTGTATTTCTTTCCTTAAGCCTCTCTCTTTCTAGATATGAAAAGAAACATATGCTATAAAAATCCTTCAATCTTGCTGGAGGCACAGCTAAGTATAATATTTGCAGTGGGTACAGAGTTTGATTGCTAGGAGCTGTTTAAAAAGCTGTGTATCAGGGGAAACATTTTTTTTTGCTAGCTCTAGAAGAAATAGAGAGACAGGGGGATTTTTGGGGTTTACTGGTCAGCAAATCTAATTGAATTTTGGATGCACAGATCCTATGATGTTGGCAGGACAATGAGTAGGTTTCCTGGGAACTAAGCAAGGTGAACAATGATATCACACAGTTGGACTATTTTACCTTGGACTTAAAATACAAAGTGAACAGTGCTTGAGAAATAACAATTCTTGAGGGGCTGGGGAGGTTAATTAGCAGTTGAGAACACTAGCTGTTCTAGTACAGCTGGATTCTATTCCATGAGCTTACAACCATGTGTAACTATAGTACCAGGGGAATGGATGTCCTTTTCTGGCCTTTGTAACTATCAGGCATACACATGATAAAAAGATATCCATGTGCACAAAACCACGTAAAATAAAGTAATTCATAAATAAATTGACACCAGATATTCTCTCTTGTCCTGCATATACAATGTAATACATATACACACTTGCACATTAAATGGTCCACACCTCTCTGATAGCTTCAAAATAAAAGCATTTTTCATTCTAAACAACTGGTAGACTTTTTATCCATTAATTCTATAATGAACATCCTTTCTGGCAGTATGACAACTCCTGTTTCCAATCTTACTGCTAGGAATGTTTCTTGAAAAGATGCTTTTTTAATTTCAGCAGGTTAAAGGAGGGATAGAGTAGGTGACACATCTCTAAAGAGCCCAAGGTAATTTCTGGATGACAAGGTCTTCTGAGTTTCTGGGGGATTTCTTAGGCATCATACTCCATATCCCAAACATCTTTCTAAAACATTATAAAACCTGTAGGTTTTCAGTGGCTTTAAATCCTTTCCTGGTCCTTTAAAGCATCCAAACCAGCAGGGCTCATAGATGATAACTGAAGGTTATAGTGCCCATATGTCAAAAACAAATTCAGGAACAGAAGTGGTAGTTCAATAAAGAACTTGCCATATGGGCAGAAGACATGAATTTGATTCCTTATCCCCATGTAAAATTGCCAGGTATGATAGTTAGCACATATAATTCTAGGACCTGGAGGTAGAGATAGACAGATTGATAGACATCCATGGACAGCTAGTCTTGCATAAGTAGTGTACATTATCATTGATAGCCTCTATGCCAAGGGAAGTAGGTGATATTTTAGAGGGTAACACCTAATGTGTTCCTCTGGCCTTCACCCATATGCACATATGACATATATATATATATATGTATATATATATATATATATATATACACACACATTCACAACAAGAAAAAATCAGGACTAATGCAATAGCACACTCTCATATAGGCTAAGTGTATAGAATACATAAAAACTACAATATATGCCCAGTATTAACTGTGCAGCCTGCCACCTACAGATTTGATGGCAAATCCTTAATAATTTGCTGCAATTTTACATTTGTATTCTATTTTCATTCTACTTGCATTGTGCTATAATACTTTATTCAGTCCAAGCAATCATTCTAATATAAGTAAAGAACCTCTTTATGTAAAGTCCCCAGATGGGACTGATATACAGATGGCCACATATAAACTGATGACTTAGAGAGTAAAGACATTTCCTGCCAAAAATGATGAACTGTTTTTTATTCTTGGGACCTACATTGTGGTAGAACAGACTCAATTCCTCAAATTTTTCTCCGGTTTTCACAACCATGTTTTGACATGTGGCACACACAATCATCAATCAATCTATTGATTGTACAACAAGTTGATTGAAAGTACAACAAGTACTTTACTGAAGAATTGTTGACTTCAGAAAAGACAGGGTTTTTTTTTAAATTTTTTTTATTTTTGGTCCTTTTTTTCGGAGCTGGGGACCGAACCCAGGGCCTTGCGCTTCCTAGGTAAGCGCTCTACCACTGAGCTAAATCCCCAGCCCCAAAAGACAGGGTTTTAAGAAGAAATTTCAGGAAGGAAAAAATTCATAGATAGCTTGCCAACTGGAAAGACAGATATATTTCCTTTCTGCTTGATTGTGAATTTAGCCCCATGCAGCAATTCTTTGTAACTTAGTTGAAGCTGATGTGAGGTTTCTTTTCAAAGAAACTGTGTTTCACAGAGCAAAAATCTCCTCAGTGCAAGAACATGAGCACAGCTAGTGCCCAAGCTCAAGTCAGAGAGAAACAATAGCCTTGGTCTGTGTCTTTCTTCTACCTCCTCTGCAGCAGCAGGTCCTGTCCTGGAGCATTTTACTATCAACTTCACCATCATTAACTTAAAGTTTGAGGAGGACATGCGTAACCCTGGATCCAGAAAGTTCAATATCACTCAAAGAACTCTGCAGAGCCTGGTGAGAGTCGTGCACATTGTGCCTAGCACTGCACAGAGGTAAACTCTTTCAGTGCCCCAGAAAGAAAACTCTACCTCTGACTCCAAAATGAAATCTTGCAAGAAGACCTGTCCCATCTCAGACTGACCCCAAGGATGAAATATCTCACCACCTTGCCAGCCTCACTTCTGCCTCACATCTACCTGCTCATCTTCCCTCACTCTTCTAACCTTCTTCCACAGCTGAGGACATTGATCAAAAAATCCAGTATTGGAGCCCTGTATTCTAGCTGCAGACTATCCTTGCTCAGGTGGGTTTTGGGGTAAGGAACTGGGGTACTAGACCTAAAAATGTACTCAGTTTCTTTCTTGTTGTCCTTCCACATGGCTTTTGGTTAGGTAAAGTGAGGAAGCTCAGATACAAGATGTTTTCCAATCCTACCACCTCCCCCACTCTATTTCACACCCAGTATACGGTATCACAATTTTATTGTTCTTTTTCATTCTGTCTGAGTTTTGATTCCCGTTTTCTGTCTTTGGGATAGAGGATTTTTTTTCTTACACATTCAGATTCTGCACTCTGGTTGATATGAAGACAAAACTTGACATTTCCATTTGTTGATAGTCTTAAATCAAGTTCTCAATTTTCTTGGATATATAAACTCCTCCAATCCCAGGACACAAGAGTAGCAATTTGAGTTTTGTGTTTGAAAAAAATTCGTGACTACATGACTTTTCATTGTCTCAGTCTAGTGGAAGTCATTATGCTCAAAATCAAATGCTGGTTCCTGTCTGCTCCAATCTTCCCTTTCATTCTTAAAAATTGTTTTTTGTTTGGTATGTATGTGTGACTCTGTGTGAGTGTTTGCACTTATGTGTGTGGTTGTCGGCGTGTGTTCGTGTGTGTGTGTGTGTGTGTGAACACTAGTATCATGCTATCCATATGTACCCAGAAGATAATTTATTGGGACCACCTCTCTTCTTATACCATGTGGGTTCCAAGAATGAAATCCAGGTTGTTAGGACTGGGGACAAATACCCCTACCTGTTAATCTACTTCCCTGGCCCTCTAACAACCTTTTTATTTACTGTGGCTACTTCCTGCCCTGTCTCAATATTTCAGGATGCCTCCTTAATAAATCCATTTATTATCCA
Source organism: Rattus norvegicus (assembly GCF_021556685.1). Taxonomy (NCBI): domain Eukaryota; kingdom Metazoa; phylum Chordata; class Mammalia; order Rodentia; family Muridae; genus Rattus; species Rattus norvegicus. The sequence continues at coordinate 22,461,306 of NC_141541.1, read as the reverse complement.
TTATCTTATCTGTCCTTCCCAGACCTGAAAATGATGGTACAGGCACAGGAGTGGATGCTGTCTGCACTCACTACCCTGATCCCACTGGCCATGGATTGGACAGAAAGATGGTGTATTGGGAGATCAGCAGGCTGACCTATGGTGTCAACAGGTTGGGCCCTTACACCTTGGATGAGAAAAGTCTCTATGTTGATGGTAAACAGTGGCCACCTTCACTTTGCTGTAATGATGAGCCCACATTCTCCTCTCTCATACCTCCATTTTGTTATTCTAAATTTTCACTCTTTCTTGCATTTGCTCTGCAGGCTACACACGTCAGATTGTAGCTACCACTACACAGAGTAAGTACTCTCATTTTCTATAAATCTCAACCACACCTATGATCCCCAGGTATGGTATGGGATTTCTGAATGAAAGAAGTCAAGGGCCTAATCTCCATTTCACAAACTGTTGTCTGAGACATTTCTTGGAGATACATGACACAAAAACATCTACTTACCAAAGATAGGGAACTGATGACATACCAAAGTAGCAATTATAGTACTATCCAACTTGGGTGAGCAGTGAGTTTATTAGGGTTATTCCCAAGAACAGGATGAGTCAAAGCAGCCTTATCACCAATAGCCACCCTAGCATGAGTGACACCTCACACAAGCTGTATCCTTAGATCTCACTATTTGACTTGCAGGTGTCACACTAAGTCACACAGTCTCTTCTAGGCAGCTGATCTGGTCAGTGTCTTCTGCCCTCAAAGTGTTTCACTGCTTCAATTATTTTGGGTCCTCAATAATTTCCTAGTTTTTGCCTTACTTGTAAAGTATGTTTATTTTGTAAGTCTCACCAGCCTCCCCTCTCCCTCCCGGAATGAATGTTTCAACTCAGATGAAATTGCTAAAGGATACAAGCCTACCTCATCTTTAGCCTGTGATAGCAGAAGACTTTGAAACAAAATAACTCCAACATCTGTATTCTCTCCCAGATGTCTTTAAGCTAATGAATGACCTTTCTACTCTGATCATCTGACAATTTCCCCCCACAGCATCTATGATGACCATTGCTTCTATGGGGATGATAAGCAACTCTTCCAATCCTACAGGTAGGCATTCTCCCCTCTTAAAATATTTCTAATGATTTTAGAATTCTTAGAGTCGAGAGAAGGAGTAGGAGAAGTGACATGGTGTAGATGAGCCTAAGATTTACTTTTGATGATTTTCACATATTCTTCAAAGCCACCAAGAATCTGCTTAATCCTATCTATTCCCTGGAACTCAGAACTTCTGGAACTTGTTTCTGAAACTTATCTCTGGCCACTGTCTTCTAAATCAATCCCCAGCCCTTAGAAATTTATATAGCAACAGGGTTGTGGGCTGAGACTAGATATCTAGTGTCTATCTCAACAAAATGTCAAATTACTGGTTTATCAACTGAGCAGTTCAAATCAATCTACAGCTTGCTTAAAGGACTTCTGTTATTGAATAGATAACCAGTTATTCTGGATAATTCTTATTGACTATATTGTTTAATTTAAATGTGTACCTGGTGCTTTACTATGTGTGAATAGTATAGTCATATTCTTTCACTAGGCATTTAAAGAAGAATTGATTTGTACTAAATTGATGAACCCTGATGAATCAATCATCAGCTAACGAATCCTCTATTTTTAGGATTATGTTCTGTGGCTTTTTTCCTACCCCATATGCAACATTTTTATTCTGAGAACTCTGAAAAATTTCAGGCCTGTAGATATGCTTCAGTGGATATAGGCTCCAAACCTGAGTTCTCTCCCTGGGATCCACATGGTAGAAGGAAAAACCACATTACCACAAGTAGTCCTTAGACTTCCATATGCACATGCTAACACATATGTGTCTATATCCTCTGCAACCACAAATTTTTAAAGCTAAGAAATTAGATTTGAAAAATATCAATAATATCTCAAAATTGGACAAGGAAAACTGATCTGTTACCCTTTGGAATTTAATCTTTGTTGACAACTTCTATTTTAGTCCAGTATGGAGAGATCTATATCATATGGTTATCTAATTACCTGCCTCCCAATCACACTGCTATGCTAAATTTTCATGATTCAAAATCAAAAGTCTTGGTTATAGATATAGCTTTGGTGGTATACTGCAGGCCTAACATTCGTGAAACCATAAGTTCTACCCCCAACCCCATTTAAACTCAGCATGCTGAGGGATGCCTGTAAGGCTTGGACAATGGAGGCAGGATAATAAAATATGTCATCCTTCACTACATAGCTGGTTAGAGACCAGTATAGGCTATATGAGACCTTGTCAGAAAAATTATAGAATTTGTGTAAAAATCACATTAAAATAAAGTGCTTAAAATGTTATGCATAATATAAAAGTCATCAGAAGCTAACACAATAAAATAAGTTCACATATGTTAAATAAATAAGCAATATATAAATACAATAATATGTCCTATTTTTATTAGATATATTTCTTACATTTCAAATGTTAATCCCTTTCCCAGTTTCCTGTCCATAAGTCCCCATCCCCTATCCCTCCCCAAAACGGGTATTCTCCCCATCCATCCCCCGTGCTGTCCCTCCCCCATATTCCCCTGCACTGGGGATCCAACCTCCTGTTTTCAAGTTGAACTCTATTATTTAGGAAATTATTTAAATTCCCATTGGCTCCATATTTTTTATATTCATTAATTGATTTTTGTTTGTGTGTGTGTGTGTGTGTGTGTGTGTGTGTGTGTGTGTGTATGTTAGAGAGAGAGAGAGAGAGAGAGAGAGAGAGAGAGAGAGTGTGTGTGTGTGTGTGGTGCATCACTATAAAACAGTGGCTGTCAAAAGACAACTTGAAGGAGTTTGTTCTGTCCTTCTACAATGTGGTTTTCAGGAATAGAACTCAAGTCAGCAGGTTTGGCAGCAAGCAGCTTAACCCATTAAGCCATTTTTGCCCATCCACATTGTGCCAAGTTTTGGATTTGTTAAATGGACATCATAATAACTACCTGATTAAAAATAACAAATCCATTGTTTGTAAGCTCTTTAAATAGGACTTCACACACAAAAGACTAACACATATGTTTCTTATGAATTAGAACAAAAATAATAACAAAGGCTGATGTGATAGCTACGTCTTAACGTGCTTTTCATGCAAGCCTGACGATAAGAGTTTGATTCCTCAGAACACATGTTAAAGGGAAAGGAAAGGATGGTAGAGCAGAAAGGGCAAAAAAGAGGGGGGGAGGGAAGGAGAGAAGAAAAAAGAATGAAGGAGGAAAGAAGGAAAGATGGAATGAAGGAAGGAAGGAAGGAAGGAAAGAAGGAAGGAAGGAAAGAAGGAAGGAAGGAAAGAGTGTATTGTCACGTACTTATAATCCTAATTCATGGGAAATGTAGCCTTGAGGATCACTGTAACTCATGGGACATCCATCCTAACTTACATGATGAGTACTTAGCCAATTAAAGACCCATTTTTAAAAAAGCAAGATCAGCATTTTCTGAAGGAAATCATCCTAGGTGTCATTTTTTTATTCACATGTATGCAGTCCCACATGCAATGACTCCCAAACACATGTGCACATATACTCAATCACAGATACACACACACACACACACACACACACACACACACACACACACACACAATCAATAAGCAGGTGTCAGAGAACACATTTTCTTAAACAAAAAATTAAAAGAATAAAGCTTATATGACTTTCAGCTTCTTAGAGAATCAGATATATTCCCTTTATTGTTGATGGCACATTTATCAGTCAAGAGTAACCATATCTATTCTTGATATGTCTGAGTCTTCTTTATGATGAAACTGTCTAATTTTGAAAAACCCCTTCTGACTAATAGAGATATCCCCAATCCTAGTTCAAAGAGAGAAAAAATAATTCAATAACTTTAAAGAATGTGTCTCTCCTATCCCTCCCATCCTTCTACTGTAGCAGGCCCTGTGCTGGTGCCATTTACCATCAACTTCACTGTCACTAATCTGGAGTATGTGGAGGATATGGGTCATCCTGGATCCAGGAAGTTCAACGCCACTGAGAGAGTGCTGCAGAAACTGGTGAGACATCCACTCCAATGTATACTGGCTCATCTACAGATGAAAGCTACACTCACCAGTACAATTTATGAGCAGGAAGGAGACCCCAGCAACTTCACTCATAGCTCATAAATGAAAGAGCTGAACACAGATAACAACTTGCTCTTCTCATGCTTCCCTTATCCTCATCCTCAGCATAGTTCTCATGCCTTTCACCTTTCTCCACAGCTCAGAGCACTGTTCAGTAAAACCAGTATCAGCTCCCTGTACTCTGGATGCAGATTGACTTTGCTCAGGTGAGACATTATAATAACAGCCCAAGCGATGGAGAGATAGTTCAGTCAATATACTGAACCTGACCTGAGTTTGATCCCCAGAACCGACCTAAAACGTCAGTCATGACAACGTGCACTTGTAAACCCAGTACTGGACTGAGAATGAAGAAGTATATACTGGATTGTCCTGGAGATTAACTGGCCAGTCAACCTAGTTAAATCAGTGTGGCTTATGCCTCATAATGAGAAAGAGAGAGAGAGAGAGAGAGAGAGAGAGAGGGGGGGGAAGAGAGAGAGAGAGGAAGAGAGAGAGAGAGAGAGAGAGAGAGAGAGAGACCTATTTCAAAAAGCCAAGATGGATGGCTCATGAGGTAGAATAAACTCTTTGATATCTATATGTATACATAAGCATGAACACACACACACACACACACACACACACACACACGTACACGCACACGGCGCACACACACAAATGCACTTGTACACATCACAATTGTGTTGGATCAGACTTTTCTAAGATATTCCTATTCTGGTTTAGTCATCTTGCCTTTTGTCTTTATGTCCGCAGCACTGGAAAATTTAGAACACCTGAGTTTCATATTAGCTCCTGATTCTTCCATTTGTCCTCAGCTGTCCTCATAGCCCGCAACGGCCACAGGATCTCAATGCTCAGATACTCTTAATTCTTCCTTTTTCTGACTTTGAAATAAAGTAGAATTGTGGAGTTGGGGGCTGGTTAAGTTCTGTGCATAGAAATCCTCTTAAGACAATATGAATTTCCATTTGCTATTAATACCTAATTCATGTTTTCATCTATTATAAATATGACCCCTCTAGGCACTGTGACATTATGATGTAGGTTTGAGTTTTGCATTATATTTAACATATTTACTTTCATGTCTGCTCTTTGTCACAAGATAATATTAGAAGTTATCATGTTCATAGAGTATACGCCTGGTTTTTCAGCCAATACACCAAATGTTCCACTTCTTCTGGCCCATTCCATACCTGTCCCAAACACCTCTGGATCACTCCCCAGATAGCCCATTTAATGTCAATTCCCTTGGCTGCTTTTTCCAGGCTTGAGCACAATGGGACAGCTACAGGAGTAGATGCCGTCTGCACCTACCACTCCAACGTTTCTAATCAAGGGCTGGACAGAGAACGTTTATACGGGGAGCTGAAAAGACTGAACATCATGGAGTTAGGACCCTATACCCTGGACCAAAACAGACTCTATGTCAATGGTAAGCTATATTTCAGAGACACAGTTTTCTCCTTCCACACCCCTACTTTCCCAATCCTACTCATTTTTTACTCCTTTTTCATTATCTATGTAGGTTATAAACAGAAGATTCTGGCCACCACCCACAGGCGTGAGTATCTTGAGTCTTCATTATTATTTACTAAGTCCATGAATCTGAAACTCTATCCCATGACAGAAACACATTTATTTAGGGATGAACAAGGGAGGTGTCATTTCATTATGTCTTCTAATGGATAGCATCTACAGTCAAAATAATTGTTTTTCCTTTGTTCTCAGCTTCAGTATTGGCAACTGTTTCTGAAGGAACACCGAACATTTCTTCTGCACCAACAGGTATGGATTCTCCACTGTTTAGATTCTTCCAGTCATTTAAAAATAAGGAGAGATCTGAGGCAGATGAAAACTGTCAGAAGACACCAAAGAGATTTCATAGTGTCTTCAGGTGCCTGCAGAATCTTTGAATACTAAACCTAGCACCCAAAACATTTCCTAGAACCCATTTCTTTTGTCCCTTGAATTCTACATCATCCAACATCCATAATTAGGGTACATTCTACCAGGACTAGTTGATGGGGGTATTTACTTAGTTTGTAATGGCTGTTGTGCAAGGAGCTTGCACATTCTTCGATCAAATCTCTAGTCTATCAAATAAATAATGAGTCAGAAGTTGGTCTTAATAACTATTTTTGGTCCTGAAAATGTAGCCTAGTTGATAGAATGCTTACCTGGCATGCACACAATTCTGAACTCCAACCAGCATCACATAAAGTAAACCTTTCAGTTCATGCCTATAACTTATGAGGTGGAGAAAGAAGGATCAGAAGTTAGCCTGGGCTACACAAGAGCTAGATTTGTTTTGTTTAAATGGGAGATGAGAAGAAAAAAATACATTGTTATTAAATAAATTAAATAGATAAAAAGTTATTTCTGCTAATTATTAGTATGCCTGTAATATAAACGTGTATCAATTTCCTGACCACAGAAGTACTGCTTTATCATTTTAGTAGAATTTTAAAGGTTTGATTTGTCCATAATTTGTAAGCTGAGTATTTCTGTTCCCTGAATTCCTTCCCCACTTTTTCTATGTTAAAACTGCCAATGTACCAGAAACCTTTTTAACTAGAACAAGGAAAATCCATCTGCTCGTCACAAGGAGTTGGTGCTTTTAAACAACTTGTGTTGTTTGACTCTAGTAGTGTGAACTGTACAATCTGGTGACATACAACTTTATTACTTTTCTCATTGCAGTAACAAAATACTCCACAAGAAGCTCCTTTGTGGCATCCGGGCTTGTTCTGAGTTACCATTTGCAGTACAAAATTTGTTATGTAAGAGAAGACATAGTGGTAGGAATGGAGGATGACTGTTCTCAATGTATCTAAAGTCAGTAAATAGAAAGGAGGTGGGACTGGGCTCTCTTACTTGAGCAAGGCTCCACCTCCTCAAGGTTCCACAACTTTCCCAAGCAGTTCCTGTAGCTATGGACCAAGAATTCAAACACATGACTCTTTCAGCAACATTTCTCATTCATGGCTACAATTAATATTCATATCTTTATCTTTGTGGTTGCATGAACTGGAACAAATTATCCAGCTTCCCACTTGCCTGTCTTTCCACTTTTAAAATGGGAATTATAGTAACATTACTTAATCCTACTAAGTGAATTATGACAGTCTCTCCAGCCTCTTCACATTTCTAAAGACAGTTTCTTACAAAAAATCTGTAGTTATCAATTCAACTAGGCTGACCAACCAATGGGCTCCAGGGGTCCATCTGTCTCTTCCCCCATTTAAAGCTGTGTTTACAGACCTATACAATAGTGATTGGCTTCACGTTTCTCCCATTTAATAGGGGTGCTAGAAATCTGGACTTAAATTTTCATGCTTCTGCAGTAGTCACTTCACCAATTGATTTATCTTCTTGGCCTCTCCTTTATAATTTTTTCCTTAGTCCTTTCAGAGATAGATACTGGTGAACTTATTAACTAAGAATCAATTTATAAAATAGTTCAGTTGAGAATAGCTGCATAACTTCTATAACTAACCAACTGACCAGCAGGTTGTGTTAAGAAACATTTTTCTTGAGTTGATTAAAGAAATGAAACTGCAGGTCACTTACAAATACATGTATGTCTCAGCTTCTTGATAGTTAATAAGGAAATGGTCCTTTTCTCTGCATAATTCATGGGAGTGAATGTCCAATTGCCAAGATTAGAACTATGGGTCATTTTATAGTACATGATGATTTTGCGTGATCCTCTCTACTCATTCCTACTTTTTATTATAACAAATTAACTGTCAAAATAAACAGAATTGGATCTGTCTGCAAACAAATTTCAATGGATACTGGCATCTTTTCTTATTTGACTGCATATTGCCTGGGCATAAAGGTATAAGAACTATAGAAAAAATCTTACTATGAAAAAAATCACATTAGGACTGGAATGATAGATCAGTCAAGTAAAGTACTTCTATCACAATCATGAGATACCAAGTTCATATCTGCAGCACTTGCATAAAAAGAAGAGTGTGGTAATACATATCTGTAATAATAGCACTGAAAGCAAAGACAGGAACATTCCTGAGGCCTACATCTCATTCAATCTAGGCAAATCAGTGAGTTCCACATTTAGTGAGAGATCTTTTCTCAGAAAGAAAACCAAAAAAAGTAGAAAAACAAAGACATAAGACATGATGTCTGGCTCCAAATGCACATGTATACAGGCATATGTAATATACATGAAAACATATATGCAAAAAAGGAAAAAATATCCTCTAATGACTATTGGAAGGTTTATGTAATATTTATTTATTCATTTATTTATTTATAAGATTCTAGGCTAAGAACTTAAAGTCATATATAATCATGACATTACTACAGTTATGTGGCCTGGTTCTGCTAGTTAGAAATGTGGTTTGAAACATACTATTTAATGTCTTAGTTCTTAAATCAATAATAAATATGTGCATCTCAAAGAAAGGATGTAGATTATTTTTCAGAAGCCTTCATCCTAGTTTCCAACACAGTGGGAATAGCATAACTTATTACTCACAATGTAGAAGAGTTCCACATCCTTACACCACTGTTTGTTTGCTTAATGACTACCATTCTGAGAAAAGTTAAATGGAATCTTAGTGGAATTTCTATCTACATTTTCTGGCTGGTTTGTATTAGTGCTGATATATGACCCTCTTGTACTATTGTGTGTACCCAAAAAACCCTCACTCACCATAGTTCAGAGACTATTGCACATCAGTGTTTATTGCATCACTTTTCATGATAGCTGAGTTTTGGAACCAACAGTAATGTCTACAAACAAATTGATGAAGAAAACATGCTACATATGCAAAATGAAACATTGCAGCAATAAACAATAAGTCTTCTCAATTGTAGAAAAACTGATGTAACTGGCTATACATTGTGAATTGTTATACTCAGAAAGACAAATATCATGTTTCCTCTCATTTGAGGGCCTTAGGTTCCTTATGTGTTTATATATAATTTTTATCAATGGATGACAAAAGTGTTGAAGTGGTAATGTCTTAGGAACAAAAATAATGGGAGAGGTGGGAGGTGGGAGCAGAAAAGTAGAAGGCTGTGAGTTGTGTGAGGGAAGGGTGTGGTCCAAGTACATTATAGGCTTGCATGAACATGCCCAACATAGTACTGAGAAGAGACAAAATAGATTTACATTATAAAAACTCAGAAGCCAAGGATGACTTAAGATAGCTACCTGGAGGGAAAGATACACTTCCATTCTGCTTTATAGTGAAGTTACCTCTATACAGCAATCCTACTTATCCTTGATAATTAAGTTGAAGATCTCATGATGTCTCTTCCCTCCCCACCCACTAAAGAACCTGTGCTTCTTACAGGAAAATTTTCTCCAGTACTTGAATATGTATATAGTTATTGCCTCATGCTGAAGTCCAGAGAGAAATAAAAGCATGAGCTCCTGTCTTTCTGTCATCCCTTCTGCAGCAGCCAGCCCTGTCCTGGTACCTTTCACCATCAACTTTACAATCACTAACCTGGAGTTTGAGAAGGATATGCGATACCCTGGATCCAGGAAGTTCAATATCACTGAGAGAATCCTACAAAGCTTGGTGAGAGAACTGCTCATTGCAACCATCACCACCTACTGGTGATGCCACTTGAAGAAATTAATACCCATTTCTTCATCCTGATTGTACATATGCAAGTCCAACTCACCATTGCCTGCTTTTCACATCTCAATTCTGTCCTCTCTATTGCTCATTTCTCCTCCTCACCCCTCTCCTCCTTCTTCACAGCTCAGGCTCTTGTTCAACAAAACCAGTGTTGGTCGATTGTATTCGGGCTGTAGGCTGGTCTTGCTCAGGTGAGTCTTTAGAATAGCAGGCTAGAGTTACTTAAAGTTCTCTCAGACCAAAAACTGTGTTCAAATTCCTCCCTGTATTTCTACACAACATGTGCACAGGAGAATTCAGGAAGTACCATATCTGGTCTCAAATTTTCTCCTAATTCTACTACTTGTCCAGCAGTCAATCAACAACATTGCAAGTTCCTTCTGATCATCCACTCTGTGTTCCTTCCTATCTCTCCTTACTTTAAAGTAAAAGAACATTTCTTGTGAACCCTAATGTTAACCCACATAATTTCTCTTAAAGCAAACATGCCCTTTATGCTCACTTATTTTGATTTTTTGTGTTCTAATTATCATTTTTAGTATGTTTCATTTATGACTTCTTCTTCTCCCATAACCTACACTTGCTTATGTGATTCTTGTAATTGATAAAAATTCTTGACTCACTGTCTGCCCAGGGTCACACATTACTGGAGGTCAATAAGATAGAAATTGTACAACTGACTTATAAGTCTGCACCAGATATTTCTGTTCCTCTGAACCCCTTGTATGTTGTGCCAGGTATTTCAGAATCCTTCCTCAGGGAATTCATTTATCATCATTCTTCTTATTTAACCTTTTCAGGCCAGAGAAAAATAGGGCAGCTACAGGGGTGGATGTCATTTGTACCTATCACCTCATCCCTTCTGGCAACAAGCTAGTAAGTGAACATATATATGGAGAGCTGAGCAGTCTGACCCAGGGTGTCACCCAGCTGGGTCCCTATACCCTGGACCAGAACAGTCTCTATGTCAATGGTGAGCATCAGCCATTTTGTGCTTTGCTATATTGAAGAGTCCAAACCTTCCCTTTCCAGGCCTCCTTTTCCTCAATTCTAATATACTTTGAATCTCCTATTATCTCTGTAGGTTACACAAACCATATTCTGGCTACCACCCCCAGAGGTGAGTATTTTAAGTTTCCTTAATTTCATTCTATACTTATCCTTATACCTAGCTTTTTGAAATAAAAAAAAGGAAAAAAGCCTTTTCATTTTATTCTTCACCAAACTTCCAAGATGAGATGAATAGCAATTTAAAACCTATCAGAACCCACATTAGGACATTCTTCAAGGTGTCTCTACATAGATGATGTCTCTATTCTAAATGAATGTCTTTTCTCCCCACAGTCTCTATGCTTAGCAATGTTTCTTCAAATACAGCAAATCCCATCTCCAATCCCACAGGTAAAATTTTCTCTGAAAATGCTCTTGTAGTTAGTTACAGGAGGCAGAAGGGGTGGAAAAGTATGTCCTAGAGAATCCCAAAGTTGACTCTTATACAGGGCTTCAAAAGTCTGAGAATTCTCAGAATACTATTTCCTACCCTAGCATCTGGCCTCCAAAGTCCAAGCATTCTTTAGTACCTGCTTCTTAATGTAGGTATCTATTCACTTCTAAATCTTCCTCAAAGACTTAGAAAAATATTAATCAGCAGTCAAGAAAAATGTCTACAGGAAGCAATGTATAAAACATCAACTCATGAACTTATCAGATTCCTAATTTGACCATTTGAACAAATGGCCAAAATGTGTGTGTGTGTGTGTGTGTGTGTGTGTGTGTGTGTGTGTGTGTGTGTGTGTATTGTGTGTTTGTATGCATGCACACATGCTTGTTTGTGTTTTTACTTTTAGAAGCCAGAGGTGAGTCTGTTGCTCTTCCTCAGGTCTCATGTTGGGAATAGAGAGTTAAGAGGTAATTCCATAAATAATGCACTTGTTACTTAAACGTGAGAACCAGAGTATGTATTCCCAGAACCCACATAAAATCTGGATGAGCATAGCTACTTCTCTGTAATCCCAGAATGCAAGAGGTGAACTCTCTGGAACTACTAGAAAGACAGATTAGCAGAAAGAAAAAGCTCTGGGTTTTCTGCAAGAGACCTTGCCTCAATATATAAGATGGACTAGTAAGAGCACCAGTGGAAGGGGAAGCCCTGGGTCCTGCTAAGACTGAACCCCCAGTGGACTAGATTGTTGGGGGAGGGTGGCAATGGGGGGAGGATGGGGAGGGGAACATCCATAAAGAAGGGGAGGGGGAGGGATTAGGGGGATGTTTGCCCGGAAACCGGGAAAGGGGATAACACTCAAAATGTAAATAAGAAATACTCAAGTTAATAAAAATAAATAAATAAAAACCTAGAGGGCTGTAATCAGGATGTAAAGTGAATAAAAATAAATATTAAAAAAATTAAAGAAAAAAAAAAGATGGACTAGGACTGGAGAAGACACCTGACATCAACCATGGGTTTCACACACGGATACATGGATACATGTACCTGAACAGACATATGCTCCACACTATGCAAACACAGGCACATATATGAATACCACATAGCCACATACATATGCCCAATAATTCCATGGTTCTAAATGCTTTTGTTTCTTTTCAGAATTCTCTAACATAAGCCTTTACTCTGAGCTGAGAATTGATCCTGCTCGGATAAATTATCCCTATGTTCTAGACATCTAAGGTCTCTTCCTCTGATGGACATGCCACAAAGAACAAACCTGTCAGTGATGCATAGATAAAGTTATGTACAGCTGCCATGCCGTGACATGAAGGGAATCAAAAGATGAAGAAAACAATTAGTCAAAGCAGTGATAGAGGCATGAGCGATTTATCAGTGGCTTGATGACCCCCTCCTCCATCCATGTTGGAACTCTGTATTGGTAACAACTGCTGTGAATTTAAGTGCATCAGCCATGTGGTATGCTAAAGACAGCATTCCACAGAGCTCCTTCCCATCTTTTTTCTTCTTTCCTCCTCTTCTTTTGTGATAATTCCTGAACTTTGCAGGGGTGATACAGATGTTCTGTGTGTATCTAAGTGCTAAAAAGTTATTCTCAGCGCTTTGACTAGTTATGAATCTCTGCAAGAACTGCTGTCTGCTGTAAAATATGGCATCTTACCAAGACTGTAAGCATAGTGCTATTATATTTTAACTGCCATAAGTGTTTAATTGCTGGAATTCATATCATTCAAAATAAGGGGTTCATTCATTCTGGGAGAGACATCTCAAATTGTTGCCCTAGTATGAATGTATGGGTTCCAGTGATATGAATATAAAATATGTTCTAAACTCTAAATCTTCTAAATATGACTCAGTGCTCAACTTCTCCCCTAATCTAATTGCAGCCTCAAGCTCTGCTCTGCAGCTGTGCACTCTTAACTTCACCATCACTAACCTACCCTACATGAATGACATGTGGGTCCCAGGATCTGCCAAGTTCAATAAAGTGGAGAAAATCCTGAAGCTCCTGGTGAGACTTCTGCCCACCTCCCTTGCCTCACCCACTCTGTCACGTTTTGTCCTGTTTGCTCACTTCAGCCACACCTGCCACCTGATTTCTAGTTCTCTTCTTTGTTTTATGTACTATCAAACACCCACATCCTACATGCCATAAGCAATAATACCCGGCCTACCTATTGCCTCACCTACTTAAGACTCACCTACAACATTATTCTATCCCTTCTCTTACGTGGCTCATTGATGTTGCATTCACTCACTGTATCCATGCCTTCCTGCCCCATTCATTGATACCTCTTTTATCTCTTCCAGCACAGCCCACTGGTCTCTAGGTCTAGCCACTGATGGTTGGCAAACCTACCCCATCCACACCTGTGTCCCTCTGTTACTACCCCTAAATAATGCTCACTTAGATTACATTTGTAATATTCTCTGAGCCTCTACCTATCTTTTCCAGACCTTGTCACCTCTTCTTGCCCTATCTAAAGATTATCCCACCTACTATCGATTTGCCCAAGCAATTTACTAAAGCCCTATCCACCACTTCCCTGTCTTGGTCTGCCATTTGTTCCTCCCCATATTTTTCCCATGACCTTCCATGGTGCCCTGGCCAACTCTTTCAGCCCTACCTACTTCTCTTGCTTTCTCCTGTGGTGACCTGTTCATCTCCCTTATCCTATCTACTGTTGTCACATCCTCTTAATCCTACCATATCATGTTTTTCTTGCCCCCTCTATTCACTAAGGTCCTACTCACAACCCCATCTTGCCCAACCTATAGATGCTCATACATATTCTGGTCCCCACCCACCTGTTCCCAGTCCACCTATCCCTCTTCTTATCATTTCCACTTATTGTTTGTCTATCAGTTCAAGACTTGCTTACCTCCGTTTCTGCACCCCTTTTTTAAAGACATGCTAAAACTCCCATCTCTGGGTTTACTGGTACCTACCACATCTGTCTTGCTATAGTTTGCCTCACCTACTTTTTCCAGCCTTGTCCACCTCACTCTTACTCCGATAATGTATGTCCTGACTACCCACTCTATCCATGCCTACATATTTTGCCTTTACCATTGGTGACCTACCCACCTGCCCTTGCCCTACCCACAGTTGTGGGTTTACCCACCTTCTCTAGACATACAATTGTCCTGATTCCCATCCCATTCACTAAAGCCCTTCTCCATTCTAATACTGCCTTTGTCTCTCTCTTATACTTCATTCTGATGCCTGATTACATCTGGCATCAGATATTCTGATCGTATTACATCAGTATTGTGCCCACCCATCCTAATCCTCTCTACTTTTCTCTTCCTATACCCACTGGTTCCTGTTCCATCTCTCTGATCTCCATTCATCCCTCCCTTGTCACACTCATTGACTGCCCCTGAACTCACTGTAGCCCTGTCTACATTCCACTTACAATCCTGCCCACTTAACCTTTATTACCTAACACTGGTGTATACCACATTCTTATTTTCACATTCATGAATGCCCTTGCTGCAAATTCTAATTGGTTTACATCTCTACTGCCGCTTTCACCCATCCAGTCTCACACACATCTTCCCGTACCATTCATAGTGTTTCTAGTATCACACTTCCTTCTCTCTTGGTCTTCCCACTTTTCCCAACTAAGACCAATAACTGAATCCTCTCTATTCTTCACAGCTCAAACCACTGTTTCAAAATGCCACTGGTGGTCCACTGGACTCTGGTTGCAGACTGACCTCACTCAGGTGAGAACAATAGAGGAGACCACCCAAGAAGGCATGATAGAATTTCTTCACACATTTCTCTATGTCTAAGTCTTACTTTTGTTCTCAACCTTTTTTGCAACCCCCTGAGTTAGGCCTGAATCTATTTTTCTCTTTCTTATTAACTTCAATATTCCAAGGTATGTGTATTATCTTCTATAACTGAAACAAAGAAAACAAAACAAGAAGCCCAGAAATAATAAACTTACAATGAAATGTCTTTTTGTTTGACACATTCAGGTTTGCTAAAATTCAGTATGTATCTGAGCATAAATTTCTGATTCTCTTTCCTTTATCTGTTAAATACTGGGATTACAGGTGTCTGTTATCAAGTCCAGTGTGTGTGGTGCGATGGTACCCAGAGCTTATGTACAGTAGGCCAGCATTCTACCAAACAGGGTATATCACAAATCTAAGAGAAAAGTGTAGTTTTGATCACAGATTTAAGCCAACTCTCTAATTAGGTGATTACTTGCTTTTGGTTTGTGGAGGGGCAACAGAGCTAAATTGACCACATCCAGACCAAAAAAAAAAAAAAAAGAAAAGAAAAGAAAAAAGAAAAGAACAGGTTAAAATGCTACAGTTTCCTTGAGAACACACCCTAAATAATCTAAAGACCTCTCACTTAGCCCCTCCTCTCCAGCAATCTCCACTTCCCAATAGCACCATGTCTCTGCAGTATTCACATTTAGAGGTTATTTATTATTTAATCTAACATTGTATTTCTTGAGAATTTGTTTGGATACTCTTTCTAAGGAATCACAACTACTCCTCTGTCCTTAATTGAAGAGTGGTCCTCCTGTATTCTATAAAGCCATATACTTTAACTAAGTGTACAGCTTTGGGAGGAATGCATTTTGGTGGTAAGAGAGGAAGGAAAAACCTGCTAAGTCAATCACCTAAATCAACCTCTTTGATCAGTGGAATAACAGAAGTCAAAGATGATGATCCTCACATTCTAGCACAATACTTCTTAGAAACAATATGGCAAAACAATTGCAAATTACAAATGAAATAAGGGACATGCCTGACCCTTTGTAAGAGATGCTCTACAGCTTTTAAATACAGTCTGAGACACATCCAACCATTCCTGATATTTCACATAAAACAAGGAGTTAATATGTGCCAGACGCTATGGTACAGAACAGAGAGACTGTTATATTGGCATTATTATGGGTGACTGTTTTATGTACAGTAGGATATACTAGGATTGTATGAGTTAGAGTTTTCCAGAGGAGAAGAATCTATTGGTTGATGCATATTTTAAAAGGGATGTATTAGTTTGGTTTATAAGATTCATGTTGTATAGTCTAACAATAGCCATCTGCAACCTAGAGGGACTGAGAGTCCAGTAACTGCTCAGTCTACAATAGTAAATGCTTCTACCATGTACTGAAGGCCAAGAAGACAATTGGAAAGCTATTGGTCTCCAGTCTAGGTTTGAAGCCAATGAAGTTGGGTTCTAATGGCAAAGAAAGATGGAATAGGTAACACTGATAGCAGCTTCAACAGGAAAATGAAGTTGCTAGCAGAATATAAAAACTTCCTACATGTAGGTTGACTAGAAGGTGCCAAACACATTCAGAGTAGATCTTCTTACTCCAATTATCTTAATATATCCCCACATATACGCCCAGAGTTTTGTCTATGAATAATTTGAGAATTTTTTAAGTTGACATTTATTAACCATAACATGTATCTCAGAAATCTAGCTAGAAACATATGTTGATTACCTCATCTTCTCATCCTAAAGCTATAATTACAAAAAAAAAAATCCCTTTACATCAACAAATATACTCTGGGGAAGGTACAACTGACGTATGTTTTAGAATCATAAAGTTCAATGTTTCCCTCATATAACCTTCTGAATATTTTCAATGTAATAATTATCATTCCCATTGGACCAATAGAAATACCAAGGTTCAAAGAAGTTAAAAAACATGCCTATTACTGAGAGTTGCCAAATGTTAGAGCTAGAACAAAAACATTTTCCACTTAGACCTTATGTCTTTCTCTAGCATTATTTTTTTTAATTTTATAAAGTTTAATACAAAATTAAGTATAATTTAGGAACTCACAAGTAAATGTCATCATACAGTACATAAAACTTACTTTTATGAAGGTTTTCTTCTTTAAGTCTTTTTCTGTCTCTAACTTTTATTGAAAATTCATATAATATACTCTGATCATAGTTTCCCCTCCCTGATATTTTCTCATTTCCTCTGCTCCCTACCCATCTAAGTCTTCACCTTATTTCTCTCTTTCTTTAGAAAAATAAACAGGCAAATAAAAAAACAAATTAATAAACCACTAGTCAGTCTACTTATTGCTATCTCCTCTATTTGCCTTTTCCAGGCCTAAAGAGGATGGAGAGGCCACCAGAGTAGACATGGTCTGCACTTACCATCCAAACTCCACAGGCACTGCTCTGGACAGCAAGCAATTATACTTGGAACTAGAACAGCTCACCCACAACATTACTCAACTAGGTCCCTATACCCTGGACCAAAATAGTCTCTATGTCAATGGTAAGTTATGGTCACATGAACTTTTCTGTAGCAAAGCCTGAATTGTGTCAATTTAAGGATATCTGTTTTCTCCACATTTATACAAACCTTCTTACTTTTTGTCACTTTGTTCCTCACTGTAGGTTACACACACCAGACTGCAGTAACCAGCCCTAGCAGTGAGTATTTAAAAAATTCATCACATTACAGTTTGGAAGAAAAATGAGTCCCTGACCAGCTTTAAAATAAAAGGAAGGAGTTAGTTGCTCATGCTAAGAAGCTCTTGAAATCACAGCTCCTTGTAGTTAGGTGCATCCTTCCATATTTCTTTTGCAAAAGAGAAATGATATTGAATTGTAATTGGGTGAATGGGTAAAAAAAATTGGTAAATGATTTAATAGAAACATAAATGAGAGTCTTTGCTGAAGATATTCCCTTTTAAGTTCTATAACTTCTCATTTTTTCTTGTGTATGTGTAGGAAGGTTGTTGAGTTGTATGTATGTGGCATGTGTCCATACAGGTTCAATTACATACATTTACTGCTTATATAAGCCAATGGTTGACTTGGTTTGTCTTTCTTTATTATTCTTAACCATATTTTTTTTCTTTTTTAAAAATTTTTTATTGGATTTTTTAAAATTTACATTTCAAATGTTATCCCTTTTCCTAGTTTTCCATTCATAAACTCCTATCCCAACCTGCCTCCCCCTTCTTCTATGAGGGTGTTCCCCACCCATCTACCTATCCCTTCCTGCCTCCCTGCCCTGACATTCCCCTACATTGGGGGTTTCCAGCCTTGGCAGGACCAATGGCTTCTCCTCCCCTTGGTGCCCAACAAGGCCATCCTCTGCTGCATATGAAGCTGAAGCCATGGGTCTCTGCCAGAGCAAGACAAATACAAAGGCGAATGCTTGCAGCCCATCACTGAATTTAGAATGGGGTCCCCAATGGAGGAGTTAGAGAAACTAATGAAGAAGCTGAAGGGGTTTGCAATCCCATAAGAACAACAATACTAACCAACAAGAGTTCCCAGGAACTAAATTACCATCCAAAGAGTACACCTTAACCATATTTTTTAAGACAGGGTCTCTCATTAAAATGGAGCTCACATAGTCAACTAGACTAGCTAGCTAGCAAAGTCCAGACATCTAACTGTCTTCATCTTTCTCTCCAGTGCCAGGATTTTCAGCATATGCCACCACCACCAGATTTTTCATGTGTACTGGAGTACTTAACTCAGGTCCTCATGCTTGCCGAACAGTTTTGCCCATTGAGCTCTTTCTCATTTTTACCTTCCTGACCTGAAATGCAGGATGGCTTAGTACTGCTGCTTTCAATTAGTGAGCCAAGGATACTTAATGCTGTACTCTCCAATGAGATAACAGAGTCAGGACTGTGGCCTCAGGCTCTCCCTGCCCTGTGTTAATTACTAAGCATGACAAAAAGCTAATTTTCTCCTTAAACCCTCACTACTATAGAATCATCCTTGGAGTTATTTACCTTCAATTTCACCATCACCAACCTTCAGTACACAAAGAACATGCAACCTGCAGGATCCAAGAAGTTTAACATCATGGAGAAGATCCTGCAAGGCCTGGTAAGTCCTGTTTATGTTACTCCAGCCTTGTTTACTTCACTTCTTCCCTGAATACTCACTATTCCTGTCTATCTATCTTCCACAGTCACGAAACCAAACTTTATCACCACACACTTCTCTCCAGAACTATCTCCTCTCTAGTCCTATGTATCTCTCTTCAATCCCCTTCTACTTCCAACTCACCAAGCTAGAGACCCAAACATCTCTGAGAGTCTGCCATTCTTTATCCAATCTAAACTTAGTCTTACCTCCTCTATTATTCCACATACCCATCTTCACCACAGACTACCTCATTCTGACCAAACTCTATTGTCTGACCCCAACTCCTCATTTCTGGAACTTTACTTGTGGCACTTCCACTGTTCGTCAGCCATGCTAGCTTACTCCAGGCCAATCTACCAATCTCCAGCTCCACCACTTTCATCTATACCCTCTAAACTTTACCCCAACCTACCCAATTGGTTCATCCCAAGTGGATTCTTATTCCCACCAACAGTGTGCATCACCAACAGAAGAGCAACTAATTAAAGGGGAAAATCTGTCCTTTGATCCCCTGTGCCATTGCCTCACCTTCTATTCTCTTTTCAACAGCTTGGGCCCTTGTTCAAGAACACCAGTATAGGGCCTTTATATGCTGGCTGCAGACTGACTTGGCTAAGGTGAGTCCTTAAAAGGTCAACCCAGGGTGGCCCCTGTGCTGTCACACCCACCGATGTGAAGTATTTCTTACTTGCCCTCCCCGCCCCCAATGTCTTCAGCACAGAAGGCTATTCAGGAGTCAGTGGTACTAGGAAAATACATCCCTTGATGCTGCTAGTTTTCCTTATAACTGTCTCAAATCCTTGGCAAGCACAACAGTAGAATAAGACACCAGTTTTAGGCACATGTTCTAGAATCTCTTCTTGCTTTCTTTCTTTCACAAGAAGAGACATTATCACAGAGTCTCAACTCTACTAAGGTTTCACTAAAAAAAAGGCAATTCTCATCTCACTTGAATATCCATGTTTCTTGATTAATTACTATGGGAAGAAAATGGAACCAGTCTGTGTGTGTGTGTGTGTGTGTGTGTGTGTGTGTGTGTGTGTGTGTGTGTGTACGGATTTCATTCAAATATAAAGAAAACTGAAATTATAAAAACTACTGGCAAATAGATTTTTCTAGAAAATATCAAACAATGTGATCCAAAGTCAGAGATCCAAAACTTTCGTCTATGGACCCTATTTATAAAGCATATACTCATCCCAGTAAAAAAAAAAAGTAATCTAACTGTGAATGAAACCTAAAAATATAGAAAGGAAGCCAAGAGAGGATAACAATAATAATAATTATTATTATTAAGGAAAGATGGGAAGAGATGGACAAAATGATCCTGAGACATGAAGGAGAAAAAGAAACTAAGAAGTATAATACAAGGAATGAATGGTACATAAGAGAATAGGAATGATGGGTGGAGGAGAACCTTTAAAACAGTTCATTAGATAATTTCATAATAATATCTAACTCTATATTTTCCTAATTCTAAAATCCTAAAGATGGGTTAATCAGTTAAAAGCACTCTTCTAAAGGACCCAAATTTGGTTACCAGCACCAATGTCAGGAAGTTCACTACTACCTGTGATAGTTCCAGAGAATCTGACACCCACCTCTAGTCTTTGTGGGTTCCCAGACATGTATGAGCGTGCAAACACACACACACACACACACACACACACACACACAATTAAAACAACAAAGACAAATGCATATAACCATTTGCTTTATTGAAACCCAGACAACTATTTTCAACATGAGCTAAATCTCCTGTCTATATGCTATAAAGATGTAGGTTTTAGTCTTAAAATTTGTTTATATTTGTCCCACTCCCCAGTTCTTCTCAGTCTGAGTTATACAGGGAGAAATGTTTTTGAAGAGCAAAACTTTCAACCTAAATATTTTGATTTTTTAAAATTACTTTATGTGCATGAATGTTTTGCTTTCAGTAAACAAGCTCATGTGTGCACATGAGTATGAGCGTGTACCAAAAGACAATACTATCATCTTCATCAGAAGCTCACACCTATTTTTTAATTAAAGAGTTCTTTTTATCAGTACTTCAGAGTTGAGACATCTTCTAGTGACTTTACAGCCTGTATCCCTGACTCCCTTTCCTAAGAACTGAAGTAGTCATGACCCTCTGGATTTCTTTCCTGAGTGTGAAAGAAGGAATTTTTGCTGTCACTGAGTACTAACTTCCCGTATTACTCTAATAATTCTGAAGAGCATTTATGAATATTGATTATACTCTCTCTCCCCAGTTCCAGGAAGGATGGTAAAGCCACTGGAATAGACACAGTTTGCACCTATTACCCTGACCACATGGGTCATGGGCTGGCCACAGAACAACTTTACTTGGAGCTGAGCAATCTGACCCATGGTGTCACTCAACTGGGCCCCTACACTCTGGATCAGGACAGTCTCTATGTTAATGGTGCGGAGATGAGTATTAGTCAATTTCCTTATTGGTTTAACAAAGCTCTTAACAAGTATAACTTAAAGAAAGAAAGATTAATTCTGGCTCAGTGTTTAAAAAAAGATTCCTTCATGGCAGAGAGACAGGAATGTTGGTGTTTAATATATGTTCTTCTTTTCATATACCCCAGAGCCTAAAACCAAGGAATGATACTACCAATAGTGAGGGATGGTCTTGACTGCTCAATTAAGTCCTCTGGATAGGCCTTCATGAACTTGCATAGGTTATTGAAAATCCCATGAAACTGACAGTCAAGATTAAGCATCCTAGACTGCTCACCTTTAATGCCACTTAGCATCCCACATGTACTTCTGATCTACTTTCTGTCTGCTCCCTCTACTTTTATTCTTTCATCGGTGAAGATTATACTCATTAGATCTTAATCACTACCTCCAATAACTAGTATGATTAGGTTTAAGATGTCGGAAATTTTGAAATTTTCTACCATATATAGTCCAGACCTTTGAAAGGGAAGCATCCATGAACTTACTTTCTACATACCTCATCCCAACCCCACATTCAGCCTTTAGTGAGCAAAGTTCTATTGCCTACTATTGCCCAGACATAGGAACTTCCTTGCTGGAAAATACAGAAAAATGGAGTTTCCAGCAACCACATAAAATGCTTTCTTCCTAATTTTTATGCTGAGAGCTTCTACTTCAATGTAAAGGCTCATGTTTGAATGTGGGTTTCTTCTTCCTGCCTGGGTGAGTTTTGAGTCAAAATCTCTGCATCTAGCCCAGTCTTCCATCTGGACTTAATAGTAGAGTTAACAAAGCCTCTTTTCTTCTCAATATATAAAGTGCATTTGATCCATTATAGATGGGAACTTAGCCTTTTCTATTCCATATGCACACGTCTGATATTCATTTGATTGGACATATATTTATGTGATGTTGCATATCTATATATTTGTACATGCACATGGTGGCCTGAAGCTAATATTATGTGTCATATTTGAGTTCTCTCCATCTTATGTATTAGGTAGAGGACTCTTTCTGAACCTTGAGTTTGTTGTTTTGGTCAGTCTGGCTAGCCAGCTTACTACAGGGATTCCCTATAGTTGCCTCCACCATACTAAGATTAGAGATGGACTGGCACATCTGTCATGCCCCTCTGGCTTTTTCATATGTGTTATGAAGATCTGAATTCAAGCCAAGTGCTTTACTAACTAAATAATCTCCCAAGGCTCCTCAATTTCTTTATAACTCATAATTCATAATTCATAACTATAGGTATTCCAACCTTGAGTAAAGCATCTTTCCAATGGCAAAGTTATCTTTTTTCAACATTTTATTTTTATTATTCATATTTGCATCAAATCAATGAATTTTAAGCAAAGCTCAGATGACTAGAAATTTAACGTTGTTTATAATTCTGATCCCAAAGTATGTTTCAAACAAAATCTAAGTTGAATGAGAGATAACATCCTTGTGAAGACAAGCTTAGAACCTCTAATCTAGTAATTTAAAATGTTCTGTAGCAGAAAGCTTGGTTCATGCCAACAGTTGCCTTTGTGCCAGTCTTTCTCCTTTTTTATCTTCCCATGTTTCTACAGGTTACATATATTCAGCTTCAGGGATCGTCCTTAATAGTGAGTATTGCAGATTCCCACATTTCATGGCTGCCTCCCTTCTCCTGTATGTATGAGATGATGGATGAACCAACATCTTCCTCTGTTATCCACTTTAAATGGACAGAAGTTTAAAATGGTTCATAGAAATGTAGACTGAGTGGAAGTGGTAAGAGTCACCCATCCTTCCACAAAGCACACAACACAAGGGTGATGCTAAGTTTCAAACAATGGTGTCACAAATCAAAATATAGATTCTTGGATATAGTAACCCAGGTTGCTGCCACTTATCAAAGATATATCACATTTTAATTGTATTCCTGATATGTTGTTTTCTTTTACTTTGCTTTGTTTTCATCAAAGCTACCACCTCCTTCCCAGCTTCCTCTCTGGCTCCATCCTCTACAAACAATTCCACAGGTAGGCAGCAGTGCAGGTTATTATTGGTACCAGTAAGGTAAGTGAATGATTTCTTCTCTCAGTGCCCATTCACCTTTCCAATGAAGACATTGATTTCTGTTATTCAATCTAATTACTCTTCCTGCATGTATTTACCCAATCTACCTGGAATGTTGTCCCTATTGCTTAGCTTCAGCAACTCTTAACAATGATTTTCATATATGAAATAATTCTTTCTCCAAAGAGTTTTATTCAGTCATTGGTTGGGTAATTCTTGCAACTGTCCTACCTGCCTTCCAACTAGTTTCTTCTGAAGTGCAATAGACTGGGTAATTTCCCTGACTCCTACATTAGCAGATGGTATCCTATTCATCTTTGAACCTAAAGAGTTTATTACACGATTTTTCATACACAAATCATGTCTTGAAAAGTGAAGAACAGTCACAATTCTATTGTTTTAACAGGTTTACAATGTCTCCTGCTTCAAATTTTACTAGTCTAACAATGTCTAAATCGAACATCTTTATCTTCCCCACTGATACAGACAATGGTACTGTAATGGTACCCATCACTCTCAACTTTACCATAACCAACTTACACTATACCGAGGAGATGGGACATCCAGGTTCCTTGAAGTTCAACTCTACTAAGTGGATCTTACATTATTGGGTAAGTGTTTCCAAGAACCCTAGCAACTCTACAACTCTATGGCAAAGCCCCCTCTATATTTTTGCTAATCCTCTCTTGTTTTATTCTTGTTTGTTTGTTTATAATTTTCCATCAGCTTGGTACCTTGCTCAATAAGACCAGCATTGCCCCAGTCTACTCTGGATGCAGGTTGTCTTCACTCAGGTGAGAACCCCAGGTAGAGTGAACACTTATAAAACAGCTACAAGAGATTATGCACCTCTTCTTCTTCTTCTTCTTCTTCTTCTTCTTCTTCTTCTTCTTCTTCTTCTTCTTCTTCTTCTTCTTCTTCTTCTTCTCTCCTCCTCCTCCTCCTCCTCCTCCTCCTCCTCCTCCTCCTCCTCCTCCTCCTTCTTCTTCTTCTTCTTCTTGATAGTTTGTGTCCTTATTGGTTTTTTTATTTACCTTTCAAATGTTATTTCCCTTCCTGGTTTCCTTGACATGAGCCCCCTATCCCATCCCCAGCCCGATTCCCTTCTTTGATAAAGGTGTTCCACTCCCCAACCACCCCCCTTTCTGCCCCCTGACATTCCTTTTCACTCAGGGGGTCCAGCCTTGGCAGGACCAATGGCTTCTCCTTCCATTGGTGCCCAACAAAGCCATCCTCTACTACATATACCATCCACCCAGACACTAATACTTTCTTCCTGCCCAGACAGAGTTTAGGTTGAACAGTGAGTGATTACTTTTACTAATATAAATTATTTACTGTAGAAAACTCAAATGATATTCTATTTAAAATGAGGGTTCTCTTAGAAGAACTGAATATTATGTTTATAATACAAGTAAAATGTTTTCTGAGGTGTTAAGGAAATGGGCTATTGTAGTTGTAGATCCCACATCCTTCTACCATAGGGCAAGGCTGCTTGGGAAGGCAGCTCAAGGAGAATTTGACTACACTAACCTCACTTTGCTATAAGGAAGCACTAGCACACCAATGCCTAGGGGTGGGGAACACAGTCTGAGAAGTGGGAAAGCCAGAGCTAGCTTAGGAGTTACCAAGCCTGAACAAGGCTGAAGCATTAAGGTTCCAGGTTCTTGGGCATCCAGTTACCACTGGGAGTCACAGAGCTGAGAATGAAGTGGGGACCCACAGGCTGGATCTAGTCCAGGGTCAGGGGTGGGGTGGGCTGTGGAAGAGAACCCCAGCTGGTCCCATGGAGACTGTACTGGGCTTGGTGGGCACAGGTTTGGTGGCAGTTGTGGTCAGGAGTGCAGAGAGGCCTTTGACTAGAGATTAGAAAGCACCAAAAGCCTTCTCTATGGCTTCTTGCAGTGGATCCCAATAAAAAGAGACAGTCTGTTATTCCAAACCGTTTATTGTCATGGTATAAACTGGATGAATAAAACCATACACACCCTTCTTAGGGTCAGCATGAGATTAAATACCTTTTGCAGGGAAAAATGTCTGTGAAGGGAATCTTAATTGCTGCGCTCCATGGGCATTTAGGTACTTCATTAGCATGGAAATCTCTGTCTTGAACCTATGTAACCACAGGTCATATCTCTTTTATGTGAGAAGCATGACATGTTTTCACAGTCAGGGGTATGGCAGGGAGTTGGGAGCCACCTAGATCTCAAGGTGTATGCCCACCAAGTCTCCAGGTGTTAACCTGCTCTGCCTTACCAAACTTCCTGTCATGGTTTTATGTCCCATAGACCAATCAATATAAGGCTTTTTATAGAATCCTGAAAAACTGAAGTCCACCCCCAGAAAACCACATAAAATGCTGAGTGTGGTGGCAAACATTTTTTAACCCCCTTTAATCTGGCTAACAAGATAGACCCTGATTCAACAATACGATTGAATTTACAACTAGATGAGATAAGCAGGTCACTGGAGCATAGTCCTTCATCCTAATATAAATGGCAAACCTTAGGTTCTAATGAATGACTCGATCTCAAGAAATAAAAAACAATGCAGAATGTGGGGCTGGTAAGATGACTTTAGTGGGTAAAGTATTTCCTATGTAAGTTAGATGACCTGAGTTTGATTCTCAGAACTTACAAAAAATGTCTGATGTGGTTGCTTTTACCAGTAATCTGGACACTCCTACAATAAGGTGGGAGGAAGGCACCCAGAAATAATCCCCAAAGCTTGCTACTCTTTTGGCCTGAAGTATGAAGTGCCACAGAAACAAAACAAGAGAGACTCTTATTCACTAGCTGACTCCTGGAAGCTGTCCTCATGCACCATGTTACTTTTTTGACCCCACTCAATCATAGTGAATGTATGTGTGTGTGTGTGTGTGTGTGTGTGTGTGTGTGTGTGTGTGTGTGTGAGAGAGAGAGAGAGAGAGAGAGAGAGAGAGAGAGAGAGAGAGAACCTATTTCTGACCCCTGTGTCCAAAGGCTCAGATAAGACAAATAGAGACTTACTTTCAAACTTTATAACTATCTCCTTCACAATCTTCAGCCTACTCCCTTCTGCTCCTGCTTTCATATCCCCCAGCTGCTTAAGAACCGACCTCATTATTCCAATCTCAAATGTCTTTCTGACAGATCTGAAAATCATAGAGCAACCACAGGAGTTGACATCATCTGTAACTTCCATTCTTACTCCATGAGTCCTAGAGTAAACCAAGATCAGCTATTTTGGGAGTTGAGCCATGGGACACATGGCATCACCTGTCTGGGCCCCTATACCCTGGATCAGGACAGTCTCTACATAAATGGTGAGATCCCATGTTTAAGCAATGATCATTTTCCCATTTAGAGTCTTAGTTTTTCTAAAGTACTGACAAATTCATCCCTCTTTCTAGAATGGTCTTTTTCCCATTTTCCTTTCCTTTTGTGTCTGGATTCCAATTATGCTTCTATTGTGATGATTCCAAACCACCATGGGGTAAATGGTAGAGTGCTTGCCTTGCATACGTAGAGATCTGAGTGCCATCAGAATCATACAGTTTCACTTTCCAAAACCACTTCCCAGTTTTTTGCCTAAGAACAAGTATAAAACCTTCACAGCCCCAATGACCAGATCTATTCACCTTCAGTCTCACTGCCTTCTTAGTTGTCTCCTCCATAAACATTCACTTTTGGTGTCTTTCCCTCTGCTTTTTTTCCCCAAAGACTCTACATTCTCCTTTGCCCAGAATCTTTGATATTCACCCTTAAGTTCCTCATATTTTCTTTCTTTACAGGTTATAGTTTTGGAGCTGCAGCCCTTAATACCACCAGTGAGTATTTCTGGCTGTCATTGCCCAGCTTTTCCTCCCACTTTCAGGGACCACTCAAACGGTTCTTTTTATAAAGAGCTTTGAATAGCCATTGGTTGGATTTTATAGTCACCTCCTACTAGATTTCACTTCCCTGGTCAAAGAATTGGAAGACGCTGTTCACTGTTGAACAGAAGAGGTTACTGCAGAACCTCACATACACATGTATGTTACTTGTAAAAATGAAGTAAGTCTTAATGACTTAAGAGTTATAGAATATCCCTTGTTTCAGATCATTTTAGTCTAACAGTGCCCATGGTTAAGTCTGGAAAGAGGATTGCTTCCTGCTTTGTTCCAGGCTTGGAGCTTCTCTCTTCATCTGCTACTCAAGCAATGAATCTGTAGTAGCACCCATCACTCTCAACTTCACCATCACCACCCTCCCAGTAAATACTGAGAGAAACAACCCCTCCTCACCAGGCTAGACACAGACACCATCACCTACCGAACTCTTGCATGGCTTCCATTTTAATTCTTCCAAAAATTATACGTTGCTATCCTTAAGAGATAAACTGAGGTATAATAACATTTTTAAAAGAATGTATTTCATCAAGTAATTATTTGTGAAGTGGGAAATACCAAATCAAGTTTTCCAAAGGTAATGTGGAAGCAACTACAGATAAATTCTGACCAAAGATAGGACTGTCCATGGTTTTTTGCAACTCTCTCTCTCTCTCTCTCTCTCTCTCTCTCTCTCTCTCTCTCTCTCTGCCTGTTTTATGCTGAATTCACCTAAGATAAAGGAAGAAAGAATGAAGGGGAAAGAGAAGCAAGGAGAGTGACAGGGAGAGATTAAGGAGAGCTGGGAGGAGGGAAGGAGGGCAACATGGAGAAACAAGAGGAAAAGGCATTGTCGTAAGACAGAGAAATAGGGATGGAGAAAAGAGAAGAGAAGGAGAGTTGTAAAAGTGAAAGGGAAGGAGGCAGAAATGGGGTAAAAGAAACTAGAGGAGGGATAAAGTGACAAAGAAAGAGGACAACAAAACAGAAAAAAAGGAAGAGAAGGTGCACAGAGAAAAAGGAAATGAACAGCATGAGATGAAAAGCAACAATATCGACCAACCAAACTCTACCAGAGCTTCCAGGGAGTACACCACCAACCAATGCGTACACATGGAAGGACCCATGACTCCAGCCGCATGTGAAGCAGAGAATGCCATCGTCCAGCATCAATGGGAGGAAAAGCCCTTGGTCCTGTGAAGGCCTGTTTCCCCAATGTAGGGAAATGCTAGGGCGTTGAGGAGGGTAGTGGGTGTGTGGGAGTTGGAACATCCTCATAGAAGCAGGGAGAAAGGCAGAGGGGTATAGGATGGGGGAAAGGGTATAACATTTGAAATGTAAATACATAAGATAGCCAAGAAAAACAAAATTAAAAATATTTTTAAAAAAGAAGAGCAGGGGGAGAGGAAGAGAGAAACAGGTAGATGGCACAGAAGAGAATGAGAGAAGGAAGAAAAGTAGAAAAGGATGAGAGAAATAGAAGGAAAAAGATGATGGAGGACAGAAGATAGATAGGGGTACAGAAAGACACTAGGTATCACTACTTCTGCTTCATATGACCTGCTCACTCACAAAACCAAAATTACCTATAGGGAGAGTGGGAGGATAGAAATAGTCTTTCAGGATTTTCTACATCATGGGAACCCCTAACTAGCTGCTATAGTTGCTTCATTAACAAGTCACCCACAGACCTATTGTCTTACCCACTGTAAAGAACATTAACTCCCCCTATCCCCAACTACATACTATCATGTCAGCTTTAACTTTCTCTCTTTCTTTCTATTTGCACAGCTGGGGAACTCAGTGAGGAGTTGTTCACAGTGAATTTCACCATCAACAACCTACGCTACTCAGCTGATATGAGCCAGATTGGATCCCCCAAATTCAATATCACAGATACACTCATGCAACACCTGGTGAGCTACCTGCCTCCCCTCAGTCCCTTCCATCCCCTTCCTAATGGAGATGCCTGCCTCTAACCAACTCTGGCTCCTTTCTTTACAGCTCAGTTCTTTGTTTCAGAGGAGCAGCCTTGGCCCCCTATACACAGGCTGTAGAGTGGACACTCTAAAGTAAGACACGTTCTGCACTTTCTGTTTACCTCTCCTACCCATTATTCAACTTGAAAAGTCTTGGAGTTGTGATGATTAGGATGGTGATAATTCATGTTTATCTATTGTTTTGTCTTTTAATCATTTTATGACAATTTAATGTTTTATAGCAAAAGGGTACTTACCTATAATCCTCCAGTAATGGTCTCGAACTATGACTTAGAAGCAAAATATCTACCTAGAATCTACCAGTTATTGACCTGAGATGGTTTGGCTTAGACCACTTACCAAGAATGTACAAGAATCTAGTCTTGATGCCAGTATTATAACAACATTAAATTGTTGGATATAAAAATAAAAATCCATCAGTCCAAAGCAGATCTCTCTGAGTTTGGAGCCTACCCTGTCTGTATAGTAAGTTCCAGGATAAACTTAGTTATTTGGCAAGACCCTGTCTAAAAACAAAATAATGCAAAAACTTAAAAATAGTTCAGCTGACTGACTAGTGAATTTCTGGATGCCTCCTGTCCCAGTGCTGGGATTGCAAGAACATGTGGCCACACTGGAGTATTTTTTATATTGGTTCTTAAGAATTAGAACTCTGGTCCTCCTTTTGCTCCTACTAGGTTGCCTTCTCCAGCCTTTGCTTTGTGCCTAGTCTTATTGCATCTTGTTAAACAATATTTGGTTGATATCCTTGAAAGGCTCTTTTTGGGAGGGGATTATTGAGGTATAGTGAATCTTAGGGAGAGGGGAAGTTGTGGGGATCAGGAGGAGTGGAATAAGAGGATGCTGTGGTCAGGATGTATTTTAAGATTAAAAAAAAAATAGGGTTGGGGATTTAGCTCAGTGGTAGAGCACTTGCCTGGCAAGCATAAAGCCCTGGGTTCAGTCCCCAGCTCCAAAAAAAAAAATTAAAAAAATAAGTATAAAGAAAAATGAAAAGAATTCAGGTGCTCCTGTTTGAAAAGCAAGGATTACTACCCTCCAACTCATTTACCTTTCCCTTGATTCCTTTTTAATTATAAACACACACACACACACACACACACACACACACACACACACACATAATTTATCATCTATATTAGCTTCAGATTTATTTAATGAAATGTTTGAAACAATTAACATATGAAAAAAATTGACTTTTTTCTTGTTTTATTTTCTTTGTTTGGCTGAACCATTTGTTGTTATTTTAGTTGTTGTTGTACATGATTATGGAAGGTTTAATCCAAAATGGGACAAATCTACAGCTTTGGGCTTCTAGCAATAAAGCACACTGCCATACAGGTATGTAGGAAGAAAAAGATGTCAGCATCAGGAAACAAAGCAGGATGAGTGTTAGAGGCCAATGCTAACCTTTGAGGACTCACCACCAATGTCCCAAAGATCTGTTGTGATCTCCCATCTCCTAAAGTTCCACAATGCCTCCTTTTACAGCAGCCTAAGACCAAGCTTTTAACCCATGGTTCAAACAAAGTTTTGAAGAATAAACATCCACACATGGTGAAACGTTGAAATGATTTCTAGGTAGACAGTGAACTGGTGTTAATATCTCCACATTGTTGTATAATCACAGCTATGATCCATTTCTGAAACTTTACCTTCCTAAACTGAATCCATTTCCATTAAACATTACTCTCCATCCCTATTTCCAGATCCTTCAACCTACCATTATGCTTTTCAGATCTGTGCTTTTTATGAGCTATTTATAAATTAAATAATAAAACATTCATCATTTTGAGGCTGGCTCCTTATGCTTAAAATAATATCTTCAACTCTAAGTTCATCTGTGTTGTTATATGTCAGGATTATATTCTTTTCTACGACCAGATAATGTTTCCCTTGTATATAAATGCCATGTGCTCCTCATCTGATGACTATGACTGAATCTTTCATGGAGGAAGGCCAATATGCCATGTTCTGGAGTTTCACTGTGGCAGGAAAAAAAATGCCTCTATTCCTGAATGCTGCATTCTGGAAGAAACTTGGACAGATAAGACATAATTTCCTAAAGGGTGCCTAATGCTATAATGGGACAAAGATGCATCAGTGTCTGACATTCAGAAAAGCCTGCTGGTTTTATCCTAAAACATTGAAAGAGTAATGAGAATAAAAGAAGGGAAAATAATAGATGGGAAAGAGGGGAAGGAAGGAGGGAAAGAGGAAGATGAGAAGAGTGAAATATAATATATTCCCATTATAAGGGATGTATGTCTTGGAAAGGTCAGAAATGCAAGGCTAATACCTAAGCATAGTAAAAGCAATAAACAGCAAACCTGTAGCCAACATCAAACTAAATGGAGAGAAACTTGAAGCAATCCCACTAAAATCAGGGACTAGAAAAGGCTGCACACACTCTCTCTCTACCTATTTAATATAGTACTTGAATTCCTAGCCAGATCAATCAGACAACAATAGAAGGTTAAAAGTATTCAAATTGGAAAGGAAGAAGTTAAAATATCACTATTTGCAGGGAATGTGATAGTATACTTAAGTGACCCCAAAAGTTCCACCCGAGAATTTCAAAGCCTTATAAACAACTCAGCAAAGTGACTGTATATAAAATTAACTAAAACAAGTCAGTAGCCTTCCTTTACCCAAAGGATAAGCAGGCTAAGAAAGAAATTAGGGAAATGACACCCTTCACAATACTTCCAAATAATATTAAAATACCTTGGTGTGACTCTAACCAAGCAAATGAAAGATCTGTATGACAAGAACTTCAAGTCTCTGAAGAAAGAAATTGAAGATGATCTCAGAAGATGGAAATATCTCCCATACTCATGATTTGGCAGGATCAATATTATAAAAATGGCATTCATGCCAAAAGCAATCTACAGTTTCAGTGCCATTCCCATACAAATTCCAACTCAATTCTTCACAGAGTTAGAAAGGGCAATTTGCAATTCATTTGGGAAAACAAAAAACCCAGGATAGCAAAAACTATCCTCAACAATAAAAGAACTTCTGGGAGAATCACTGTCCCTGACCTCATGCAGAGCAATAGTGATTAAACAGTGTATGGTATTGGTACAGAGACAGGAATAGAATTGAAGACACAGAACTCACACACCTATGGTCACTTGATATTTAACAAAGGGGCTAATGCGGGGGGTGGGGGGAAACATTTTCAACAAATGATGCTGATTCAACTGGAGGTCACCATGTAAAAAAATGCAAATTGATCCATTCTCATTGCCCCTTACAAAGTTCAAGTTCATGTGAATCAAGGACCTCCACATAAAACCAGATACACTGAAACCAATAAAAGAAAAGTAGGGAAGAGCTACAAACACATGGACACAGGGGAAATTTTTCTGAACAGACCACCGATGTCTTATGCTCTAAGATCAAGAATTGTCAAACGGGACCTCATAAAATTGCAAAGCTTCAGTAAGGCAAAGGACACTGTCATTAGAAAAAAATGGCAGGGAACCAAGAGATTGGGAAAAGATCATTACCAATCCTACATGTGATAGAGGGCTTATATGCAATATATCCAAAGAATTTGAGAAGTTAGACTTCAGAGAATCAAATAATTGTATTAAAAAATGAAGCACAGAACTAAACAAAGAATTCTCAACTGGGGAATATCAAATGGCTGAGAAGCACCTAAAGAAATGTTTACCATCTTTAGTCCTTAGGGAAATGCAAATCAAAACAACCCTGAGATTCCACCTCACAACAGTCAAAACAGCTAAGATAAAAAAAAAAAAACAAAAAAACAAAAAAACCTCAGGTAACAACAGATGCTGCTGAGGATGTGGAGAAAGAGGAAAACTCCATTGTTTGTGGGATTGCAAGCTTGAACAACCACTCTGGAAATCATTCGGTTGCTTCTTAGAATATTGGACATAGTGCTACCTAAAGACCCAGCTATACCACTCTTGAGCATATACCTAAAATATGCTCCAACATATAACAAATATACATGCTCCACTATGTTCATAGCAGCCTTATTGATAATAGCTAAAAGCTGGAAAGAACCCAGATGTCTTTCAACAGAGGAGTGGAAACAGAAAATGTGGTACATTTACACAATGGAGTACTACTCAGCTATTAAAAACAATGACTTCATGAAATTCATATGGATGGCAATTGGATGGAACTAGAAAATATCAATCTGAGTGAGGTATCACAAACACTAAAAAGTGACCCATAATACACACTCAATGATAAGCGGATATTAGCCGAAAAGTTCATATTACCCAAGATATTATTCACAGACTACATGAAGCTCAACAAGAAGGATTATTAAAGTATACATTCTTTAGTCCTTTTTAGAAGGGGGAACAAAACTATTCACAGGAGGATATACAGTGACAAAGTTTGGAGCAGAGACTAGAGGAAGTGTCATCTAGAGAATGCTCCACATGGAGATGCAGCTCATAAATAGCCACCAAATCTAGACAATAGTGCTGATGCCAAGAACTGCAAGTTGACAGCAGCCTTATATAGCTATCTCCTGAGACGCTCTGTGAGATCATGACCAACCCTTCAACAGAGAATGAGGTCCTTAATGGAGGACTTAGAGAAAAGATTGAAGGAGCTAAAGGGATTTGCAGCCCCATATAAACAACATAACCAACCAACCAGAGCTCCCAGGAACTAAACCACCGTCTAAAGAGTACATATGGACAGACTAATGGCTTCAGCTGCATATGTAGCAGAGGATGGCCTTGCTGGGCACCAATGGGAAGAGAAGCCCTTGGTGCTGCCAAGGCTCAATGCCCCAGTGTAGGGGAATGTCAGGGCATGGAGGCAGGGAGGAGTGGGTGGTTGGGTGGGGGAACACCCTCATAAAAGCAGGGGCAGGGGGATAGAATAGGAGTTTCCTGGACAGGAAACCAGGAAAGGGGATAACATTTGAAATGTAAATAAAAATATATAATAAAAAATGAAAAGAATGAAGAAGACAATGATGGTGAGGGCAAGATTGAGGAGCAGAAGAAAATGGGGGAAAGAAGAGGGTGAAGCCTAAGGGAAGGGGGGGCAAACAAGGAGAAAGGAGGAAATGGGAACAAGAGAAGAAAACAGAAATGGAAGATGAGGAGGAATGGAAGAAAAAGAAGAAGATCAGGACAAAATAGAGAGGTGAAGAGGTAGAAAAGAAGATGAAGAAGAAAAGGAGGTGAAACCAAAGTTGGGATAACTTAGGAAGTAACCTAAGGAAGGATGCCAAGAGGGAAGCTTTTAAACAAATGCATGGAAATTCAAACGTGAGAAAGTACATGAGAGGGAAAAGCAGCAAAGGGCATCAACAAAATCAGACTGTGGACTATGAGTTGTGTACAGTTACCACAGATGTAGAGGCATCATGTGGTCTGAATCTCCTCAACATGTCCCTCTTCCTCCCTAACTCAGGTCAGTAAAGAATGGTGCCCAGACCCAGGTAGATGTCCTTTGCACTTATCACCAAGTTTTCAACAGTCGGGGACTGCCTGCCAAGTCAATTTTCTATGACCTAAGCTGGCAGACTCATGGAATCACCAAGCTGGGTCCTTACTCCTTGGATAAAGACAGCCTTTTCATCAATGGTGAGCCTTTTCTTTCCCCACCTTTTGGTGTTCCTGCATATTAAGGAGATTTTCTATTACCAGTTCTTTAGGGAAATTGTTGGAATTCGAATCCAGGTTCCCATTCCCAAACCCTAACTCTATCATAATAGACTGCTCCTTGACAACTTGATTCTATATCTTGAAAATTTTGAATCTAAGACACAAGTGCAGTTATCATTGCTCAAGATGGTGCTCTAGACAAATGCTTCACAAAACAGTCTTTTCTGGAGAAATCAAGAGGGAAGATTTGTGTCAAAGCCTTATTCTTCTCATACTTACTTTGGATTGAATTCTCTCCTGGATTGTTCCTTTATGCAAGGAAGTAAAGCAGGCATAAGTGTATCTAATGGCTTAAGTTTTAGATACTACATATCAGCTTAAAACCAAGAAAGGACAGAGTCTAAGAGGTATGCGTTCTAACACATTCTAAAAATTGATCAAAATAGTTCCCTACTTCCTTTCTCTTCCCTTCCCTTCTCTTCCCTTCTCTTCTCTTTCCTTCCCTTCCCTTCCCTTCCATTCCCTTCCATTCCCTTCCATTCCCTTCCCTCCCATTCTCTTTCTCTCTTCTTCTTTTCCTCTCCACTTTTCCTATCCTTCCATCCTTTTCCCTTTATTCTATTTCTTCATTTCTCCTCTGCTCCCCTCCACCTCCGATACTATGCACTCACCTGTCCTCCCCAACATGGAAATAGTGCTTAAAAACTAAGTGAGGTCATACTTAAGTATCACTTTTACCTCATGTAGTAGTTAAAATTTTCATTGCTGTGAGCAAATACCTGACAAAATCAGCTTAAGAGGAGAAATATTAATTTTAGTTTCCAGTTCAAGGAAACCTATCTCATTATGGCAGGGGTAAAATTAGAATGTGGTCATATAGTAATAATAGTTAGAGTGCAGAGACAGATAGATGCAAGTCCTCTTACAGCTCTCTCCTATGTGTTTAATCACAGACTCTGATATGGAGCTGCTCACTTGTTTAGGATCCATCTTCTAAATCCCAATATTTAAATGTATCAATTTGTTGTCCAATTAAGGCAGCTCTTTCCCTAACCCACAACCCAACCTAGAAATTCTCCCTTAGACATACCCAGATATTTGTCTCTTAGGTGATTCTAAGACCAGTCAAACTAACAATCAATATTAACAATTGTGCCCAATTATAGAAGAAAGGAGACCCCCATTACTTTCATTTTAAAACAGAAAATCTGAAGGAAAGAGGATGAAAAGAATATGACCCATTTTGATATTCTAGTTGACATCCACCCCTTCAATTTTTTTCCCTGAAAAAAAGTTGTTTTGGATATATCTTCTCAATTGCACTATTTAAATGTATTAGTCTGTTGTCCAGTCAACATATACAAAAATCTATAAAGATCTTACCATGGCACCAGGGATATTTGAACTTTTTTCCAAAGTAAACTTCAGTGCATATTGATTTTTTCATTAATATATGTTTCATTTGGAAATAGGATACTACACATAGTAAGTGTTCATGATAAATGGTAATTAGAGGGTAAACAAAGGGAGCACAATAGTGTGGATAGCTGCATATATGTGGTGGGTGTATAAGCATAAACCTCTTGTTGGACTCATGCCACTGACTAGTTTCTTTTAAGAATGAGGTCTAATTGAAATATCAAGAAATAGTTCATGTGTCGCATAACTCAGTTTGGGCTCAGTAAGTGAACACAAGGAATGTATCAAACTAGGGTTCCCACACGGACCATGGCATATGGTAGCTCTTTGCCACTTCCACTTACATATGGCTTTTATTTTCTAGGTTACAATGAACCTGGTCCAGATGTACCTCCTACAAGTATGTGTCGGTATCACTAAGCATTTTGGTCTATGTATGTCCCTGTGTGCACAAAGAAAAAAGCATCCTTCAGAATAAAACAGTCTTCCAAGAGAGACTAATGTCTTAGGGGATAAATAATGCTGAATCTTTGGGCTCCTTTTTAGACCGTCATACCTAACATCAGATCTCTGAATTTTTCACACACTTTAGGTTAAAAAAAGAAATTTAAACAAGAGTTAAAATACAGAGGTCAAATGTGACTGTGTAGTTTATCTCTTCTATTAACAAATCCTACTGTGGCACCAGTAGGGGCTTCACTCTCAAGTTCTAAATTATGTTCACTACTTAAGTCTTTTGGGATTTAAAAAAAATACTTTTTTAAAATCAGTAACCTGTTCACCTATCTTTTCAACTATCTACTCTCATTTTCTCTAACCATTTTTCTTTTCTGATACCACATTTCGATCCACACATCCACCCATTTATCTATCTACACACATTTTATTGTTTATCATCTAATAATCTTTTCATTTATTCTGTTTTTATATCTAGTCATCCAATTATCCATTCATTTCTCCTATTCTTTATTATTTGACCTTTATTTCTTTTGTCCATCTGTACAAACATCTTCACACTCATCTGTATACTAAAAATAAACAGACACACACACACACACACACACACACACACACACCCCATTCTTCCACATAACTACACATCTTTTGTCCAAAGATTGTTTGACACTTGTTTCCCCTGTATTCCTTTCATTACATGTCTATATGCTTCTCCAGACACCCTGTAAACAACCTAACTGTTCATTTTCCTATCTGTACATCCATTCTTCTATATTCCCATCACATGTTTACATCCTACTGTGTCCAGTTATCTGCCTATGAACATGCTCTTTTATTTACTTGCACTTATTTCCTCTGTTTTGCTTCATCTCTTCAGACTGTTTTTATTTTTCTTGAGTTCTGCTTTGACCTATCATTTATTCATTTTTCTTTACAGTCACACCCTTTCTAGTCTGCATTTACATTCACCTCTTCTTTTTGATAGTCACTCTCCTTTCACCACTCTCACTATCTTATTCATTTAATTCATAACATTTTCATAATCTTCCAATCATATGATTGTTATTTCCTTGGTCTGAATTGTACCAATGCTGTAAGGCTTGCCCTGTCAGAGAGCTTTGCCCATGCCTGATGCTATGCCTTTTCTACAGCTCCAGAGCCAGCCACCACCATTTTACCCTCCTCAACATCATCTCTGCAACCAGAGTCCAACACAGGTATCTGAGAAATCCTTTTACTTATACTTGATAAGAACCCTTTGTCCCAGTATTCCAACAGTTGTCATGTAAGAGCTAGGAAGCTTAAGATGTGAAAAGCCGTGTCAGGTTCATCACTATAAGCACAAAGGTCAAAGTAGCAATTGAATTAGATGCCTGCTATCATGCAACCAGCATGTTTGTGAGGGAGACAGATGTTAAGAATACAATGAGGGGATTTCAGAGAGAGATTCAGCTGGCCTAAGTTATAGGATGGATTTATGGCAAAAATGTCCCCTGTACTGGTTCTCACTGGATGAGTAAGAAAGTGTGGGTGGAAGGTAAATTAACTCAGCAATGACTACTGTCAGAAACAGTGTGTGCAAGCAGATAATTGATTGGACCTTGGTTAGCATTAAGAATTAGATTCATCAGAGAAAGTGTAGACAATGAAGGCAGAAGGTCATAAAAAACAGATCAGTGGGTAAAGTATCTGGCACACAAACATGAAGATTCAGTACCCATTTGTTTAATAGTAATGACAGATTATATCATAGAGGGCATGATCTGGTCAGAACATTATTCTAGTCTTGTCCCAAGTAAACACTTAGTTGTAGGTATGTACCCTTTTGTCATCTTCCAGCTATGTGGCACAACCTGGAAACCTTCACAATCAACTTCACGATCTCCAACGTTCCATATTCAGCAGACATGATCAGTGGCTCAGCCATGTTCAATTCCACTGAGAATGTCTTACAACACCTGGTGAGACATTCATCCTGAACCTATCTTCCTGCTGGGATTGAGTTCATCTTCATTCTCCACTCAATTGTTTACTCTATTTGCTCCTCTTTCATCCATAGCTTGGACCCTTGTTCCAAAATGACTCCTTCAACTCAAGTTGCAGACTGACCTCCCTCAGGTGATTCCACTTTCACATAATTGACCAAGAATAAATTTCCTTTCTTTTGGTCTCCTATCATTTTTCCTTCCTTGAGGTTTCCATCTACATTAGGACATCTGCTAAATCTCTATACCTTTCTCTTTAAGGCCTGAGAAGAATGGAACATCCACAGGTGTGGTTACCACCTGCACCTACCAGCATGACCCTGGACAGGCTGGAATGGACACACAGGGTCTGTACTCAGAACTTAGCCATCTGAGCCATGGATTCACCCAGATGGGAAACTATACACTGGAGGCACATAGCCTCTATGTGAATGGTGAGTGTGGTCTATGGTTTGCTATTTTGTGCCCTTAGGCATCCTCTAATTTCTTTATACTCCCACATGTTCCTGGTAATCTTCGTGTAACCCAGCTTTTTCCACATTTTTTATTTTGGTTCAAATGACTGAATTAGCCCATACAAAAAACATAGCAAGGTAAGGTAGTCTATCATTCTATGGAAAATATCAAGGAGGAGAGTCATCTAAATGCTGATCTTCAGCTCATTAACTGTTCATTCATCTGGAAATCTGGGACATAGGACAATGCTGTCCAATCTTAGGGGATATTATCCCTCATGAGCTAATCTAATCTATGAACTCCTTCATCATCACCCTCATATAGTCTGTTTCCTTGGTAATACAAAATTGTCAAATTGACCTTTCATAGTAACCACTATACCTCATGAAGTGTGCACAGTATCTTAGATCTTCATTACTGCTTTTCAACAAATGAAGAACTTAAAGTACCAGGTATGAAAGAGGCCAGCATAAACTTAGAAGAAGGGAATTTTTTGGCTGATCTCAGTCTTGGTGTCCTTAGTTTATATCTCATCCTTTTCTTTTGGCCACTGAAGAAACCTATGTACGGTTTCCCTATTTAAAATGCACAATTTATGTGTCTAGTTTTGTTGTCCAGTGAGCATTTACCAAAAATCAACTAAGAGACAAACATTATTCCTGCCACCACAGATGAATTAATTTCATTTGCACTTCACCCAAATGTATCCTATAGTGAATCACAACATATTTTATTCAGTACAATTATTCTTCAAATTTAAGTGGAGAAGACAAATAACAAACAACAATTTTGTGTGTGTGTGTGGGGGTGTATGTGTATATGAGTGTGTGTGTGTGGGTGTATGTGTGTGTGAGTGTGTGTGTGGATAATGGCATAGATGAGACTATATTTTTGAAGATTTAGGAATGAATATGAATTTAATGAGAGGTTCTTTCCAGGAACATGCTAGAGAGCTGGTAGGCACTTATGCTTTACTTTTGTATTTTTAGGTTATCATGTTCTTGGTCCAGACATTCTTACTACGAGTAAGTATCAAATCATGCTAATTTGACCTTGGTCCAAGGTTTCCTCCTCATTTACAAAGAAGCTTCCCTAAACACAATACAATCTCCTGTATGCAGTCAAGGTCTTAGTAACAGTAAAATCAGCCTTGCACTTCTGAATTCTTCATACTGCTTCAGTTTAGAGGAAGAAAGTTGAATAAGTTAATGTTATGTATAAAAGGATCATATCAGATAGTGATTTACTTCTTTTATTTTTGAGATTATAATTTAATTACATTTCCCCTTCCCTTTCCTCTCACTATAAAACTCCCTTGCTCTCTTTCACATTCATGGCTTCCTTTTTCATTAATTGGTGTTGCTTTAATATATGTTTATGCGTGTGTATACATATTACATATATATATATATGTATATTATATATATATTCCTAAATATAATTTGCTCAATCTTCATAATGTTACTTGTATCTATGTTTGCAGAACTGTTCTATATCAGATAAACTACTGGTATGCTCATCCCTGGGAAAGACTATTTCTCTCACTCTCATCATTCCTTTTGTCTATAATTCTTGGTGTAGAATTGAGGTCTCATGGGCTTTTCCTCATTTTCTGTGGCATGTCTATTTCTGTTGTCCCAGTATAGCTCATATCTATGCAGTAATGTATATGGATGTAGCTTCTGGCATTACTGGAATAGACAGTCTCATGGCAAACTCCCTAATTCTCTGTCTCTTACAAACTTTCCTCCTGACTCTTCGGAAACATTCCTAGACCCTCAAGTATAGAAGTTGTCTTATTAATATACCCCCTGTCATGATATACCCACAATGATTCACTACTCTGCATTTTGATTGGTTGTGGTTTTCTGTAATGTTCCCTGTCTATTACAAAGAGAAGCTTCCATGATGAGTAAGGACTACACTTTAAAGAGCAATTCTTTAGTTTATGTCCACTATAACTCATACTATTATAGTCTTAGCAGGGAATTCATTGTCAAGTTATGACCTTTCATTGCTACTTAGATTGTTTTGCTAACAGGTTACATTGCTTTATTCCATAAGCCAATCACATACTTTTTTCTGCAACCATTCTTTTATTTTCATAATTCATCTTATGACACCTAATTTGCAACCAATGTACTAATTTTCTTTTAAATTTGTTATTTAATTTTCATTTTCATTCTTCCTCTATTTTCTGCCTTTGCACATACTTTCCTTCTGTCTGTGATCAAACCTGCATGCATTCACAATATTGCTCTTTCTTTGTTCATTCATCATTTACTCCATCCATTCATTTACTTACATGTATATATATTTAATAACATAAACACATATCCATATACTCTCCTACTTTCTTACCAATCTATAAATAGGTTAAACCATCTAAATGCCCATTTATTATTCTTTATATATATATACATATATATATATATATACACGTATACTGACCTACTTATTTATTTTCAGTTCTCTAACCTGAATGTCCTTTCTTTCTCCTATCTACCCACATATCTATGTATCCACCTCTACATCCACCTACCCACATATTCATTCATTTCTCACCATGCATCCATCCACCCACTTCATTCTTAATTTAATATACTAATTCATCTATGTACTCACCACCCATACAACTGCCCATTCATGTACCTGTTCACTCCTCCAGTTATCATATCCATTCATATATTTTTGCTGCATCCCATAGCTCCCATTTCTAATGTTCTATTCTTGTTGAAATATGTTTGGAGTCATTTATCATCAATTTATCACTTCCTTTTTGGGTTTCAAAGTGATGACTGCTCACAATTTCCACTGCCTTGAATACATTTTATTCATACATTTAATTATTCCTTCAATCACATAATCACTCTTATTTATAGTCTACTTGTAAATTGATGGTCTAGTTTGAGTCACTATTATAAGAACATCCCTTGACTGTATAGTGGCTCTGTTTATCACTGATGACTGCCTTTTTCACAGCTCCTGAGCCAAGCACCACCATCCTCCCTTTTACACTGACATCTATGCAGCCAGAATCCACCACAGGTATTTCTGGAAGTATCTCCCTATACTTTATGTAAAGTTCTGTCTCACACATTGTCCATTATTTGACTTACATGAATCCTGACACCCTAGGATGCAAATATTGAGTGCCAGGATTATTATTAAAATCACGAAGATTGGGTCAGCATTTCAATCAGATACCTGACCTCAGGCAGCTCCCAGCCTTCTGAGATGAACAGACCTTGAAAATTCATTGAGAGTTTCTTGTGAACTAAGAGAGACCTGACCCAATCAATAGAAGTGAGTGTAGAGGCCTTCTATAGAAGTTCAGCCTGAACCAAATCTCCTATGATACATAAAAATAATAGATAAATTGTCCTAATTTGATACCATGAAGGAAGAGTCCAACAGTTTGGACACCTTGGCCATCAAGGGTAAATAAGAAACTGGAGAAATTTAGTTTCCTTGAAGCATGAAGCCTAGCACTCAGTAATGACTCTCCATGTCCACCCCAGATCAAGAGGACACAGAATTGATAAGGTACTAAAGCTGAATTATAAAAAAATTCACTATAAAGGAGACTTGAATGTCAAGTCAAGAAAGCTTAACTTGACACTGAAACTCCAAAGAAAGCTATAGATTTTAAGAGCACTAGTGATATCCTAGGGGACTTTTCACTTCAGAAATACTTTCCTGGTATTTATCATACAAATATCCACATAGACAGGATATAAAATTAGTGCAGGTTAAAAGTCTAGAAATTAGAAGATATGACCTAATCTGTTGTAGTGAAGGAGATAGCACATGTGAGGAGCATTCAGAAAAGGGAATTGGTGTGACATGGGAAGAATATATTCAGTTCTGACCTAGATGTGTACAGTGACAGGTGGTGGTATACTAGGGACATAACTTGGTGAGTATTAGAATCTAGTGTAATATGTGACAAACTCTGTTATAGAAAACTTTCCTTCTTTCTTCCTATAGCTAGAGAACACCATCTGGAGATCTTCACAATAAACTTCACCATCTCTAATCTTCCATATTCGGCAGACATGGACTATAGCTCAGCCTTGTTCAACTCTACTGAGAGTACTCTGCAGCACATGGTAAGACTCTCATTCTGGAAACTCCTTGTGAGACTAACTTTATGTACATCCTTCATTCAACTCGTTTCTCTTTCTCCTTCCTCCATAGCTTAGACCCTTGTTCCAGAATATCTCCTTCAACTCCAGCTGCAAACTGGCCTCCCTAAGGTGAGGCTACTTCCTTGTCATTTTGTTTGAAGCAATATCCCTTTGTTAACTTTTTGGCTGTTTCCTTTTTCCTTGGGACTCTCTTCCACATTAGGATATTCCTAGAGTCTCTACATTATTATTTTTAGGCCTAGGAAGAACCAAAACTCAACTCGTGTGAACATTATTTGCTCCTACCAAAATGATTCTGCACATCCTGCACTGCACATACAGGAGCTGTATTCAGAGCTGAGCCATCTGACCCATGGATTCACTCAACTGGGGAACTACACATTGGATAAAGACAGTCTCTATGTGAATGAAGACAGTCTCTATGTGAATGGTGAGCACAGTCTGCATTTTTCTTTTCTTTTTTTATTTTATTTTATTTTATTTTATTTTTTGGTTCTTTTTTTCGGAGCTGGGGACCGAACCCAGGGCCTTGTGCTTCCTAGGTAAGTGCTCTACCACTGAGCTAAATCCCCAGCCCCCTTCTTTTTTTTATTAACTTGAGTATTTCTTATATACATTTCGAGTGTTATTCCCTTTCCCGGTTTCAGTCTGCATTTTTCTATGGGATGTATTCAGTCATTCTTAATTTTTTTCTACTCTTTCAAAGTCAGTGATCTTTTTCTAGACCAGAAGCATCCATGTTTTTAAAGTCCTCATTCAAAAATTTTAGAAGCACCCATGAATAGCATGGCAGGGAAGTACGTTTAGCTGGTTACATTGTGCCCCAAGTCAGGAAGAAGATGGATATAAACATTGGTCATTGTCTTGCTTTCCATTTCTTGTAGAGTTCAAGAACAACATCCACAGGATAGAGGTACCAGGAATTAGGGTGGAGCTATACTCTATATTTAAACCAATCTCCAAAACTCCATAAAAGAATTCTTATAGCCTTGTGTCCTTGGTGATTCATTGTGTTGTCAGGTCACAATCAGTATTCACCAC
This sequence comes from Rattus norvegicus, assembly GCF_021556685.1. Taxonomy (NCBI): domain Eukaryota; kingdom Metazoa; phylum Chordata; class Mammalia; order Rodentia; family Muridae; genus Rattus; species Rattus norvegicus. The sequence goes on along the minus strand of NC_141541.1, from coordinate 22,416,729 downwards.
TGTTTACCATGATGTTTACTCTCATTTTAACAGAGAAACTAACGCATGTGTTGGTAAAAGGACCTGCCCTATCTAACATGAGTTTATCTGGATTTGAGTTCTAATGTTTCAAGTCCTTTAACTTGGCTATTGCAAGGATTCATGTAGGATTTTTCCTCTCCAATAACTTACACATTTTTAAATTCACTACTCTATTTTTCACTCAGTGATTTATGGTTTCTATTGCTATTATGAAACACCAATACCAAAAAGCAAGTTGGGGAAGGAAAGACTTATTCAGCTTACATTACCACAGCATTGTTCTTCACTGAAGGAAGTCAGAACAAAAAGTCAAAAATGCAAGGATCTTAGAAACAGGAGCTGATGCAGTGTCCATGGAGGGGTGCTTCTTTTTGGTTTGCTTTCTTTTCCTTGCTCAGCCTCTTTCTTATAGAACAAGAGCAGGGATGTCACAACCCATAATGGGCAGGGCACTCCTTCATCTATTACTAATTAAGAAAATGCCTTACACCCAAATATTATGTGCCAGGAGTCTGCCCAGGACTGGGTCCTTTCTGGAAGGTAGCCAAATGGGCAGAGTGCTGGTGGTGGTGGGAGAGGGGGCAAAACTTGTTTTTGTGCATGTAAAGATTGCATACTATTAATATTTACTCTCTTTGCTTCTAAGTTATATAGGGGCCAAAGTGAATGGTTTTGGTTAGCAGAAGGAGATTAGGTAAAGGATTTATTGTTAGTGCTCCTTTTTCTATCCAGGAAGCTAGAAGTCCTTCACTGGCCTGCATGTTTGACCCTTTGTGAAGCAGAGAGGAAGGAAAGGAAAAGAATTAAGATTCTTTACATGGGAAAATTTCCACAGATATGTATATATTCATACATTGACACTCTGGCCAGGCTTGGCCATTTTTCTCAATCAACATGCATGCTTACATATATACAATTATACCTACATGTGTAAATGTAAACAAAAAGATATACACATATATACTTTTGGATGAATGGATGGGGTAGAGCCACCCAAGCCATCAAACCATACTATACCATCTTTTTTCTATTCTCTACACTTTTTATAGACAAACCTTCTTAGAAAATTACCTACAGATAAAATGGTATGAAAAATGGGAGTTACAAAAGGATGTTAATATTAAATTCAATGTAGTGTTTAATCCTTTATGCTGTATACCTGCAGCTTTACTCTTGGATCTGAATGTTTTTCCTTGAACACAAATTTATCCCAAGCCTATATCCCATTTTAGTATAATTTTGAAAGCTTGTTGTATTTTTTATTATTCAGCCTTTACTTACTATTATGAGAAGTGGCACATCCTGTTCTTAATTCTAACTTTATTACATCTTTCTATTAAAATACTAAAACCATCTCTTAAGACTTTCTTTCTAAGATCAAATCAAGAATTCTATAAAACCATCAATTCTGCTATACAACATTAATTCATGAAAGTTCATCTTTATGTTAATCTGTAGGAAATCTGATCAATGGGAGGAGTTAATGCCCAAGAATTTTTTAAATTAATTTAATAATGACAGGGAAAGCATATGAGCTGCAAGATCCAATCGTGAGATGAAGTCTCTTTGGGAATAATAAGTTATGTGTGCACTTTGTTCCAGTCGAAACTGTGGTGAAGCATGGAGTGCTTAGTTCATCTTTTTACTTTTCAAATGGAAATGCACTGTTACACATAATAACTTCCCATGTGTGAAATGAATATATAGAGAGTTGAAATGATGACTGCGTATGTGTATGCATATAAATATGGTGAGAATGATATGTAGAAATAGGGCATATGGACTCACTTAGTGGGGCACATAATAGGAGTTAGAGTAGGCTTAAACATCTACATTGTTTCCATATGGATTAATGCATGGTGTTGAGTTATGCATCACAAATTCCTTATGTTTGTTGTTGTTTTTGTTTTTCTAGGTTACAATGAAACTGGTACAAAAGAACCAACCATAAGTATGTATCAATTTAGCCTTACCTAGGTCTTGCTCCAAGTTTTTCTCCTCATTTTTAAAGGATGCATATCCTAAACATAGCCAGTACTCCAAGAGGGACAAAAGTCTCAGTGGAAGGAAGAAGCAGAGCTATTGACTTACTTTGGAACTGAAGCTCTAGTGTTGTATTTTTGAAATGTTTTTATCCTCTGGATCAAAAGAATTTTCAAATTTCCTATGGGGTTGCATAAGAAAACTGAATTAATGCAGACCGCAGTTATGCCACATAAAACAAATGCTACTATAAATATAGTAGAGGCTTCATTGTTAAGTAGCAAATTCTGTTGGGTACTAAGAATTTTGATAAAAATGTACCACTCGTTCAGCATCCTACTCCTCTGTCTTTTTGATTTCTCTCCTTTCATTTGCTAGTTATTCTTCCTCCAGAACCACATTTTTAGTCATTTATCCATCCAACCATTCATCCATTATCATATTTATTCTACTTTATTTCTTTATTTCTTCTATTATTCCTTTTATAGTCATTCTTCTAGCTCTTCACCAATCTGGAATTAATCTGCCCACTCATATTTTTATACTTCTCCCCATTTGCTATGTTGTGCTTTATCTCTTTGATATTCCCCTTCTTTGTTTCCCTGCCCATATAAACCATTTATACCTCCCCGCCCCCCGATAGTTCCCTACACTGGAACATTGAACCTCTTGTTTTTATTATTAGTTTTTTTTATTGGATATTTTTTATTTCAAATGTTGTACCCTTTCCTTATTTCCCATTCATAAACCTTCTATCCAATCACCCTTCCTCCTGCTTCAATGAGTGTTCCCCAATCGAACCACCCACCCCTACCTGCCTTCCTGCCCTGACATTTCCTTATACTGGGGCATTCAGCCTTGGCAGGACCAAGGGTTTCTCTTCCCGTTGGTGCCCAACAAGGCCATCCTCTGCTACATATGCAGCTGGAGCCATGGGTATGTCCATGTGTACATTTTGGACGGTGGTTTAATCCCTGAGAGCTCTGGTTGGTTGGTATTGGTGTTCTTACGGGGTTGCAAGCCCCTTCAGCTCCTTCAATCCTTTCTCTAACTCCTCCGTAGGAGACCCAGTTCTCATTTCAATAGTTGGATACCAGCATCCTTTGTAGTTGTCATTCTCTGGCAGACCCTCTCAGGAGACAGTCATATCAGGCTCCTGTCACCTTTCACTTCTTGGCATCAGCAATATTGTTCAGGTTTGGTGGCTGTGTATGGGAAGGATCACCAGGTGATGCAGTCTCTGGATGGCCTTTCCTACAGTCTCTGCTCCAAACGTTGTCTCTGTATTTCCTCCTGTGGATATTTTTGTTCCTCCTTCTAAGAAGGACTGAAGCATCTGCATTTTGGTCGTTGTTTTAACTGAACTTCATATGGTCTGTGGATAGTATCTTGGGTAATCATAGTGTTTGGACTAATATCCACTTATAAGTGAGTGTATATCATGTCTGTGTGTGGTTTTTTTTTTTTGTGTGTGTGTGTGTGTGTTTGGGTTACTTCATTCAGGATGATATTTTCTAATTCTATCCATTTACCGTGCATATGAATTTAATGGAGTCAATGTTGTAAATAGCTGAGTAGTACTCCACTGTGTAAATATACGACATTTTCCGTATCCATTCCTCTGTTGAAGGGCATCTGGGTTCTTTCCAGCTTATGGCTATTATAAATAAGGCTGCTATGAACATAGTGGAGCATGTATCCTTTTCTTTTGTGTATATACCCAGGAGAGGTATAACTGGTTTCTCAGGTAGTACTCTGTCCAATTTTCTGAGGAATCTCCAGGCTGATTTCCAGAGTCTTTGTACCAACTTCCAATCACACCAACAATGGAGGAAGTCCTCCTCTCTCTCCACATCCTCACCAGAATCTGTTGTCACATGAGTTTTATATCTTAGTCATTCTGACTGTTGTGAGGTGGAATCTCAGGGTTGTTTTAATTTGCATTTTCCTGATGACTAAGGATGTTGAACATTTCTTTAGGTGCTTCACAGCCACTTGATATACTCCATTGAGAATGTTTTGTTTAGCTCTGTACCCCATTTTTAATACGGGTACTGACTATTTGATTTTTTGGAGTCCAACTTCTCAAGTTCTTTGTATATATTGAGTATTAGCCCTCTATCTGGTGTAGTATTGGTAAAGACCTTTTCCAAATGTGTTGGTTGCCATTTTGTCCTATTGACAATGTCCTTTGCCTTACACAAACTTTGCAATTTTACAAGGTCCCATTTGTCAATTCTTGACCATAGAGCATAACCCACAGGTGTTGTGTTAAGGAAATTTTTACCTGTGAACATGGGGTAGTGGCCTGTCCCCACTTTCTCTTCCATTAGATTCAATGTAGCTGGTTTTATGTAGAGGTCCTTGATCTACTTGGGCTTGAACTTTGTAAAAGGCAATAAAAATGGATAAATTTGCACTCTTCTACATCCTGACTGCCAGTCGAAACAACACTATTTGTTGAAAATACTATGGTTTTTCCACTGGATGGTTTTTAGCTCCTTTGTCAAAGATCAAGTGACCATAGGTATGCAGGTTCATTTCTAGGTTTTCAGTTCTATTCCATTGATCTACCTGCCTGTCTCTGTACCAATACCATACAGTTTTTTTTTATCACTATTGCTTTGCAATAAATCTTGAGGTCAGGAATGGCGACTTCCCCCAAAATTTTTTTTATTGTTGAGAATAGTTTGTGCTCTCCTGGATTTTTGGTTATTCCAAATAAATTTGAAATTACTCTTTCTAACTCTATGAAGAATTGAGCTGGAATCTTGATGGGGATTGCATTAAATCTGTAGATTGCTTTCAATAAGAGGGCCATCTTTACTATATTAATCCGCCAATCCAAGAGCATGAGAGATCTTTCCATCCTCTGACATCTTCTTCAATTTCTTTCTTCAGAGACTTGAAGTTTATATATATATATATATATATATATATATATATATATATATATATATATATATACATACATACATATATATCATTCACTTTCTTGGTTAGAGTCACACCAAGGTACTTTATGTCATTTCTGACTACTGTGAAGTATGTCCTTTCCTTCATTTCTTTCTCAGACTCTTTAGCTTTTCAGTAGAGGAAGGCTATTGATGTGTTTGAATTAATTTTATAACCAGCCACTTTGCTGAAGTTGTTTATCAGCTTTAGAAGTTCTCTGGTTAAATTTTTGGGGTCACTTAAGTATAAAATCATATCATCTGCAAATAGTGATATTTTAACTTCTTCATTTCCAATGTGTATTCCTTTGACCTCCTTTTGTTTTCTAAATGTTCTGACTAGTACTTGGAATTCGATATTGAATAGGTAGGGAGAGAGTGGGCAGTCTTGTCTAGTCCCTGATGTTAGTGGGATTGCTTCAAGTTTCTCTCCATCTAATTTGATGTTGGCTACTGGTTTGCTGTATATTGCTTTTACTTTGTTTAGGTATGGGCCTTGAATTCTTGATCTCTCCAAGACTTTTATCATGCAGGGGTGCTAAATTTTGTCAAATGCTTCCTCAGCATCTAATGAGATGATCGTGAGGTTTTTCTTTCCCTTTGAGTTTGTTTACATAGTAGATTACATTAAGGAATTTCTGTATATTGAACCATCCTTGCATGCCTGGCGTGAAGCCTACTTGATCATGATAAATGATAATTGAGATGTGTTCTTGGAGTCACTTTGTGAGAAATTTATTGAGTATTTTTGCATTAACATTCTTGAGGGAAATTTGTCTGAGGTTCTCTTTTTTTGTTGGGTCTTTGTGTGGATCAGGCATAGGCATAATTGTGGTTTCATAGAATGAATTGGGCAGAGTTTCCTCTGTTTATATTTTGGGGCATAGTTCAAAGAGTATTGATATTAGGTCTGCCTTGAAAGTCTGATAGAATTCTGCATTAAACCTATCTGGTCCTTGACTTTTTTTTGGTTGACAAACTTTTAATAACTGCTTCTTTTCTTTAGGAGTTATAGAACTTTTCATATGATTCATCTGAATCTGATTCAACTTTTGTACCTGTTTTCTATCTATCTAGAAATTTCAGGTTTTCTAGTTTTGTGGAGTATGTAGGCTTTTGTAGTAGGATCTGATGAGTTTTTAAATTTCTTCAGTTTCTGTTGTTATGTCTTACTTTTCATTTCTGAGTTTCTCAATTTGGATACTGTCTCTGTGCTCTCTGATTATTCTGCCTAAGGGTTTATCATCTTGTTGATTTTCTCAAGGAACCTGCTCCTGGTTTTGTTGACTATTTGTACAGTTTATTTGTTTCTATTTGGTTGATTTCAGTCTTGAGTTTTATTTCCTGCTGTCTATTCCTCCTGGTTGTATTTGCTTCTTTGTGTTCTAGAGCTTTCAGGTGTGCTGTCAAGGTGCTAGTGTATGCTCTTTCCAGTTTCTTTATGGAGGCACTCAGAGCTATGAGTTTTCCACTTAGCACTGCTTTCATTGTGTTCCATAAGTTGGGGTTTGTTGTGACTCCATTTTCATTAAATTCTAAACAGTCTTTAATTTTTTTCTTAATTTCTTCTTCGACGAAGTTATCATTCAGTAGAGCATTGTTCAGCTTCCATGTGTATGTGGCTTCTGTTTTTGTTGTTATTGAACACTTAGATGATGATCTGATAGGATGCATGGGATAATTGCAGTCTTCTTGTTTCTGCTGAGGCCTGTTTGGTGACCAATTTTATGGTCAATTTTGGAGAAGGTAGCATTAGGTGCTGAGAAGAAGGTATATATTTTTTTGTTTTAGAATGAAATGCTCTATGCATATCTGTTAAATCCACTTCTGATGGTTTCTCTGTGTCTCTGTTTAGTTTCTGTTTCCATGATCTGTCTATTGCTGAGAATGGGCTGTTGACATCTCCGACTATTATTATGTGAGGTGTTATGTGTGCTTTGATCTTTAGTAAAATTTCTTTTACGAATGTGGGTGCCCTTGCATTTGGAGCAGAGGTGTTCAGAATTGAATGCTCATCTTGGTAGATTTTTCCTTTGATGAGTACAAAGTGATCTTTATTGTCTTTTTTGAAGTCTATTTTATTTGCTACTAGAATGGACACTCCTGCTTATTTCTTGGAACCCATTGCTTGGAAAATTGTTTTCCAGCCTTTTACTCTGAGGTAGTTTCTACCTTCGTCACTGAGGTGAGTTTCCTGTAAGCAAAATGCTGGGTCATCTATATGTATCCAGTCAGTTAGTCTATGTCTTTTTATTGTGGAATTGAGTCCATTGATGTTAAGAGATAATAATTAAAAGTGGTTGTTTCTTTCTGTTATTTTCATTGTTAGAGGTGGAGTTATGTTTGTGTAGCTATTTTTTTTTTGGGCTTCTTGCAAAAAGATTACCTTCTTGATTTTTCTAGGGTGTAGCTTCCCTCCATGTGTTGGAGTTTTCCATCTATTATCTTTGTAGGGCTGGATTTGTTTGAAGATATTGTATAAATTTGGTTTTGTCATGGAATATCTTGGTTTCTATATCTATGTTAATTGAGAGTTTTTCTGAATATAGTAAACTGAGCTGGCATTTGTGTTTTCCTGGGGTCTGTATGACATCTGCCCAGAATCTTCTGGTTCTCATAGTCTCTGTTGAGATGTCTGGTATAATTCTGATAGTTCTGCCTTTATATACTACTTGACATTTTTCCTTTACTGCTTCTAATATTCTTTCTTTGTATTGTGCATTTGATGTTTTGATTATTATTTGACAGAAGGAGTTTCCTTTCTGATCCAGTCTATTTGGAATTCTGTAGGCTTCTTGTATATTAATAGTTATCTCTTCAGGTTAGGGAAGTTTTCTTCTATAATTTTGTTGAAGATTTTACTGGCCCTTTAAGTTGAGAATCTTCGTTCTCTTCTTTACTCCTTATCCTCACATTTGGTCTTCTCATTGGGTCCAGCATTTCCTGGATGTTTTGGGTCAGGAGTTTTTTGCATTTTGCATTTTCTTCAACTGTCTTGTCAGTGTTTTCTATGGTATCTTCTGCACCTGAGAGTCTCTCTTTTATCTCTTGTACTCTGTTGGCAATGCTTCTATGTCTCCAGGTATCCTTCCTATGTTATCTATATCCAAAGTTGTCTATCTTTATGATTTCTTTATTGTTTCTATTTCCAATTTTAGTTCCAGGGTATCCAGGATTTGCTGTAGTGGGAGAACTGGATACTGATAATGTCAAGTATCCTTGATTTCTGTTGCTTATGTTCTTATGTTTTCCTTTCTTTATCTGGTCATCTCTAGTGTTAGTTGTCTCTGGATGCAGCCTGTTCCTCCTATGATCCTGGTTGTGTCAGAATTCCTCAGAGTCTAGCTGTCTATGTGACCCTATGATTCTGGGATCCCGTGATCCTAAGATCCTGGTTGTGTCTGATCTCCTGGAATTTGAGCTTCTTCTGTGATCCTGAGATCCTAGGCATTTCAGAGCACCTCTGATCCTGTATTTGTTAGAGCATCTAGGAGTACGGCTACCTCTGGTTGTTGTGGGAATGGGTGCAGTGCCTGTTTATAAGTTCTGCTAAGGGCACTGGTTCAGACTGGAAGGGACCCGTGCCCCTGACTGGAGAACGGTACTGCATCCTTGGATCCTGGGGGACTCAGTTATTCTGGGTGTTGGAGCAGGTGTTGCCATAGATGTTATGGCCTTTCTTGTGATCTTCTCTTCCTGGGAGTGTTAGATCAACTGGGAGCTGGGGTTCCTCTGTGTGCTGTTTTTCTCTCTCTCTCTTGTTTGTGCATCTACCTAGCCTTATGTACATATATCCATCCATTCATCACTTATGCATTTGTCTATTCATCTACCATTCAATCATCAACTTATTTACTATCCTGCCCATCCACTAATATCTACCTACCTATTCACATACCCATTAATTCATATACTTACCTTAAAACTCAACTACCCATTTGTAAATTCATCCTACCATTCATCATGCTCATTTCATGTTTTACCCTTCTTTTCTTCTGTCCACTTCTTAAATTATGAGTTGATGCTTCATCTATCCATTCTTCTTTCTACTTATCTTTGTAGCAATATCATTAGTGTCTTCCAATTTATTTGTTCTCGATTATCAGCCTTTCTCCAGCCAACCACTTTCATTACCTGAGTTAATTTCACTCAAGGGTTTTTTAGCACTACCATCAACCATTTTGATTTTAATTTCATTTGTGTATTATCTACCTACAATGTTTTTTATCTACCTTGGACTATTGCTGCATTGGCATCTCTAACTACATGTGGATTTGTCCATCCCTGAAATTTCTTTCTACAGATCCTGACACAGCCCCTACTCTGCTCACTTCTTCATCAACATTTGTGCAAACAGAATCCACCACAGGTACTAACAGACCTATTTATATATTTATATGATCCCTTATCTCTTACCTCCAACACCTAACATCTATATGAGATCTACACATAGGTTTATGAAGACCTTGGTGCCATAGCCATCATAACAGACAAAAATATTACAGTAGCAATTCAGTCAATTGCCGAGCCTCATACAACCACAAGAATTTCAAGATAACCAGACCATTTACAGTACAGTGAGGAAATAGATGTGGGCCTGCAGCTCACATGGTAAGGAGAATAAAGCTTTTTAAAACATATTTCAACATAATGTGAATCCCTCATTATGAGTAGGAGTGATCCAGATAACTAAAACATAATGTTTTGCTGGAAATTATCCCAACAATGGGGGGGCTTATTGACCTAGCAAAGCATAATATATTGTGAGAATTGACTGAAATTTGGCTCTCACAGAGCATAAATACATAGATACAGAGATTCTGTATGGCAATCCCATAGATACAGAGCATAATACAGCCTTGCATTTGTAGTCAAAACTCCATAAATACTTGTGGTAGATCCAGATTGATGAATAATTAACCCCAAAAAGTCGTAAGAAACCAGACTGAAAAGGGCTTTGAAAGACAAATCAATACACTCAACCCAGACTCTGAATCTACACAAAATCTGTGAATTGTAGAAGTGATGGCATAGTCTCAGTAATGTTTTCTTACCAGCACACTCCTCTAAAGTTCAGCATAGAAAATACCCTTTAGACAGTACATCTCATGTGTCTTGTAGGGTGATAGATAGCTTGGATAATTTAAAATATGATTATGATAAGGAAGTATACCCAAAGTATGTTAGGAATATTCAGATATGTGAATGGGTATGACATGAAGGTGAAATATTAATGGTGTAACTTGGGGGAGTACATCGTTAGGTGATGAGACACAGGATGGGATTTCAGTGTGGTCCCACAGAAATCCTTAATAATACATCTTCTTATCTCTTTTAGTTGTGGGGCACCATTTGAAGACTGTAACAGTCAGCTTAACTATTTCCAATCTTCCATATTCAGCACATATGAACAATGACTCAGCTGTGTTCAACTCCACTGAGACTGTTCTGAAGCACCTGGTGAGACCCTCATTCCAGTGGCTTCTGTTTGGCAATCCCATTTACTCACTCTATCCAAATTTTATTTCCCTTATTTTCCTCCTCAGCTTGAACCCTTGCTCCGTAATATGTCTTTCAACTCCAGTTGCAGACTGGATTCTCTGAGGTGAGTCCACTTCCTGTCCATTTTCCAAAAATCTATTAATGTAACCCTATGCTTGTTCCTTCCCCATTCTGGTTCTTATTTCTAAAGTCTATAATCCTCTCATTTTAGGCCTAAGAAAAATGGAACAGCTACTGCTGTGGAAGCTATCTGCACCTACTTTCATGATCCTGCAAACCCTGGGATTGACACCCAGAGACTGTACACAGAGCTGAGTCATTTTACATATGGAATCACTCAGCTAGGCAACTATACACTGGACAATGAAAGTCTACAGGTCAATGGTGAGTATGGTCTATGGCATATCCCCATGGGATCTTTTAATTTTCTATATCTAGCAATAGTTTTGATAGTAATGTCTAGACCAGTTGACTCAATGTTTTTAGTACCTTGCTTCAAGAATTCAAGAAGACCCACCTAGTAACCTGGTTAGGAGGTAGGGATATAAGGCCATATTTTGTACAAAGTCATCAAATATAGGAATATAAATGCGTTTGCTAAGCTTCCTTTCTATGTCTTGTTGAATATAGTAATATATCCCAGTGTCCATGAAACCCACCAAGTGTTTACTTATACTTGGTTTTTGCACCCTAAATAACCAGATATACAATCTTGCTTGCAGATATATCCAAACAATTGCCAGTTTGCTTGATGATTCTAGGTCCTGTCAATTGTCAAGACATTTTAACAATAATATGCCATGCACTGGGCAAGAAGATATTATGTATCTACATTATTCCAAAGTTTATAAAAGCAAAGCACAGAGTTGAAAAAGGACTTACATGTTCTTATACTGAGTTTCCACTGCTCTAAATATTGGCATGAAGCTCTTCATTTTTTCTATATTAGTTAATTTATCTATTTATTTTATATTCCAATCACAGCTTCCCCTCTTTCCTCTCCTCCCACTCCCTCCCTCTTACCTCACTTTTGTCATTATACCTTTTCACTTTCATCTCAGAAAATTAAGGTCTCCCATGGATATCAACTCCATACTGCTTCTTTTATCTAATCTATTTTACTTGCAGTGATTTGTGTAAAATTTTCATCCTCTTTTTATTTTATATTAAGCATTTGCATAAATCATACATTATACCTAATGCAAAGAAAAAGTAATTTTTGTCTGTACTAACTGCATTGGGGGAAACATTTTCATTTTTTTACTTTTTTCTATACTGTATACCTCAAATTAAAATGGAATACTACACATAATAAAGACTCAATAAGTGCCTTCTGAAAGAATATGTAATGGTAGAAGAGAAGGGAAATTATGACATATATCGATATGTATTATTTTGGAAGTGAGTTATGAAAATTATGTTTTATAACTACCTGTCAGGAGCATGTTAAAGATATGGGAAGAGATAGGTATAGTTGAAATACCAGAAAAGTCTTCTGGATAACTTAAGTCAGGTCTTATAACATGAACAAATGTTCAGTATATATAGAAGGATCGTGTGATACTATATAGATCAAAGTAGCCTCTATCCCTTCCATTGATTCCCCCTTCCTCTTATATGTCCTTTATTTTCTAGGCTATAGTGAAACTCATCCAGAAGAATCTCCTACAAGTATGTATCAATTTATCCCAACCTGAGTCCATACTTTTCTTCCCATTTCTAAAGGAAAATTGTCCCAAACACAAGTCAATCTTTTCATGGAGGTCAAAGTCTCAAGGGAAGCTACTAGTCTCTTGAAACCGAAGCTCTCATGTTAGATTTCTGCAATTTCTCAACTCTTCTTCCTTGGATAACTATATTTGTAAAGGTATACCCTACATAATTGTGGAGGTTAGTTTAGAGGGGAACTGTGTAATTTGTGTTTCCTAAAACAAAGTGCCAATATCAGAGGCTAAATTATCACGCTGTAAAATTTAAAGACTATTTAAATGTTTTGACTAAAAATGCCTACTCTCTCTTATTTTTTTTCTAATTTGTATTAGTTTCTTGAAAGTCTTATACACTGAATTTGTGTTACCATTGCATCACTGGACATGTCTTTCCAGGCTAGTCACTGTTGTAGTTCACAGAGTGAACAATTGAATAAGATTGGTGATTCTTCTTCCACCAGCAGGCATAACACTTTCCAGTCCTCTGAACACTGGCCAGAAGGGATAAATCTTTTGGCTGAGCACTAAATTTATTTCTGTATGTGCTATGACTCAAATGTGAGTCCTCTTAAGCAATACAGGTCTAATCAACAAGTTCTATAGAGTAACCAAAAGTGTTGTTAATGTCCAGTAATATTTGGGAGCATATGAAACATCATTTGCCAACAATCACAAAAAGAATCATCTACTACTGGAGCTGGGCTTTGATTTGCCATCATGTTGTGTCTTTTGGGGCATTTTTCATCCCAATATATAATTACTCCATTTAGATACTTTATATGTATATGAACATATTTTAGGAAGCTTCTATAATATGAAAGCTCCATCTGGCTTTTTTGGAATACTCTTAATGTTAAATATTCCTCCCTTTATGTTCCCTCTACCTAGTTACACTAACTCCTCTTCCGTTTAATACTTCCTTTTCAATTATTCCTTTTCAACCTTAAATATCATCATATTCTATCAAATAAAATATATAATATAAAAATTCAAAGCTAACATTCACAAATAATAGAAAAAATATGCTGTTCATCTATCTGGCTCCAAATTATTTCACTAAAAATTATTATTTCCAGCTCTATCCATTTACCTCCACATTTCTTAATTATATAAATTTTATTTAAACTTTTATGTAATTTATTTTTATCATATCTACTTCTCCTCCAATTTTGCTCAGATCCTCCCCAGTTTCCTACTCACCCAAATTCATGTTCCTCTCTCTTTCCTCTATATTTTCTTTCCCTTGAAATCACCCTCAAAATGTAAATCAAAACAAACAATAAGACAAATCAATTCAAAACAAAAGAGAATTAAACAAATATCTTATACCATAGTAAAAACAAATGAACAAAAAGGAATCTATTTTGTGTTGTCCAACTATTTTTAGGTATAAATGCTGCTCTGGCAGGAATCAGCATACACAGTGCACTCCACTGGAGAAAATTAATTTCCCCTTTCTAGCAGTTATCAGTTAAAGATAGTTTTTGCTTAGAAGTGGAACTTTATATCCACTTCCCCTTCTCAGTGCTATAATTTTTGTCTGGTTTGAACTTGTATAGTCCGGACAATTGAAGATGACTCCTAGGAAGTAGTGTCTTCCAGATATAATAGGACTGATACACATATAAACTCAGAGATTGTGATAATTGTATTATACTTACCAGATCAATAATATTGTACAAATGTACCATATATTATTATCTATCCATCAGCTGATAAGCATCAAAATGGTTTTAATTTTCTAGATATTGTGAATAGAGCAGCATGCTCCTCAAGAGTAGCATATAGTCTCCTTTAAATATATTCCTAAGAATACACTGATTCTTACAATAGATCTATTTTCAGTATTTGTAGGAAAATCCACACTTATTTCTTCAGTGGTTTCACTCCCACTAAAAGAGAATAATTGTTACCCTTGCATCATATCCAATGCCAGCTTTCATTATTTGTTTGTTTGTTTGTTTTGTTTTGTTTTGTTTTGGATCTTAGTCATTTTGATAGGGGTAAGATGAAAGCTTAATGAAGTTTTAATTTTTCCCCCTGATAATTGGGGAAAATATGTTTCTTCACCATTTATAGATAACTTTGTGAGAATTCTCTATTTAGAGTTGTGCCATAATTTTTAATGAACTTGATGATGGGTAAACAAGTGTGTGTGTGTGTGTGTGTGTGTGTGTGTGTGTGTGTGTGTGTGTGTGTTTATGTGCATGCTTCAATGGACAGATTATAGCATAGATATATGAATTGGTAGATGAAAGTATTGACTATATGGATAGTTATATAGATAAGAAAATAAGCACTGTATACATGGATACCTGAATGAATGGATTGGTATGTGAACTCACAATACATAAAGATAAAAAATGAATGCTGTGCAGGCAAGCAGACATAAGAAATATGTTTACATATACCTGAAAGTACAGAGGATAATAGGTTGTAGCTGATGTATAGATATATAGAGAGGTGTGTCACAAATGAAAGGACAGGAGGATGTACATATAAATGGATAAAGAAAAAAGAAATAGAGATGAAATGACAGATGGACAGTGATATGGTTTATAAATGAAAGGTTTATGAGTGAATGAATATAATAAAGAAGACAGAGACAGAGGAAACAAAGGAAATACAAAACTATGGATAGGACAATTGATGGATGGGTAGATGGATGGATAAATACAATGAAAGATATATAATTTAATTTATTCTCTCCTTTCTTCTGTCTCTCCAATTATCTTTGATTTGATTCTTCTTGAACTCTGTTGACTTTCCTTTCTATGTATACTTTCTTGCATTCATCTATTTATTCTTCCAGTTTTCTATGTTCTTAACCCAACTATGTTCTGTACTCATTCTTTATGGTGAGCACTAATCTCAATATTTGCATTAATTCCATTAATTTACTTGCTCACACTTTCACCTACACAATCACTCTTCAGTCTTGTTCTTAGTTCACCTATGAATGGTGTTTCTGCCTTTAACCAAAATTTTCTCTCACTATGGACAGTCTTTGTTGTATGTAGAAAAGGGAAGGCTTTCTGAAAAAAAAAATCCTCCCTTAACTGAATCTCTCAGAATGAGTACCCACAATCAAAGATAAGTGGAATATGAAATGTTCAGCCATGATAATCCTTTTCACAGCTCCTGAGCCAGCCACTACTCTGCAACCTTCTCCATCTACATCTTTGCATCCAGAACCTACCACAGGTATCTTGGGATCATACTGCCTGGTCACCTCTGATTAGAGCCCCTGTTTCACATTTCCACCATCTGACATTCAGATAGAGCTAGGAAACCAGGATGTGAAGATCCTAGTCTCAGGGCCATCTTCATATGCACAAAGATCAGACTAACAATTCAATCAGATACTTGCCTATATATAACCAATAGGCTTGTGAAACTAATAGACCACTACAATACAATGTTTGTGGCGGTGGTAACAGATATATAATATAATGGAGAAAGGGAAAGGCTTTCTTAGGAAAATTCCTCCTAAACTGATTCTCTTGGGATGAATAGGAGTGATGCAAATAAATGAGACATGATGTATTTCTGGAAGTAAAGATTTTAATATGAGGGCTCAGTGATCAGTAACAATATAGTGAATGAAAAAAATAGGGAGAAATTTTATTTAAATGAAACATAATGCTCAACTCCCGGTACAACCTTTATATGTCATTCTCAGCACTTAAAAGATCATAGTGGTAGATTCAGAATACAAGAGTAAATGAGACTGAAAGTCAGTAGAAGAGTACCTGAATACTGATTTAGTTTGTATTCTGCTGCTGTTATAAACCTAATCTAAAGCAACTTGTGAAAGTTGAATTTATTAGACATGTAACAGTCTGTACTTAAGGAAAACTAAGTAGGAACTCAGGGCTGAAACCTAGAGAGAGATCCAAAAGTATATCATGGGAGAAGATTGCTTACTACCTTGCTGGCAGGCTCATATTGGTTGTATTTATTGCATAATCCAAGCCTACATACCTAGGCATGGTGCTGCCTATAGTTGATTTGGTCTTCTACATCAAATAGCAACCAAGAAAATGCACCATAGATATGCCCACTGGCCAATCTGATGGAAGAAATTCTACAGTTCTTCTTCCCAAGTATGACTATTTGACAATCAATATTAGTCACAAGTACAAAATCTTTTAAGTTGTACTTGACACTGAAAGTACACATAGAACTATTGATAGTAATGAACCATAATCCATCCTATGAGAATTTTAATTCCAGAAGCCTCTCCTAGTGCTCCATATATAGAATATCTTTAGACAATAACTCTGCAGGAAAAATAATCTGGTCATAAGAAGATAAGACATAGGCTGCAGTAGAAAAGAGAATTATTGTGAAGAAGATTCAGAAAAGGGTGTCAGTGTGGTATGAAGTTAAGAAATTGTGGAGGTTCTGACCTGATTGGACACTCTAAAATGTGGTGTGAGTAGAAGAGAAAACAAGATGATAAAAAAAGGAGTTTACTCTGGTATCATATAAATTCTCATTTCTTCCTACATTTATTCTTCCCATAATTATAGAGCATCATCTCAAGATCCTTACAATCAACTTTACTATATCCAATCTTCCATATTCATCAAATATGAGCAATGGCTCAGCTATGTTCAGCTCAACTGAGAGCATTGTGCAGCAACTGGTGAGAACGTTGTCCCAGGAGCCTAGGGGATACAAATCTCATATTACCATTTATCCAAAACCTGTTATCCTTCCCCTCTTCCTTCCTTCTCCATAGCTTGGTCACTTGTTCCAAAATGACTCCTTCAACTCAAGTTGCAGACTGGATTCCCTTAGGTGAGTTCATTTTCTGTCCATTTGCTAGAATTTCCAGTGATTATTGTTACCATTTTCATTCCTTTTACTCCCTTCTAGTTCTAATCTACATTATAACATTTCTAAAGTCTCTAGACCTTCTCTTCCTAGGTCTAAGAAGAATGGAACAGCCACCGGTGTGGATGTCATCTGTACCTACCACCGTGATCCTGCACATCCTGAGATGGATATCCAAGGGCTGTACTTAGAGATGAACAATCTAACTTATGGAATCACTCAGCTCGGCAACTACTCATTGGAAAAGAATAGTCTATATATCAATGGTGAGTAAGCTCTGTGGTTTGCTACAAGATATCCTCAGGCATTCTTTTTTAATTTTTTTATTGAATATTTTACTTAATTTCAAATGTTATCCCCTTTCCCAACTTCCCCTTTGGAATTGTCTAATTTCTTCCCCATTCTCCCAGCCTCTATGCAAGTGTTCCCCCAACCCTCAACCACTCCCTCCCATCTCTCCACCCTGGCATTCCACTAAATGGGGAAATTGACACTTAAGTGCTTCTCCTCTCATTGATGCCCAATAAGGCCATCCTCATCTACATACGTGGCTAGAGCCATGTGTAGTCTTTGGTTGGTAGTTTGGGAGCTCTGGGGGGGTCTCCTAGGTTGATTGGTGTTCTCCCTATGGGATTGAATTCCTTAAGCTCCTTCAGTCTTTTTTCTAACTCCCCCATAGGGGGCCCCGTTTTCAGTCCAATGGTTGGTCGAGAGCATCTGACTCTGTATTTCTCATGCTGTGTCAAAGCTTCTCAGAAAACAGCTATATTAGGTTCCTGTTAGCATGCACTTCTTGGCATCCAAAATATTGTTTGGGTTTGGTGACAGTATATGGGATGGATCCCCAGTTGGGGCCATCTCTCGATGACCTTTCCCTCAGTCCATCACACTTAGTCTCTGTATTTCCGCCTGTGAATATTTTGTTCTCCCTTTTAAGGGGGACTGAAGCATCCATACTTTGGTATTCCAACTCCTTGAGCTTTATGCAGTCTGTGGATTGTATCTTGGGTATTCCAAGCTTTTGGGCTAATACCTACTTAACAGTGAGTGCATACCATGTGTGTTCTTTTGTGACTGGGTTACCTCACTCAGGATGTTGTTTTCTAGTTCCATCCATTTGCCTAAGAATTTCATGAAGTCATTGTTTTTAATAGTTGAATAGTACTACATTGTATAAATGTATGACATTTTCTGCATCCATTCCTCTGTTGAAGGATATCTTGGTTCTTTCCAGCTTCTTGATATTATAAATAAGGCTGCTATGAACATAGTGGAGCATGTGTCCTAGTGATATTTTGGAGTATCCTTTGGGTATATAAACAGAAGTAGTAGAGCTAGATCCTCATGTAGTACTATGTCCAATTCTCTGAGGAACTTCCAGACTGATTTACAGAGTGGTTGCAATTATATTCATATACTTTCTTATACATGTAAATTTCCCTGAACTTTAGATTCAATAGTACAAATGTCCTCTTTATGCCTGATTACTCAACATTAAGTTATTCTCAACACAATGAATCTGCATTATTTTGGTCTGAACTATCTCTTAGTACAAAGAATATCTTAAAGCATTTTGATACAAAGAAAATCTTATTTGATCAAGGCTGAAAATGGGAGTTTGATTCCATGTCTTATATTCCACTGAGCTTAGGAAAGCTTGGTTTTGGGTTTTTTTTTCTTCTTGTTTTTGTTTTTGTGACAACGAAGTTTTCTACAGTGTTTATGACCTTCCCAATAATAGGTATTTGGGGGAGGTTTAAATACAGTACCTGAATTAAAACAAGGCTAAGATCATTCTGCCAGTTGTTGGTTATCCATAATGGTCATGTTATAACTGCACTAGTAAGCATACCTTACCTGTCCACTTGGTATAGGAATACACACAGTCTAATGCCAATAATTAATTGGTAAAATAATTAATTAGGTTTTTTCCCCTAGTAGCCTCCAGTGAATGGGTTTCCAGTTTAGTTTCAGATTTCTCTGTGTCCTCTAATCCAAAGTGTTTGGTTTCTTATCTTTTTTTTTTTATTACTCTCATTATAACAATAAGAACTAAAGACACAGAAATGTGAGTTTCCAACAAGTTTATTTCTAATTTGAGATTTGATGATTTGAGTTTTCATCTGGTCACTATGCTTTGGAAATCACAAGATAAATATAGGGTTTTATCCCTCATAAAGTACATGACTTATATGCTTGATTATGTTGTTTACTCGATAGCACCAAACATGTAAGCCAAACATTAAGCTTGGCACTGAGGAAAATAAGTTAAATATGCATTTTGTCCCAGTGTAAACTATAGTGAGGTCCATACTTGTTTTAGCATTTTATTATTCAAATGGAAATGGACTAACAACATACAGAAAGTACTCAATAAACATCAATTAGATGAGTAGATAGAGGAAGAGTAGAAGGGAAGATGATAGGGTAAGTGTATATGCAAAATGGAGAGTGAAGCATAACAATATATCTCAGAAGTGCATCTTTTTAAGAAGGGGCTGTAGAGGTGGTAAGAAAATATTGGATCTGGCTGAAATGGCAATAAATTCTCCACAATGACATTTATGTCAGATCATAGAACAGGATTAGATGCTGAATAATATGAATAAACAAGCATCCAAATTTGTCCCACATGTACCAAGGCAAGGTGTGTGACACCGTGCTGCTCCCTCCCCTTATGAGTGCCTTTTGTGTTATAGGTTATAATGACCACAGTACAGAAGAACTTTATACAGGTATGTATCAATTTGTCCTATGTAGGTGCTAGTCTATACATTTCTCTTCATTTCTAAAAGAAACTTAACCTAAGTATAAGCCAATTTCTTGAGTGGAGGAAGAAATAATAGTGGAAAATGTGCTTTCCTTGGCCTCTTCTTGGAATTTCAGGCCATCTGTTAAGATTCCTGATTTTTCTTCACTCTTACTAGTTGAAGAAAGATGTTTATAGAAGCTTAGTCTATAAAATTATGGGGCTGAGTTCAGGTAAAAACAGTAGTTTATGTCTACTAATACAGATGATTGTCCCCTAGTAGGAGTTTCATTATCAAGCTGAAAATTCTGCTGTCTACTTAAGTGGTTTTGGTAAAAAAAAAAATTACATTCTCTTTTTCAGTTGTCCATTTCTCTATCTGTATTATTATTATTATTATCTACTCATTCATCCTCAAATGCTATATTTCCATCTATCTATCCATCTATCCACAAAACTACTTGTCCATCCTCCTATCCATGTTGTTCACGTTCATGTATTACTTTGATTCCCTCTGTTTTTCCTTCTATTGTTTATCTCTTTTAATCCATTTTCACTTCCTGCATCCATCTACCAATATTTATATCCATTTGCCTATTTATCTTTTATTAACTGATTCTTTGTTTTCTTTCTCTATCTACCAACACATGGATATATCTACCTGACTAGTTATCCAGCTGGAAAAATAACCACCCATCTATACACTGTCACTTTGTCCATCTATCTACAAATCTGTTTTCTATCTGTATGTGTACTTAAAATTATTTCTTTCTGTCTTTTCTTCATCTCTATATCTGTCCACCCATCAGCCATTCACTTATCGATCATCTTATCCCCTCATCTATGTACCTACTCATATTACTCATATATTTTATATATATACATATATATATATATATATCCCCTAACGCATATGCCTAACCATTTATCTATAAATCTGTCAGTCTATCTATCCATCAACCTACATACAATGTCCAGATGTCCAGTTATCTTCTTAGTATTTGTGCCCTTCAAATTTCCTTATTCTCTATCACCATTCATCCACTCACACACCCATCCATCCATCCATCTATCCATATATCCACCCACCTGTCTTCTCCATTCATCCATCTCACAGACACACACACACACACACACACACACACACACACAGACAGACACACACACACACACACATCATATGTGTGTACCCATATTCCCATCTATCATCATGTTCATATATTTACCTATTCTTCGGATTTTATCTCCCTTTCATCACTCTTTATTTTTATTCATGAATTTGTTTGGATTATCCATTTGTCTATCATCCTTCTACTCATTCATTTATCTCTTCTACATTTTTTCACTTGCAATTTATCTGGTGCATTTGCTTATCCTTTTATTCACAGACTTGTTCCCCATTAGTTCAGTCAATCACTCTTCCTTTATTCTTATGTATTATCCACCCAGAAATGGTTTTCATGACTGGAGCACTGATGGAAGGTTTTTCAATTATGTGAGGTCTCTATCCATCTTAATGATAATCTTTCCTCAGCTGCAGAGTCACCTACCACCATCCTGCCTTCTCCATCAACATTTGTGCAGGGAGAACCCACAATGGGTATGTTAGAGCTCTTTTTCATATGCTAGATGAGATTTTTATTCCACATCTTCACTATTTATTTTCCAGAAGACAGCGAAAAGCTAGGATATGAAAATCCTAGGGTCAAGTCCACTATTATAATAACAAAAGTAAATCTGGCAATTCAATCAGAGGACTCCCTTCGTGCAACCACCAGACTCTGAGTTAACAGTTACAATACAGTGAGGAATTTTAGTGGGAGAAGAGTCGAATAGCAAAATATAAAGAGGGAATGCCTTTTTGGAGAAAGTTCCACTTGAATTGATTCTATCAAAGTGAGTAGGAGTGAACCAGATAAATAAGTCATGAAGTTTTTGCTTGGAGTACTCTATCACTGAAGGATCAATGGCCTACAGTGACAAAATGTGTTGATAGAATCAAGAAATGGAAACAAGAAAGCTGAGCTCCCACTGTAGCTGTCTCATTCAGGACTCAGAGGGACATGCTGGTGGTTGTGGAATGGATAAATAACTAATGATTAAAAAGATCATTAGAAAATTGATTTTAAAAAAGTTTGAATGAAAAAAAAGAAGATTCATCTTAGGACTGGAGAGATTGCTCAGTGGTTAAAGTGCATCCAATACAAACATAAAGAAGAGAGTTAACATCCCAACATGGCATGGTAGTCTGTCTGTAATCCCAGAATTTGGAAAGACAAGAAAGAGCACCTTGTGAAAGCCAACAAGCTAGTTTTGTCAATAGTGTAAACTCTAGTTTCAATAAGATACCCTGCCGTAATATATAAAGTTGAGAGAAATCAAGAAAGATATTTGGTGTCAATCCCTCGCCCCCATATCTGCACACATGTATATACATATACATATATATGCATATACATATATACATATATACATTTGAATGTTTAAAACAAAACCACAGTAAAATAAACTTGAATTTGATATTGCAAGTTCAAAACAGTCATGACTAATCTGAGAGTCCAAGCAGTCTTAGTAAGATTTATATTCTATAAAAGTTTTTCTACTTGTATGCATAGATAGCATCCTTTAGACAAAACATCCAATAAGTATCTTAAGGTGTTAACATTGGAAAGAGAAGATAATTCTTAGATGCAATGGTGAAACAGAGAGAACACATGTGAAGAACATTCAGAAAAGATACTTGGTGTGACATGGAGATGAGGAACTGTTAGGTTCTTCCCTGGATGAGTACATTGTAAATGATCATGTTATGGGAAGGAAGGTGACTTGATGACTACAGGAGTTCAGAATAATCCCAGGCAAACTATATGCTGTGGTTATTTTCTTCCCATAGCCATGGGATATTTGAAGACCTTCACACTCAATTTCACCATCTCCAACCTCCCATACTCAGCAGACATGAATACTGGCTCAGCTACATTCAATTCCACTGAGAGGATCCTGCAGTATCTGGTAAGAGCTCATATTGATAACTCCCAGTTTGATAAGACCTATTCCCTCTTCTACTACCTCTTCCCTTCCATTTTCTTCTCAGATTAGACCCTTGGTCCAGAATGAATCCCTCTATTCAGATTGCAGACTGGCTTCCCTCAGGTAATTTGAGTTTTTGTCCATTTCCCAGTAATTATCATCCTTTATTGTGACTCTTTTGGTTGATCTTCCTTCTTTGGAAGATTTATCTGTGTTAGGATCTCTCCAAAATGTCTATATATTCCTTTCTCTTCAGGCCTAAGAAGAATGGAACAGCCACTGGGGTGAATGCTATCTGTTCCTACCACCTTAGCCCTGAACATCCTGAGCTTGACACTCAGGAGTTGTTTACAAAGCTGACTCAGCTCACCCAAGGAGTCACCCAGCTTGGCAGCTACATGTTGGACCAGCACAGTCTCTATGTCAATGGTTAGTGTGGTCTGTGATTTGCTGTGGAGTATCTCTAAGCATCCTTTAATTTTCTTCTATACCTGCCAAAGTTACTGGTGGGGTCTGTCTAATCTTATTGTATCCAGATCCTTAGTATTTTTCCAAAGAAATGAAAGGCACATACAAATAATTAAGTAGCAATTAGGTAGCAGGAGCTTTAATTCAAAAGCAAAGCAAAATATTCATACCAGATAAACTGCAAGAAAGTGGTAAACTGAAGTTAGATTTGTTTAAAAACCTTGAGTCACTGTTTCAAGGCTCTTTTCTGCAGGTCCTTGATAAAGATGAATTGTTTGCTAGGTGTGAGTGGCAACTGGCTTCCTGTTTTGACTTATATGTAGGTCGTATAAACCTTTGCTCACTGTGGCTGTACTTTCTAATGGTGCATTTTATTTTAATCATATTCATGTACATTCATTTATAGGCATAAGGTGGTAAATAGAGCATTGTCTTTAAAAGTACACTCATGAGGGCTGGGGATTTAGCTCAGTGGTTAGAGCGCTTACCTAGGAAGCGCAAGGCCCTGGGTTTGGTCCCCAGCTCCGAAAAAAAAAAAAAAAGAACCAAAAAAAATTAAAAAAAAAAAAAGTACACTCATGCATCTAAAACCAGTTTGGGCTGGATTGGTACACCACCTCTCAATATGTTTGTCCACAAATGGTAATTAACAGGCGGGGGCTAATAAACTAGTAAGAAACTGTGATGGTAGAGTAACTTATTGCTTCATCTGGAAAGGAACATGTTTGTAACTTGATACCTATATGGTCCCAGGTTGCTAAGCTATTCTCACAATACCTCACCAATACCTCTCTCCTCCATATCTTCCAGGTTACCCTCACCAGACTGCAGAAATTACCCCTAGTGGTGAGTAACCCAATACCAAACCTCCCTCCACTACATTCAGGGGAAAATACAACATTCTCTGCCTGTATTACCAAATATTTAGAAGAGAAGGAACTAGAAACTTAAGCCAGGGTATTGCTGTAATAAAAGCAAGCTGTGAATCACATGCACATCATAGGAATGATGAGAGAAATCACCAATAAATGCCAATTGTGTAGATAGAGATTATTTTATGCACTTTTAGTTCTTAATATTTGGAAAGATGAGACAGGAAGATTTCTTGAACCAATGGGTTTGAGGTTATCTTGAAAAACAGCAACATGTGCTATTACAATATGTTGTTTCCATGGGTGGATAGAAAGTAAGTGTGTAATTCAAATGCTTTATATAAGAATGGAAGACCTCTTCCTTAAGGACTAAGAAAACCATCATCAACAGTGATTGGATGTCCTGAACCTGCATTGCAATGAATATTTCATGACCATATTCTACTTCCTTATCTCTATAAAACAAAGTTTTCCCATACGTTTGTTGTAAAATAACGGTCTCTATTTTATGGACTAAAAGCCACCCTTGACAGTTACTGGTTTTCCTGAACCTCCATTTGCAATTAATATTTCATGACCTTATTCTATTCCTTCTCTCTTTAAAACAATGTTAGCTTAAGTGCTGATTGTAGAATAATACCCCTCCCTAAACTAATGTCATGGATTTTAAAGTTGATTGTTCTTTTGCTTTTACCCTTCTCTCTTGTAGAGATATAAGTGAAAAATAAAACTGCATGGAGCTAAAATTATCACAGTGGTTGTTTAGTATATGCACAGCTTGTGAAATGACTTACCACAATCAAGTGGGTTAGCACACACATTCCTGACAATAGTCAATAAAAGGGAGAGACAGAGACAGGAATGACAGGAAGAACCTTTAAATTCCCACTCTCACATCTGAGCCGAGTAACTAATATTTATACTCCCAGTATTCAAGAGCATGAAGCAGGAAGATTGTCAGTATAAAAACAGCTTGGACTATATAGTGTGTTCCAGGAAAACCTAGAAGATAGTGTGAAACTTTGTCTCAATGAAACCAAACCAAACATCTGCTATCAAAATGTTTAAGCATATATTGATAAGAAAGAGGAAAGAGAAAATGGGAAAGAGGAGGGAGATAAGAAAGTAAGAATTAATATGATTATACCTATTTATGCATGTATGGAAATGCCTGACTGAAACCATTTTCTTTGTACAGTTTACATATGCTAAAAATCAATTATACATACATACTAACTATAGTTAGTCCCTATAAAACAAATAATCCTCAGAACTATCTATCTCCCTTGTTATCATTTCTTTATAGTAAAAATAATAGTCTTGTAAAGTCATTTCCCCTTTCTGAAGTTTACAATTAGATGCCATTATCTGCAGTCACCCAAAGTGTAACAATGTCAGAGTTTCTTGTGCACATATAGCTGGAACTGAAGC
The DNA here is from genome assembly GCF_021556685.1 of Rattus norvegicus. NCBI lineage: Eukaryota > Metazoa > Chordata > Mammalia > Rodentia > Muridae > Rattus > Rattus norvegicus. The sequence goes on along the minus strand of NC_141541.1, from coordinate 22,391,168 downwards.
CTAGTATTAACCTTTCCCCATCTTCTTCCATGCCCAAACCTCTAGTCATCCCTTGTATATTCTCAAGTTCTACTAAATCACATCTAATATACAACTATTTGTGAGAAATATCCTTACATTGGCACAAATGAGAAATCATTCTCATTCGGTGTCATTGTCCATTCATCAATTGATGAACACTTTAATGGAGAAACCTCTAATCTTGCAGTCCCCCACATGCACACATACATAGACACTGATATTTGTTGTCTTTGTTTCATTTTTTCCTAATCAGAATTGTTTTTGAAGTTATATGTAAGCATTTTACAAAATAATTATTTCACTTATAAGTGAGATCATATGGTATGTGTATTTCTCTCTAATTTATTTCACATGATAAAATATCCTCCAAGTTGATTCATGATAAACTTTAATTCAAGATCCAAGGTCTGAGACTCATGCTTTTTGGCAAAACTATCATACACTCTTCCACATGGAATTCCTTTATGTTAATAGATCTTACTTGGACAGCAATGTGTGGTAGGAGCTCAAAGGAATAGTGTAGCAAGAAGGGATTCCTCATAGAGAATCTCATATGGTAGAATTGTACTTAGTACTGTGACAAGACCTTGAATAAGATAGGTGTGTATACTTTCATCACGATCCATTGTGTTGGGCTCCTGAAGAATAAATTGGAGTTTTCTTGGCAAAGAAGGTAGAAGGGCATTCCACGAAATAGAACCTAGATAAGCAAATGAGAAATGCCTGAGTAATATGAACCTTTGTAAAAATTTTCCCTACTTTGGTGTAATGTTGTATTTGTGAACTCTCTCTATTCTTAGCATACATGCCTATTTTAGGTTCATTCTCATATCAGGCAGAAATTTTCTAGCCAACTCTAGTCCTGTACAAAAAACTAAGGATCTTTTCTTCCTCTGTTAATATAGGCTATGTACCGCTGAATGTAACCATACAGGGCAAGTACCAGATAAACTTCTGCATCATTAACTGGAACCTTAACAACACAGATCCAACATCTTCAGAATATATCATGCTAGAGAGGGACATCGAAGATAAGGTGAAATCACTTTCTAATCTCCCATCTTTTCCTTCCCTGAGTACCCCTATTATTAATCCATCTGACTACCAAGTAATCATTTCAACTTTTTGACTTTGCTGATGTGTTCTCCACTTCTCTCATGTTTTCAGTGGTGCAGTGTAGGTGTGTGGACTGTTTACCAGGCACACAAACTGAGGCTCACATAGGAGCACCAGTAGTGCTGCTGAGATAGCACAGAGGGTAAAATGCTTGATGGGCAAATCTACTGTCTTAAGTTGGATCCCTAGCACACATCTAAGAATGGGAGTAAAGAAGACCATAAAGTTGTACTCTGACCTCCAGAGGTACACCAGAGTATGACTAAACCCCCATCATACACACAAAATAATAACTTTTTTTATAAAAACAAAGATTTTAAAGGGATCTTATGTTAACTTTCTGTGTTGTGAAAAATGCCTGAAATAAACAGCTTACCAAAGGAAGATTTAGTTTCAACTGATTGATGAAGAGATATCTGTCTGGGCTCAGATATCTTTATTACCTGGGTCTCAAGGGAGGCATGGAACATGAGGCACAAGATACGACAATGGCTGGAGTGTGTGTAATGCTCTTGTGTGAAGAATCTGGGACAAGATCCTATCTTTCAACAGCACACTCCCAGTGACTTATTTCCTTCAAGCAGACACCTTCCTTTAGTTTCTGCTACTTCCTAATATTTCATTTAACTATAGCTCCCTCAGTGGATCAGTCAATAAAAGGTCCAATCTTTACTATCTAATCCCTTCCTATAGCCTGCACATTGCTGCAGTAGAGATTAGGTCTTCAACACGTGCGTCTCCACCAAAGGACCTTTAAGATACAATCCATACCAGCTATGTGTTATCTGGAGAGAGACAGTAGGTTGAGCCAGAGTAAGCATTTGAACAATGTCCCCACACTCATACATATCCCATTGTTCATGGTGATCTCTTAACCCCATGGTACTTCTCTCTTACAAATCCTCTTTACCCTTCCTTCTAGGTCACCACACTCTACACAGGTAGCCAGCTAAAAGAAGTATTCCTGTCTTGCCTGGTCACCAACATGACGTAAGTTCTAAAGGTTGGAAACTGACTCCTTAAATTTAACAATAATACAATAGATTTGGTGCAGAATTCAAAGTAAACATGATAACTATATTCCAGACCAGCCTCTGAATTGAATACTGTCACACATGATCATTTCTCTCATAGGTCTCTAGGAGTTGGGGACAGGGTAACTTAACAGAATCTGAGCCTCAGATAAATAAATTTTCTAAGGACTACCAACACGAGATTTGAATCCTGGTCTTAGGGAAGGAACAAAGATGTCTGTGCTTGAGAAGTGGGTCAACAAACAAGATATGCAATGCTTCCAAAGCTCAGTATCTCTGGTATTCTTTTATTTGTAGATGTGTGATATATGTGACTGGTGTATTCACAAGTGTGCAGATGCAGAAGCATGGGCAAATGCCAGCAAAGGATATCAGATATTATGCTATGAAACTCTCCACCTTCTTCCCTTGAGACAGGGCATCTCACAGAACCTGAAGTCAGGCTTGCTGCCAGGAAGACTCAGAAATCTTCCTGTATGACCTGCAAATGCTGGTGTTATCAGACTGTGCACAGCATACTCAGACTTTTTATGTGATCTGAACTTAGGTTCTTATGCTTATGTCACAAGTTTTGTTATCCAGTGAGTTGTCTTTAAAATCTCACCTCTGAAATTTAACATAAGAATAATTACAAAAACACATTCCATCTGAGTGATGAAAGCCGCTCTTTAAGGATCCTTATACATAAAGTGGTTTCTTTTTTTGTTTCGTTTTTGTTTTTGTTTTTTGGGTTTTTTTTTTTTTTTGGATGATAATTTTTTAAGTACAAAAAAACTTAGCGTCCATTTAACCCAGTTACTTGCCTTTTCTAGTTTGGCAATGCAAGCCGCAGACTTAGGACCCAGGATGTTGCTTCCTCAGTAGTGGCAGATCTCATCATATCTGTCATTATAATTGGTCCTAATAGCTTCCACCAGCTTATCTAGCGCACCCCTGTCTTTCGAGTTAACCTGTGTGATGGCAACAGTGGTTCATGTCTTCCTGTGAACCAGGTGCCCCAGCCTGGCCTTTCCCTTGATGAAGCAGTAGGGCACCCCCATCTTTCGACACAGGGCAAACAGGAAACCCACCAGCTTAACCGGGTCAGCATCACGGGCAATCACCACCAGCTGAGCCTTCTTGTTCTCCACTAAGGTGGTGACTGTATTGACCCCTGCTCGGAGGACAGGTGGTCTCTCAGTTGAGAAGTCCCCTTTGCCAGCAGCTTTCTTCTCAGCATGGGCCAGGAACCTTTGCTTCTTCTCTTGCTTGGTCCCTGCCTGTAATGGTGGGCAAGCTTAAGCAGCTGTTTGCCTGTCCAGGGCCTGAGTGAATTGGCAGGGGTTATATTGAGCTGCTTATAGAGGATGGTTCTTTGCCTCTGCAGCCTGATGTAGTGAGGCCATTTGATGAAGCATGTGAAATCTCTTTTGGACTGGATGTACTGCCAAATGCTGAAGTTCTTGGGCCTTTTCTCAAATGAAGGATTGACCAACTTTTTGGCTTCCTGTTTCTTGACAATGGCGGGGACTGGGACCACCTCTTTCCCCTTGGCCTTCTTTCCCTTGGGCATCCTGCTCAGCTGGAGGAGAGAGGACATATGAAGTATTTAAGATATATTATTATTACTATTTTTATTGTTTCAGCTGATTTCCTAGAAAACATATTTCCTAGTAAAACAGTATCTAGAGTGTCTGAATATTCTAGATAACCCCAATCCCTATTCATACACCCTTGAGTCTTTAAAAGTAGCAGCTTGAAGTACTGCAGCATTCATTGCTATCTGAATTCTTGTGGTCTCTGTTTCTAGGTCTGGCTCCACAGTGGTCACTATTGAGGCATTGTTCTCCTCTTATCTGGATCCGAACCTTGTAAAGCAAATCTTCTTGAATAAGACACTGAATGCTTCCTCCTACTGGCTGGGTGCCACCTACCAGTTGACAGATCTGCATGTGATAGGTACAAATGGTGGTGCTAGTTTCAAAGGGAAAGCAATAGGGTCAATTAGTTGAAAGCAAAGGGTGGTTGAGTATTACTGAAATAACAAGTAAGAAGGAGGCTTTCTGGAGGCTTATGTTAATGGTTCCTGCTTGTGCTTCATCTAAAGGAAGGAAGAAGGGAATATGAAGCAAATACACCTAAGCAATTTATTTTATTTAGTATATAAACTTTGTGTATATGTGATATACAAAGTGTGGATGGAGAAGTTGGTATCAGGTATCTTTCTATATTGTGCTCCACCTTAGTTGCTGAGACTTTTTTCTGGAGCTCACAATTCAAGCATACCAGCTAGCCAGTAAGATCCAAGAATTCTACTATGTCCTTCTCCCCAGTGCTAGGATTACATGTACCTGCTGCACCTACCTTATATAATATAATATAACATTTTTATTGTTTTGAAAACTTCATTTATGCATATAAGATATTTTAATCATATTCACCCCTATTCCAACCCAACTCCTTATATATTCACCCTCATTTTCTACCTTCCCACTGTAATAACTTCTTTTTTTTTTGAATAACCCACTGAAACCAACTTGTGATGCTCATGGATGTGGAGGCACCCATATGGTGGATCATACTCTTACCAAAATAAGAGGGAAGGACCTCTCCCTCCATTTACTTTCAGTCTCCTCAACTAGGAATGGAGGCTTCTGAGGCCTTCTCCTATCCATGCTTGGATGTTTATTGGATTGGTCTTATACATGTCTTGTGAAGACAACCACAGCTTATGTCAGTTCTTAAGTTCAGCAGTACTATTATGCCTAGAAGACACTATTTTGTTCCAGTCCTTGCTGACCTCTTGCACTTAGTCTTTCCACCTCCTTCTTTCATAATGGTCCCAAGCCTTTCAAGGGCAATGTGTGTGTGATTGAACAATCCACAGAAATGGATTCTCTGCACTTTGATCAGTTGTGAATTTCATTAAGTATTGTTATTGTCTACTTTGCAAAAACCACTTCTCTAGTGAGATCTAAACTAGTTTTAAGCTACAGGTAGTGAGATATGAATTTAAAAAGCAGTATGGTACCACATATGCTTAGAAGAATAATAGCAGTAGGACATTGCTCCCAGATTTTTATGTGGATGTTAGGGATTCAAACTGAGGTCTTCATGCTTACACAGTGAGAACATACTCCCTGAGCCATCTCCTTAGAGCATATACATAAACTAACATGAGTTGCCTGCCTCCTTGAGTGTCCATATGAATAATGAAGGGCTAAGTGATTGCTGACAAGTAATTAATATGGAAGTTTTACATCTCCCCCCCCCCTCTCTCTAGACATGAAGACATCCATCCTTCTGCCAACAGAAATACCAACAACCAGCTCCAATGCTCAGCATTTCAACCTGAATTTCACCATCACCAACCTACCCTATTCCCAAGACATAGCCCAGCCAGGCACCACCAAACACCAGCAAAGCAAAAGAAGTATTGAATATGCGGTGAGAATGGTGTAGTTTGTCCACTTCAATCCCAGACAGAAACTGACTATGAACACTGGGTCAGTAGGCAATTTGTTTTAATGTAAGAGTCCCTAAAGACACATTTTTATTCCCAGTTTTAAAATTAGAAGAACACATAGAGACTCAATAGCTAACAAAGGGTGCTACAGCTACGTCATACCTGGAACAAGATATCCAATGCTTGTGTTTTCATTTCTCAATGAAATCATAGATTGGGAAGTAAACTAGGTAGCTGTCAAATTTCTTTCTCAATGGACCAGGAGCATATGACCTAGGAAACATTGTCCTGTTTTTCAGCTCAATCAGCTTTTCAGAAACAGCACCATCAAGAGTTACTTTTCTGACTGTCAAGTTTTAGCCTTCAGGTAAGTGCCTCAAATGACCCTGAGGACTTCTTGGCTTCAACCTCACTATGCAGCAAAATATGACCTAGAATTACTGGTTCCCTTACCTCCACCTCTGGTGTAGAGTTCTGGGATTAGAATTGTGCAATCAAATCTGGGAAATTACTAATGTACAGAATCTTTTTACAGTAAAAAAAGAAAGTGCAGCCTGGGGGAACAGTCATGGGACAACATTTCTCTCTGCTGGCCTTGACAAGGATAGAAGCCACAATATGGTTCAAAAGGAGATGGCTCAGTAGATAAAATGCTTCCCTTGCAAGCTTAGAGACCTGTATAACCAATATAACAGACTCATGAATCTGTTATCCAGGAGCTGGGCTGGGGGAGAGAAATTAAAGTGATTCATTATTTTTTAATAATTTCTTGGTTTCTATTTTAGGAAATCAATCCAAGGGATATTGAAACTGTTGCCTAAAATCTAAACCAGGAAGTACAATTAGCTTACACATTATGAAGCCTACCAGATAGTATGGTAGTTGGTAGATGGGTCAAAAAAAAATCAAGAGTGTAGAATTAACATATATATTATATATATATTAAAATTATCAATATTCAAACAAGCTATATTTTACTTGACTAACCTGGATTTAAACATAAAATAGATAAGAGAAATGAATAGTATAGTAAATAGTAAAATAGATAATAGAAAAGAACCACCACATGGAACCAGGCATGGAGGCATGTCTGAAATCTCTGTACTCTTTTCTCCAGCAGAACTAGGGTTCCAATTTGTTGGCTTAGGCTCATTAATAAAACAACTTTTTAAAGAACTAAAACGGGAACCTGAGAAGTAGTTTATTAGACTGTGAGAGAAAAACGAAGAGTATAAGCAAGGTGAAAATCCTGAGACCTGCCAGGAGGAGGAGGAAGAGGAAAAGAAAAATCTATGCGTTTGAGTCATTATGCCTTTACAGGTCTTCAAACAGTGTAGAAAGTGTATGTGCCACAACTTTAAGGGAAGTCTTCAGAGAAAGAGTAAGAAGGCTAAGACTGACAGGAAAAGCATGCTTAGGAATTTGCCTGGCATTTAAAGATTACAAAGAAAGAGAAAGGCAGTTTTTAAAATTACAACTAAGAAAATGAATCTATAAGCAGTTTCATCAAAACAGGAACTTCTGTTGAGTAGAAATACATTACTTCATTGAAAGGATAATTATTCCTATCTCCATGGCATTTCTTCAGATCCTACCTAGATGACTGACAGTCCAGATTGGATGAACTCTTAAACAAGCAGATGGTGTTGTATGATGTTCTTATCCTTAAGGCAGAACAGAATGCCATGGCTTTACCAAGCTCAAGAATTCAGAATTCGTTCTTTTATCCAAAGAGTAGTAAATTTGCCATAAAGGACTTCAGCAAAACCATAATACTGCCACCTTTTTTTTTAAATAAATTTTTGTATTTGTTTGTTTTATTTTGATTTTTCAAGTCAATGTTTCTTATGTAGCCCTGGCCATCCAGCAACTCACTCTGTAGACCAGGTTATCTTGGAACTCACAGAGCTCTGCCTAACTCAGTCTGCTGAATGCTGAGATTAAAGGCATGTGTCACCACTGCCTGTCTATAAATTTTACCTTTTTAAGGAGCTCTAGCACTTACAAATGCTTTTCTAGTGTTAGCAAGGAAATCAGGTTGTAGACTCCAAGGCTGATTATGTGGGTGGAGTCTATCTTCAGTGGCCTCCACATCTGTTACTGAATTTCTTAAGTATGAAAGATCGGGATGGCAGAAAGGTGAGGTGGGAGTGAATGGGTGGGTAGAGGAGCACCCTCATAGAAGGAAAGGGGAGGAGGGATGGGATGAAGGTTTTTTCCAGAGGGCGAACCAGGAAGGGAAGGGAGACAACATTTGAAGTGTAAACAAATAGAATAACCAAATAAAAGAAAGAAAGGAAGAAAGAAAGGACTTTTTTTAAAAAAGTGTAGAAGACTGAGGCAGGAGGGTCAGAGGTTCAAGACCAACCTGGCCTACTCTGTGATCCCTTATTTCAAATAAACAAACTATCATTTGTCCCAAAGTTTTCTTTCCTCATTGGATTAGAATAAAGTACATTCAAAATCTGAGATTCTCTTGGTCTATAAGATTTCTGATAAAAGTGTAGATAAATTCACTTGCCACTAAGAATGATACATAAGTTCAATCTTCAAGATTCTTGTGGTAGAAAGAAAAGAACTACTTTCTATAAGTTGTCCTCCTACCTCCATATAAACAGTGTAGTATATTTGATCACACATACACATGTGCATGTATGTGCATGCAAATAAACATAATACAAATATTTTTCAAAAAGTTCTCAGAATCTTACTTGAAGAGATATTCTGAAGCCCATGATACTGTAAATCTGCAGGAACATCTGGTCAATGGCAGCTAATCATGATCTAAATAGTTCTCGACCCTTATTTTGTATTAGTGTCATTCTGTAAACATGTGATTAGCATTCAAATATACATCTGAAACTACCTAAGTATCTAAGTTCATAGATATAGTTTTCCTCATGTCCTGTGTTTTTCTGTTATCAAATTATATGCTGTATTTTTTTTTTACAAATTTCAGCCTGTGAAAAGGGAAGAAAAATGACCTACAACAGTTTTATTTTGTCTTCTGAGATAGAGTTTCATATAGCACAAGCTGGTCTCAAACTCACTATGTAATTGAAGATAATCTTGAATCCTCCTGACTATACCTTCCAAATGCAGGAATTACAGGACTAAATAACCAGGCCTAGTAAGATTGGTTAAGGAACATCTGGTCAATGGCAGCTAATCATGATCTAAATAGTTCTCGACCCTTAGACCCTTACTGCGTATCAGTGTCATTCTGTGAGCTTTTGAAAGTAAAATGTTAATATGCAGGGTCTGATAAACATTTGTATTTAATTTATTTGGATTGAAATCCAAGTGTGGTTACAATTTTTTATTGTATAGTTTACAAATTTACATTTCAAATGTTATCTCCTTTCCAGGTTAGCCTCTCTCCCATTCCCCCCACCCCGCTTCTATGAGGATGCCCACACTCCCACCCACCCACTCCCACCTCAACTCCCAGGCATCCCCATATACTGGGGAAATCTATCCTTCTCAGGAACAAGGGCTTCTGCTCCTAATTGATGCCAGACAATGCCATCCTCTGCTACATATACAGATGGGGCCATGGGTCCCCCACATATGTACACTTTGGTTGGTGGTTTATTCCCTGGAAGCTCTGGTAGAGTCTGGTTGATTGATATTTTTGTTCTTCCTATGGAGTTGCAAATCCCTCCAGGTCCTCCAGCCCTTTCTCTAATTCCTCTATTGGGGTCCCCATGTTCAGTCTGATGGTTAGCTGCAAGCATCCTCATTTGTATCCATACAGCTCTGGCAGAGCCTCTCAGATGATGTCCATATCAGGCTCCTGTAAGCAAGCACATCTTGGCATCAGCAATAGTGACTGGGTTTGGTGGCTGCATATGGGATGGATCCCCAGGTGGGCCAGTCTCTAGATGGCCTTTCCTTTGGTCTCAGCTCCACTCACTGTGTCTGAATTTCCTCCCACGGGTATTTTGTTCTGCCTTTTAAGAAGGACAGATGCTTCCACGTTTTGTTCTTCCCTCTTCTTGAGATCCATATGGTCTGTGAATTGTATCTTGGGTATTCCAAGTTTTTGGGCTAATGTTCACTTCTCAGTGAGTGCATACCATGTGTGTTCTTTTGTCACTGGGTTACCTCACTCAGGATGATATTTTCTAGTTACATCTATTTGCCTAAGAATCTCATGAAGTCATTGTTTTTAGCAGCTGAATCGTACTCCAATGTGTATTTGTACCAACCCTTTTGTCGAGGACATCTGGCTATTATAAATAAGGTTCTGGCTATTATAAATAAGGCTTCTATGAACACAGTAGTACATGTGTCCTTGTTATATGTTGGAGGAACTTTTGCATATATTCCCAGAAGTGTTATAGTTGGGTCCTCAGGTAGTACTATGTCCAATTTTCTGAGGAGCCTCGACTGATTTGCAAAGTGGTTGTACTGCTTGCAATCCCACCCAAAATGAAGGAGTGTTCCTCTTTCTCCACATCCTCACTGTCACCTGAGTTTTTGATCTTAGCCATTCTGTCTAGCATAAAGTGGAATCTCAGGATTGTTTTGATTTGTATTTCCCTGGTGACTGGGGATGCTGAACATTTTTTTAAGTGTATCACAGCCATTTGATATTTATTGATATTTATTCCACCATTGAGAATTTGTTGTTTATCTCTGTACCCCATTTTAATAGGGTTATTTGATTCTCTGGAGTTTAACTTCTTGAGTTCTATGTATATATTTGATATTAGACCCTTAGGGAATATAGGATTGATAATAATCTTTTCCCAATCTGTTGGTAACAGTTTTGTCCTATTAACAGCATCCTTTGCTTTACAGAAGCTTTGGAATTTTATGAGGTCCCATTTATTGATTGTTGACCTAAGAGCATAAGCCATTGGTATTCTGTTCAGAAAATTTTCCCCTGAGTCTTTATGTTCAAGGCTTTTCCTTACTTTGTCTTTAATTAGTTTCTGTGTATCTGGTTTTATGTGGAGGTCTTTGATCCACTTAGACTTGAGCTTTGTACAGAAGATAAGAATGGAGTCGATTTGCATTCTTCTACAAGCTGAACTCTAGTTGAACTAGCACCATTTGTTGAAAATGCTGTCTTTTTCAATAATGCATGGTTTTAACTCCTTTGTCAAAGATCAAGTGACCGTAACTATGTGGTTTCATTTCTGGGTCCTCAATTTTATTCCATTGATGTACCTGCTGTCTCTGTGTCAATACTATGCAGTTTTTATTACAGTGGCACTGTAATACAGCTTGAGGTCAGGGATGGTGATTCTCCAAGAAGTTCTTTTACTGTTGAGAATAGTCTTAGATAACCTTTAGCCAGACTAACCACAGGGCACATAGACAGTATCCAAATTAACAAAATCAGAAATGAAAAGGGAGACATAACAACAGAAACTATCAGATCCAAAGTATACGTGAGAGATGATGTCAGATAAAGATAGAAATTTGATCAGTGGTGGGAAGTGTCTTAGTCAGTGTTCTATTGCTGTGAAGAGACACCATGACCAAGGCAGCTCTTGTAAAAGAAAGCAATTAACTGGGGCTTGTTTACAGTTTCAGAGTTTCAGTCCATTATCATCATGGCAGGCAACATGATGGCACATAGGCAGATATGCTGGATAGTTAGCTGAGAACTATAGTGACATACTTCCTCCCACAAGGACACACCACCAATCCTTTCACATAGTACTACTTGCTGGTAACCACACATTTGTAGCTATGAGCTTGTGATGACCATTTTTATTAAAACCACCACACCCACCACTGATGCATTTAAAATATATTTTAATTAATTCTTTAAGAATTTTATACAGGACCATAATAGCATACACCTTTAATCCCAGTTCCTGGTACATAGAATTTAGTGGATCTCTTTGAGTTTGAAGCCAACATGGTCTACATTGTGAGTTCCAGGATAACCAGGACTACATAGTGAGATGCTTTCCCTTCTTAAAATATATTTTTTTGATAATTTCCTTCTTTTAATTTTATTTTTATTCTTTTATCTCTTTTTACAGTCCAGACATTATCCCCCTTCCAGTCCACCCCCAACTGTTCCATATCCCACTCTCCTTCTTCCCCTGCCTCATCCCTACCAGACCTCTCTACTCCCTGGGGCCCAAGTCTGGGGTTAGGTGCATCTTTTCTGACTGAGTCCAGACCCAGCAGTCCTCTGCTGTATATGTGTCTGAGAGATCCCTGCGGAGAGGGGGCCCAGTTAGCTGAGACTGCTGGTCTCCCTATAAGGTCAATCTCCTCCTCAGCGTCTCCTAATTAAACGACAGGAGTCACCAATTTCTTCCTTTCAGAGGGCAGTCATGATAGGTTCTTCTGTGTAAGCACACCATAGCAACAGTAATAGTGTCAAGCCTTAGGGCCTCACCCTGAACTAGATCTCAATTTGGGCCTGTCACTGGACCTCCTTTTCCTCAGGTTCTTCTCCATTTTTGTTCCTGCAGTTCTTTAAGACAGGAATAATTCTGGGTTAAAGTTTTTGACTGTGGGATGATAACCCCACCCCTCCACTTAATGCCTTGTCTCTTTACTGGAGGTAGACTCTAACAAGTTCCCTTTCCGGACTATAGGGCATTTCATCTAAGGTCCCTCCTTTGAGTCCTGAGAGTCTCTCACCTCTCAAGTCATATCCACTCATCATTTTTCTATTAACTCCTCCCTGGCGCACACTTACCCCTCCAATCTTTGTATTGTCTCTTCTTTAAGTCTAGTATGTGCCACATGTATTCATATGTGGGAAGTAGCAACTGGAATGTGGTCCCTTAAAAAGTGGACCCTTCATCAAAAGCAATCAACTTCCACTTTGTCCTCACTGAGCTGGAGACTTGTGAGCCCCTCCCATTCATGTTGAAATATTGACTAGTTTGACTTTGTGCAGGCCTTATGCAGAAAAGTTACGAGTTCATAAGTGCAAGTCTTGTTATATCAAGAAGATTCTGGTTCAGTATTCTCCAGTCTCTAATTTGTATAATCTTTCTGTTTCCTGTTTCATGGTGGATTCTGAGCCTTGAGGAAAATGCATGAGATATAGATGTACAATTTGTAGCTAAACTCTCTACAGAGACTAACTATACTTTGAGCAGTTGTGAAAGTCTGTGTGAACTACCATCCTCTGCACAAAGAAACATCTCTGATGAGGTCTGAGAAATCCAGTCATCTAGGAGGAGATATATAAATTTATTTTTTAATTGATCTGATGTTTTTAATTTCATTTTAGATGTTATTCCCTGTTTCCTGGTTTCCCCTCCAGAAACCTACTATCCCACCCCCCATCCCACCTCTGCTTCTATGAGTGTGCTCCCACTCCCTCCCACCTCCCTACCCTGACATTCTCATACATGAGGACAGGTCCAAGGGCTTCTCCTTCCACTGATACACAACAAGGCCATCCTCTGCTACATATGCAGATGAAGCCATAGGTCCATTCCTGTGTTCTCTTGGGATGGTGAGCTATGGGGGATCTGGTTTGTTCCTATTGCGTTTTTCTTATAGTATTGTAAGCCCCTTAAGCTACTTCAGTTTTTTCTCTAAATCCTCCATTGGGGACCCTATTCTCAGTTCAGTGGTTGGCTGTGAGCATCCATCTCTGTATTTGTAATGCTCTGACAGAACCTCTCAGCAGATCACTATATCAGGCTCCTGTCAGCATGTACTTCTTGGCATCCACAATATTGTCTGGGTTTGGTGGCTGGAGATACATTAATTTATATGGCAGGTTTTTAACTATGTCCATTTAGAAAAACAATAATAGTGGGGTGTACTCTTAGAGGCTATGAGCTCCACAGCTGTGGCTTCTTGGCTAGTTTTTCAATACCAGGCATGCTTCCTCTTACAGAGCAAGCAGGTCTTAAATCTAATTGCATAATAATTGGTTACCCCCATAACATTTGTGCCAATATTGAACCCATAAAAATCTCTTCCCAGACTGGTCATAATTATAGCTCCAAGGGGTCACAACTGAGTGAGACTGCTAGGATTCCTCCTAGCCTATCCTCGCCCTGCCAGAGCCTACATATGTAACTATGAAACACAGTCATTAGGGAGGAATCTTCCTAAGGAATCTGCCCTGGGAGCAGCTTCCTTGGTTCCAGCTTGGTTTCTTCTAAGGTCTTACCCTGGATTAATCTAGCGTAGGTAAGCTTTTTGTAGGTAACTACAGCAGCTTGGCATTCCTGAATGCAGTGGTCCAGTTTTGTCTGGAAAATACTGTTTTGGGGGCCTCCTCTATAACCTCTGGCTCTTACTATCTTTTGGCATTATACAATGATCACAGAGCCTTATTAGGAACAATATAATACTGGTGACTCATGTAGGCCTTGCCACAGTTTAAGTATTCAATACCAGCATGACATATCTAATACCTGTATCAAAAGGTGCAGGTGCCAAATGTTGACATTTTCCCACAAAATTCCTCAAGAAAAAGACTAGCAGAGGGAATCTATAATCAAGATAAAAATAGCAAACCACGTTTTTCATCCTCTATACCGTTTCAGGTCTGTCTCCAACAACAACCACACAGGGGTAGATTCCCTATGTAACTTCTCACCATTGGCTCGGCGAGTGGACAGAGTTGCTATCTATGAGGAATTCCTTCGGATGACACAAAATGGTACCCAGCTGCTGAACTTCACATTGGACAGGAAAAGTGTCTTTGTGGATGGTAAGGCACCCTGGTCACTGTAGGCAGAATGACATTTCCAGCCAGAGGTTCTTAGCTAGATTTCTTCTTTTTTTCAAGGTATAATTTGTGATAGTTAAATTATTTTAAAATTTGAATGAAAATGCTGAATTAAGTAAGGGTAGTAAATGGAAATTATTTTTAAATATTATTTAATTTGAATAAAATATAGTTAAATTTAAACAGTATAGTATTATACTAGTCTATCTACTTCTCTATATTTCTGAAAAGTTTTATTTAAAAGAATATCCAGGACCAAGAGCTTCTTTTCCTATTGGTGGCAGACAATGCCATCCTCAGCAACATAGGTGGCTAGAGCCATGGATACCCACATGTGTACTCTTTGGTTAGTGGTTTGGTCCCCGAGAGCTCTGAATACTCTGGTTGGTTGATATTGTTGTTCTTCCTATGGGGTTGCAAACCCCTTTAGCTCCTTCAGTACTTTCTTTCTCTAATTCCTCCATTGGGGTCCCCATGCTCAGTCCAATGGTTAGCTCCAAACATTCTTATCTGTATCAATAAGGCTCTGGCATAGCCTCTCGGGGGACATCCATATCAATCTCCTGTCAGCAAGCAGTTCTTGGCACCAGCAATAGTGACTGGGTTTGGTTTCTGTGTATGGGATGGATCCCCAGGTTGGGCAGTCTACGGATGACCTTTCCTTCAGTCTTTGCTCCACTCTTTGTCCCTGTATTTCTTCCCGTGAGTATTTTGTTCCCTCTTCTCATTTCCCCAGTGTAGGGGAATGTCAGGGTGTTGAGGTGGGTGAGAGGAGGAGCATCCTCTTAGAAGCAGGGGGAGTATGGAGGACTGGGATAACATTTGAAATGTAAATATAAAAACTATCCAATAAAAAAGCAGAAATAAACTTATTTCCAAAGAAAAAAGAATAGGCAGCCATGGCGATGCATGTTTTTTAGTCGAAATTCTTTAGAGACAGAGGCAGGTAAATCTCTCTTGAGCGCAAGGTCAGCCTTGTATAAATAGTGAGTTTTAGGCCATCTTTGGCTATATAATGAGACCCTGTCTCAAAGAAACAAAAATTTACAAATAAAATCAAAGAATAAAGCATGGCTAAGGGTTCATCTCAATAGTATAGGACTCACCTTCCATATTTAAGACCTTGGATTTTACACCAAACTCAAAAAGTAAAGACTGGCCAGCCATTATGACATATGCCTTTAACCCCAGTATTCAGTAAGCAGCTGGGGATAGATTTCTGAGTTCAAGGTCAGCCTGGTTTACAAAGAGAATTCCAAGATAGCCAGGGTTACACAGAGAAACCTTGTCTTGAAAATCTTAAAATATATAAGAAAGACATACTCACATTCCCTCTCCATTTTATTTATTTCCAGGGTATTCTCAAAACAGAGATGATGATGTGATGAAGAATTCTGGTAAGGTTCAGACTGACCCATGCCTGGAGTATCACAGGGAACACCTCCTCTTGTCATAGAGTGCTGTGTGCATAGGGTCATGAAGAAAGGGGGTCCAACTATGGCAAAGACTGTTGAGGTAGAATGGACAGACATAGGGTTTTTGTCCTGCTTGAGGTCCATACAGGGAAAAGTGGGATAGTGAGTCATAACATTGAACCACTAAACTGTCTACACAAGATTTCTACCCATCACCAAGCTGTATGGGACTCAGGAAGAATTGCAAGGAATGATGTGGAAATGGAGGGTTCACTCTAGTATTTATCTCCTCAGGTCTTCCTTTCTGGGCTATCATTCTCATCTGCTTGGCGGTACTACTGGTACTCATCACATGCCTGATGTGCTGTTTCCTGGTGAGCAAGAAAATAGTGGGGAAGGGTTTCCTGTATTCTCAACTCTGAGTTCTTTAAAACTTTTAAATAGGCAAGCCTCATACAAACCATCTTTGGTCTGTGATGGTCTACATGAATGACAATGTTCTCAAAAATTGATGTTGCCTGGTACTAATGTAGCCATCTAAGCTTGTTTAAATACTAACTGTAAGGACTGTATACTGACATTGCATTCATAAAATAAAGTCCTAAACGTGTGTAGTGCCTGCCTATGTACTATACATACACACGTACTTTGCTGGTGATATGATTTGTGAGCATTTTCTTCTAGATTGTATGTGGCAAGCTTCTTTAATTCTTCTTTTCTGATTTTAGTGCTACTGATATTCAAAGTCACTGTGTAGCTAAACAAGATCATGAGTTCAGAATATTCCAGTTTCTGCCTCTTGAGTGACAGGATAATAAATTAAAAAAATTAGGTATTTGCTTCTAGTCTCCATCTGTGCCCAGAGCTGGGGCTGTTCCACATCTCTCAAACACAAAACCTGCCTGCAGAGAGCTAGTCTTCCAGGAGCACTCTCCCTCCCAAGCCAGCAACGCAAAGGTGGGACCCAACTTTATTTCCATTGACTCTCCAAGGAGAAACCCACCAGGAGTACACAGGGGACAGGAACTGAAGGGCAGCCTAGTACAGGACCCTCCCAGCCTCCATCTACTCCCAGAGCTGTGGCTATCCCACAACTCTCAGACCCAAAACCTGCCCTGAGAGAGCTGGTCTCCCAGAAGTGCACTCACTCCTAAGATCATAGGCTCACAGACTCACAGGCCCACAGGCTCACAAACTCACAGGCCCACAGGAGGGACAAGTTCCAGTCAGAGACAAAAAGACCAACTAAAAGAGATAATCAGATGTCGAGAGGCAAGCACAAGAACCTAAGCAACAAAAATCAAGACTACTTAGTATCATCAGAACTCAGTTCTCCCATCACAGCAAATACTGGATATCCCAACACACCAGAAAAGCAAGATTTGGATTAAAAATCACATCTTGAACTGAACGTTCAAATCTGTAACCAAATCCAGTGGGAGAGAGCTGGACTCTCAGAAGTGAGGACAATCCTGAGAGCTGAGGGGAGACCTCCAATTCTGCTCACATTCCTGACCCAAGAGGAACCTGCCTAGTGCCCTCTGGATACAAGAACCTAGGAGCAGTCAGGTGCAGGACCCTTCTGGTTTCTGCCTGAGCCCAGAACTGAAATTCAGTCACCAGGAACACTGAAACACCTGAGAGCAGAGAGAATACCAACTCTTCTGCTCCAAGCAACCCCCTTGGAGGCTTCAGGACCCACAAACCCAGGAGCAGCTCTCTATTCCCAGATCTAGCTGAAAGAAAACAGGTCTATAGGAGTGCTGAATCACAGGCTTACAGGAGGGTCAAGCCAGTATCAGAGACAGCAAGACAAGCTAACACCAGAGAAAACCTGATAGCTGGAGGCAAGCACAGGAATTTAAGCAATATAAACCAAGACTACTTGGCATCATCAGAGTCCAGTACTCCCACCAAAAAATACTGGGTATCCAAACACACCAAAAGGCAAGATTAGGACTTAAAAAAAATCACATCTCAGGATGGTGATAGAGGGCTTTAAGAAGGACATAAATAACTCCCTTAAAAAATACAGGATAACAGAGGGAAAGAAATAGAAACCATTAAATAGGAAACACAAAAATCTCTTAAAGAATTATGGGAAAGCACAACCAAACAAGTGAAGGAATTAAACAAAACCATCCAGGATTTAAAACTGGAAAGAAAAAGAATAAAGAAATCACAAAGGACATAAATAACTCCCTTAAAAAATACAGAATAACAGAGGGAAAGAAATAGAAACCCTTAAATAGGAAACACAAAAATCTCTTAAAGAATTATGGGAAAGCACAACCAAACAAGTGAAGGAATTGAACAAAACCATCCAGGATTTAAAACTGGAAAGAAAAAGAGTAGAGAAATCACAAAGGAAGACAAGCTGGAGATAGAAAACCTGGAAAGAGATCAAGAGGCTTAGATGCAAGCATCACCAACAGAATACAAGAGATAGAAGAGAGAATCTCAGGGGCAGAAAATACCATATAAAACAATGACACAACCACCAAAGATAATGTAAAACGCAAAAGGCTCCTCACCCAAAACATACAGGAAATCCAGAACACAATGAGAAGATCAAACCTAAGGATAATAGGTATAGAAGAAAGTGAAGACTCCAAATTTAAAAGGCCAGTAAATATCTTCAACAAAAATCATAGAAGAAAACTTCCCTAACCTAAAGAAAGAGATGGCAATAAACATACAAGAAGCCTACCAAAGTCCAAAGACATCAGACCAGAAAAGAAATTCCTCCTACCACATAATATTCAAACTACCAAATGCAAAAAAAAAAAAAAACAAAAAAAGAATACTAAAAGCAGTAAGGGAAAAATGTCAAGTAGCATATAAAGGCAAACATACCAGATTTACACCAGACTTCTCACCAGAGACTAAGAAAGCCAAAAGATCCTGGGCAGATATCATACATACCCTAAGAGAAAACAAATGCCAGCCTAGGCTACTATATCCATCAAAACTCTCAATTAACATAGATGGATGAACCCAGATATTCCATGACAAAACCAACTTTATATAATATCTTTCCACAATCCAGACCTACAAAGGATAACAGATGGAAAACTCCAACACAAGGATGAAAATTAAACCCTAGTAAAAGAAAGAAAGTAAGCTCTTTGCAAAGAAACCAAAAAGAGGAGAGCCACACAAACATAATTACACCACTAACAACAAAAATAACAGGAAAAAACAAACACTATTCCTTAATATCTCTTAATATCAATGTACTCAGTTCCCCCAATAAAAAGACATACATTAACAGACTGGATACATAAGCAGGACCCAGAATTTTGCTGCATACAGGAAACAAACCTCTGTGACAGACAGACACTACCTCAGAGTGAAAGGCTGGACAACAATTTTCTAAGCAAATGATCTCAAGAACCAAGATGGAGTATCCATTCTAATATCAAATAAAATCAAATTCAATCAAAAGTTATCAAAAAAGATAAGGGAGAACATTTCATATTCATCAAAAGAAAAATCCACCAAAATGAACTCTCAATCCTGAATATCTATGCTCCAAATTCAAAGGCACCTACATTCATAAAAGAAACCTTACTAAAGCTCAATCACATACTGCACCTCACACAGTGACAGTGGTTGATTTCAACACCGTGCTCTCATCAATGAAAAAAAAAATCATAGAAACAGAAACTAAACAGAGATGTAGATATACTAACAGGAGTTATAAACCAAATGTATTTAACAGATACAGATAAAAAATATTATCCTAAAACATAAGAATATACCTTCCTCTGAGCACCTCAGGGTACCTTGTCCAAAATTACCTTATAATTGGTCACAAATCAGGCCTCAACAAAAAGATACAAAAAGATGGAAATAATCCCATACATCCTATCAAATCACTATAGATTTCAAGAACAACAAAAAGGACAGAAAGCCCACATACACATGCATATTGAACAACAATCTACTCAATGTACTCAATAATAACTTTGTCAATGAAGAAATAAAGAAATTAAAGACTTTTTAGAATTTAATGAAAATGAATAAACAACATACCCAAACCTATGGGATATAATGAAAAGCAGTGCTCAGAGGAAAACTCATAGCTCTGAGTTCTTCAAAAACAAACAAACAAGCAAAAAACCTGGAAAGAGCATACATTAGCAGCTTGACAGCACACTTAAAAGCTCTGGAACAAAATAAGCAAGTGGACCCAAGAGGAGTAGACAGCAGGAGATAACCAAAATCATGGCTGAAATCAACCAAGTAGAAACAAAAAGAACTATACAAAGAATCAAAACCAGTAGCTGGTTCTTTGAGAAAATCAACCAGATAGATAAAACCTTAACCAGACTAACCAGAAGGTACAAAGAGTGTATCCAAATTAACAAAATCAGAAATGAAAAGGGAGACATAACAACATAATCTGAGGAAATTAAAAAAAATCATCAGATCTTACTAAAAAAGCCTATTTTCAACAAAGCTGGAACACCTAGATGAAAAAGACAATTTTTTAGATAGACACCAGGTACCATCTAAAACCATTTAAACAGTCCGTTAACTCCTAAAGACATAAAAGCAGTTATTAAAAGTCTCCCAACCAAAAAAAGGCCAAGATCAGATGGATTTAGAACAGAATTCTATCAGACCTTCATAGAAGACCTCATATGAATACTGTTCAAACTATTTCACAGAATAGAAACAGAAAGAGGACTCCCTTCTATGAAATCACAATTATGCTTATATCTAAACCACGCAGACCCAACACAGAAAGAGAACTTCAGATCCATTTCCCTTATGAATATCAAAGCAAAAACACTCAATAAAATTCTCACAAACAGAAACCAGGAACACATCAAAATTATCATCTGTCATGATCAAGTAGGCTTTATCCCCAGGATGAAGAGTTGCTTCAATATACAGAGATCCATCAACATAATCTACTATGTAAACAAATTCAAAGAAAAAACCACATGATCATCTCATTACATACTGAGAAAGCATTTAATAAAATTCAACACCCCTTAATTTTAAAAGTTTTGGAAAGATCAAGAATTCAAGGCCCATATCTAAACATATTGAAAGCAATATACAGCAAACCAGTAGTCAACACAAAACTAAATGGAGAGAAACTTAAACCAATCCCACTAAAATCAGGGACTAGACAAGGCTACCAACACTCTCCCTACTTATTCACTATAGTACTCGAAGTCCTAGCCAGAACAATCAGGCAACAAAAGGTCATCAACAGGATATGAATTGGAAAGGAAGAAATCAAAATACCATATTTGCAGATGATATGGTAGTATTTTAAGTGACCATAAAAATTCCACCAAAGAACTAGTAAGCCTGATAAACAACTTCAGCAAAGTGGCTGGGTATAAAATTAACTCAAACAAATAAGTAGCCTACCTCTACTCAAAGGATAAACAGGTTGAGAAAGAAATTAGGGAAAGGACACCCTTCACAGTAGTCACAAATAACATAAAATATCTTGGTGTGACTCTAACCAAGAAACTTTAAAATCTGAATGAGAACAACTTAAAATTTCTGAAGAAAGAAATTGAAGAACATCTCAGAAGATAGAAAGACTTCCATGCTCATGGATTGGCAGGATTAATATAGTAAAAATGGCCATTTTGTCAAAAGCAATCTACAGATTTAATGCAAACCCCATCAAAATTCCAACTCAATTCTTCATAGAGTTAGAAAGAGTAATTTGCAAATTCATTTGAAATAACCAAATATCCAGGATAGCAAAGCTATTCTCAACAATAAAATGAACTTCTGGGGGAATCATAATCCCTGATCTCAAGCTGTATTACAGAGCAATAGTGATAAAAACTGCATGGTATTGGTACAGAGACAGGCAGGTAGATCAATGGAATAGAATTGAAGACCCAGAAATGAACCCACACACCTATGGTCACTTGATCTTTACAAAGGAGCTAAAACCATCCAGTGGAAATATAGCATTTTCAACAAATGGTGCTGGTTCAACTGGAGGTCAGCATGTAGAAGAATGCAAATCAACCCATTCTTATTGCCCTGTACAAAGCTTAAGTCTAAGTGGATCAATGACCTCAACCAGACACACTCAAACTAATATAAGAAAATGTGGGGGAAAATCTTCGAACACCTGGACACTGGGGAAATTTCCTTAACAGAACACCAATGACTTATGCTCTAAGACCAAGAATTAACAAATAGGACCTCATAAAACTGCAAAGCTTCTTTAAGGAAAAGGACACTGTCATTAGAACAAAATGGCAACAAACAGATTGGCAAAAGACCTTTACCAATGCTACATCTGATAGAGGACTAATATCCAATATATACAAAGACCTCAAGAAGTCAGACTCCAAAGAACCAAGTAGCCCTATTAAAAAATGGGGTACGGAACTAAACAAAGAATTCTTAGCTGAGCAATATTGAATGTCTGAGAAGTACCTAAAAAAGAAGTTAAACATTCTTAGTCATCAGGGAAATGCAAATCAAAACAACACTGATATAATGATAAAGATACATAATGATAAATGGAGAATATCATAATTTGTATGGTGTGAATTCTACCATGAACATCTCTGAAATGTGTATTGCACTAACTGTATTCTGCATGTTATATAATGGATCTTAAAATTCTAATGTTAGGCACTAGTGAAATACACACAAAGATTTATATAGCAAAGTGAATAGAACGATAACTGGGAGGCTGAGACTAGTAAGTTGTGGCAAAGATAGGAAGTAAAAGGAACTCTTACTGAGAGCTAGTGGAATATAGATTGGTCATTTTTTTTTTGAGAGTTACATTTACTTGCCACAGGACACAACCATCCCTATTTTAATCATTTATGCAAGAGTAATGAGCATTCCTTTCCAAAACACATGTGCAGTTTTAAGCTAGAAAAAATTCCAATAGTATAAAGAAGAGAAAGATAAAAAGTCCCATCAGTAGCCAAGAAGCTCTTTCAAATTGTTACATGCTGGTAAAGGAAAAAAATCATTTTTTTCCAATGAAGTAACACAAGATATATCAACCACACTCCAGAGCAGGCCCTATGTCAGAAGTATTTTGTCAACACAGATTTAAATCCATTAGGACCTTTGGGGGGAGTGTCTTAATTTTTCTTTGTCTTACTGAGTTTTTGTTTTAAATTTTTCTTTCTTTCTTTTGAAAGAACAATGCAAAAGAGCATGGGATTGAGTAGTTAGGATGTGAAAAAGATCTGAGAGGAGTTGGGGAAGGAAAATATAATCAAATATATAAAAAATGTTTTTAAAAGACTATTAAAAAGAGAACATCTATCACAAAAGCTAGTATACAATGTGCATAACTATCTTTCTAGTCATAGCCACACCAAGGGATAAAAAAGAACTCAATTTAAAAACAAATTCAGTTTCCACCATGTGATACATCTCAATAATTGAATGCTATTTGGCTATGAAAATAATGAACAATTGATTTATGGAAATAGAAGTCTCAGCGATTTCTTGAAACAAAATTGTTTGCAAATGGCCGAGAAGGATGAACTATGACAAAGCCAAACACAGTAAGCAACGATGAATGGCTATTTCTCTTTTCTGAGTTGTACTAAAAACTTACCAAATCATTATTTCCTTTTGAATCAGAATTTTACTATATAATCCAGGCTAATATTAAATTAAAAGTTTCCCTAACTCACTTTCCTAGTTTCTGGGAGTGGAAACACATCTCTCTGTTCCTGACTAAATGTTTAAATGTGTAGACTTTATTGTACGTCAGTTATTTCTCATTTATGCTAGGAGAATTCCAGTGGGGAGGAAGCACAGGAATAAGGATGAGAATGAGATGAGAACAAAATTTGGAGGAAAAAAGATTATATATGAGTAGATAAGTAGTAGGTAGGTAAGTAGATAAGTAAAAATATAGATATATCATATATAGATGTTTGACAGATGCTAAGTGACAGAAGGATTTGCAGATGTTTGATTGTAGATATATATATCACAGTACATTATTATTAATACATGGCAGATAATAAAAATGATAGAATCATAAGTAATCACAAGATGATAGATAATTCATATGCAACTGGCAATATAAGCAGAGAGTAGATTACTGATGGTTGATAGGCAATTCTATACGTGATTGAAAGGTGTTTAATGAATATTAACTTAGAAAGAGGGAAATATAAGAGATATATGGGTAGAGTAATTATTGAGACAAGAGACAGAAGAAGGCATTTTAAGGGAGAAACCTAAACAGTAAAAGGAAGTAAAGAGATAGACACATCAGGCCTTTGGCTTTGACCATGTTTTCATTCTTGATGTCTCTCGTACCTGGGTATCTGGCTAATTCATTCTTATTTCTCCTGACCCTCACAGGTGACCATCTGCAGGAAGAAGAAGGAAGGAGACTACCAAGTTCAACGTCACCGCCTAGCTTATTATTTGTCTCACCTAGACCTGAGGAAGCTCCAATAAGTACCTGCCAGTGGTGCCTCTTCCCTAATGGAATTCAAAGATTAAATAAAACACATTGGTCATACTCAGCATGTATGACTTTCATGACTTGAACCCTGAGGGTGTCCCTGGGGACTAAGTGAGAGATGTCCCTCCTTTGTTAAGTTCTGAAGGAGAACTTATGGTCTGTAGCCTCATGGTATGTCATTCTTTAGAGACACCAGAAGGAGTGAAACAGGTTATATTACTTTTCTTGGTGATAAAGCAAAATATCTCACCACAGCTACTAAAAGAAATGTTTAGTTTGGCTTACAGTTCCAAGGAGGCATACAATTTTTATGGTAGGGGAAGGGTAGTAGCCAGAGCAGGAACCACGTTGGTCATATTACACAGGTAGGAAACAGAAGAGGACGTGGGGGCAGACTATAATGCCTCAAATTCCATCAGTCTATGAACCTCCTCTTCCAAGAAGACTCCATTTTCTAAAATTCCCAAAACCATTTTGAGCTTTATCAACAGATAGAGAGATCAACTGATTAACTATGTGAGACAATACAGAGCAATCTTTCTTCAAACCACAGCATCAGTGTATAGATATTGTCATGGAGTAAAATGAACACATCGCTTCAATGTGTTGTGTCCTCTCTTAGTCCCTCACTATATGCCTTACCTTCACTTCAATATCAGCTATCACACTAATATGTGTTTCTGCAACTCCTCCACCCAATGAAGCCCTACAGAACTCATATTTCTCTTAAATATATATTCTCTGAGCCTACCTTCTGCAGGACTTCAACACAAATCCTCTGGGTTGTTACCCTCATCCCCTTGTAAATCATCCAAGATGAGAAGTAAACGAAGAAATAAATGAGTGGGTCAGAAATGACTCCAAAATCAGACTCAGAACTTGGAACCTACATGCTTTATGAAAGTCTGATTTCCTGAGTAATGTCACACTTTTCTAAAAATCAAATCTGGTTTGAGTGGGAAAAACTCAAATATAGGGGAAGATAATGACAAAAGGCCGGCATTTTAATGTTTTTCATCATCTTGTTCTCTGAACACAAGTAAACAGTGTAGACTAGCTTCACAAATGTCCTGTTTTGGATTTAAAAGAATCCACTGATGACATCTACACATATTTCAAAATTTTAACAATGTATATATTTGTGTATGTGTCTGTTATCAACATGTTATGTCACTTCTATGTAGGTGCCTGCAGAGGCCAGAAGAGCATGTTGTATGCCCCAGGAGTGCTTATTATATTGTTATCCACCAGAAGTAGATATTGGAGATTGAACTTGAGTCATCAGGAAGAGTTGTATATGTTCTTAAGCTGATCTCTCCAAATCTGAATGTTAGAAATTTAATCCTCAAGTGATCTTGTAGTTATTTTCTCTAACTTTAACATTATCTTTCGTGTGAGAGAGAATCAAGATTCTTAAAATGTTAATGCTGCAGAGGTGGCCCCACACGTAGTAGCACATACTGCACTTCCTGTTCTCTTCCCAGTATGCACAATGAGCAGTTCACAAGCACCTGCAATTTCAGTCACCTTCCTCTGACCTTTGAAAACAAATGTATGTATATACACAGAGAGAAATACACATCAACACACAAATAAAAATGAATGTTTATTTTTAAAGAGGAAGTTGATGACTGGGAAAGTTAGATTCACAGGGTCCCTATCCAAGGATAAAACACAGTAAGTAATTGCTGCCCACAGGAGGATATTCAATGTCGTTGCATGCTGATTCTGTGGTTAACTAATGAGACATAGGTGGGTTTATATCTTTGGTCTCTTAGGGATAAGTGTTTGGGTTTTGACAGGAAAACACACAGAGTACCAAGGCAACAGTTTTGGAAGTTGAGATTAAGAAGCATTCTGGGCATATGGGCTCCCTCTATCTCCATAAATGGAGTCAAGTTTCTATTGACAAAGATCTTGTGGGCATGGGTTATTTTGCCTCCTATCCTTCCAAATAGGGACTTTGCATTTTCCCTCTTTTGTCCTTCCACCTTTTGTCAGAGGAAGATGAACCTTGGTTCATCTTCCTCTGACAAAAGAAGCTGTACTTTAGATGCCACTCCCCTGGTCTTGGAATTCCCAATCTTCACAATTTTGAGAGAATAAATTCATTATTAGTTGAGTGGCATGTGGTTTTCTTTCTTTTATAGCACTATCCCGTGAACAAAGACCTCATCCTTGTGAGCTTTATTTATGTTATAGCTGTAGGATGAAGATTCAAAGACAGGAGAGAGCAAAAAGAGGAAAGAAAAGAATTACTTAAACTCAACTTATTGATCTAGACAAACTACATAGAAACAGAGAGAGCAGCCTGAAGAAGCAACACACACCTGAATCCCAGCCTTCAGGACACTAAAGCAGGATGAGTACATGCTCTAAGACAGCCTCAGCTACTAAGTAAGACCCTGCAGAGAAGGGAGAGGGGGAGGGAGAGGGAGGGGAAGGGGGAGGGGGGAGATAAATATCTGGGTACACAAACCAATTCTTAATCTATCACAAGTCTTCACCAAAAGAATATATATCAAAAAGAAAAAGGAAGTGGGAAAATGGAATACCATTGGGATGAAAAGGAATCAGTAATAAAAATTGTATATCTAAATTACTTTTACAACACCGACTAATTACAACTCCACATGAATGCCAAATTATTTCACCCCTAGTTTCGAATGTCTTCATTATAGGAAGACACACTGCTAACAAAGGAGAAACACCATGCTGTATAATGGGTATTGTCTAAGTCAGACTCTGGGTGTTTCTAAGTATGTGAATAGTGTACAGAACTCCAGCATTCTTTGATGTTTCCTGATTGCATGTATAATGTGAGCAGAGGCCTCACACTTCTGCTAAGCCTTTTCTCACCTCAAATTGTGAAGCAAAATAAACTTTCTTTAAATTGCTTTAGTCATGCATTTTACTAGTGATGAGAAAATTAACAAATGATAGCTGCTAATTTGTTTTAAAAATCATCTTACTGTATATGTGTATCAAAGCAGTGTTCATATACCTTTACACAGATTCACTGCAGTCCTCACATACATCAATGAAACTATTCTTTGCAACAGATAGATACCATTTTAATGAACACTACAATAAATCAAAGGAAAGAATTATAGACTTCAATCTCAATGAAGACTCATGCAATTCCTATACCTAAAGTGCAGTGATCATTGCTGAGGAAGGGACAGAAAGCTTGTAAGGGCCAAAAGAGCAGGGAGTTTTCTGTGAGATCATGCCTACCAGAAATATCAGAAGACACAATAACTTCTAAGACATTGTAAGTAAAATGCAAGGATGTTAAACTACTACTAAATTATGGTTTGAAAGTTAAGAATATGTGTTGCTTCTTTGAGAGGACATGGGTTCTATTCCCTGTGTGACAGCTCACAATTGTCTATAACTCCAGTTCCAGGGGATCCAATAGTAATAGGCATATATCCAGACAAAACACTTATATACATACTCATTTAAGGGAGAGGGCAATAAAGGGGATGTATAGGAGCAATAGCTGTATGTGGTAGGGGGAGGGGAGGGAATGGAGGCCTGTGGACAGAAATCGGGAAGGGGAATAACCTTTGAAATGTAAGTAAAGAAATATATAATAAAAAATTTAAAAAATAGAGTATTGGAATATAAAGAGCAGAAGAAAAATCTTTCTCACATCAAACTCAATTTCTCATCTCAAAACTAAATTATTGGGGCTGAGAGTTGGTTCAACACTTAAGAGCACTTATTACTCTTAGAGAAAGTCCAACTTCAGGTCCCAACACCAATCAATGGCTCACAACTGCCTCGCTACAGCTTCAGGAAATAAAATGCCCTCTTCTGGTCACTGCATGCACCTACCCTCAAGTACTCATAGCAACAGACAGACATACATATAATTAAAAGTAACTTGTTATGTTTATGATTCTATGTTTATCTATGTACTATGTATGTGTGTACCTGGTGTCCATGGAGACTAAAAGAGGGCATTGGATACCCTGGTGATTGGGATTACAGTTGTACATAAATCACTTTGTAGAAACTGGGAATTGAACTTGGGTTCTCTGAAGAGCAGCCATGCTCTTAATTACACAGGCATTTCTACAGCACATAAAATAATTTTTAAAAATAAAAATTACTGGGCTGGGTGATGTAGTTCTATGAGTGGGAAGTTGGGTTCAAACTTCAGCATAAGAGGTGGGTAGAGTAAGAGAAAAAAAGTAGTAAATTATCATTTGTATTTTTTTGCATCGCACAGACTTTTAATAAAGTATTGTTAAGTTTAAAGTTTCAAGGTCTCAAAACAACTAAAGACTGCAAAGAGGCGTTAAAACAAGGCTATGCCCCATTTCACGTGCAGTGTCTTTTCCCCAGTACTCCCTCCCCCCATCATGTTTATACCTTTGCTTTCCTTGAACCCCTCACTTTCTCTGTCTCATTTGCTAGCTTGTGTGCAATCAATGCCACTGCCAGTCTTTCTCTTGCTATTTTCACTTTCCTTTCCTGGATGCTAATATCCTCTTCAGTGACCAGAAATTCTTTGCAAAGGATCTGTGGGCCTGCTTCTGGTATCATCTTTGCCAAATGTGAAGATGACCCAAGGGTGGACAAGGGCCTGGGGTCCATGCTGTTAGCTTGAATGATTGAAGAGGCGGCGTCTGTGTCTCTAGGTGTAAGATCTTTCAAAGCCTTGGAAAGGTCTGAAGTGCTCAAAATTTCTCCCGCACTGCTGTAGGCCTGGAGTCCTTGAAGTCTCTTTTGCCAGCAGGCTTGCTCCGGCTTCTCCAAGGTCTCCTCCCACTGATAGTATCTTACCTCATTGCCCAGATGGGATGTGATTTTAGTGACTGGCCTCTTGAATGTATAATTAGACATCCTCAGGGGGATTGAGGTACTTAAACAAGGCTTTGATGGATTCTCACAGTCACATTGCTTCCTCTGTGAAGTCTTGCCCATCTGACTCCGTTCTTAGCCCTATAAGCATAAGGCATGAAATTGGATCCATGTGATGGAAAGCTACTGATTTTATTACTCATGTGATACCTATTATATTAATGCTACTTGTAATATCCATCTTCCTCCTCTCCCTTGTGATACATTTGACCTGTTTTCAGAAACAACAAACAGATCTAAGTTGAGCACAGAAAGCTCCAAGTCAATGCTCTCCCACAATGTGGCAAAACTCCCTCTTTGCTGGAGTGGACTTTTTTCTGGAGTGGAGTTTTTCTGGCTCTACTGACAATTGTTTGAGTCCTCATATTCCCTGTCGTGATACACTGTCCCTAGTTTTCCTCTAAGTCCCTAATACTGTCATTCTTCTGTGTTATCCGACTATGAATTTGTTATGAACCATTTGATTGTTTATAGCTATTATAACACTTAAGTCAATAGTGAAATTAGGTCATAAGAGCCAGAGATTGAGAGAAAGTTTCTGCTGGACATAATGGGACCATTGTGCTTGAACTCACAGTAGCTCTCATTACTTGTATAAAACCTGTACAAGATCGGGACAGCCAACATTATTACAGCACAGATGTGGCTCCTGGTGGGTTGCTCCAGTCCATGGCCCTGCACCTATGCACATACTGGGGACACTGATAACTTTCAGAAGGTTACATAAGGATAAAGAGGAAGAAGAAATGATGAAGGTATTTGGGTAAAACTGGTAGGGTATGAAATAGAATGATATGTTCAATACATTTCATATATGTAAAAATTTTTTAAAGAATAAGTATTTATTTTAAAAATCAAAAGTGAAACTACCAATACTATCACTCTTGAAGAGTCACTGAGATGTATTTAGCAACCCAAATGGTCATGTTAAAAATAAGTAATTTAGAAAGTCTATTTTCATGTGAACAGAAAAAATAATGAAGGAAGGAAGGAAAGAAGAAAGGGAAAGGAAAGAATGAAAAGAAATGTATTCACCCATTACCAGATTTTAATTTCTAAGGCTTTTGTTCAATGTAACAAGTTTTGTTATATATAACAAATAGCAGTATTATTTCTCACGATCATAAGTTATCATAAGTTGACTCCTAACTACTTATTTTCTCATTATTCTCCATATTTATTTACTTATTTTTATTAACATACATTAGATACGCAAAGGGCTTCACTGTGACATTTCCTTATGGATGAATAATATACTTTGATCATAGTCACTGCTGGTATTTTTGTTATGACTTTTCTTCCTCCTCCTCTTCCCATTTCCCTTCTATATCTATCAGGTTTTCCTTTACTGTGTCATATTCCTTTTACATTTTAAAGCAACATACTTTCTGTATCAAGGTGGCTCTGAAGGTGTTTGGGCCCTTCCTGCTGAACCTGATAACCTGAGTTTGACCCACAGGACCCACATGGTGCAAAGAAAAGCACATGCTCCCATGGGCTGACTGCTGACATTCATATGCTTGTCAAGGCAGACATATCTAGAGGAGCACCCCTCCCCCAAAAAAGAATATAAATGTTAAAATTGCTTTAAATATATAGTTTACACATAAGAGAAAATTCAATATTTTGTCTTTTGTGTGCATATGTGTAGAATGTGCATGTACTTATGTGTTTGCATGTGTATGTGCATATAGATATATGTCTATGCAGGCCTGAAATTCATATCAGATATCTCTGCAATAGACCTCCACTTTATTTCTAGAGGCAGGTCTCTCATTGAACCTGACCCTCACTAATTCTGGGTAGTCTAGCTAGTCATCTTGCCCCTGACATCCATTATTTCTGCCTCCTCACTGCTGTGGTTACAGGTGGCCACCACACTTGCCTGTTTTTTGTTTTGTTTTGTTTTGTTTTGAGATTAAACATTTGAGAATGTTTCTCCCATTCTTCCCACCAAGATCCTCATAGGCCCCTCACTTTTTTTACAATCTTGACCCCCCTTTTCACTAATTGTTGGTACATGCATACCTGTATATCTATATATTCCTAAATATTGGCTGGCTTGTATGTTGGTTTTGGGGATTTAAACTCCAATCCTTATAATTGCACAGAAGTGTTTTATCCACTGGGCCATCTCCTGAACCTGGCATTTGTCTTTCCAAATCTGACTTCTTTTGCTCAATATAATAACCTCTGGTTCTGGCCTCTGTCCTGAAAATGGCACAATATCATTCTCCTTTATAATAGCTTTGGAGGTCAGCTGAAAGAGTGCTTGCTTAGCATGCAAAAGACCCTAGGTTTCATCTCCATAAAATAAAGTGCAGTGATCAAGTAAGTAATGACAACACTTAGGATATGGAGGCAAGAAGACCAAAATTTTAAGGATATTCTTAGCTATACAATGAGTTTGAGGCAAGCCTGAACTACATAAAACCCTGTTTTAAAATACAATATCCTATTGTCTATATATATATATATCTCACTTTCTTTATACATTCATATTATGATGGACATCTGGACTGATTCTACAGTTTGACTTCTGTCAAAAGCATTCTGTCAGATTAACATCTGAAGGACAAATATTCACAGATGAGTATAATAATGTAGTAAATATAAATACACTGCATTATGATTAAATGAATTAGCATCTTTACAATTTTAACATTTATCATTTTCTTGTGTTAGGAAGCATCAAATTTCTCTTCCCTAGCTCTTTAATATGTAAGAAATATTGTGAATTATAGTCACTTGCAGTGTTATACAATATAAGACCTAATTCTTCTAGTGTAAATTTTGTACCCATTATCCAAGCTCCCTTCTTTTGATACCATATCAATGTTTGCTGCTGTGGTCTGTGATCTCAATAGTTCCATTTGTATTACTAAAAAAAGTTACTATTTATCTTACCTACTTTTTAAAACTTCATATCTGGAAGACTGCCATCAATATCATGCCGCAGCTATTGCCAGTCTTATGACAAGTTAGAAGAAAAAACACACAACATACTATTTTGGTGCTTTTATAAATATGAAAAACTAACACTAACATGGAAAAAGTCATAATGCTTGGACATTTTCCTTTTGTTTTACGTTAGTCTGTTGACTCATTAAAGTCCCCTTAAGCCTGTTTGATATTTTCTCAATTTTTACATTTTTTTCATTTCTACTTCTAGTTCTACTTCCTGTTGCTGTGATAAAATACCTTGAAAAAAAAGTAGATGATAGTCCATTACTGTAAGAGTTAAGGCAGCTATTTACAGCTACCATCAAAGCAGAGGAGTAAAACCCTCACACACTTACACACTCAAGTCCCCTTAAAACTTTCCTAGTACTTCATGAGAAAGTTGAAAACTAGGCTGAAGTTTCAGGGATCTAGTTGACATAATTTCACATATCATTATGTTTCTAAACTTCTTCCAATTCTGTTGATATTTTCTATCTCCCAATCTGACATTTCTCTCTACCCCCATCTTCCTGTATAGTAATCTTATAACTACAGTAGTATACCAAGAAGTCCTTCCATCCTCAATGTCTCTTTTCTAGGAAATCCTTCTTTTGGTATTTGATCATGTTTATATTCCTCTGAACTATATAGAATTCCCTTGCCTAACCTTCAATGTCCCTTCCTCTTGGTATTGTATTTTCTGTAACATCTTACCTCCAACCAGCTCTGTATTACATTTCTCTGTAACATCTTACCTCCAACCAGCTCTGTATTACATTTCTCTGTAACATCTTACCTCTTACCTCTAACCAGCTCTCTGGATGATTTAGAACCTTCATATGTTGTCATCATTCTGTGGTTCACTCCCTTGAAGTCACAATGACCCTTTGTTATTAGATCCAAAAGGAATGTTTCACACATTCTTGAAGTGGAAAGAATTTGGAGCCACTCAGAAATGTGAATCTACTTTTACAACTGGAATAGCGTGGGGGGGGCATTAATTTTGTTTTTTTTGGGGGGGGGCGGGCAGGGGCAATAGATTCTGGCTCCACATAATCCTTGTCGTCTTCAACTTGCTGTATAATTCAGACTGACCTCAAACCGTTCATCCTCTTGTCTCAGCCTTAGCCTCTCAAATGAATTACCATGTTCATAAGTAACATGAATAGAGAGCATATACATCTGATAAAATTCAACTCATCTATTGATATGTGTTGTTAACAGAAACTACGAACTTCTAGAATGCATTTTAATGTAAATAATATAAAAACAATAATGGCTGTGTATTTAAAAGAAACTGATAGCTTTTTACACTTTCAGCATAAAAAATGACAAGTCATTGAGATCAGTATAATAAACCTGATTTCAACATTTTATAATGCATACATATATCAAAACATCATAGAATCACATTTGTATCTCCTATAGATTGGATCTGAACTGTATGCCATAGGCTTCTATTTTGAATTCTCAGTTCTTAGCTTTATGGCAGTATTTTGAAGGTATGGAGTCTTTAGCAGGATTCTGGCTAGCATAAGAAAATCACTGGGGACAAGCAATTTGACATTATAACCACTTCTGGTTCCATATCATAAGACTCTGCTCCCTAGTCTGCCGCAATGCAAACAACTGCTGTCTCTCAATAATCCCAAAGCCACATCCTATAGGATAGACTGTAACATTCTGAAGCTAAATAAACTTTTTCCGCCTTAAATTACCTATTTTATTCACAGTGATACAAAAGTGACTAACAGGACTAATAAATATGTAAATTTTCTGTCTAATAGCTACAAATTTAACTTAATAAAATGAACATTAATTCTATGTCATAATATATAAAAACTTTTATTTCCATATAATGCTTCAGGTTATTAGCAAATTTTATCATTTCTATATCTTTATACAGTTTGACAAATAATTAAGTGTATTTGTTGAAGTCTTGATGTATTTTCTACTATAAAATTCTAGCCATTGGGTTAATTCCTACAGCTTATATGATCCACCAGCTTTGAAGGTAATTCTCCCTCTGGTAACACAAAAGATACATGGTATAGAAACAGAAGTGACAACTTGTATTTTCTAACAGACAGGACATTATCTGGCAGTATAGCTGAGGATCAGCACAAGGTAGAAAACAGATGAAACCAATGAGGAGGTGGGAAACGAAGACAGAGATGTGAAGAGGGGCACAGAGCTGTTGAGAAACATATAACAAAGGAAGATGAAATGGAGAAAGACGTGAAATGGAAGGGGAAGAAAGAAGATGGAGGAGAAGGAGAAAGGAGGTAGGGATTGGGGAAGAGGGAGGATGCTCAGATGATAGGAGACATAAAAACAAAACAAAACAAAACAAAAAAACCCCTAAGAGTGGCTAAAGATCATCATATTCTTTTGATTTAAAATTATCAGAAAATGTACAGAACATAAAACATACCCTCTGTCCATTCTTCAGTGTCTGGTTCAGTGGTATAAGTATCTTCACACTATTGTGAAACCATTGCCACCATCCATCTGAAGAATTGCCTCATTTCCCAAACAGAAACTCTTCTTCTATGTCCCAGGCAGAAGAGTATACCAACTCTTCATCCATCGTCCCAGGCTAGGGTGTCCTCTGTTTTCTGCTTCTACAAATTTTACTACTCTAGAGACAGCTGTATGTAGAACTAGATAGCATTTGACTTTTATGACTAGCATATCTTACTCAACAAAATATTTCATTTGTGTTGTACTATTTGCCAAAATTCCCCTTGTTTCTAAAGCTGATTCCTACTCCAGCCACAGGTAATCCAACAATGTAAAGAGTGAGGTTCCTGACAACTCATTGCCCACTCTGGTCCCTGCATAGGTCTCCACTGAAAGCTGATGATCACTTGCAGCACATTTCCTAGCACAGAGACAGTCACAGTAGACGTGGGACCAGGAACAGAAATCCATTTGTGCTTGGGAATTGAGATCGTCACCCTGGCTCCAGTCAGTCCTACTGCTCACACTCAGCTTTGTGGTCCTTGTTTTCATTTCTGGGAAGAGATTAAATTCAAGATAAATCCATTTCAACCAACAGAACACAGAATATATAAGATACACACACACACACACACACACACAGTTGAGGTAATGATCTCCAATACAGTCTAGGGTTAGTTTGTGTTGCATAAAGCCCCCCTGTTTTATAACATTTGTGTATGCATATACTGGGCCTGAAAGATAGTTCAGTGGGTAAGGCTGATTGTCTCCAAGCCTGACAACATGAGTTCCAACCCTCTGTCCCAAATGGTGTGGAGATAAATGGCATGAGGTCTCTGATCCCAGCTTGCTAGCTTCGAGGCAATCTAGGGTCATTGTAATTCTCAGCAGACTGAGACCAAGGAAGCTTACTTTCTCTAGCAGAGGCTCCTGGTGTTCTGCCCAGTAAACAGGAAACCCAAGTGACCCTCAGGACCCTTTCCTCATGAGAAAGTAACTTTGTTTTTAACTATAATTACCAACACATCTAGGTGTTACACTGCAGACAGATTTCTCAGTCTGCAAGGAGGTTTGGGTCACTTTGAACAGAGATAAACTATTGCAAGGTATACAGCACCTGGTGTAAACTAGAAACTGTGGGAAAATCTTTATTCTGCCTTCTGTATAAAAGATGCTGAAACTTTCAATAACTGTGCACTGGTGTGGTATACCAGTGCATCCCCTGTGTTCTGGTTAATGTGACCCTCACTTTGGACCCCTCAAGGTACTCAACATTGGCAATGGTGTAAAGAGAGAACTAAGTCCTGAGAAATATCCTCTGACCTCTGTATGCAGACACACACAATAAAGAAAATACATTTTTTAAGTTAGCATATGTTAATTGCACAAAGGAATGTGTTTATGATATTTCCCCTAGATTCCATCTGTGATTAAACACATGCAATATTTTTCTGAGAGTGGTTTATTTCTGTTAATATGATGATTTAGTATAATAATCCCTCCTTATCTTTTTTCTGTAAACATATTGTTTTTATGGCTGAATAGAATTTTACTGTATGCATCACATTTTTACCCATTAATTTCTTAATGGGCATATAGCCTATTGCAGCTTAGCCACTGTGAAGACAGAAGTGACAAACGAGTATGCAGATGTATCTCTAACAAGCTACTATAGTTTTTGTTGTGTTGACACAAGCTAGAGTCACCTGTAAGATAAAACCTCAATTGGGAAAATGCCCCCATCAGATTGGCCTGAAGACAAGTCTGTGGGGGCACTTCAACCATTAAAATTGATGTGGGAGAATATATAACACATTGGGCAGTGCCATCCTGGGCAGGAAATCTTAGGTTGTGTGAGAAAGTAAGCTAAACGAACTAAGGGATTAAGACAGTAAGCAGTGTTCTCTACATTTGTTTTAGTTCCTGCCCAGATTTCTCTCAATGATAAACTGTGATTAGGATATCCTAAGAATCGGCGGCTTCTTCTTCCTCCTCTTCCTCCTCTTCCTCCTCCTCCTCCTTCCTCCTCCTTCTCTTCTTCCTCTTCCTCCTTCTACTCCTTCTTTCTTCCCCTCCTCTTCCTCTCCTTCTTCTTCCTCTTCTTCCTCTTCCTTTTCTTCTTTGTCAGAATGTTGGATCACAGTATTAGAAAGCAAATTAGAACACTGACTGATTTTTTTTTTGTAGTATATACCCAATAGTATAACAGGAAGGTTTATTTCCCTCAGTTACAATGCCTTTCATCAAGAAAAGAAAAAAGTTCATATGAATTCAAGCTATAGAGAGTTGCAAGGGCAAGACCTGTTCTCATGAGTCTAGGCTGTATATCAGTGGTTCTCAACCTTCCTAATACAACTGTGATCCATTACTGTAGCTACTCACGCTGTGGTGGCCCCAACCATAAAATTACTTTCGTTGGTACTTCATGACTGTAAGTTTGCAAGTGGTATGGTATATAAATATCTGGGTTTTTTAAATATAAAATTTATTTATCAATATGTATGTGAGTACACTGTTGCTGTCTTCAGACACTCCAGAAGAGGGCATCAGATCCCACAACAGATGATTGTGAGCCACCATGTAGTTACTGGGAATTGAACTCAGGACTCCTGGAAGAGCAGTCAGTGCTCTTACCCTCTTAGCCATCTCTCCAGCTCCAATATCTGTTTTCTTACAGATTCCTGTGGAAGAGTCAATCAATCTCCTACCCTTCAAGGCGCATCGACCCACAGGTTAAGAATCACTGCTGTATACAGTATTGAGGACAACATGTGCTTGTAAACATCCTCTGAATAGTAAGACGTCTGAAGTACACCCATTCTAATTTTGTACTTAAGAGTCCTGAGGTCACTGGGGTCTTGCCGGGTTCTTTTGGAGTTTTCTCAAAAGGCAGTAAGAATTCTATTTTTTTTGACTGTCCTAAGTTGTTTATTGGATATGAATTTTACAAATATTACGTGTATTAGCAGTAACGGTGGAGCTGGAGCATTTTGTGCCTTCTCCAGGCTGCACGGCGAGATCCACCAATAGTGTGATGGAACTTGTGGCCCTCTCCAAGGCCACGGCTCTTGAGGCCAGCAGATGTCAGCCCACGCATCTCCCTGTGCTTGTGGACTGGTTTGGTGATCCATTGGGTGTCAGGATTTCTTCTAATAGCTTTATGGAATGGATCAAAAGAATTCTTATACTGCTTCACTTCATAGACCACATTCTGAAATGATCCCAGGATGGTAACCTCCAGTAGGACCCCTGGGAATGAATTTTTATATTCTGTAGGATCACAGGACTCACATACCCCATACAACATATGCCTATCCATATTCCTATTCCCGTAACTAGCCTCTCAAATTCCTTGGTACAGTAGCAATCATACCACACACCCTATACTATCATTTGCCCACCACTGAAACTAATCTCCACCCACAGCCAACTCAGTTCACTCGTGGCTTTGTCTTTGTCCATCATCCTCTCCCGGAACTAATCACCACCACAGCCACTTCCTCAGAACTATTTCCCAGCTATTACCTAACCAGCTCTCCGCCCTCCCCACAAAGCTAGCTCTTGCAGGTTCTGTCGTGGTCTGTTGGCCAACAGTCCCTTGCCGCCAGAGTCTCCTTGGCTGATTTATCCAGAAATCCAACTATGTAAATAGTCACTGAACAAACTGGGAAGCATACTTACAATCCGGAGGGGTTCACGGACGCCGAGTCTGCCACTACTCCTACTCTGAAACCTGGACGAATTTTTGGGCGAAAGTGAACCGAAAGGCGGTTAGCGCAGGGCCGGAAGTGGAATTGCAAGGGGAAACGGAAGGAGGAATAGATCCGGACGCGGACAGCTAGTGTGATCATTCTTCGGCGTGAGCGTGTATACATGATGTTTCGTTTTTATAGGAAGAGAAGTTTCTTTTCTTT
This sequence comes from Rattus norvegicus, assembly GCF_021556685.1. NCBI lineage: Eukaryota > Metazoa > Chordata > Mammalia > Rodentia > Muridae > Rattus > Rattus norvegicus. The sequence continues at coordinate 22,352,810 of NC_141541.1, read as the reverse complement.
GAAATAAACACCATAAACACGGTTTCTTGGGGTTTGGTTGAGCATCTATGCATCTGAAGGAAAGCATTGTAGGATGTGTGGCACAGGAACAGAGCATAAACTCTTAAGCATAAACACAATGTGCTAAGATGGATTTTCAGGGAACCTTTGGCTCCTGGGCCTTTTTGGATGACAGATTCATAACTCCTCTCACTCCCAATGTGCCTCAGTTCTCATCTGCAGCACCTGCAAATATGTTTCCATACTTTGCAGAATTCTGAAGATGTATGAAAGGTTTAGATGTATGAAAGGTTATGTTGAGTTTAGAGATTATCCTGGGTTATACAAATTGAAATATACAAGGTGGAAGGAGAGAGGAATCACAATCTGAGATCTGACAACAAAAAGGATAAGAGTGAAAGAAGGTGAGGAGGTAGGAAGGAAGACAGAACAACAAGAGACGGGAGGGCAAGAGACAAAAGGAGATAGAAAGAAGGAAATAGAGACAGGGTGAAAGGCAGACAAATACAGAAGCACTGACAGCTGAAGATCCTTCCTTGTTGTTTTTAAAAATGGAGGAAGATTGCCAAGTATAGTGCTGCATACCTTTAAGCACTCAGGAGGCAAAGGCAGGAGGATCCATGATTGGAGGCCATCCAGGGCTTTATAGATTGAGAACCTATGTTTTGTGTGTGTGTGTGTGTGTGTGTGTGTGTGTGTGTGTGTGTGTGTGTGTGTGTTGGAGGAAAAAAATCTCAAGTCAAGGAAACATGATTCTTTTTAAAAAGCAACATCTTTTTTAAAAGGTTGAAGGGAAGATGCCGGAGGCACTTAGAAATTCTGGGCTTCCCCTTCCACTGGTGCTAGGATATTCATTGCTACCTATGAGGTCAGAGTCCAGGGTCAGTCCATGTATAGTCTTTAGGTAGTGGCTTAGTCCCTGGAAGCTCTGGTTGCTTGGCATTGTTGTACATATGGGGTCTCGAGCCCCTTCAAGCTCTTCCAGTTCTTTCTCTGATTCCTTCAACGGGAGTCCTATTCTCAGTTCAGTGGTTTGCTGCTGGCATTTGCCTCTGTATTTGCTGTATTCTGGCTGTGTCTCTCAGGAGCGATCTACATCCGGCTCCTGTCGGTCTGCACTTCTTTGCTTCATCCATCTTGTCTAATTGGGTGGCTGTATATGTATGGGCCACATGTGGGGCAGGCTCTGAATGGGTGTTCCTTCAGTCTCTGTTTTAATCTTTGCCTCCCTCTTCCCTGCCAAGGGTATTCTTGTTCCCCTTTTAAAGAAGGAGTGAAGCATTCACATTTTGATCATCCGTCTTGAGTTTCATTTGTTCTAGGCATCTATGGTAATTCAAGCATTTGGGCTAGTAGCCACTTATCAATGAGTGCATACCATGTATGTCTTTCTGTGATTGGGTTAACTCACTCAGGAGTATCTGGTAAGGGAACTGCTTGCTAACGCTCATCATCTGCCATGGGGATCCCTGGGATAAAGAAAAGTTATGTGGTTTGACAGTAAGTGCCTTTACCTGCTAAGCTATCTCCCCAGACCCATTTATGATTATTTTAATTGTTTGCTATTATAAATGCAATCAGTGATCTTTCCCTAGGTTTTTAATATTTGAATATAATTGAGATAATCCTTTGAAATGGATTTGACAGGATAAAAACTGAATGCTAACATATTCATTTCATTAAAGCTATGGCCACATGTATATGAGAAAGCTTTTCCATGTGTCCTCAGCAAAGTCTATAGTCTTTTGTGATTTTGTTTATGGAACAGCTGAGAGATTGTGTCCAGTGACAGTAGTCTGTGCCTCTGCTACAGTCATCATTATTGTGTTTTATAAAAAGATAAAGAGAGAAGGAATGTGATTGGTGGACGTACAGTAAGGTGTGGGGGAATAGGGTCCCTCTGTAGGCCTATGCTGCGGCATCCCTCCCCCCTGTGGTACCAGCCACATGACAGTATAATATAGAATAGAGTTCATTCATGGCAGCATGGGGAGGGGAATTTAGGGAGTAAAGACAGAGAAAGGCAAAGAGTGAGTAGAGGACCAGAGGGAGGCCATGAGCACATGGAGAGAGAGGGGGAAGAGAATGGGGAGAGAAGGGAGGGAAGCAAGCAAACAGAGCAAGAGTAAGAAGGCAAGAGAGAGAGGAGGACACAAGCAGCCCCTTTTATAGTGAGTCAGGCACAACTGGCTGTTGCCAGGTGAATGTGGAGCACAGCCTAGACTAAATCCCAACAGTCTATTGATTCAGTGGTATTGTTCCAGATATAGAAGTGGTAGACAGTAGATGTTACCATGTGAGGAGCAAGGAGCAACAAGAGGAAAAGAGACATTATGAAAAATATTGGTTAGTATAGGGGAGCAGACTGGACAGTAACTAGAAAAAAACATACTTAGGCCATATGAGTATTTCACCACAGAGGATGCTACCTGGCTTGAATGGCAAGATGAACTTGATGAAAAAAGATAATATGGGACCAGCAAAGTAGATACATCACCAAAAGCCACCCAACACTGGTGACTGTTCACCAATCCTGTAAACTTGGAACTCAAGTTGTTACTTGCAGGCTGTTTCATAGGTCACAGAATGTCTGATCCTGGCAGCTTAGCAGGTCTGATCCTTTTCAGGCTGCTAGGCCAGTCTGTCTCTTCAGCAATCCTTACTGCTTATATAACTCTGAGGAGACAGAGGCCTTGTGAATCTGCTCCATTTTACAGATTTCTCCTGAGTTATTTATTTCCTGTGCCTTAAGGAGCCTCCCCCCTTAAGAATTTCCAGTGTCTTAATCAGGCTCCTTTAGAACTTCATACATCTTAACAAGTCAAGACATAAATTAATACATTCCACCAATTAAGTGTCTTCGAAGTTCTGAAGTTGCATTAACCTTACAAGCAAACTAACCAAATCTAAGAAAGGGATCATGGGAGCCCCATTTACAGCCACTGGGTCAAGAGCATAGGGAAACCCACTGAGTGACAACTGCCATCTAAAATTGGGATATAGGTATGATCTGAGAATTGATTCTACATACTATGAATTTTCAAGCCTGATAGTGTATGCATGCCACAGGTGAGTTGAATTAGTAGACATCTTGCTTGGTTGCTTGAAGTGAGGAGAATTCTTATTGATGGTGATGTGAAAGTAGAGAGAGAACAGACCTTACCACCTCACAAACAACCTGCCAAGCAGAATAAAGGCAGAGGGAGACACAATGTGAATTTTGAAGAATGCTAAGTTAGACAAGCTGAAAAAGTCTCATCCTTCAGCACCCCTGGGAAAGGAGAGTGGCTGTGTAGACTATCTTCTGTTGATTCCAGAATGCTGCCCTTGATGTCTGTGGAATTCAGAAGTGTATCTGGCCCATCTACTGCCCTGTGTTCAAGAGATTTAGTGTTGGAGTCAGAATGGCAGCAACTTTCATTCCTCTAATATATGATAAGTCATTGGGTCCTAGCAGCCCTTAGCACTAGGCCTTAGATTCAAAGATCCCAAACTCACAGAAAAGGGTAGAGGCTGGGTAGCTATTAAGGAGGCTCAGGCCTAGCAGGTAAAGCAAGAGTGGAGTCCCGTGGTCCTTGGATGTGATAGACAGCTTGTGGTACAGGGTGTAAGTGCAGGGTATTGCATGTGCCATCTTCATTATAATTTTAAATGTTTTGGTCTCTTTCGAGGCATACCTTTAATTGGTCCTAAAATAAACGGTGATGACTGCAAAACACCAATTTCCTCCTCTGGTTATGTTCTCTTCTTCATAGGCAGTCAGGCTCAAGTATCAAGTATCTTAGCTAATTGAAACAAGGTTATGCGATGCTTTTGGAAGCTATGAATAAGTATTTGTGCAGGGATGGAGGATGTGCTATTTATGTTTTGCACATACATATTTTAGTTGTTGATAGTTTTATATAGTCAGTCCCAGGTGGATAAGTAAACCTCAGAGCATCCTAGGATATCCTAGATTCTCACGATTTATATTTTCCTCCTCAGTTCAGACTTCTCTGTAACCACTGTCTCCTGAGGAAGGACAGATGGGGAAAGAACAGCTAGCCAGTGAGTTCTTGACAAGCTGGTTACTGGAAAGTCATATCTTCATTTTTTCCCAACTCATTTCTTCCATAAACTGGTTATTATAGAGACGTTCACAGTCCAATCAGCATCCTCTGGTAGCTGGCCAGGGCTTGGAAATGTCTGAGAAAATGTCTCATGTATGAACATTCACTGCTTTCTCAACACTCTTTACAAAGTCTCTAAGTACATCACATACTTACTAAGAGTTCGTGGTGAGGTCAAGTGAAGGTTTGACTATGTCTTACTTGCAGGAAATTTATCACAGCCAAGGGGGAGTTATTCATACATGTAACAATTATTTCTCCTCTTTGTGGATTGTCTCAAGCCTGTGCTCAGCCCCAAGAAGTAAAATTTTAGTAGCAAACACTCAGAGTGAAATGGGGAAGGGACTTTCGGACATAGGGCAGTAAACAAGAGAGGAACCAGAACACCAAGGCCAGCAGTCAAGGCAGGTTCAACCTGCTTAGACCTATCTGTGGGTCTACCATTTGGCCTCCCTGCTCCATCCCTTTGGTAGGATCCATGGCTAAGCTGTAATTTGTGAATGATTTAGGAATTGGTGTCCTTTGAAGATGTGACTGTGCAGTTCACATGAGAGGAATGATCTCTGTTTGATCCTTTACAAAGAACTCTGTACAGGAACGTAATGCTGGAAAATTGGAAGAACCTGGCCTCACTCAGCAAACCATTGTCAGCCCAGCATTTATTTAATGACTGGAGCAAGATTTTCAGTCTAGTTTGTAATAAAACAAAACAATGTTTGAATCATTTTAAAAATATACAATTCAGTGGCTTTTAGTACATTTACCAGGCGTGTAGAAGAGTAATATCAGATCATTTCATTACTTCTACTGTGGTTTGGATTAACCTCCAAAGGTTTATGTGCTAGAAACATAGTATGCTATGAAAGGCACTATTAAAAGTAGTGGAAACTTCTAATGGTAGGACTTGTTGGAAGATGTCAGTATCAAGACATCATTATCAGAAAGGATTCATGTTGTTTCTTGGGTGTCAATTAGGTCTTATGGAACCAAGTTAATTCTTGTAAGAATGGGTTATTGTATAGGGAGGCAACTCACATGCTTAATCCCTTCTTCATACAGTTGGTCTTCTTTCTACTTCTCTGCCATATTACCCCTTTATTTAAAACATTTATTTTTTGTTTTAATTATCTGTACATGTGTGGCAAGTGTACATGATTGCCAATGCCCACAGAGCCAGAAGTATCATATCCTACTGGTACTAAAGTTATAGGCAATTGTAAGCTGCTAGGTGTAAGTGCTGCAAATTGAACCTGAATTGTCTCTACACACATAACCAGTCCACTATTTGTCTGTTCTTTCTCCATCCTATTTGAACAATGCCAGAGGCCCTTCTCCAAGTGCAATGCTATTTGAACTTCCTAGACACCAAAATCTTGAGCCAAAATAAGCTTCTTTTCCTTATTTCCTTATAAAGTACTTAAACACAATATTTTGCTTAACATAAGAAAGACAATAGGACAACTTGTGTGTGTGTGTGTGTGTGTACTCCTCAAAATTTTCATACATATGTTCAATGTATATTAATAATGACCATCTAGCACTGTACCTCCCTCTACCTTACTGAAATCACCTATGTTAACTCCCATTTAACTTCATCTCAGATTTTTGCTTGTTTGTTTTTGTTATTAATAATGCCCTGAGTCTAATTAGTGCTGTAAGTATGCTGTAATTTTGACTGGCTTGATATTATATAGGTATTCATACATGTTATGAGCCAGTACAGGCAATGACCATGTCATACTAAGAAATAAGAATTTCATCATTACCCCCTCAGTCTGCCAGGTCCTATGCTATTTCTGGCCCCTCATCCACTTGAGTTTCCTGAGTCTTGGATAGTTTGAAGTTGACATAGATAACCCATTCCTTAGCATTTTGACCAGCTGTAGTTTTTCTTCATTAACTACTGCCCAACGTAGAAAGAAGCTCTTGGAACAAAGTAGAGAGGATAGATTTTTGCATATAAACAAATATTTAGAGTGCAGTTTGACAGTACAAACATTTAGCAAAACAAAAACATGTTCTTTCTTAGGATCTATGATTTTTCCAGTCATGGGATTTTGATCAGGTTTACAGTACCAAGCATAAAATCTCTCTTATGAAGCATGCCATATATCCAGTCAGAAAGCACTTGGGTTTTGTCATGTACTGACTGCTGCACAAGTGCGCACTTTTCTGCCAGCAAGTCAGTATTTTAGCACTGGATAAGATGATTCATGCCTCTTTTTCCTCAACAGCCTGCCTAGTAGCTTGTAGTACTATACAACTTAGACATCAGAGAAAGAGGTTTCTGATCATTTTAAGGTTCATTTTTTTTTCTACATTTTGCATCCAAAGTGAGTGGTGTCTCTAGCAATAGGATCTTACTCTCTAGTTATGGTGGACAGCTAAACAGTGATAACTTCTGTGGTCTCTTGACCAATAACTTGGAGGGAAGTATTTCATGCCTGCACTAAGATTTCTACCTATGCAAGACACTTCTATTCAAACTGTTTTTCATGTATGCCAACTTATAAACCAATGAGATTCCTTAAAGCTTGTCTTACTTACTGTTTTGTAACTATGATGAGGCACTGTGACCAAGGCAACTTATGAAGGAAAACATTTAATGGAATGCTTCCTTACAGTTTCAGAGGATTAGGCCATGGCCCTCATAGCACAAATAGCACAACAGCAATTAGGCAGGGAGGCAGGCAGGCATGGCCCAGAAGTAGTAGCTGAGAGCTTATATCATCTGCAAGATGGAGGTAAAGAGTAAGAAACTAGGCCAGGTGTAGTGGCTATTCCTGGTTGTCAACTTGACTATATCTGGAATGAACTACAGCCTGGAATTGGAAGGCTATCTTGTCATCCTGATCTTGAGACTAGAAGATACAAGTTTCTGACTTGGATCTTTGCAGGGAGTTCTTGAGGCATAGTGACTATGAATCCCGGAAGACTAAGGCAAGGAAATCTCTGAGTTCAAGGTCATCTGGGAATAAACCAAGTCCCAGATCCAGGCATAGTGGTACACACCTTTAATCTGGGACACAGCTTCTGCTGGAGACCTACATAAAGACATTGGAAGAAGAAAGACTCTTCTTTACCTGCCTGCCTTTTGAGACTGAGCTACTGCTAAATCCTTGGACTTCCCTTCACAGCTACTGCTGACCATTGTTGGGGAGCTGGACTACAGACTGTACATCAACAAATTTCCATACTACATAGAGATTACCAATAAGTTCTGTGATTCTAGAGAGTCCTGACGAATACCATACATCAAATGTATGGACGTTTGAAACCTCAAAGCCTATCTCTAAATGGCAGAGCTCTTCCAACAAGGCCATACTTCTCAATCCTTCCTAAACAATTTTGTCAATTGGGATCCAAGCATTCAAGTATGAGTCTATGGGGGTCACTAATTTACACCACCATGAAGCTTCCTCATAGATCCTAGTTTTGGTTAATCCAGTTCATACCATCTCCTCTCTCTAATCAGCATATCTCCACTTAATTAAACTGAAGCCTCAGTATATCTCTCTTGTCCTTTCATGTTACCTGTGTTTACCTATTCCCTGTAATTGAGATTTTTTCCTTCTTGGGTTGGAAGACTGTAGATTTTAACATAAATTTTTGTTGTTTGGCTGTTTGTTTGTTTGCTTGTTTGTTTGTTTGTTTTAAGACAGTCTTCCTATGTAATAAGATCTTTGTGAAGATCAGGTTGGTTTCAAACTTGCCTTAAAATTATATATATATATATATATATATATATATATATATATATATATATATATGTGTGTGTGTGTATGTAAATCTCAGTATACTAGTAAAAGTCCCTGGCTGAAGAGATCATAGGTCCTAGAATAGAACCTATTCTTGTTATTTTGCTAAGTGATCATGCTACCTTCTAAATATTTTTACATACACTCATAGACCTGGGCTACTTTCAACCTTGGCTTAAGAAGCTACGTTTTGCAGTGGGTAGCAATCAATGGAGAGATGTATAACTGGTCATACTTCTGAGAATAAGAAGCTTGGTATTCGGTTCTAAATAGGAAATCTATATTAGCACTGCCCTCCTGAGACTTAAGGAACATAATAGAAGAGGAAGTGGGAATAATCGTCATTCTGGGGGATGGGGAGAAACGGTAGGAAATATGACTTTCTGGGCATGACATGACTGGCACATTCATGAACAGCTGTGGTTACTTGAACAAAACATGCATAATATAAAGTCTGCCAAATTCCTTCATAGTTGAGATGGATGATATCTAGGTCTCACTGCTGCCTACAGAGCTAATGTCAGGTGATAGACACTGGGAAGTTGAGAGAGGGACATATTGAGGAGGATATAAATATGATCACATTTAATTGTATTTATTTTTGCAATTCTTAATAACAAAAGTTTAAAAGATAGGTTTAGATTTTAGAGTGTTTTGAATTTTGCTTTAAGTTATTCAGTCTGAAATAATTCTGGAGTCTGATTCTTTTTTCCTGTCATTGGGTTTATCATCTTATTGTATGTAGCATTACTGATGTTTCAAAACTAATTTTCCAGTATCAATATTGATGAGGTGTGGACACAAGTAATTGGTTAGCTATTTCTTTGAATTCCCAAAACAAAAAACCTAAACCTCTTAATCTCTTCTAATGAGAGTTGTATTCGCATGAGGGCATATAAATACTAAAACTAAGTGAGATGGATTCTAACACTTTCTTCACTTTTTTTTTTCTTCATGTAATACCAGAGATCAACCAAGAATGTGAGACTAGAACCTTGTAAAGTCTTTTATGAGTATATGCTATTGCTGTGGTTATGTCTGTAACAATCTTAGTCCTAGAGTACATTAGATATATTTGCAGTATCTTTCTAGACAAACATTTTTGTTTTATTTTCCTTCTGGGTTCACTTTGATTAATGCTTGTTTGTGTCTACAGTGTGTTAGAGTTCAAGAATCACTGAAGAAAGACACCAGATGCAAATAGTATGAAAGAAAAGAGCATTTATTCTGCAGAAGCAAACAGCATGCAGGAGTCACTAACCACTTCAAAACGTCGGCCCAGGAAAAGATATTCAAGCCTCTTTCATAATAAGACTCCTATTTAACCTTTTCTGGTGTCAAAACTGCACTCAAAACTCTGCCAGTCTTCAACTGTCACTAGTTAATTGCTTCTGAGATAGCAAACAGGCATCTAAAACCTAGAGCACATTCCAAGAGTTCGTAAAACCATTAACCAAAGGCCATAAAAAGGGAACTATGGATTTACTATAGAAGCAAGAACAGAAGATAAATATTGACTGGGTTTATCTATATAAAACTTCAAGGATAACTTAGTTATGGTCTTTAACTCTCCATGAACCTATATAGAGCTAGTAAGAAATGAATGTAAACATTCTCTGTTATAAACCTCTTATCAATTTATGATCTGAATTGATGTGCAAATTTGCAGTGAACCTTTTACCATGTGATCATGCACGATGAAAGATGAACAAAAAGCAGAGACAGTTCTCCCTCAACTTTTTCTTCCCTAGACTTCAACTTAGAGCCTGCTGTTCCTGTAGAGATAGAACAAAGACTGTTTTACCTAATACCCCACTATTTCACTATGAGGTATTAAACTGGAGACTACAGCTTTGAGCCTCAGAACAACTCAGACAGGCAGGTCAGCTACAGAAACAAAGTGACTTAGACTTAAGATAGGCAAACTCTTTATTATCATATTGTTAGGGTTTAGGTAATTTAAAAGCTCATCAATGGGTGCTGGAAAAATCCCAGATGGGCTGCATTTCTGTTTCATGACTGATTAACCTCAGGATGGGCTGCCCGGCACAGATGGCCTATCCTGAGATAAGGTGCCTACCATTGGTGTAGCTATTTTTAGACTGTTCTTGGAGTGGGGGATTTTAGTATCTTGTTCCTGTACTTCAGGGTCTGGTGCTAGAGCAGAGGCTTACGGCTTAGTTTCTGAGTAGAGACAAAATTGGAATGAACAGGCCTCTTCAAGATTTTTCTTAGGCATTATCCTTTAAATGTGCTAATCATGTGTGTCTCTAAGAGTTGAGTTAAGCAAATATAGAAAAGCCTGTTAAACTAGTCTCACAGGAAGTCCCTGGAAGCCAGAAGAAAACACAGACTAAGCTCTATTCTGCTCCTCTTCAGGTACAAAGCTACAAGATGTGGGAGAGTCAGTTAAAAATGACCTGGAGCTCTTTTACTCAGGCTGAGTTAGGGGTGTGCCAAAGACCAGCATCATCTTGAAGAAGGGTTCTGAAGGAAAAGGTGTCTGGGAGTGGCAAAACCAAAGGACTCGACGTCAAAGCATGGATCCAAGTTGGCATCCTATGTTCTGCTGAGATGGCTGGCTCGCTCCCAACCCCGACCTCCCCCCTCTGTGTGTGTGTGTGTGTGTGTGTGTGTGTGTGTGTGTGTGTGTGTGTGTGTGTGCATGCTCTGCTGTTATTATTCTAAAAACTCTGTGGTTGAGACATCTAACTTTCTGTTTGAGACAGCTCTCTCTGCTAGTAAAAATTCTAAAAGCTTTCTGGATAGCTCATGGGTTTTCTGGTGAAAATCAGAAAAAGGGTTATAAAAAAAAAGTCAAAAACCCTGATAGAAAAGTTCTAAAAGTAATTCTTTGGTTTTCTGATCAAAATCAGAAAGCCAGAAAAAGTTCTAAAGAGAGCTGTCTTCATTCTTCAGACAGCCATCTCTGAATAGCTTCTAGAAAACATTCTAAAAGAGCTGTGTCCTCCCTCTCTCTTAATAATTCTTAGGATTTCTACCAGAAATCCTGTTGGAAAAAATTCTAAAAGAGCTATGAAAAAATTTTAAAACAACTGTGTTTGCTCCCCATGGATTTTTTTTTCCAGCCAAAATTAGAAACCCCGTTAGAAAAAAAAAATATTGAGGAGCTTTGTTATATTCTAGAGGTGTCAAGATAATTCAGCTGTCCGATAGGAAAAAAAAAAAAATCTAAAGAACTGCTATGACATGTTGTTAGCCCTATTCATGCAAACCAAAAGCTCAGTTTTTTTATTTACATATCAATTCAGTTATTTATTCCCAGTTCCCTCTTGGTCATCTTACAAATCAGCTTCCATGAGCTCAGCCCCCTTGACTCTTAGGAGGCAGCAAGTACATTTTTCTTGTTTTTTTACATTGCAAAATAATTCAGAGATCTTCCTGTCTTTATAATCTTAGCAAGGTGGGAACTTGTCCTGAGATCACCATTCCAACCACACCTGGACCTAAATTCCTTCAGTTCCAGGCTGACTTTGAACTCAGGAATCTGCCTGTCTTTATATATTTCTGACAAGCTGACTCATAGTGTAGCTGCCTCTGTTCCCTTATATCCTCTTAAACAAATTATATTGTATCCTTATTCTGGGAGGTGGCTATGGCCTGTGAAGCAGGAGTAGAAGAATGAAGTCTTCTGTTTCTCTGACAAAGATGGATATGAATATGTGGCATGAATTTCCACTTTTTTTACTTTTGTCTCAACTCTGCCTTAGTCATCTCATACTGTGTCCTCCGAAGAAACAACAAAGATGTGCTATTTTCTTTGCTGTTTTAAATTTTAAGACACAGGCTAGTGAGATGGCTCAAAGGCTAAGAGCATGTCCTGCTCTTTGAAAAACCAGAGTTCTGCTCTTTCAAAAACTAGCGTTCAGTTCCCATCACGTACATAGGAAGACTCTCATTTATAAAGGTCTGGAAGTCACTGAAGGAAGACCCCAGACTCAGATAGTATGCAAGAACAAAGAGGATTTATTCTGCAGAAACAGCTCACATGCAAGGGTCACCTCGTTTTAGAATGACCCAGACAAAAACATTTGAACCCTTTGTATAAGAGGGCTGCTAAATTGTTTCTGAGACTTCTACAACCTAGGGCATACTCCACAGGGTTAGCAGAAACTATTAATCAAAGGACATAAAAAAGAGATGTACCTCAGGAGCACAGGAGCAAAAACAGAAGATAAGATTTTGAATGAGTGACTACAAGGACAGCTAAGTTACAGTCTTAACCCTCCATGTCCCTGTAAGCTAGCAACAAATGGTGAATTTCAAGCTGAAAAGTTTCATGTGGGCATTCTCTATTACAACTCCAATTTATGACCTGAATTCATGTGCCAACTCTTTTTTTTTATTGGATATTTTACTTATTTACATTCCAAATGTTATCTCCTTTCACTGTTTCCCTGCCTGAAACCCCCTAAACCATCCTTCTCCCCCTGCTTCCATTACGGTGCTCCCCCACCCAGCCACCCACTCCCACCTCACCTCTCTGGCATTCTCCTACACTGGGGAAATTAAGCCGTCACAGGACCAAGGACCTCTCCTCCTATTGACTCCAACCAGACAAAGTCATCCTCTGCTACATATGCAGCTGGAGCCATGGGTCCGTCCATGTGTACTCTTTGGTTGGTGGTTTAGTCCCTGGGAGGTCTGGGGGTTCTGGTTTGTTCATATTGTTGTTCTTTCTACGGGGTTGCAAACCCCTCACCTCCTTCAGTACTAACTCTGCCATGGGGGTCCCTGTGGTTTTGTCCAATAGTTGGTTGTCAGGATCCACATCTGTATTTGTCAGGCTTTGGCAGAGCCTCTCCGGACACAGCTATATCAAGCTCCTGTCAGTAAGCACTTCTTGGCACCAGCAATAGTGTCTGGGTTTGGTGTCTATATATGGGATCAATCCCCATTTGGTACAGTCTCTGGATGGCCTTTCCTTCAGTCTCTGTTCCACATTTTGTCTCTGTATTTCCTTTATACAGAGCAATTCTGTGTTAAAAATTTGGAAATGTTCCATTGTGTAGATGTACCACATTTTCTGTATCCATTCCTCTGTTGAAGGGCATCTGGGTTCTTTCTAGCTTCTGGCTACTATAAATAAGGCTGCTATGGATATAGTGGAGCATGTGTCTTTGTTATATGTTGGGGCATCTTTTGGGTATTACTCAGCTATCAAAAACAATGACTTTAGGGTTGGGGATTTAGCTCAGTGGTAGAGCGCTTGCCTAGGAAGCGCAAGGCCCTGGGTTCGGTCCCCAGCTCCGAAAAAAAGAACCAAAAAAAAAAAAAAAAAAAAAAACAATGACTTTATGAGATTCATAGGCAAATGGATGGAACTGGAAAATATCATCCTGAGTGGGGTAACCCAATCACAGAAAACACACATGGCATGCACTCATTGATAAGTGGCTATTAGCCCAAATGCTTGAATTACCCTAGATGCACAGAACACATGAAACTCAAGAGGGATGACCAAAATGTGAATGCTTCACTCCTTCTTTAAAAGGGGAACAAGAATACCCTTGGCATGGAATAGGGAGGCAAAGTTTAGAACAGAGGCAGAAGGAACACCCCTTCAGAGCCTGCCCCACATGTGGCCCATACAAAGATGGATGAAGCAAAGAAGTGTAGGATGACAGGAACCGGAGACACAGCCAGAATACAGCAAATACATAGGCTAATGCCAGCAGCAAACCACTGAACTGAGAATGGGACCCCCGTTGAAGGAATCAGAGAAAGGACTGGAAGAGCTTGAAGGGGTTAGAGACCCCATATGAACAACAATGCCAAGCAACCAGAGCTTCCAGGGACTAAGCCACTACCCAAAGACTAAACATGGACTGACCCTGGGCTCCAACCTCATAGGTAGCAATGAATAGCCTAGTAAGAGCACCAGTGGAAGGGGAAGCCCTTGGTCCTGCCAAGACTGAACCCCCAGTGAACGTGATTGTTGGGGGAAGAGCGGTAACGGGGGGAGGATGGGAAGGGGAACACCCATATAGAAGGGGAGTGGGAGGGGTTAGGGGGATGTTGGCCCGGAAACTGGGAAGGGGAATAATAATCGAAATGTAAATAAGAAATACTCAAGTTAGTAAAGATAAAAAAAATTTTAAAAAAAATTGGAAATGAGTGGGAGGCACCATGCCCCAACCTGGGGCCCTGCCTAACCTCTGGATATGGTCTCTACAGGTTTGGCATTTCAGCTAATCTCAACCCTGTTGGGTCCTGTGGGCCTCTTGTGTTTCTGGGACTTACCGGTGGCTACCCCCAGTTCCTCATCCCCCATTGCTACACACCTATGTGCAAATTCCTGACCCTCAATAAATCATCCCTGTCTACTGCCACACCTGCCCCTGCTCCCTTTTTTGCCCCTTCTCCTCCTCTCTTCTTTCCAAGTCCCTCTCACCCTCTACCTCCTGACAGTATTTTGTTCCCCTTCTAAGGAATGAAGCATTCACACTTCATTCTTCCTTCTTCCTTCTTCTTGAGCTTCATGTGGTCTAGAATTGTATCTTGGTTATTTCAAGCTTTTGTGCTAATACTCATTTCTCAGTAAGTGCATACTATGTGTGTTCTTTTGTGACTAAATTACCACACTCAGTATGATATTTTCTAGTTCCATTCATTTGACTAAAAATTTCATGTAGTCATTGTTTTTAATAGCTGAGTAGTACTCCATTTTCTGTATCCATTCTTCTGTTGAAGGACATCTGGGTCCTTTCCAACTTCTAGCTATTATATTAGGCTACTATGAATACAGTAGAGTATGTGTCCTTTTTACATGTTGGAGCATCTTTTGGGTATATACCCAGATGTGGTATAGCTGGGTCCTCAGGTAGTACTATGTCCAATTTTCTGAGGAACCTCCAGACTGATTTTACACAGTGGTTATACCAGTCTGTAATTCTACCAACAGTGGAGGAATGTTTCTCTTTCTGCATATCCTCACCAGCATCTGCTGTTAACCGAGTTTTTGATCTTATCCATTCTGACTGGCAAGAGGTGGAATCTCAGGGTTTTATTGGTTATTTTATTTAAGTACATTTCAAATGTTATCTCCCCTTCCCGGTTTCCCCTCCTCACACCCCCTATTTTATTCCCCCAGACCCCTGCCTCTATGAGGGTGCTCCCACCTCACTGCCCTTGCATTCCCCTAATCCCATCAAGCCTCCAAAGGACCAATGGCCTCCACTCCTATCCATGCCAGGTAAGGCCTTCCTCTGCTATATATGCAGCTGGAGCCATGGGTTCTTCCATGTGCCAACTCTTAAGAACATTTCTTTCATGTGAATACACACTTTGAGAGCCATAGGAATGTTGATAGCAGGAACAGGTCTTCCTCCCCTACAGTCTGGAGACTGAGAGCCTTGAAATCCCCTGCTGAGATATCAAAAGCTGCTTTCTGTAGCCCCCTGTTGCTTTACTGTGAGCTGTTAAACCAGAGACTATAACCTCTCTAGGGCATATAAGCTAGGCAGGTAAACTGATGAAGTACAGTACTTATGATGGTCAGGTAAATATTTTATTTTATTGTTAGAGTTAGATAACATAAGAACTCATTATAACAGTATAATAATATTATAAATTACAGTTACAATTTACCTCATAATTAACAGGAAAGAATTCAGCATGAACTGAAAGCCAATGAATGCAATCAGTGAATGCAATCAATATTTTAAAGTCTTCAGCACAACAATCTAACCTTACTCAGCACAAAAGAATTCATACTGGAGAAAAACCATGACTGTACTCAGTGTGGAAAGTCCTTCCGCAGTAAATCTTATCTTAAGGTTAACAAAAGAATCCATAATGGGGGAAAAAACCTTTTGAATGCAATCACTGTGGGAAAGCACTTAATGATCCCTCATCCCTCAGACTTCATGTAAAAATTCACACTGGGGAAAAGCCATGTGAATGCAGCCAGTGTTTTTATGTCTTACAAACAAGTTTGAACCTCAAAAGCCACAAAAGAATTCACACAGAAGGCGAAAAATCACCATGAATGTACTCGGTGTGGAAAGGCCTTCAGTACAAGATCCTCACTCCCTGGACATAATAGTATTCATACTGGAGAAAAACCATTTGAGTGCCAGGATTGGGGAAAACCTTCTGGAAGAGCTCATATCTGACACAGCACTTAAGAACTCACACTGGAGAGAAGCCCTATGAATGTAATGAGTGTGGGAAATTCTTTAGCAGTAGTTTTTCTCTAATTGTACACAAAGAGAATACATACTGGAGAGAAACCATACAAAGACAGTAACTGTGGAAAGCTTTTAATAATCTCTCAGCTGTGAAGAAGCACTTAATGACTCATACTGGACAAAAGCCCTATGGATGTAACCATTGTGGAAAATCTTTCACTAGGAACTCCTACCTTTCTGTGCACAAAAGAGTACATAATAGTTGGATATGAATTTTGGTGAGAAATTACTAAGGGAATTTCTGTTCAGAGCTTTGTTGATCCTAAGATAATTTGAGAGAATTTGCATCATGTGTATACTTTATCTATTGCTCTATATATCGTTCCCCCAAACCCCAAATTTTGTGGCTTCAGACAAATACCTCACACTTTGTAGGTCAGGAATATGAAAGCACCTTAATTCTATATTTTTTTTCTCATGACTTCTCATGAGCTAACTTGCAAGACATCAAACAGAGCTGCAGTCTTTTAAACTTGTTCTTGAAGGAACCTCTTCTAGCCTATCTCATGCACATGTCTCGAGATTATACACTGGTTATTGACAAGAAACCATCAATGCCTCACCATGTAGGCCTCTCTCTGCATGATTATGTATTTCTATGGCAAAGGAACAACTCCCTACCCCAGAGTAAGTGTTCCAAGAAAGCCAATTAAAGCCAATGAATTATCATTTATTATTATTTATGATCTTACCTCCAGAAGTTTCAGTTTCACTTCTTCCTTGTTATATTCTCAGAGAGAAACCTCCTCGATACACTGTGGGAGAAAACTACAGGATGCCTAAGGCCCAGGAGACAGCTCTGTGAACCATTAGAGAAACTTGCCATGAAATTAATAAAAAGATGCCTTCAACAGATCTTCATTATTTTCATAAGTATGAAATGACATTCAGTTTATTGTTAAATTGCTCTGCAAAGACATCTATGTGATTGTTGCTGTAAAATGATAAATGATGACGCTTGTCCTGATTCCTGCAAGTTCCTACTCCTGAGGATCTGTGTGCTCTAGCTCTTTCTCTGTTACCACTTTCACACATCGTCCCCTTGGCAGAGGACCATGCTTGAGACTCACATAGCATTTTATGGGCCGTGCTAACATGGCCCCACACCATGTTAGCCCAAAGCATTCTACAGACTAGCACGGCTTCCTGTCACAAACTCTGTTCACACTCCCAACACCCAATAGAATCATTACTCAACAAACTGGAACCCAACAACCAGATTTATGTGTTAAATGCTCAATGTACAATACTTCCACACAATTAACTTACAACCAATTGATAATATATAATTGCCTAACTAGACACACAAAGCACTACATACCTCCATCCCTTAAGAACATTCATAACGACCTGTAAAGGTGCAGAGAGGAATCTTAATATCAACCTCCATGTTCTTTCTGCTGCTTCTCCAGACTCCCTCCAGTCCCCTCCTCTCTCTAAAACTTTTCTCCCACCCACCCATCCTTCTTGTCTAATGGCGGGCCTGGTTCTACCTTGTACCTGCCTTCACCTGAATGACATCGTACATGTGATAAGAGTTTTTTAGTTCACTTTTTGTTATATGCCCCAAAGATAAGGGGTTAGGAAAACATTTTAGTAGAATAATAAGCATGTGGCAATGATCTCTAGTAATCCCAATCTTTTCAGTGTTTCTGGTGGGCAATCCCACAACTAAGGTATACAAGAAATTCAGAAAACTGTACAACAAAGTGTTCACATTACTGTCCACAAGTAATGAAGTATTCATCAGTGATCATGGGAACACTTTGTTTTCCTCTCTTGAAGAGGAATGAGAATGCTT
Organism: Rattus norvegicus; assembly: GCF_021556685.1. Lineage (NCBI taxonomy): Eukaryota > Metazoa > Chordata > Mammalia > Rodentia > Muridae > Rattus > Rattus norvegicus. The sequence goes on along the minus strand of NC_141541.1, from coordinate 22,334,929 downwards.
TCTGAAAAGCCCCCTTGAGCTAAAGTCATTGGCAATCTTTAAGGCATAATCTGATGGAGGAAAAAGTTTGCAATGATTCCTTCTACCCATATAAATTAGAGGGACACCTTAGGAAAGTGAAGTAATATGTGTCAGGGTATTTAGCATCAGCTCATTACTGAGTGTGTAATAATTTATACTGAAAATGAAATAAATGCATGGTTACCTCTATTAGTAGATAGGATCTCTAGGTTCAGTTACCATATTATTAATTTTCATAGTTGTATAAACACATATGTTTATATGTATGACCCCACTTCACTCCCCTAAACAGCCTTTAATATTTCAAATTCTCAATGCTTGAAGCTTATCTTCCAAAGAGCTGAGCATGGTAGCACACAATAATAATCATAGTATTCAGGAGGCTAGCAAGATGAATTTTGAATATGATGCCAGCCTGACTAACTGTCATATTTTTGTCAAAATATGGAACTTTTTGTTATTGATCCTTTTTATTCTTTCTGTCCTGTGAGTACCTGGCGTTCATTTTGTCCTACTTAGAGCCAACAAGATGACTCAGTGGTTGAAGTTGCTTGCCACAAAACATGATCACCTCAATTTCATTCCTATAAATCAGACAGTGAAAGTAGAGAATGGACTCCCAGATATTATCCTCTATATCAGCACACATATCAGCCTAACAACCAAGTAAATACTTTTTCAAATATGTAAACAGTATTAAATAATATGCCAGGATTTCTTGAAGTCTAATGACTGGTGCCATGAAACTTGGAGGCTGAATGGAAAGCCTGACTTCTCACTCATTTTCTCTTCTCACACTTTCTCTTTGCAATTAGCTGTAAGATCTGGAATGAGAATTGTTTTGTTTTGTCTTGATCATGGTGACATAAACAGGGCAACAGTAACAAAGATTAGGTTTTCTCCAAAACCTATGAACAAAATGAATTGTTCTTTGTTTTTGAGTTGACATTCATTTCCAGCTAAATACTATATCTAGCTGGTAAACCTATGTGTCAAATGATATGCGTAATTCTTTGAGAGCAATATATATTCTCTTACATGTTTATATAGGGTGTGTGCATGTTAATGTAGTCTATTTTAATGGTATGTACAAATTATTTTCTTTTTTTACAAATTATTTTCTCTTTATTAATTTTTCTGTTGATTTTTATATTCCAGATTTTATCCCCCTCCTCATTTACCTTATGACTTCCACATCCCATACCTCCTTCCTGCCCCCCTGTCTCCACGAGGATGTCCCTACCCCACCAGACCTCTAAACTCCCTGGGTCCCCCAGTCTCTTGAACATTAGGTCCATCCTCTCTGACTGAACCCAAATTATTTTCTTTTTAAGTGATTTGGTGGAAGAGCTATATTAGTTATCTACTGTGATTATGGATTACTATTCTTCTGATTTTGCAATTTTTAAATTTTATTTTGAAGTTCTGTAACTACATTATTTGTTTTTGTGTAATATCTTCCTTATTTTATAGAAACCACATTTTTTCATAATAAAGTACTATAATGCATTGATAGTCAAACACTGTATAGTGCTTCTCATAGACAAACATAAATACTTTATAGGTAACTACTGAGTACTCTTGATAAGCATCCTTGTATTCAGTTATTATTCCAAGTTGACCCATAAAGAAGTTAACATGGCACACATTAGTCACTTGCCTAAGTTGTCTGACAAATTGATTATCTCAATTCTGCCTCATCAATTGTGTACATTCTGGGAGCTGATGTGTAAGTATTTGCTCAACTGAAATATTCTATCCTGTGTGAAACAAGAATGATGCCCTAAATTACATTGAGAGGAGGCTAAACAGGAAACCCAGCAAACCTTCAAGATTTGAAATGTTCAAGAGCCATCCCCCAAAATATGATTGCTGCTAAAAAGATAGGTTGTATGTGGAGCTGCCAATAGATTGTGAAAGGGGCCCCAAGGATGCAGTTATTTTCTTTTCTCTTTGAGGTAGGGCATTTGGTGTTAGAGCTGCCTCTGAGTCATCCATACTTGCATAAGTGACCTCCAGTTATTCATTAGTTTACCTAGCCATGCTTGATGGAATTGTTTCCTTCATCTGGCTCTAGGATACAGATATTTGTTTACATCTGCACCAAAAGTCACACACCACAAACAAGACAACTGTATAGGGACAGATACAACCAAAGATGTCTTTGGAAGAAGAAATGGCCACATGAGCTGTCTATGGGATTTAAGATATATACCTGAAATTGATCCTTGTGAGGGCAGGGTCTCATTTTGGGCAGACTTGGTAAGGGCTTCCCACATGGTAGGAGATAGTATGTCTCCCTACTTTAGTAGTTTTCTTGTGCTTGATATGGATGATAAGACATGCAACCAAGGCTGAGACATATGAAAGTGGGGAACTTTGGAGAATACCAGGGTGACTGAGTTAAAAGCCACTTAAGGGAGGACAGGATTTACTTTATCATACACAGCCTATTATTGAGGGAAGTTAGGTAAGAACTCTAGGTACATACCATAGAGGAATGTTTCTTTCTTGTTCACTCTTTGGCTCAGTCATAAGCCATGCTCAATTACCTAATGTAACTATGTAACTAATGTAATCTGCCTATTCACCGATCACAGTAGGCTGGGCTCTATACCAATAAACACATATCCCAAGAGGCCAAGTTGACTCTCTTGTCTGATGAGTGTTGAGAAAGTTAATTAGGATGGTCTTCTTCTTCATGGGGTGGGGAGGCACCCCTTACTGGAATGCAGTATAACAGTATGTGTATACTTGTAAAAATGCCAATGGACTAGAGAACATACAGCTTCTAAAAGTGGTAATGAGGGACCAGAGTGTAAGCAGCTTCTGTCAATTGTATGACCTTGTGTATGGGTAATGAGACATAACAGGTTCCTTGCCTGCCTATAATGAATGTGCCCATGTAATAGGAGAATTCTAAGGAGAAAAACATGATACTGTTCTTCCTATTATCAGTACTCTTACATAGCTGGAAATTGTTGAAACAAAATTGTGAATGAAATACAGGTATGCCTTGGTATTATAAGTGTCAGGGTACATGAGGAAGATGACTACTAACTAGACCTGTGCTGAAGAGACCTTCCTGGGATCACAGAAGTTGGAATCTATGAGAAGAATTGAACAGTCAAGGAAAGAGAACAAAGTAGAAGTGATAGAAGATATTCTTCAGGTCTGACTTTTAACATAGAATATCTGTGTTAACATGAAGATGGTGCCTTCATTGTCTTGCACAGAAAACTGCATCTTAACTGCTTAGAGAAAAAAAAAAAGAGTACCTTTGAAGCCTGGTACGTGGGCTATGAAACAGATGGAATCATTAATCTAAGTGGGAAAGTGGAGAAACTGAGGTAACATGAATATATATATATATATATATATATATATATATATATATATATATATATATATATCCCACACATGATGACAGTAGTCATTGTGGTGAGGGGAGCACTCAGGCTTTCACTAATGTCCTCATGAATATCAGTGATCAGGAAATAATGGATAAAGAACAGAACAGGTTCAGCAAGATAGCTTAGTGAATAAGAACACACTTGCTATGTAGGCCTGGTCTACAGAATCCACCATAAGAGAACTGATAACCCCACCCCAAGAGTTCTCTGACCCTTATGCCTGCACTTCATACACACGAATCCTTTTTTTGTTTAAAAAAGTAATTTAAATATTTACTGAACAAGCCAAGCCCTGAGAGTTCCTTCCCATTAGAAACAAATGATCTGTGTTTTATAAAAGAACATACCAGCAATGCAAAGCAAAAGTACCTCATTTTTTTCTAAGACAAAAAAAGTCTGCTAAGTCTAAAACAGGCTAGCAAAGGAACTTGGCCAGGATAGATTCTGTATTTATACCAAAGGAAAGTGTTAATTTCATTTTATCTTACTGGTGGGAGCTCAGATTCGAATCTGATGTAGCAAGAAATATTAAAAAGGAACACCATCTCAAGCTAGTGCTGGCAATTGCAGGTCACGTGGAACCAGCAGGATGTTTTTAATCTCAGCAAACTCTCTGGCCCAGAGCTCCTGAGAGTCTCCACCCAATTCTATAAGTTCCCTTAGCAGATTCCTGCCAACAGCCCCATGAAACGACCAAACATCTCGTGGTTAAGTCACAAACCCCTGTAAACAGGTAAAATCAAAACTCTAGAGAATTGTAATTTATCAGTAAAATCTTATCTGATAAAATGTCCACATGATAAACTTAGAGACAATTGATATTGATATAAACTGCCCACCTAGATAAGATACATTGTCATGTAATTATACATACCTTAGAATATAGTCATAGCTACCTGTGACTATTTAAAGCCAAACGAATCTGGCTCATCCTTCTCTTCCTCGACCTTTCTTCTTACCCCTCCATATTCTCTGTCCTGTCTCCAAAATCCTCAGCCCCCCTTTCTTTTTCACTGCCCAATCACAGGCCTGACCTTATCTCGTGCCCACCATCACCTGCATGTAAATACCAACCCACAATCTGATACAATTGACTAAATGATGGAAAGGGGAGGTTCAGGAAACACAAGTCCTTGTGAAACAAATTTCAGTAGAGGGAAAAAAAACTAATAACCTTTGATAAAAACAGAAATTTTTTCTCAAAAGTCATTTTGAGAGCCCCAAGATGGAAACTACAGAAAGATTGAATTACAACAGGTGTGGGGATGGAGAGGCTGCCTGGGTATGTGGCTATCCTGGGAGCTCCTATGATCTAACACTACAGAGACAGATGGGAAACTCAGGGATCCTTTTGTATTTCAGAATCTTGTCTAGTTATGCCTCTCATCTGACTGGAGAGTTCATATTCCTAGGAAGCTGAATGATGCCAAAGTACCAATACTCCCTCTTGAAATTTGGGAGTTTCTTCCACCTTTGGTTTTTGTATGAAGTGGTGGGGGATAGCCACTATTGCCAAAAACTTTAAGGACTAACCTAAATCTCTAAGTTCCTAGAGTTAAAGTTTGTACCACATAAGTAGGAAATTAATGGGGCTACGGAGAATCTATGCTGTCATGGATATCTTGTATAAGGAGTCTTTTACTACAGAGAAGAAAGCATTAAATATTCACAAAATCCAATAGTATGTACTTTAATATTTTCCCTAAGTTTGATGATGATAAACAAGTGTAATAATCATGTTGTGAGTTGTTTTTTTTTAATTTATTTGAAATGGGTCCCATAAAAATTACATAATTCTGAAGATACTAATTGCTCTTCAGATGCAATTGTTTTTTTTAATTTGGAGAGTTACAGCACACAATATGACAGACGATCTAGAAGAGAAACTTCAGGTTAGGAGAGGTAGATTTCTCTTATAGGTTTATTGGTGTGGGGTTTCATACCATGTGTCGGCCTGTATACTAGGAGTCAGACAGGAAAAGGTTAGATAAGACTAAATTTATCTTTAGGTCTGACAATCAGCAGACTAGAAACAAGGAGAAGAGAAAGGGACAAGACCACAGCAGATACCTATGAAGAATTTGAACCACTATTGCCTAGTGATGGAGTAATCCCTACTCAAATCTCATAGAACTGGTAAGGAACTATCCATAAGCTACCCTTAGAACCTGGGATAAGAGGTACAAGGCATAGCTATTTCTTCATTTTTCTTTCTTACTCAATTATTGACCCACAAAAATCAGGTTTATCCAGTCACAATAGCAGCAATTACTATAAAGATGTTTAGCTAAGTCCAAAAATTCTGGCTTCATTCAAACCTGCTATATTAGTTAGAGTTTACTGAGAGGCCAAACCTACACCATCTTGGCACCAAACTCCATCTTAAAAGAACAAAGCATGAGAAGCTGACTCCAAGCTACACTCAAGTACCAGGAAGGACTCCATTACTTGTCATTGGCTAGAATTATTCCCTAGCTACTTCCTAGCACCAATTGATCAAAGACAAATCTGATTGTTTCAGATGTACTTTCAGACAGTTTGTGATTGTTCATGGTTTTGTTTCAAAGTGCCCACCTGTTGGCCTAAGCCCCCTAGGTTGCTTGCCATTCCCTATAAAATCTCATCCTGATGAGGGCTCCGGGTTGCTCCACCTTCCCATCCTCCTGTGTCAGGATTAGAGGAGAGCCCAAACTTGAGCTTGTAATAGAGAACCTAATGCAGTTTCATTGGAGTTGGCTCCTTGGCGGTCTTCTGGGGCTTATGAACAGGTATGACATTACTACTGTGACAAACACATATTTTTACAAAATGACTCAAAGAAGTTAGGAAATTTTTTGAGCACTTTCAGAATTTCAAATCTTTAACTTGATATCTTCATTGTTTTGGGACGGTAGTGTGGCAAAGGTGTGTGTTGCCACACATAGCTGTGTTACGGTCTTGCATGCAAATACCTTATTTGACTTTATATAATAAAAAAATGTATTTTAAAATTAGATATAGGCTATAGAGTTGTAGCTTGTGATAGATAGTATAGAAGATAGATGATACGGCCTCTGGGTTCCCATAGAGGAGGGCACAGGAGAAGCAGGTCCGCTGCGTCTGAGACAATGCGGAACCTGAAGGGACCGACCTGATAAACAGTTCTCTGCACCCAAATCCCGTGGGAGGGAGAGCTAAACCTTCAGAGAGGCAGACACACCTGGGAAACCAGAAGAGACTGCACTCTGCACACATTACTGATTCCAGAGGAAAACACCAAACGCCATCTGGAACCCTGGTGCATGGAAGCTCCCCGAGAGGGCGGTGGAGATCTTCCTGGTTGCTGCCGCTGCGGAGAGCTCATAAGCAACACCCCATGAGCAAACTTGAGCCTCAGGACCACAGGTAAGACCAACTTTTCTGCTGCAAGCGACCTGCCTGGTGAACTCAAGACACAGGCCCACAGGAACAGCTGAAGACCTGTAGATAGGAAAAACTACACGCCTGAAAGCAGAACACTCTGTCCCCCCATAACTGGCTGAAGGGAAACAGGAAAACAGGTCTATAGCACTCCTGAAACACAGGTTTATAGGACAGTCAAGCCACTGTCAGAAATAGAAGAACAAAGTAACACTAGAGATAATCTGATGGCGAGAGGCAAGCACAGGAACCCAAGCAACAGAAACCAAGACTATATGGCATCATCAGAGCCCAATTCTCCCACCAAAGCAAACACGGAATATCCAAAACACACCAGAAAAGCAAGATCAAGTTTCAAAATCATATTTGATCATGATGCTGGAGGACTTCAAGAAAGACGTGAAGAACTCCCTTAGAGAACAAGTAGAAGCCTACAGAGAGGAATCGCAAAAATGCCTGAAAGAATCGCAAAAATCCCTGAAAGAATTCCAGGAAAACACAATCAAACAGTTGAAGGAATTAAAAATGGAAATAGAAGCAATCAAGAAAGAACACATGGAAACAACGCTGGATATAGAAAACCAAAAGAAGAGACAAGGAGCTGTAGATACAACATTCACCAACAGAATACAAGAGATGGAAGAGAGAATCTCAGGAGCAGAAGATTCCATAGAAATCATTGACTCAACTGTCAAAGATAATGTAAAGCGGAAAAAGCTACTGGTCCAAAACATACAGGAAATCCAGGACTCAATGAGAAGATCAAACCTAAGGATAATAGGTATAGAAGAGAGTGAAGACTCCCAGCTCAAAGGACCAGTAAATATCTTCAACAAAATCATAGAAGAAAACTTCCCTAACCTAAAAAAAGAGATACCCATAGACATACAAGAAGCCTACAGAACTCCAAATAGATTGGACCAGAAAAGAAACACCTCCCATCACATAATTGTCAAAACACCAAACGCACAAAATAAAGAAAGAATCTTAAAAGCAGTAAGGGAAAAAGGTCAAGTAACATATAAAGGCAGACCTATCAGAATCACACCAGACTTCTCGCCAGAAACTATGAAGGCCACAAGATCCTGGACTGATGTCATACAGACCCTAAGAGAACACAAATGCCAGCCCAGGTTACTGTATCCAGCAAAACTCTCAATTAACACTGATGGAGAAACCAAGATATTCCATGACAAAACCAAATTTACACAATACCTTTCTACAAATCCAGCACTACAAAGGATAATAAATGGTAAAGCCCAACATAAGGAGGCAAGCTATACCCTAGAAGAAGGAAGAAACTAATCATCTTGGCAACAAAACAAAGAGAATGAAAGCACACAAACATAACCTCACATCCAAATATGAATATAACGGGAAGCAATAATCACTATTCCTTAATATCTCTCAATATCAATGGCCTCAACTCCCCAATAAAAAGACATAGATTAACAAACTGGATACGCAACAAGGACCCTGCATTCTGCTGCCTACAGGAAACACACCTCAGAGATAAAGACAGACACTACCTCAGAGTGAAAGGCTGGAAAACAACTTTCCAAGCAAATGGTCAGAAGAAGCAAGCTGGAGTAGCCATTCTAATATCAAATAAAATCAATATCCAACTAAAAGTCATCAAAAAATATAAGGAAGGACACTTCATATTCATCAACGGAAAAATCCACCAAGATGAACTCTCAATCCTGAATATCTATGCCCCAAATACAAGGGCACCTACATACATAAAAGAAACCTTACTAAAGCTCAAAACACACATTGCACCTCACACAATAATAGTGTGAGATTTCAACACCCCACTCTCATCAATGGACAGATCATGGAAACAGAAATTAAACAGTGATGTCGACAGATTAAGAGAACTCATGAGCCAAATGGACTTAACGGATATTTATAGAACAGTCTATCCTAAAGCAAAAGGATATACCTTCTTCTCAGCTCCTCATGGTACTTTCTCCAAAATTGACCATATAATTGGTCCAAAAACGGGCCTCAACAGGTACAGAAAGATAGAAATAATCCCATGCGTGCTATCGGACCACCACGGCCTAAAACTGGTCTTCAATAACAATAAGGGAAGAATGCCCACATATACGTGGAAATTGAACAATGCTCTACTCAATGATAACCTGGTCAAGGAAGAAATAAAGAAAGAAATTAAAAACTTTTTAGAATTTAATGAAAATGAAGATACAACATACCCAAACTTATGGGACACAATGAAAGCTGTGCTAAGAGGAAAACTCATAGCGCTGAGTGCCTGCAGAAAGAAACAGGAAAGAGCATATGTCAGCAGCTTGACAGCACACCTAAAAGCTCTAGAACAAAAAGAAGCAAATACACCCAGGAGGAGTAGAAGGCAGGAAATAATCAAACTCAGAGCTGAAATCAACCAAGTAGAAACAAAAAGGACCATAGAAAGAATCAACAGAACCAAAAGTTGGTTCTTTGAGAAAATCAACAAGATAGATAAACCCTTAGCCAGACTAACGAGAGGACACAGAGAGTGTGTCCAAATTAACAAAATGAGAAATGAAAAGGGAGACATAACTACAGATTCAGAGGAAATTCAAAAAATCATCAGATCTTACTATAAAAACCTATATTCAAGAAAACTTGAAAATCTTCAGGAAATGGACAATTTCCTAGACAGATACCAGGTACCGAAGTTAAATCAGGAACAGATAAACCAGTTAAACAACCCCATAACTCCTAAGGAAATAGAAGCAGTCATTAAAGGTCTCCCAACCAAAAAGAGCCCAGGTCCAGACGGGTTTAGTGCAGAATTCTATCAAACCTTCATAGAAGACCTCATACCAATATTATCCAAACTATTCCACAAAATTGAAACAGATGGAGCACTACCGAATTCCTTCTACGAAGCCACAATTACTCTTATACCTAAACCACACGAAGACACAACAAAGAAAAAGAACTTCAGACCAATTTCCCTTATGAATATCGACGCAAAAATACTTAACGAAATTCTGGCAAACCGAATCCAAGAGCACATCAAAACAATCATCCACCATGATCAAGTAGGCTTCATCCCAGGCATGCAGGGATGGTTTAATATACGGAAAACCATCAACGTGATCCATCATATAAACAAACTGAAAGAACAGAATCACATGATCATTTCATTAGATGCTGAGAAAGCATTTGACAAAATTCAACACCCCTTCATGATAAAAGTCCTGGAAAGAATAGGAATTCAAGGCCCATACCTAAACATAGTAAAAGCCATATACAGCAAACCAGTTGCTAACATTAAACTAAATGGAGAGAAACTTGAAGCAATCCCACTAAAATCAGGGACTAGACAAGGCTGCCCACTCTCTCCCTACTTATTCAATATAGTTCTTGAAGTTCTAGCCAGAGCAATCAGACAACAAAAGGAGATCAAGGGGATACAGATTGGAAAAGAAGAAGTCAAAATATCACTATTTGCAGATGACATGATAGTATATTTAAGTGATCCCAAAAGTTCCACCAGAGAACTACTAAAGCTGATAAACAACTTCAGCAAAGTGGCTGGGTATAAAATTAACTCAAATAAATCAGTTGCCTTCCTCTATACAAAAGAGAAACAAGCTGAGAAAGAAATTAGGGAAACGACACCCTTCATAATAGACCCAAATAATATAAAGTACTTCGGTTTGACTTTAACCAAGCAAGTAAAAGATCTGTACAATAAGAACTTCAAGACACTGAGGAAAGAAATTGAAGAAGACCTCAGAAGATGGAAAGATCTCCCATGCTCATGGATTGGCAGGATTAATATAGTAAAAATGGCCATTTTACCAAAAGCAATCTACAGATTCAATGCAATCCCCATCAAAATACCAATCCAATTCTTCAAAGAATTAGACAGAATAATTTGCAAATTCATCTGGAATAACAAAAAACCCAGGATAGCTAAAGCTATCCTCAACAATAAAAGGACTTCAGGGGGAATCACTATCCCTGAACTCAAGCAGTATTACAGAGCAATAGTGATAAAAACTGCATGGTATTGGTACAGAGACAGACAGATAGACCAATGGAACAGAATTGAAGACCCAGAAATGATCCCACACACTTATGGGCACTTGATTTTTGACAAAGGAGCCAAAACCATCCAATGGAAAAAAGATAGCATTTTCAGCAAATGGTGCTGGTTCAACTGGAGGTCAACATGTAGAAGAATGCAGATCGATCCATGCTTATCACCCTGTACAAAGCTTAAGTCCAAGTGGATCAAGGACCTCCACATCAAACCAGACACACTCAAACTAATAGAAGAAAAACTAGGGAAGCATCTGGAACACATGGGCACTGGAAAAAATTTCCTGAACAAAACACCAATGGCTTATGCGCTAAGATCAAGAATCGACAAATGGGATCCCATAAAACTGCAAAGCTTCTGTAAGGCAAAGGACACTGTGGTTAGGACAAAACGGCAACCAACAGATTGGGAAAAGATCTTTACCAATCCTACAACAGATAGAGGCCTTATATCCAAAATATACAAAGAACTCAAGAAGTTAGACCGCTGGGAGACAGATAACCCTATTAAAAAATGGGGTTCAGAGCTAAACAAAGAATTCACAGCTGAGGAATGCTGAATGGCTGAGAAACTCCTAAAGAAATGTTCAACATCTTTAGTCATAAGGGAAATGCAAATCAAAACAACCCTGAGATTTCACCTCACACCAGTGAGAATGGCTAAGATCAAAAACTTCGGTGAGAGCAAATGCTGGCGAGGATGCAGAGAAAGAGGAATACTCCTCCACTGTTGCTGGGATTGCAGACTGGTACAACCATTCTGGAAATCAGTCTGGAGGTTCCTCAGAAAATAGGACATTGAACTGCCTGAGGATCCAGCTATACCTCTCTTGGGCATATACCCACAAGATGCCCCAACATATAAAAAAGACACGTGCTCCACTATGTTCATAGCAGCCTTATTTATAATAGCCAGAATCTGGAAAGAACCCAGATGCCCTTCAACAGAGGAATGTATACAGAAGTTGTGGTACATCTACACAATGGAATATTTCTCAGCTATCAAAAACAATGACTTTATGAAATTCGTAGGCAAGTGTTTGGAACTTGAAAATATCATCCTGTGTGGGGTAACCCAATCACAGAAAAACACACATGGTATGCACTCATTGATAAGTGGCTATTAGCCCAAATGCTTGAATTACCCTAGATGCCTAGAACAAATGAAATTCAAGACAGATGATCAAAATGTGAATGCTTCACTCCTTCTTTAAAAGGGAACAAGAATACCCTTGGCAGGGAATAGAGAGGAAAAGATTAAAAAAGACACAGAAGGAACACCCATTCAGAGCCTGCCCCACATGTGGCCCATACATATACAGCCATCCAATTAGACAAGATGGATGAAGCAGAGAAGTGCAGGCTGACAGGAGCCGGATGTAGATCGCTCCTGAGAGACGCAGCCAGAATACAGCAAATACAGAGGTGAATGCTAGCAGCAAACCACTGAACTGAGAACGGGACCCCCGTTGAAGGAATCAGAGAAAGAACTGGAAGAGCTTGAAGGGGCTGGAGACCCCTTTTGAACAACAATGCCAAGCAACCAGAGCCTCCAGGGACTAAGCCACTATCTAAAGACTATACATGGACTGACCCTGGACTCTGACCTTATAGGTAGCAATGAATATTCTAGTAAGATCACCAGTGGAAGGGGAAGGGTCCTGCTAAGACTGAACCCCCAGTGAACTAGATTGTTGGGGGGAGGGCGCCAATGAGGGGAGGATGGGGAGGGGAACACCCATACAGAAGGGGAGGGGGAGGGATTAGGGGGATGTTTGCCCGGAAACCGGGAAAGGGAATAACACTCGAAATGTAAATAAGAAATACTCAAGTTAATAATAATAAAAAAAGAATGAATAAATAAATTAATAAAAATAGAATCACATGGACTTCAAGTTTCACCTATTCAACATGTATTTCTTTCTCTGTAAGTCAATGCTCTGTGTTTATGGGTTTTATTTTTTGCTGTGTCTTTTTATGTGTGCCTGTGTTTCTGTGGATTGTTCTTTGTTTTTTTTTTTTTTTTTTAATTCTTTATGCTGTAAGATGAAGAATTGACAAATGGGACTTCATAAAATTGCAAAGTTTCTGTAAGGCAAAGGACATTGTAATTAGGACAAACTAGAAACCAACAGGTTGTGAAAAGGTCTTTACCAATCTTGCATCTAATACAGGGCTCATATAAAATATATGCAAAGAACTGAAGAAGTTAGACACCAGAGCATCAAATAATCCTATTAAAAATGGGGTACCAAGCTAAGCAAAGAATTCTCAAATGAGGAATATTTAATGGCTGAGAACTAAGGAAACCTTAGACATTCTTAGTCATCAGGAAAATGCAAATCAAAACAAGAATGCTGAGATTTCACCTCACACCAGTCAGAATGGCTATGATCAAAAATTCAGGTGACAACAGATGCTGGTGAAGATGTGGAGAAAGAGGAACACTCCTCCATTGTTGGTGGGATTGCAAGCTGCTACAACCTCTCTGGAAATCAATCTGGTCGTTCCTCAGAAGATTGGACATAGTACTGCCTGAGAACCCAGCATATATCCAAAAGATGCTCTAATATAACAAGGACACATGGCACACTATGTTCATAGCAGCCTTATTTATAATAGCCATAAGCTGGAAAAAACCCAGATATCCTTCAGCAGAGGAATGGATATAGAAAATGTGGTACATTTACACAATGGAGTAGTACTCAGCTATTAAAAACAATGACTACATAAAATTCTTAGGCAAATGCATGGAACTGGAAAATATCATCCTGAGTGAGGTAACCCAATGACAAAAGAACACACATGATATTCACTCACTGATAAATGGATATTAGCCCCAAAACTCGGAAGACCCAAGATAAAATTACAGACCACACTATGCTCAAGAAGAATGAAAACCGAAGGGTGGATGTTGCAGTCCCTCTTAGAAAAGAGAACTACATACAAACTGGAAGAAATGCAACAACAAAGAGTAGAACAGAGACTGAAGGAAAGGCCATCTGGAGACTGCCAATTCTGGAGATCCACCCCCCTCCATACAGTCACCAAACCCAGACACTATTGCAGATGCCAAGAAGTGCATCCTGAAAAGAGCCTGATATAGCTGTCTTCTAAGAGGCTCTGTCAGAGCCTGACATACAGAGACAGATGCTTGCACCCAACCATTAAATTGAGAATGAAGTCCCCAATGGAGGAGTTAGAAAAAAGGCTGAATGAGCTGAAGGGATGTGCAACCCCATAGGAAGAACAACATTATCAACCAAACAGACACCCCAGGACTCTCAGGGACTAAACCACCAACTAAAAGAGTTGACTTATGGACTACTAAAGGAGCGACCTATGGATCTAGCCACATATGTAGCAGAGGATGGCACTGTAGGACAACAATGGGAGGAGAGGCCCTTGGTCCTGTGAAGACTTGATGCCCCAGTGTAGGGGAATGCTTAGGTGGGGAGATGGAAAGGAATGGGTGGGTAGGCGAGGGAGCACTCTCATACAAGCAGGGGGGGGGGGATGGGATAGGGGTTTTCCGGAGGGGGAACTGGGAAAGGGGATAACATTTGAAATGTAAATAAAGAAAATATCAATAAAAAAAGAAACAAAGGCAAAAAAAGAAGATAGATGATAATAGATATAACAGCATCTATAATAATATCTTTATATCATTAAATTAATGTCACTTAAAAGATTCTCTATTTTGGATTTGTATTTAAAATGAAAGCCTGTTTTTGTTAGTTTAGCATTGCAACACATAGTTCTATTAAAAAAAAAAAAAAAAAAAACCCGATACCATGGTGTAGAAAGCTGCAGCACATGGGTTCATTAATATAAATGTGAACTTAAATACTTAGTATAAAACACTAAATAACACCTTAGGTTATTCAAAGTAGACTGAAAGTGTGTAAAAAAATTACATTTGGGGATGGGATTCTTGGGATTCTGATGGCCCATATAGTGAGACTCCAATAACCACCAAATTAAAAAAAAAAAATTGTAACCTGAAATAGAACAATTTTTGGATAATGAGTCCTTCTCCCAGTAAACTGAATATAAAACAATCTCTACTTGTTAAATCATAGACATAGATGTTTAGAGGGGATTAGCGTATCTGCTGAAGATTCTTTTCCTTTCCAGGCCTGAGGAAACCAGAGGTCCATTCTTTTTTTTTTTCTTTTTTTTTTTTTTTAATTAACTTGAGTATTTCTTATATACATTTCAAGTGTTATTCCCTTTCCCGGTTTCCGGGCAAACATCCCCCTCCCCCCTCCCCTTCCTTATGGGTGTTCCCCTCCCAACCCTCCCCCCATTGCCGCCCTCCCCCCATAGTCTAGTTCACTGGGGGTTCAGACTTAGCAGGACCCAGGGCTTCCCCTTCCACTGGTGCTCTTACTAGGATATTCATTGCTACCTATGGGGTCAGAGTCCAGGGTCAGTCCATGTATAGTATTTAGGTAGTGGCTTAGTCCCTGGAAGCTCTGGTTGCTTGACATTGTTGTACTTTTGGGGTCTCGAGCCCCTTCAAGCTCTTCCAGTTCTTTCTCTGATTCCTTCAACGGGGGACTTATTCTCAGTTCAGTGGTTTGCTGCTGGCATTCGCCTCTGTATTTGCTGTATTCTGGCTGTGTCTCTCAGGAGCGATCTACATCCGGCTCCTGTCAGTCTGCACTTCTTTGCTTCATCCATCTTGTCTAATTGGGTGGCTGTATATGTATGGGCCACATGTGGGGCAGGCTCTGAATGGGTGTTCCTTCAGTCTCTGTTTTAATCTTTGCCTCTCCCTTCCCTGCCAAGGGTATTCTTTTTCCTCATTTAAAGAAGGAGTGAAGCATTCACATTTTGATCATCCATCTTGAGTTTCGTTTGTTCTAGGGATCTAGGGTAATTCAAGCATTTGGGCTAAAAGCCACTTATCAATGAGTGCATACAATGTATGTCTTTCTGTGATTGGGTTAGCTCACTCAGGATGATATTTTCCAGTTCCAACCATTTGCCTACGAATTTCATAAAGTCGTTGTTTTTGATAGCTGAGTAATATTCCATTGTGTAGATGTACCACATTTTCTGTATCCATTCCTCTGTTGAAGGGCATCTGGGTTCTTTCCAGTTTCTGGCTATTATAAATAAGGCTGCAATGAACATAGTGGAGCACGTGTCTCTTTTATATGTTGAGGCATCTTTTGGGTATATGCCCAAGAGAGGTATAGCTGGATCCTCAGGCAGTTCAATGTCCAATTTTCTGAGGAACCTCCAGACTGATTTCCAGAATGGTTTTACCAGTCTGCAATCCCACCAACAATGGAGGAGTGTTCCTCTTTCTCCACATCCTCGCCAGCATCTGCTGTCACCTGAGTCTTTGATCTTAGCCATTCTCACTGGTGTGAGGTGAAATCTCAGGGTTGTTTCATTAGGGAGCATTAAGCTTTTGTAAGTACCTAGTAGCTTCAAAAAACTAGCTGCTAAATACATAGACCCTTCTCACATTAATTCTATAAAATGAGGTGTTTGCTTTGTTCTATGAATCATAACTAACGAAAGGGTGTATTCACATGAAATCTCTTACAGAATATTTCTATCCAAACTAGAAACACTATCATTTAAAACACTTCTGCTTATATATTTTTCTTTTCCAAAAGTTTAAAAAGGAGTAAGTTGGGTATAATAAATTTGTTATTTAAAGACATAAAGTTAATACTGGGTGATGGTAGCATTTGCCTCAATACTCTGGAGGCAGAGACAGGGTTCCAGGACAACCAGGGTTACATCTGGAAATCCTGTCTTGAAAAACCAAAACAAAAGTTCCTTCAACAACTTACAGAGGCCTCAACACCTGTTTTCCACTCATGTTTATTCCCTCATGTTCTCTGCCTTCCTGGCAAGCCTGTCTGCCTCCAAGGCCTCTGCCAGGCTCTTCCTGGCCTTCTTTACTTTCCAGGCCTGTCCTCCAGATGTCTGCAGTAGTTACTTCTCTTATGCAGTAAGATGGTGTCAGATGGAGAGGCGCTGGCATTGTTACCCCTTGACTGGAGAAATATGGTGACAGCTGAAGAGCCACTTGCTTAGTCGTTTCTAAGCATGGGGGTTGGACAGAGGTGACTTCTCCAGGAATGAGATGATCCTTAACACTACTGTGGTTGTTGGCATTCCAGGTGCAATTCTTTCTACAGGGTTTGCAAGCTTCAGTGGACATGATAGGTTCTCTTTACTGTCTCCTCCAACTTGAGGCTTTTTCAGTTTCTCCAATGCACACAGCTACTGGGGTTTCTTCAGCTTTGCTTCATCTCTCCTGTTTCATTCTCCTGTACCTGGTTTCATTCTCAGAGTATGATATTATTATGGTCACAGGCTGTGGAGACATGCAATTGCTCAACCACACAAGATCTTTGGAAGTAATACCAGCTCTATGTTTGGCCTTTATCTTGCTCTTGTTGGGTATCATACTTCTTGTGAGTCTTCCCTTTGAAAACAGTGAAGTTTAAACAGTGAAGTTTAAACACAGATGAAATCTACTCCTGGTTACAAAGAATTCTTTTTTAGCTTATGGATCTGCTACTATTACTTTTCTCTGAAAAACTAGGTCTGAGATCACACCATTGCCTAGCTCCCCAAGACTGCTGCTAAAAACATTCTCCTTCCCAGATTTTTAGGACACCTAACTCATTTGACTATCAAGGATAAGAAGTTGGGGTCTCTATCAAACAAGTTACACACAGATTCCCTCTATTTTACTTTAAAGATGCTACATTTTTCTTTCTTATGGCCACTGGGTGCTGCTGCTCCACACCTACCTCAATGACGCACTGACATCACTAGTGCAGAAGTGCACTATGTAAGGTTGGGCAAGATCACTACCTCAGTGACACACTGGCATCACTAGTGCAGAAGTGCACTATGTAAGGTTGGGCAAGATCACTACCTCAGTGACACACTGGCATCATTAGTGCAGAAGTGCACTATGTAAGGTTGTGCAAGATCACTACCTCAGTGATGCACTGGCATCACTAGTGCAGAAGTGCACTATGTAAGTTTGTGCAAGATCACTACCTCAGTGATGCACTGGCATCACTAGTGCAGAAGTGCACTATGTAAGTTTGTGCAGAACTCTAGATATCTATACAAGGAAAAAAACCATCCAACAATGCATTTCACACAGCTAAGCCTGATCATTTTGGCCTGATGAAGTACATTTCACATTTCTTGCACCAAATATTAGCAAGTAGTTTATAGCTGCCACAGGATATCAACTTAGGTCAAGTACAACTATGCACTAAATTAAGGAGGTTTAAATACAAAGAAAAAGGACAAGGATGAACATTCTACAATTAGTGTGAATTAAGTACTTACTAGCAAAGGCTGGCTTGAAACTGAGTTTCCTGAAGGCTCCTCCATAGTGGTAGAGTTTGTCCTAAAGGCTTTACTGCAGAGATGCAGACAAGGCTTGAGTTGCTGGAAATGGCAGTATGTGTTTCACCTAATCCTCCTTTTGTAGAGAAAAGAGTTAAGAAAATTCTCAGGGGTGGGTAGATGACTGGGATAACACCCTCATAGAAGAAGGGGAAGAAAGGGGTAGGGGGTTTATAGATGGGAAACCAGGAAAGGGGATAACATTTGAAATGTAAATTTAAAAAATGTTCCATAAAAACAGAAAAGAAAATTCTCAGATAACCTAACCCACAAATAAACCAATGACTGTTACAATTGTCAGAGTATAAATTAGTTGATAGATAAAATCCAACCCATGTATAAACTGGATTTTTGTGGATTTTACTTATGTGGATGTAATGATCAATGGACTATCCTTGGGAGATCCTGTCTCATACCCATGGGATTTGAGGATACTTAAATATTTAAACAAAACTAAAAATATAACTGATACTATTAGTAGGGAAATAAGTATTTAAATGAAGGGACAATAGTCTTTGAATGATTACAGCTAGAAAAAAATGTCTATGTACCAGGCGTGGTGCATACACCTTTAATCCCACACACTTGGGAAGGAGGAACTAATGTATCTGTGAGTCTGAGGACATCCTGGTCTACAGAGCTATTTTAAGAACATCCAAAACTGTTACACAGAGAAATCCTGTCTCCAAAATAAAAAACAGAACAAGAAGATTATCCATAGTGAGTAATTGAATATTCTCATCTACGTATGCAGAAGAAAGACAGGACTAACTTACTCAGCAACATTACATTATCTCACCAACAATTTTATATCAATACTATATACTATCCTCATTTTTTCTATGGTTCATCATCTGTAAATACGTTCTAAAAGAATAGAAATAAATGTTTTATATACATAAATTTTCACACAATTTTTAAAGACAGATTCTTGAGATGGAGCTCAGACTGGCCTGGAACTCATAGAAACTCCTGCTTCTGATGTCCCTGTGCAGGGATTAAAGGTGTGCAAGGACACACTGAAGCCATCAGTTTTGGGCAGGACAAAATTAGAGAATAATTTTATGTTGATCAGGGTTAGGCATGGTAGTATACTCCTTTAATCCCAGCACTGTGGAGGAAGAGACTGGCAGATCTTCTGAGTTAACCAGCCAGAGCTCCATAGTGAGACCCTTTCTCAAACAAACAAAATTTTAAAAAATAAATGAATATCAATATAATATTTAAAACACTTTTATATGCTTTATAGAAATAACATACATAGATGTGTTAATGTAATGCATAGCTATTGAAAGAGAAATTGCTATTTTGTATATTGAAATTTCATGTCATTCCTGTTAAGTCATGCTCATATCACAACCACTTATGAACTTTTGGTCTATTTTGTTTTAATGCAACTTAAAATTATATACATATTTGGTTGTTAAGAAATAGTTTCTGTGTAGCCCTGGCTGTCCTGAAACTCACTCTGTAGACTAGGCTAGCCTCAACTCCTGAGTGCTGGAATTTTGTACCACTGCATAACTAGAATTATATGTTTTTATTCTACTTTTCCCTATATAAGCAAGGTATGGTTACACACAGATCTATGTTTTCAACCTAAATATTAAGTCATTAATCCTTTTTATACATCATAATATAAACCTTTTAGAGACCCATATCTAATGTTTTATCTTAGAATAAATGTAATTATATTTTTGAACCTTCTTGATGTCTGAATTTGTATTATTATGAATCTTAATTCTAATATAATTTAATTCCAAAACACCAGTTTTATGATTTCATAAAATACCATTCACTTATACCCCTTTTTCAATTCTTTCTGTCCTATTTTTCAGACATGGTCTCACTCTAACTCTAACTTGGAGGATAAATACATCCACCTGCCTACAGCTGCTGAGATAACAATATGCTCAGAGCCCAGATTCATTTATACCTTTATATTATATTTCAGGTTCTCTTCATAGTTTTGCACTTTTGCTTTGATTGCTAGGTCACGACTATCATTGTACTATAACCCAAGTGCTTTCACAGTAACTTTTGAAAGAAGGCTTGACTAAATTGGCCACATTGGCCTTGAACTCTTTCTGTAGCCCAAGAAATCCTTGAACTTGAGATTTCCTTGTATTTTTCTTGTAAGAGACTCAGATCCTATCGCTACTTTACTTGTGCTGGGATTAAAGGTATTCATTACCATATCCAACACAGCACTTTTTGTATAGGATAAAATTAAAATTAGGTCATCAGCGACAGGTGTTAGGGAAGTAACCAGGATCAATTTCACTGGAAATTATTTTCACTTAACTTTCTAATTCATTCAACATTTTGTTTTGCAGGGGATTATACTTGGGGCCTCACATTTGGGAGGAACTTGTTCTGCCCTTGATCACGAGGTAGAGCCAGAGCCCAAGATTTTTTTTCCTGCTTCAAAGTACTAGCAACAAAATGTTTCAGGGTTTGTGATATATGTATACATTCATCATCATTTAATTTATGCCATAGAGAAATGTTTTGTGTATGTGTGTTTTTTAACTAATTAATTACTTTACATCCAGAGCACAGCTTCCCTTCTTACCTCTCCTTGAAGTACCTCCCTCTCACCTCCACTCCTTTCCATTTACACCTCCTTGCCTTCTCCTCAGAAAAAAAACATATACCTCCCATGGATATCTAACAACCTTGGCATATCAACTTGGAATAAGACAAGGCTTGTCTTCTTCTACTGAGGCCAGACAAGGCATCCCAGTTAGAGGAAAGGGATCTAAAGACAGAGAGGGAGTGTAGTGTGAGATCACCACTGGTACCACATTAGGAGGTTGAAGCATACATTCACCAGTAAACTGATGTTACATGTAAGAATCCACATTTTTTCTAGGAACCAAAAGATCCCTCTGAATGCCCCAGTGGGGTAAACATTTGTTTCTACTTCTACCAAACACAGTAATACCCATTGGTTTTCTAAAACATAGTCTTATAATGACATATTAGTAAGTATTTCCTCAAGTACAAGAGCTATTTAGAATGAAGTATCTCTGACATTTTGTGTCTCATAAACTGAACTGCATGTTCCTTTTTCATTCTGCATTAACAGGAGTCAAGAATAATCAGTCCTTCCTAATCCTTCAAAATACAGAGAAAAGTGAACCTTCCTTCTTCCACAGTCCTTATGTAGGTCTCCAGCAGAAGCTGTGGCCCAGATTAAAGGTGTGTTCCACCAAGCCTGGACCTGGGACTCGTTTTGTGTCTGGCTTACCTTGAACTCAGATCTCCTTGCCTTAGTGTCCTGGGATTAAAGGCATGTATTACCTTGCCTAGGCCTAAACTTTTCATAGCAAGTATTCCTCAAGGTCACCATGCCAAGATCAAGGTCAGAAACTTGAGACTTTCAGTCTCAAGATTTGGATCACAGGTGAACCCTCCAATTCTGGATTGTAGTTCATTCCAGTTATAGTCAAGGTGGCAACTAGGAATAGCCCTCACATGTCCTAACACTGAGAAGAACAACTGAACACAAACTGTCACCCCTAACCACAAAGCTATCTCCAGTTGACTTGTGCTTCAAAAGAAAAAAAAAATGATTCTCTGTAATAGAGTTTCACTAGATATGTTAACTACTCTTGAGGGTAGGTAGGCCCCAAGTTTAGCTGTAGGTGAAAAGCTCTCAGGGAGAACTTTCCCTCGGGATGGAGACCCTCCAACTCCAAAGACCAGACCGAGACACCACAGGATGCAATCAGCAAGAGGATTTGGTTTATAGTGTTGTGATTAGTCCTGAAACATAAGGACTGACTCGGCCCCCCCAAGGGTTCAGCCTGGGGGCAAGTTTCTTAGCTACCTTCTTGGAACATAACGGCTGACTCGGCCCCCCACCAGGGTGTGGGACCTCTCCCGGGGCTTTTCTCATTGTCAGGTGCTCAACGGCAGTCCTCCTGTTGCCAGGCCTTCAACCAAACACATCTTGTTTGGCAGCCGCTGTGTACTCAGTGTTCTAACCTTTCCCTGAACCAGTCATCTTAAGTACAGCCTTGCAAAATGGCGTTACTGCTGCTAAGCTGGGGTCTTTCATTCCCCCATTTTTTTGCTAACTTTGAGTGAAATCTTTCACTCGACTTGGTCAAGAAATTTCTGTCTGGTGGGGGCTTATTCCCCCACTGACTCTAGGCCACAAAAGGGCTAGGAGGAGCCACGTAGGAGTTTTAACTTTAAGGGGTTTGGAGTGCGCTGAACTCTCCATGTCTGGGGTGTAGTGTTGTGATTAGTCAATTCCTCAGACCGGACTGCCTTGACGTGTGGTGTGTGGATCTAAGCCGAGACTCCGTCTACCTTTAGGGCGGTCGGGGTAGTCAGGAGGACGGTGTAGGGTCCTTTTCACCGTGGCTCGAGATTCTTGGTCTGGTGTCTGTGCACCCACACGGTGTCTCCAATCTGGAACGGGTGTGGCACCACCGGATGCTCAAGCTTGTCCTGGTAAGCAGCGGCCAAAGGTCTCCAGACGTCTCTCTGCACAATCTGTAGGGCCTGTAAATGGGCCCTCAGAGAAGGGCTGTCAGCAAAATCAGCAATGTTTGAATCAAAGAAATGGACAAATGGGGGTGGTGTTCCATATATTATTTCAAAAGGAGTTAGACCATGGGGGCCCGGGGTATTCCGGGCCCGATATAGAACTAGGGGAAGGAGGGCCACCCAATCCTTTGAGCCAGTTGCAAGCGTAAGTTTGGATAAAGTCTCCTTAATTGTTCTATTCATGCGTTCTACCTGACCTGAACTCTGGGGTCTATAGGCACAATGTAATTTCCAATCAATCCCCAGCAATTTGGCCACCAACTGACTTACTTGGGAGACGAAAGCGGGCCCGTTGTCCGACCCCAACACTTGAGGCATGTCATACCTGGGAAAGATTTCCTCGAGGAGCTTCTTGGTGACCATTTTTGTAGTCTCGTGTTTTGTGGGGAAGGCTTCGACCCATCCTGAGAAGGTGTCTATAAACACTAGGAGATACTTGTATCCATATATACCTGGTTTAATTTCAGTAAAATCAATTTCCCAATGGATGTCGGGACGGTGTCCCCTAGGACGAACTCCTTGTCCAATCATGGTCTTTCCCGGGTTAACCTGAGCGCACGCTTTGTAACTCTCAGTTACCTTTTGTATCGCTTTGTCCCGATTCAAAAAAAAAAAACACAGATTTATCTCTTCCCGATCTAGTAAGGTTTTTATCTTCTTAAACCCCAAATGGGTTAATTTATGTAAAAAGGAGATCAATTTAAAAGTCATTTTTATTGGCATAACTGTCTTTCCTTTGTAGACCCACTGTTTTAGTTGAGGGTGGTAGATGGCCCACATTTTTTTTTCTAGGAGCTCTATGTCCTCATGGGCATAAACCCAACTGGTTTGTCCCACTGGTGGGGGCGTGGGTTGGTCTGGGCTATTTAAGGTCAAGATTTGTTTGCTCATGGCTGCTTCTCGCGCCGTGGCATCAGCCAGCCGGTTTCTTCGTGCCTCTGGGTTGTGCCCTTTTTGGTGTCCTGGACAATGTATAATACTCAGTCTTTTGGGCAAGAATAGGGCTTCTAAGAGGGCCAGAATTTTAGCCATATCTTTACCCTCAGATGTGAGCAGCCCCCGCCTCCGGTAGATCTCCCCGTGGATGTGTGTCATGGCAAAGGCATAACGGCTGTCTGTATATATATATATTTAGCCTCTTACCTTTTGTCATCTTGAGCGCCTGAGTCAAGGCGATGAGTTCAGCCCGTTGTGCGGAGGTACCAGCAGGCAGGGCTTTCGCCCAAATCACTTTGTCCTCCGTAGTGACCGCAGCTCCAGCCTTTTGTTCTCCCTCTGCCAAGAAGCTGCTGCCATCCATGTATCATGTGTGGTCAGCATTCTGAAGAGGCTGGTCCGATAGGTCCGGCCTGGTTCCATGTACTTCTGTGAGGATTTGTAGGCAGTCATGCTGTTCTGCCTCCTCTGGTAGAGGAAGCAAGGTGGCAGGATTGAGGGCAACTACAGGCCCAAACTGAACCCGTTCTGCATCCAGTAACAAGGCTTGGTGTGAGAATTAGAGAGCCAGCGGTCTGGGGGCTGCTTTACCAAGGCCTCCACTGCGTGGGGTGCTAGGATGGTGAGTGGCTGTCCCAAAGTCAATTTTCCAGCGTCCTTGATCAGGACAGCAATAGCAGCCACCATCTTTAGGCACGGTGGCCAGCCGGAGGCCACAGGGTCCAATTTCTTAGACAGGTAGGCCACAGGGCGTTTTCAGGGTCCCAACCTTTGTGTTAGGACCCCTTTAGCATACCCCTGTTTCTCATCGATGAACAGTTCAAAAGGTTTGTAGGAGTATGAGGGTGGGATGTTGAACCCTAAAGTCAGGAGCAAATTGTAAGGGTTCGGAACAGTCGGATGAATATCTTCTACCCTCTTGTTGACCTCTCTCAAGTCTTGTACTGGCCTATAATCTCCAGTGCTGGGTTTCTTAACAGGCAGAAGAGGCGTATTCCAAGGTGACCGGCAGGGGACTAGGATGCCTTGATCCAGAAGCCTCGTAATGTGAGGCCTTATACCTTGATAAGCTTCATGGGACAGGGGGTATTGTTTTATGGAGACTGGAGTTGTAATTAAGGGGGGCTGTTGGAGCGCCAACCCCATCCCACCAGTCTCTGTCCAAGCCAGTGTCCTGTCCCAGTTCATAGGGTTAGAACTTGAAGGGGAGTTCCGTGGGGGCCAGTTATTTGGGCCCCTCCTTCCTCAAAATGAATTTGTGCTTTTAGCTTGGTGAGCAGGTCACGGCCCAGCAGAGGGTACGGGCAGTCCGGAACATGTAAGAAGGAATGGGTCACCTTACCAGTAGCCAGCTGAACCCGGCGGTCCGTAGTCCATCGGTATTGTTTCTCACCAGTAGCTCCTTGTACCCAGGCCGTCCGGTCGCTGAGTTGTCCTGAAGCTTGAGTGAGGACTGAATGCTGGGCTCCTGTGTCTATCAGGAAAGCAACCGGCTGCCCCCCAACTTTAAGCGTTACCCTGGGCTCGGGGGGGGCTCCTGGCCCTGACCTCCCTAATCTTTATCTAGAGCCAAGAGGGAGGTTCGTGGTCGAGGCTTTCGGGGTCCGCCAGGCTTCTTGGGGCACTCTCTGGCCCAGTGCCCTTTCTCTTTGTAATAGGCACATTGATCTTTATCCAGCTTCAGCCCCTTTCGAGCTCCCCCCTATCTCCCTTCTTTTTTTGGCCCTGTACTACGGCGGCCAAGATTCGACTCAATTTTTTTGTTTGTTTGTTTTTTTTTTATCTTTTTCTTATTAAAAATCCTTTTAGCTTCTTTAAGTAAATCCTGTAATGTATAGCCCTGCAAATTTTCTAACCTCTGTAACTTAGTCCTGATATCTGGAGCAGCCTGCCAGATGAAGGACATAGAGACACTCGTCATTTGTCCTGGGTCATCTGGGTCATAGGGAGTGTACATACGGTAGGCCTCCTTAAATCTCTCTAGAAAGGCGGAGGGAGTTTCTCCTGCTTCCTGTAATACCTGTTTTACCTGAGCCAAATTAGTAGGGCGTCGTATAGCCCCTCGGAGACCCGCTAGAAGCAACTGGCGATAAAGGCGTAGGTGTCCCTTACCTTCAGCTGTATTAAAATCTCAGTTTGGTCTCTTAAGTGGGAATGCAGCATCAATTTCCTCAGGCAGCTGGGTGGGACGCCCATCATCTCCCAGAACATGCTTTCTGGCCTCTAGGAACACTCTTTGTTTTTCTTCTGAGGTTAAGAGGGCCTGTAAGAGCTGTTGGCAGTCATCCCAAGTAGGCTGGTGAGTAAGTAAAACAGATTCTATTAGGTCGGTGAGTGCCACCGGGTCTTTGGAGAAAGAAGGGTTGTTTTGTTTCTAATTGTAAATGTCAGCTGCTGAAAACGGCCAGTATTGGGTCTGGCCACCGGTTCCCTGTCTAAGTGGGAAAGCCTGGGAGGTTGAATCTGGCATCACCTCGCGCTTATTGTGCAATCTCCCTGCGACAGGGGAGAAACCCTTATCAGACTGTGGCCCGGCAACTGATCTGGCCGGCGGCTCTGCCTCCTCCGTTTCAGCCGGGCCTGTCAGAGAGAAGATCTATGAGAGGGGAGTTTGGGTCTGCTGGGAGGACAGGTTTCTTAGTTCACAAAGGTAGAGAGAGAAAGACATGGCCGGCGGACCGGGCGGGGCCGAGGGGACAGGCTGGGGGTTGAGGGGAGGCCAATTCGGGTCCACGAAGGGTTCCGCCCGGGGGGGGGTTTAAGGCAAGACTCTCTCAAGTGATAATATAAGAAACCTGGTCAGGATGTCCGTGGACGACCCGATCTTTAACCTGTAAAATAATGATCTTATTAAATGTGTCATTCACTGGCCATCCTGCTCCGAAAGTGGGCCACTCGGATGTGTAGAGAGTCTGCCCTTTTCCTTTTTTTTTTTTTTAACCTCGACGGACTGGTTGTGTGCCCGGTTGTGGACGTCTTTCTAATGATCAAGAGTGAGACTTAGGGGCGTTGTTAGGGACTGTCCCATGTTAGTTCTAAGGAAGATTAGAACACAGAGAAAACAAACAACACCAACAGTCAAACAAACAACAGACAGGCGTGCTGCACGGCTTTGGTACCAAACTGAAAGCAAAAAGTCAGATGGAGGTGGCAAAGGTCCGGGGCCCTCTGAAAGCCAAAAATACAGACAGAGGTGCCGTTAGTCCGGATCTTTCTCCTCTCCCAGATTGGGCCCCGAAAAGTCGGGCCCCAACACCCTTGGAACGTCTTCCAGGGCTGCGGGTCGAGAAGTCCGAGCTCGTCAGCTCCTTCTTCGTCCCGCCCAAATTCCAAACAACCTGGCTGAGCGCTCACAGAACAGACCTGGCTGAGCACTCACAGAACAGACCTGGCTGAGCGCTCACAGAACCTGGCTGAGCGCTCACAGAACAGACCTGGCTGAGCGCTCATAGAACCTGGCTGAGCGCTCACAGAACAGACCTGGCCGAGCGCTCACAGAACAGACAGAATAAGGCAGAACGAGACAAAATCAGACAGACAGACAGACGCCGGCCGGCTTACCTCCCAGTGGGTGGTCGGTGGTCCCTGGGTGGAGGATCTCCATTCCCGGCCAATGCACCAAATGAAAAGCTCTCAGGGAGAACTTTCCCTCGGGATGGAGACCCTCCAACTCCAAAGACCAGACCGAGACACCACAGGATGCAATCAGCAAGAGGATTTGGTTTATAGTGTTGTGATTAGTCCTGAAACATAAGGACTGACTCGGCCCCCCCAAGGGTTCAGCCTGGGGGCAAGTTTCTTAGCTACCTTCTTGGAACATAACGGCTGACTCGGCCCCCCACCAGGGTGTGGGACCTCTCCCGGGGCTTTTCTCATTGTCAGGTGCTCAACGGCAGTCCTCCTGTTGCCAGGCCTTCAACCAAACACATCTTGTTTGGCAGCCGCTGTGTACTCAGTGTTCTAACCTTTCCCTGAACCAGTCATCTTAAGTACAGCCTTGCAAAATGGCGTTACTGCTGCTAAGCTGGGGTCTTTCAGTAGGTAGTCAAAACAATACTTGATAGTATATTTGCAGATTATTTTGGTCTCATATTCTTTTGCTTGGGTATATTTTGTCTTGCTGCCTTTAATATAGTTTCCAATTTTGTTTTTGTATGGATTTTGGTGTGTGTGTGTGTGTGTGTGTGTGTGTGTGTGTGTGTATACATGGGAGTTCCTTGTACTTTTTAAATTATCATATGTTTTTAATTTGTCTCCTAAAGAGAGAGGGAAAAATCATGGAGTTGTGTGGATGGAAAGGTAGGACAATATGGAAGATTTTGGAGGAGTTGGGGGAGGGGAAATTGTAGTCAGCATATATTGTATGAAAAATATTTATAATAGAAAAGTTAAAAAAGAAGAAAGAAAAAGATGTTATAATGAAAACAATGTATTTATAATTAATTACAAATATAAAGTCGAAATAAAGATAAGACATGAATGACTGAAACCTTCCTCCTATATTAATGAACAATCAGGAGCTAGACATGATGTTGAATGCCTTTCACCCCACCAGTAAGCAGACTTAGACTGGAGAATCACAGGACTGAAGACTGTCTGAACAACAAAATAAATTGATGGACAGTCTGGGCCTTGTCTCAGACAATTAAAAAAGTGAGTGAGTGAGAGAGAGAGAGAGAGAGAGAGAGAGAGAGAGAGAGAGAGAGAGAGAGAGAGGAGAGGGAGATACAAATAGGCTAAAATTTGTTCCCCCATGTGGCAGTGCACACCTAGGATCTTAATTTTAAATGTCTGTGAAATGCAGCCTGAATCTAACTCTTTTGGGCATGTAGAGGTTGTGGACTGACAACCCATACTGTAAAATATAAATCACAGAACCCTCATTTCACAGCTGGGAAAGTGGTTTATTTTTTCCCCCACTTAGAATCTGAATGATTCATTGGAAACCATCCCTTTTCTGCTTTGCTCTATACCAGAGTCATTTAAAGCCAATTAAGGCCTAACACAGTTGCTTTGCATTAGGAAGGCTTACAGGTTTCCTCCCATCATTTATTCCCTGTGACTTCGGGATACGCCCACTTCTCTTTCTGTGGCTACTGTTTATCTCCCTGGGCAAGGTGTGAGAAAGTTAGTAGAGCTGCCCATCTTGAGTCCTGACCCTTCCAATACTGCCCTGTGTTCTCTTCAGGCTGTTTTACTAAGAAGCTTCCTTCTTTAGTGAGAATGAGTATCTAGATTAAATTTGTGTTTTGAAGTTTATTTGTTCTTAGAGACATTGTGTCTTGGAGTTTAATCAGTCCTCCAAGTTGCTAGGTATCACTTTGAAGTTCTTTATTCTTCCATTGCCACCTCAAAAACAGAGGGAAATGGGCTTTAGGGTTTCAGAAGCCCAATGTCTCTTTCTCAGACTGCTTTCTGCAGCTCAAGATGTAAAGGTCTCAGCTACTTACTTCACCACCATACTTGCCTACTACTGCCATGCTCCCCACCATGATTATAGTGTACTAACCCTCTGAAGATGTAAACAAGTCCAGAATTAAATACTTCCTGTCAGTTGCTTTGGTCATGGTGGTGGAATAGACACTGACTAAGGCTCTCTCAGCCAATTTCTATAAGTTTGTCTCGATAAGGGACTGATGGCTTAAAGGGCAGAATTTTAATAAAAACACATGAGAGGAAAGAAAACCTTAGATACTTAAAAAAACCCACCTTTTAAAATACAGATATGTAGGTTTAATAGCAGATGGAAAATAAAGGGGCAGGCTATCTATGGTTGTGAAGCCTGGTTCTCAGGCAGGCTTGAGGAACATCAATAAACCTTGGGGTCTTGAAGGATCAAGTGGCAGCCAGGAACCAGAGCTCTATCCATTAGTCTTGTCTTTTCCTTCTCAGTGTGCCTGGCAAGTCATGTTAAACACCAAATTACGAGTTAGTGTCTTTTAAAGAGAACTGATGTGGGTCAGGAACAGAGTGAGTGCATGGCTCAAATTACTAAGCAATGATAAACAATGTTAGGAAATTGCTCATCATGCATATTCCTATTACTGGAAAACAGTAAGTCCCAGGGAGATTAAAAGTAGTCACCAAGGACACTGGAACTCTTGCTAACCTAAAAACAAATGACTTTGGCTGCTCTCTAGCTAGGTTCCAGTAGTGAGGGACTAGGAGTTAGATTCTCTGAGAGGAAGACAGAAAAGGGACATGACTAGGTAGTAAAGATGGCAAGCTTCCAAGGTTTCTAGCTTTTTTCTCCTCAGAAAAATGTCTGGCATCTTTTTTTTCATCTTTATTAACTTGAGTATTTCTTATTTACATTTCAATTGTTATTCCCCATCCCAGTTTCTGAGCCAACATCCCCCTAACCTCTGCCCCTCCCCTTCTGTATGGGTGTTCCCCTCCCCATCCTCCCCCCATTACCACCCTCCCCCCCATCATGTTCACTAGGGCAGAACCAAGGACTTCCCCTTTGACTGGTGGTCTTAATAGGCTATTCATTGCTACCTATAAGGTTGGAGCCCAGGGTCAGCCCATGTATAGTCTCTGGGTAGTAGCTTAGTCCCTGGAAGCTCTGGCTGCTTGGCATTGTTGTTCATATGGGGTCTCGAGCCTCTTGAAGCTCTTCCAATCCTTTCTCTGATTTCTTCAACAGGGGTCCTATTCTCAGTTCAGTGGTTTGCTGCTGGCATTCGCCTATGTATTTTCTTTTTTCTTTTCTTTTTTTTTATAAGGTCAACATTTAATTGGGAATGGTTTACAGGTTCAGACATTCAGTCCATTATCATCATGGCAGGAACATGGCAGCACCCATGCAAGCATGGTGCTGGAGTTCAGCTGGAGGAGCTGAGAGTTGTACATCTTGTTCCAAAGTCGAACAGGAGAAGACTAACTCCCAGGAAGCTAGAAGGTTCTCAAAGCCCACACTTCCTCCAACAAGGCCACACCTCATAATAGTACCACTTGGTTAAGCATATTCAAATCACTCCCTGGCCCCCATAGATTTATTCAAAGACATGAGTCTATGGGTCTCATACATACATATAACATAATGCAAAATACTATTAGTCAACTTCAAAAATCCCAGTCTATAACAGTCTCAACAACATTAATAGTCCAAAGCTCAAAGCCTCTTCTGAGATGCATGCACTCCCTTAACTGTATTCCCTTAAGAAATCAAAATAAAAAAGATCACATACTTCCACATCATGCAGGATGTACATTACTACTCCAAAATGTCATAGTGAGGAAATACTGGAACAAAGCCAGACCAAAACCCAGATGAGTAAATTCTAAACTCAGCATCTCCATGTCTGATGTTGCAAAGCCTCTTCAGATCTCCAACTCCTTTCATCTTGGTTGACTGCAACGCAATTCTTTCTCCTGAGCTGGTTCCACTCCCTGTTAGTAGCTTTTCCATAATTCTGGCATCTTGAACATCTTGGGGTCTCCTAGGCAACTTCAATGTTATAGCTTCTTGTTCCAATATCTGGGATCCACACATGATCTTTTGGGCTCCCCTTAAGGGCTTGGGTCACTTCTCTTCCTCTGCCCTCTGTAGCACGCTAAACTCAGATTGATCCACCCCACTGCTGCTGCTGTTCTTGGTGATCATCCCATGGTACTGGCATCTCCAATATACTGGGGTCTTCTGCTGCAACTAGGCTTCACCAATAGCCTCTCAGGCTCTCTTCATGGTGCTGAGCCTCAACTCCTTTGCATGACCCCTTCAGTCCTGGACCATCAACTCCAACTAAGGGTGCACCTTCACCAGTGGCCTTCCATAGTTCTCCCACAATGCCAAATTTCAGCTGTTCTCTTCATGACCCCTTCATGTCTTCAAAACCAGTACCACCTGGGTAACTCTTACACCTTACCAAATCCATCCTTGACTATCTCTGGAACGCAAGTTTGTTTTTTTTTTTTTTCCCAGAGAATACTTCCTAGAAGATTTCACCTCAGTGATGATGGTGTCTTCTTAACCACTGTAATTTCTTAACTCCAGCTGACCAGCATCAATTGTCCCAATAGTCCCTTCTATTCTTGACACTAAAGCCAGAGCCACATGACTGAAGCTGCTGAGTTCTGCTGAAACATGGCCCCCTTGTTTATTACATTGGCACCAGCTTTCTGTTTTCTAACTCCTTCACTGCCCAAGCTTGGTTGTCATGGAACTTCCTCTGTAGATTGACCTTGAAGAGATCTGCATGGCTGTCTCATGAGTTCTGGGATTAAAGGTGTGGTCTACCAGGTCTGGACATAAGCTTTTCATGGCCCTAATCCTCAGATCCACATCAAAAGCCAGTG
The DNA here is from genome assembly GCF_021556685.1 of Rattus norvegicus. NCBI lineage: Eukaryota > Metazoa > Chordata > Mammalia > Rodentia > Muridae > Rattus > Rattus norvegicus. The sequence goes on along the minus strand of NC_141541.1, from coordinate 22,302,827 downwards.
TCTTCCAGCCTCAAGATCTGGAACACAGTTGTGCTCTCCATTTCTGGAGTGTAGTTCATTCCAGATTAAAAGTTCAAATGAAAACAATAACCAAGTCCTTTGTTCAAAGGTTCAGAGGTTCAGTCCATTATCATCAAGGAAGGAGCATGGCAGCATCCAGGCAGGCGTGGTGCAGGAGGAGCTGAGAGTTCTACATCTTCATCTGAAGTCAAACAGCCTATGTATTTTCTATATTCTGGCTGTGTCTCTCAGGAGAGATCTACATCCAGTTCCTGTCAGCCTGCACTTCTTTGCTTCATCCATCTTATCTAGTTTGGTGGCTATATATGTATGGGCCACATGTGGGGCAGGCTCTGAATGGGTGTTCCTTCTGCCTCTATTCTAAACTTTGCCTCCCTATTCCCTGCCAAGAGTATTCTTGTTCCTCTTTTAAAGAAGGAGCGAAGCATTCACATTTTGGTCATCCTTCTTGAGTTTCATGTGTTCTGTGCATCTAGGGTAATTCAAGCATTTGGGCTAATAGCCACTTATCAATGAGTGCATACCATGTGTGTTTTTCTGTGATTCGGTTACCTCACTCAGGATGATATTTTCCAGTTCCATCCATTTGCCTATGAATTTCATAAAGTCATTCTCTAACTTCTTGAGTTCTTTGTATATTTTGGACAAGAGCCCTCTATCAGTTGTAGGATTGGTAAAGATCTTTTCCCAATCTGTTGGTTGCCGTTTTGTCCTAACAACAGTGTCCTTTGCCTTACAGAAGCTTTGCAGTTTTATGAGATCCCATTTGTCGATTCTTGATCTTAGAGCTTAAGTCATGGGTGTTTTGTTCAGGAAATTTTCTCCAATGCCCATGTGTTTGACATGCTTCCCCACTTTTTCTTCTATTAGTTTGAGTGTATCTGGTTTGATGTGGAGGTCCTTGATCTACTTGGACTTAAGCTTTGTACAGGGTAATAAGCATGGATCAATATGCATTCTTCTACATACTGACCTCCAGTTGAACCAGCGCCATTTGCTGAAAATGCTATCTTTTTTCCATTGGATGGTTTTGGCTCCTTTGTCAAAAATCAAGTGACCATAGGGGTGTGGGTTCATTTCTAGGTCTTCAATTCTATTCCACTGGTCTATCTGTCTGTCTCTGTACCAATACCATGCCATTTTTATCACTATTGCTCTGTAATACTGCTTGAGTTCAGGGATAGTGATTCCCACAGAAGTCCTTTTATTGTTGAGGATAGTTTTAGCTATCCTGGGCTTTTTGTTATTCCAGATGAATTTGCAAATCGGGACTAGACAAGGCTGCCCACTCTCTCCCTACTTACTCAATATAGTTTTTGAAGTTCTAGCCAGAGCAATCAGACAACAGAAGGAGATCAAGGGTATACAGATTGGAAAAGAAGAAGTCACAATATCACTATTTGCAGATGATATGAGAGTATATTAAGTGAGCCCAAAAGTTCCAACAGAAAACTACTAAACACCTTCAGCAAAGTGGCTGGGTATAACATTAACTCAAATAAATCATTAGCCTTCCTCTACATAAAAGAGAAACAAGCCGAGAAAGAAATTGGGGAAATGATACCCTTCATAATAGTCCCAAATAATATAAAATACCTCGGTGTGACGTTAACAAAGCAAATAAAAGATCTGTATGATAAGACCTTCAAGCCTCTGAAGAAAGAAATTGAAGAAGTCCTCAGAAGATGGAAAGATCTCCCATGCTCATGGATTGGCAGGATTAATATAGTAAAAATGGCCATTTTACCAAAAGTGATCTACTGATTCAATGCAATCCCAATCAAAATACTAATCCAATTCTTCAGAGAGTTAGACAGAACAATTTGCAAATTCATCTGGAAATGTCTGGCATCTTGAAAGTAAGGGTAGATTCTTCTTCTTCCAATAACAACATACCCCTCTCCCTGCCACTGCCATTGTGACCAGCCAGAGGAACATACACCAGGGAATGTAACTTCAGGTTCCCTTATAGCATTAGACCAACCTGGAGGGAACACTCAGCAACCCCAATTCTAGCTAGAACTCAAGCCTGGAATATATTGCATAGCTGTGTCCTCTTCAAACACTTTCTCTGAACGAGATGGGGCTGCCGACATTTGCTTCCCAGACATTTCCATTGAACTTAGGGTAGCACTTGACATAGTTATGGGTCTGGAGGTTCCTGATGATGTCACTTCTACTCTCCTGTATCAATTATGCACTTCAACTTTCCTTACTTCTTTCCTTGGGAAAAAGGTTGCACTCTTGCTGATGACTCTTACAATATTTCAGAGGAAAGACACAGTTTCAGGTAGCAGGCACATGATTTTCACCTAGGCCTGGTCTTCACCACAGGTTGGAAGGCCTTGCCTCTCCAGAAACATGAAAAAGGAGTCTCTGGATTTGAGACAAGCTGAAGTATGTTCACCTGCTATGGAGCCATTTTATGATTTTGGGTACATGATTTGTCATTGAATTGTGAGGAGGTATCCAACATTGCTCTGATGTCAATAGAGGCAATACAGTGCATTACTTGACTCCAGCAAATACAGAATTCATGGTTCAGCTCAGATGATAGTTTCTGGACATGCTGGTATGCAACAAAAGTTTATTGGAAATGGTTTTGATGTAGAGTTTAAAGCACGGGAATTACAAGAAAGTGAGGGATGACACACTCCAGAGTAGGGACTTGGGATTGCCAAGGAAGGATAACAGTGTATGCTTTTCCATTTGTTTTGTTTTGACCTCTGTGACTACAAATGTCCTGGATCATATACATTAACCTGGCTAGCCTTGAACTCATAGAAATCTGCCTACCTATGCATCCTAAGTGCTAGGACTGGAGGATTATACCAAACAATTTTTAAATGTTATGTTTAACAGATTTTAACCACACAGTATAAGAGAAGGAGAGATGGTCAGAAAAGTAGGTATGAGCTTCTTAAAGGAATTTAATTTTGTCTTAGTATTATTAAGTATATATTTTATTTTGTGACTTTCAAGTCATATCTCAAAGCATTGATAAGAAACTGTCTTCCCATTCTTTCTGTCTTTTTCAATTTTTTTAAGAGAGAGAATTAGATCACTAATTTTGGTTGTGATTTAACCACATCTGGAATCAACCAATACCCAAGCATCTGGACACAACTATGATGGATTGTTCTTGCTTTTTTGTTGTTGTTATTGTTCTTTTGGGGGATTTTTTGTGTTTTTGTTGTTCTTGTTGTTGTTGTTCTTCGAGACAAAGTTTCTCTGTGTAGTCCTGAATGTTTTGGAATGCTCAGTGTAGACCAGGCTAGCCTTGAACACAGAGATAAGCATTCCTCTGCCTCCTGCATGCTGGGATGAAAGGCTTGAGACCACCACCTCTCTGAAATGGATCATTCTTGATCAGATCATTTGAGGATCTGTATCCCACCTCTTAGTAGCATCATGCATATAAGGACATTGAAAGCTTTTGCTTTTTATTGTCTCTCATTCTGTTCCTCCCTCTCACTGCCAAATTCATTTTTCCTCGTCCTAAGGTATTTCTTAGCTGGTATTAGAGATTGAGATACCAAATCATTCAAGGTCACTCTCCATTTTAGAGAACTTAAACTCAGGTAAAGTAACAAGCTACTGTCTAGCACTAGTTTCCAAGTTACCCCCAACAAAACCTGAGCCTAGCTCCAGTTTCTAGGCTAACCCCAGTAAGACCTGCCTCTCCAGGTTAATATCCTCCAACAAACCAAGCATTTCCTGGTTAATCCCCAACAAGCCTGCCCCCTGCCTAACACACACCAATGCAGAGGGAAGCAGAAGCAAAGTTTATGGTTTGACTCCCAGCAGCAGCCAATTATGGTGAAGGCGACAGGAGCTCTCCAACCAGATGCATGCCAGGATACTGACACTCTCATTCCTATTTGTCTTTTTCTACAAACCTTATCTGATAGTTATTCAGGGCTCCTCTCTTCCACCAAAGCCATCCTGCATGTCTGGGGTGGAAGTGGTCAAACTTGAGCTTAAATAAAGGCCCAATATGATTGCCTCCAATTGGTTCCTGTCCGGTCTTTAGGTGTTAACTAACATTTTCTTGGCATCACAAGGCTACTTCACAATTCCAGTGAATACTGAAGATCAACCATAGCATTCACACTCACTGATCAACTATTGTTTTCTTGACCTTTTTTGGGGGAGAGAGTTACTGTTGGCCTAGCCAGACCACAGAGTATAAGCCATACTAATAAATCCCCTTTTATGCCAGACATAGTGGCACATGACTTTAATGGAGCACTTGGGAAACAGAGGCAGGTGGATTTCTGAGGCTGAAGCCAGGCTTGTCCACAGAATGACTTTTAAGACAATTAGGGCTACACATTAAATCTGCTCTTGAGAAAACAAGCAAATATATATAAAAATAAATAGATATAAAACTTCTAAAAATATTTTTGATCACCCTATCATTTCTGTTCCTCTAGAGAATGCTGAATAATACAGAGGTTCTTATTCTTTGGAGCCTAGCGTTGTTCTTGCTCTGCAGACCAAGCTGATCTCTTTTCACATTTTATTTTATTTTTTTTTAAATTTAGAGAATACTTTATTAGTTTTTGTAATCAAACCCACGTAGATAAGACCTTACATATTTGATACAGTGTGTTACCCCTGTACAAATGGAAAAAACTTAAGTTCAACATTTCTAGACCAATATGGCTGTTAATTTCTGTACAGTGCCAACTCAACACAGTAAACGGGGATACTTTTTTCCAAAGTTGACAGCACAGCTAAAGTTTCAAAAAATTCAAATTATATATCTGTATATATATATTTATATTTATATAAAAAGACCAATAATAGCAGTGTGTTAGGCATCAACAGCAGCAACAGCTTTTCCGGGTTCTGCAGTCATCTGAACAAAACTGTAGAGACATCCAGCACACTCCATTAAAAAAAAAAAGTAAAAAAACAAAACCCGAGAAAACAGCACAGTTCTGTTACTCTTGTGGTACCTGGCACCATTTTTTTTTAATTAGCTTCTCAATCATCATCTGGAAAGAAAACATTCTGAGCAACATCATTAAAAACAGCTCTGATAAAGCACGGTCACTACTATGTATCATAAAGCAGGTACAAGCTATTTTACATCCACAGAGGTATGATACAGTACTGTCCTACATCTATAATACTAGAGGATACAATTTAAAAGGCATTATTTGAGACTTGATTCTACTTTTCCAGCAGAGGGCCCAAAGGATGGTGTGACACAGCTTTGTAAAGAAACATACTCTAGACAGGATTTCCTTTCACTAGTGGCACAGTTCTAAGGATTCATTCTCTCCATGAATGTCAGCTAAAACCGTTATTAAAAAAATGAAATATCCCTAGAACAAAACCGTATAACCACCGGATTCACATGAAGATGACCTAGTGGAGACAAGCTGGACCTCACCTTACCAACAAGCTATCAAATCTGTTATGTTTAAACAGTGAGACCTCCAAGGAAGGAGATGCCAAGTAATGCTTCAAAGCTTCGGACCACAATCAAACGCAGCATCCTTTTCAACAGAAGCAGAAGCTCATCTGAATATGCTCAAGGATGCTGACATCAACATTTAATCATCTTCTCACTCATCCAGGAAGAAGGGGAGATCAGTTACTACTGTACTTTATTGTGTTCAACCAAATCACCATGTTACAAAAATAGCAAGCTGCCATAATAAAAAATAAGGCTCCTCTATCCAGCACCAGATAGCATCATTTTACTTTCAAGCCTAGAAATTGCACACTTGTATATAAACCAACCGAAGATGAGGATTGAGAGTTCATCTTGGTGGATTTTTCCTTTGATGAATATGAAGTGTCCTTCCTTATCTTTTTTGATGACTTTTAATTGAAAATTGATTTTATTTGATATTAGAATGGCTACTCCAGCTTGCTTCTTCTGACCATTTGCTTGGAAAGTTGTTTTCCAACATTTCACTCTGAGGTAGTGTCTGTCTTTGTCTCTGAGGTGTGTTTCCTGTAGGGAGCAGAATGCAGGGTCCTCATTGCGTATCCAGTTTGTTAATCTATGTCTTTTTATTGGGGAGTTGAGGCCATTGATGTTGAGAGATATTAAGGAATAGTGATTATTGCTTCCTGTTATATTCATATTTGGATGTGAGGTTATGTTTGTGTGCTTTTCTTCTCTTTGTTTTGTTGCCAAGATGATTAGTTTCTTGCTTCTTCTAGGGTATAGCTTGCCTCCTTATGTTGGGCTTTACCCTTTATTATCCTTTGTAGTGCTGGATTTGTAGAAAGGTATTGTGTAAATTTGGTTTTGTCATGGAATATCTTGGTTTCTCCATCTATGTTAATTGAGAGTTTTGCAGGATACAGTAACCTGGGCTGGCATTTGTGTTCTCTTAGGCTCTGTATGACATCAGTCCAGGATCTTCTGGCCTTCATAGTTTCTGGCGAAAAGTCTGGTGTGATTCTGATAGGTCTGCCTTTATATGTTACTTGACCTTTTTCCCTTACTGCTTTTAATATTCTTTCTTTATTTTGTGTGTTTGGTGTTTTGACAGTTATGTGACGGGAGGTGTTTCTTTCCTGGTCCAAACTATTTGGAGTTCTGTAGGCTTTTTGTATGCCTTTGGGTATCTCTTTTTTTAGGTTAGGGAAGTTTTCTTCTATGGTTTTGTTGAAGATATTTACTGGTCCTTTGAGCTGGGAGTCTTCACTCTCTTCTATACCTATTATCCTTAGGTTTGATCTTCTCATTGAGTCCTGGATTTCCTGTATGTTTTGGACCAGTAGCTTTTTCTGCTTTACATTATCTTTGACAGTTGAGTCAATGATTTCTATGGAATCTTCTGCTCCCGAGATTCTCTCTTCCATCTCTTGTATTCTGTTGGTGAAGCTTGTATCTACAGCTCCTTGTCTTTTCTTTTGATTTTCTATGTCCAGGGTTGTTTCCATGTGTTCTTTCTTGATTGCTTCTATTTCCATTTTTAATTCCTTCAACTGTTTGATTGTGTTTTCCTGGAATTCTTTCAGGGATTTTTGCGACTCTTCTCTGTAGGCTTCTACTTGTTCTCTAAGGGAGTTCTTTATGTCTTTCTTGAAGTCCTCCAGCATCATGATCAAATATGATTTTGAAACTAGATCTTGCTTTTCTGGTGTGTTTGGATATTCCGTGTTTGCTTTGGTGGGAGAATTGGGCTCCGATGATGCCATGTAGTCTTGGTTTCTGTTGCTTGGGTTCCTGCGCTTGCCTCTCGCCATCAGATTATCTCTAGTGTTACTTTGTTTTGCTATTTCTGACCGTGGCTAGACTGTCCTATAAGCCTGTGTGTCAGGAGTGCTGTAGACCTGTTTTCCTGTTTTCTTTCAGTCAGTTATGGGGACAGAGTGTTCTGCTTTCGGGCGTGTAGTTTTTCCTCTCTACAGGTCTTCAGCTGTTCCTGTGGGCCTGTGTCTTGAGTTCACCAGGCAGGTTTCTTGCAGGGGAAAAGTTGGTCCTACCTGTGGTTCCAAGGCTCAAGTTTGCTCGTGGGGTACTGCCTAAGTCCTCTCCGAAGCGGCAGCAACCGGGAAGATCTGTGCCGCTCTTTCCGGGAGCCACCGTGCACCAGGGTTTCAGATGACGTTTGGTGTTTTCCTCTGGCGTCTGGATGTGCACAGAGTGCAGTCTCCTCTGTTTTCCCAGGCGTGTCTGCCTCTCTGAAGGTTTAGCTCTCCCTCCCACGGGATTTGGGTGCAGATAACTGTTTATCCGGTCTGTTTCCTTCAGGTTCTGGTGGTGTCTCATGCGCAGGGGTCCTGCCGCTCCTGGGCCCTCCCCTACGGGAACCCAGAGGCCTTATACAGTTGCCTCTTGGGCCAGGGATGTGGGTAGGGGTGGGCAGTGTTGGTGGTCTCCTCTGCTCTGCAGCCTTAGGAGTGCCCACCTGATCAGGCGGTGAGGTCTCCCACGGGGTTTGGGAGCAGAGAGCTGCTGCAGGCCAGGATCCGAGGGTGTGGGACTTCCGGTAAACACAGGAAGTGCCCGGTCCTAGAGGAATTTTGCCTCTGTGTGTCCTGAGTTCACCAGGCAGGTTTCTTGCAGGGGAAAAGTTGGTCCTACCTGCGGTTCCAAGGCTCAAGTTTGCTCGTGGGGTACTGCCTAAGTCCTCTCCACTGTGGCAGCAACCGGGAAGATCTGCGCCACTCTTTCCGGGAGCCTCCGTGCACCAGGGTTCCAGATGACGTTTGGTGTTTTCCCCTGGGGTCTGGATGTGCACAGAGTGCAGTCTCTTCTGGTTTCCCAGGCGTGTCTGCCTCTCTGAAGGGTTAGCTCTCCCTCCCACGGGATTTGGGTGCAGAGAACTGTTTATCAGGTCTGTTTCCTTCAGGTTCCGGCGGTGTCTCAGGCGCAGGGGTCCTGCCGCTCCTGGGCCCTCCCCTACGGGAACCCAGAGGCCTTATACAGTTGCCTCTTGGGCCAGGGATGTGGGCAGGGGTGGGCAGTGTTGGTGGTCTCCTCCGCTCTGCAGCCTTAGGAGTGCCCACCTGATCAGGCGGTGAGGTCTCTCTCCCACGGGGTTTGGGAGCAGAGAGCTGCTGCGGGCTGGGATCCGTGGGTCCAAGCTGATCTCAATTTTACCTATTTTCACCTGTTTTTGCTCTTGACTTCCTGGATTAAAGGCCTGTGTTACCAGACTGGGATCTCTTCTCTCTTTCTGATAGCTGAGATTATAGGGTGGTTCTGGAATTTCCTTTCCTGTGAGTACATTAAGGTTAAATAAAATCAGGGATCACTCACCCAAGGAGTTCGGACTTCCAAATGTTGCTGTAACAACATTTTTTAAGATGGTACAGTTGCTCGCCACTCATTGGCCACTGACAGCTAAAAAAGGGGAATCAGTCAACCCTATGATAAAAATAGCATGGATCTGTATTAGCATTGTACATTATCAGTGAACAATTTTATAAATTTGGCAATTGTATACCAAATCTACAAAACTCTAAACCATCTTCAACTTTTTCCAAACTTAGAAGCACAGGTATCTTAATTCTATTAACAGATAGAAACTTTTAATCTAGACAACAATTTTTTCTCCATATTTTACAGAAACATCTGCTATAAATGGTTATATTAGTCCCATATGTTTTTCAACTCTCTGTTTTAGCATTTCAGAACTTTTCTTATCCAAACTGATGTTCAAAGACAACCTAAAAATGGAGGATGGTGACTGAGTGGGCCATTTTGAGAGGCCATAAATTACAAACAATAATAGTATTATCAGCAATAGTATTGGGAAGAACATAGAAATATTGGTCTCTAAGTAAAGGTTGTTCCCTTTTAATGTATTGTGGCCATGTGATGTGACAGCTTCCTCTATTTCCCTTTGGTCTTTTTTCTAAACTTTTATTTCTTGGAAACATGAATTTAACATCAATTGAAGAATAGGATATACACTGTCGATAGAAAATATTCTATTTACATATAAATAGAAGATATTAGTACCTTTTTTGTTATAATCTTCATCAATTTCACCAGGAATAGGAGTACCTCCCTTTTAATTTAGACTACTTTTCCCCAAGTTAATCCTCCTTTCCCTGGAACTCTAAATTGACAAGTACCTGTAGACATGACTTGAATGCCCATTACAATTGTAAGAAGCACATGTCTAGAGCCTGACAAGTCTAATGCTGCACACCCTGGGCTTGCTGGTGAGAGAGATAAAATATTCTTTTGCCCACTGACTGTACCCCTGAATTTTTGCTGTCCCTTGGAGAGAACCTTTTAAGCTACTTTGCAATGTCAAGGGCCAAAGGTAGTTGTACATCCTTATTCAATTTGGATTAACATTCATTAGCTCAATGAGTCTCTTTATGACACCTGGGCACATCTCAGGAGGGGGATGGAAAGAATTGGGTATGTTAAACTTACTATTAGTCCTAGAGCCACAAGGACATTTTTGTAATCATTTCAAAGGTGTCTTAGCTTCCTACTATAAGTGTAAGCTGCTTTAGCTAGTCTAAGTGCTTTCCATAATGCTGAAGCAAAGGATTTGTTTTTATATTGCTCTATTACAACAATTTGACCTATTCTAATGTGATCACTAATAGTGTCCTTTTGTCCAAAGTGTAACCAAAATTCTTTGCATGTGGATATTAATTATCCCAAAGTCAATTGTTTAATTAAGATACCTGCTGACAGAGAAATGACTACTTTCTTTTTAGTGCTTTTGTAACATAATTTACAAAGCAAAAATATTTTTTGAAGAGCCCTGTAATATTTGAAGAAGGTCTGGATAGGTTCTTTAGGTTCAGGTAGATTTTTATATGCTCCTTTTAGAAATTATACACATGGTGTATGAATTACCCATGGTAATAGTTTTAGTAGCCACCTTCTCCATTTATTTAAACAGACAGTGAGAGAGTCAAATAATGCTGGGAATGTGAATAAAATCAATTGATGTGGTCCCATGCTCACACACCAGTCAAGTCTCTGTCCAGGTGACCCAATCTTACACACCAATCAAGCCCCTGTCCGGGTACCAATGTGGTGCAGATAGAAGAAATATGAAATATGGCTTAAGGGCCTAGAATGTGAATTTTCAGCAGGTTTCCTTGGTCACACAAAGAGCTTGCAAGAAGGTCTAAGGATCCAGAATGTTACTTGTCCTCAACTTTTGTCAGAAACAACTAAATGCAAAGACACCATACAGTTATTTTTTATACGATTTATTTATTTTATTTATATGAGTACAATGTAGCTGTCTTAGACACACCAGAAGAGGGCATCAGATCTTATTATAGATGGTTGTGAGCCACCACGTGGTTGGTGGGATTGAACTCAGTTCCTCTGGAACAGCAGTTAGTGTTCTTAACTCTGAGCCATCTCTCCATCCTGACACTGTAGAGTTATTAAGCCTTGGTTAAAAGGTGTAGAAGGTTCTCCTTAATAGATCACCAGGGAGAAAAAGACAAGAAAATATGAGTTTTAAAATATATGGGATAGTAACAAGCCTATACTTCTTATAAAAGAGCTCATTTCAGCTTCCTAAAGTATTGGTTATACAAATCATTTCCCTTTGCCCTTTTATACCTTGCCATTGTCATGGTATTTTATCATAGAAACAGAAAGGTAACTAATACAGAAGTTGTTTTGGTGGTGGTGGTGGTGGTTGTGTTTGTTGTTGGTGGTAGTTTTCTCCCCCATATCCCCAAAGACTCTGCAAGTCTTTGGAATTTTTGACTAGAAAATTGGTGGAACACTGTAAACAGAGAGTAGCAAGCTGTTCTAGTAGAACCTGGAAGACTGTCATTCTAAGCACAATGTGAACTTTGGAGTTGCACCTACAGGGGTAGGTTTCAATAGTAAAAAATATTTACAACTGTTGTCGGGAGAGTTTTCATGTTTTGGCAAAGAATCTAGCTGCCTTTTCTTCTTAGTCTAACAATTTGCCTGGGGTGATATTTAAAAGTAAGAAACTAATTGCTTTAGGCACACAAAATGTCAAGACTGCCTCATCATGCCAGGTATTGTGATACACACTGTGTTAATCTTATCACTTGGGAGGCAAAAGCAGGTGAATCTCTGTATGCTGAAGGCAGGACAGGTCTATCTAATAAGTCTAAGGATAGCCAGGACTATGAAATACAGAAAACTTGTCTCAAAATCAAATAAAACTACTCTAGAATGTTGGGTCTGTGGTACGGTTGTTACTGATAATACTTATACTGGTCTTCATTAAAAAGGAGAATGTATGGCACTACAAAAAGAAACAAATCATGTACTTGAAAGACATAGAGTACCAGGATTATTATTTTTTTTTACTTTTTAATTGGTTATTTTATTTATTTCCACTTCAAATATTATTTTCCTTACTGGTTTTGATCCATAAATCCCCTATTCTATCCACCCTTCCTGCTTCTATGAGGGGGCTTCCCACCCATCCACTCCCACCTCACAATCCCTAGGCTGGAGTTTATAATACAGTCTCATTCCCAGACCTTCGTACACAAATTATACTGAATTACCAGCTTTCACTAGTGAGTAGATAATGAGGTTTCTCAACCTCAAAAATTACAGTTCTCAGCATGTATTCATTGATTTTCTTATTCTCTGTGTATCTCTAGAGTACACTATAGAGAAATTCCATCATTACATAATTAAAGATAGAACAAAATTAAACATTATTCATTAAAGTTGTTTAACTCTAGAAGTAAATTGTATAAGGAAATGCTATAACTTAATTCAAATTCATATACCAATATAAATTTATGGTAACAATTCCTGGAAATTTTAGGTAAAATTAAAAAAGACATGAATTTATCACTACTATCTTGGCATCTTTTTACATATATTTAATCCCACATCTTTAGAAGCCTAAGTAAATAAGAAAGAAATACAAAATTTGGAAATATTCCAAAGTATACAGGGAAAAACTGTGTCCTTGGGTGAACAAATAAACAATGATTCACTCATATGATAATGACAATGTGCTATGAATTTCAAAAATTAGATTTTAACTTGTAGAACAAATACATGAAGAGATACACTACACATATTTAACCTGATTTATACAGTATACATCGTAAACACCTATCAAAATAAATATCTCAGTGCTCTATTAATATGTTCAAATTTTACAACATAGATATGAATTTAAAAAATGAACATTAAGGTACAAATAGAAAATCTCAAAGTTTTCAAGCAACTGCTAAAAGCCAATATTCAAGAAAACAGCTTGATATATTTACAAGCAAAATGGTGAGACATTAACATTAAAAATATTTAAGATTCCATTAATCAATGTAATTACAGGAAGGTGATACTGAAGTATTTATTAAAGAAAAATCAGATAAGGTCACAAAAAAGCATTTATCTATATCTATGTTTTTGTTTCTACTTGTTCTGAATATCAGAGGTGAGATTTACTGTTTAACAGCAAAGACTAAGAGACCTAACTAATACCAGTTGTAAATGCACTGTTTAAGTGTGTAAGACTGGTTTTATAGTTTGTTCAAATAAAATGTAAATAGATTTTATGTGCTGTTCAGTCAGGTCTCTTCTTAAGTTTGGGAATATGATGTAGGTGGTACTATGGCAAACTCCCTTATACCCAAACTATACTCCTGTGTGTTTAGTAAGCAAAGGCTGTAGGAGAGAAAAGCAAGGGAGTACAAAAACACAGAAAGAACAGTTCCCTATCTGTCAGGAATGTCCTGGGTTTTGCTTGGATGATTTTACACAATGATTTAGAAAGAGGTTAAAATAGAGTCTAAACATGACAGTTTCCCTAAAGAAGATTTTAATCGTCTTCATCTGTACTGCTCGAATCTGAAGCGTTGCTAGAGCTTTCATCCTCACTGTCATCTGTCATATCTTGCATGGATGCCTGGAAGTCACCATGATGGCCAATATTAGTCTCTGAGGAATTTGTCCTCCAATCTAGCAGCTCCTCTACCTCTCCAGGCTTTGCTTCAAGCCCCTTTTCTGAGGCAGACTGCAGATCTTCTGTTTGTCCAAACTTGGGGCTTCTGCCTCCAGACATGCGCTTGATCTTTCCCTTACCCCAGGTGGCCCTTGCCTTTTTGTATGCAGCGCATTCCTCTGGAGACAGTCCCTTGAGCCAGAGGTCCAGCTTCATCCAGTATTGTTTCTGTAGCTCCACAGCCTGCCTGTTATAATGCTCCTTCATCTCCTCAGGGACTTGATGCCAAAGCCTGCTAATCTCTACCCAACGCTCCTTAAAGGACAAATGCCTCAGTTCCGGACTTGACCATGAATCTTGATGAAATTTGTGATATGCAGTCATAGGAGGTTTCCTGGGTTCTCCCTGAAATTGCATAGCCAAGGAAAATGTTTTGGGAATTTCTGTGTTTACAAGAGGCTTTACAGTTTTCATATCTCCTTGTGACTTCTTAGAGTCTTTGGTTTGGTGACTTCGTGGTACTACAGATTTCTTAGGATGCCCTGAAAAAGGATGGTTTTTCTTTAACTGAGCCATCTTTTCCTGAAAGGCTTGCTTCTCCTTCTTGAAATCCTGGATATATCTCTCTTTTGCCTCAGCTGGCAGCTGACGGTATTCTTTAGCGAGAACTTTGGTCAGCTGTGCGTTGGTGTACCTAGGGTACATCTGACAGTATTTGGCTCTATGCTCCCTGTAAAAGCGCAGATAGGCAGTCAAGGGTCTTTTGGGTCTGTCAGGATTGTGCTTGATTGTGTTATTTTTGTGAGCTCTTGTCCACAGTTCCTTAGCTTCCAGCACTAATTCTCTCAGTGTGCGGAACTTCCTTAATTTACAAGAAATCTCCATCCATTTCTGTTTGCACATTTTGCCTGAAAACCGTCCAAAAGCTATATTGTTCCAGTCTAGGTCTGCCTGGCTGGCTTTGAAGTCTCTGGAGTCATCTGATGTGATATTTTTCTTCATGCATTCTAGCAACTTCAGAATGTCAATTTCAGACCATAGGGATTTGTTGTCAAGTGATGCCATTGCTAGCTTAACTTCTGTATCTGTAAATATCTGAGTTGCGCAAACACCTCAACAGCAACTTGGACTTCTTACACACACTACACACACAGAGAACTTAGTAGATAGCGTCTGAATTCCAGTCTGTTTGCTTCTCTATTTCTGAGGGGAAACAAACAGATGGTTAGACTTCATTATTGGAATTTATGAAAAAAATATCTGATATCACTTCACAACATGTTGTTTATACAATTAATTTAATATTAACAAAGCAAATGGGTAATTTCTCCTTTTGAAATAAAAGTTGTTTGTTTATGTGGGATACAGTTATACCCTCTTTTGAGTCCATTGGAAATCTTAGTAGAACTTACCTAAAATATAAGGGAATGAAGCTGTTTGTGGTGGTGCACACCTTTAATTCCAGCACTAGGAAGGCAGAGCTTATAAAATCAAGGGCAAGGCTGATGTGTATCTCAAATTCTAGCCAATTGGCATGACACAGTGAGGCTCAGAAAAATGAAATGAACACCAAGTTGGAGAAGCTGTACTGACAGAAAAGAAAAGAAAAGAAAAGAAGAGAAAAGAAAAGAAAAGAAAAAGCCCTGGGTATGGAACAAAAGGACAAAGTAAAAAGAATAGAATAAAAATATGACTCTGTTCCCCTGAAGAAACCACAGCCTGCAGGCATCCCAGAAAACCCACTGCATACAGCGAAACTGGTAAGAATACACCAGAAGTCCCACAGCTGCTGCTGATAGCAGAGTGGACTTTCAACCCATACCCATACCATAAAGCCTGTCTACCCCCAGCCACCAGGAATTCCATTCCCCTTCTGTCAGGACAGACTGACAACTAGTCTGCTCCTCTGAAGACACAATAGCCTGAGACATCACAGGAGATCCTATGCACACAGGGCACTGACACTACAGCTTGAAGGCATTCTAGGAGTTCCCCTGCACTTGAGTCAACTGTGTAACTGACACCTAAGTCTGAAAACCTTGAAGGGGATCCTCAGAATGCAGGGCAACTGAATCAATAAACTGGAATTCTGCTGCACACAGAAAAGAGAAACCATAGTTCCCAGCCCTCCTACTAGAGTACAGGACAACAGGTCAACTACTCCTCCATAGACTCAACAATCTCAAGGTCTCCCAGAAGATTTATCTGCTCCACCCAGGGAAACAGATCAGCAGCTTCTCTGCCCCTCTGAAGACCCCACAGTCAGAAGGCCTCACAGGAGATCTGCTATAGCTAAGGCAGCAGGCCTACTAGAAGACCTAAAGCAATCCACAGACAAAAGAGGCAGGATCTAGAAAGAGAAACCCAGACCAGCAAACACAGGGATAAGGAGATGGTGAGAGACAAACACAAGACCATAAGCAACAGAAGCCAATGTACATGGGCATCATTAGAAACCAGTTCTTCGGGGGTTGGGGATTTGGCTCAGTGGTAGAGCACTTGCCTAGGAAGCACAAGGTCCTGGGTTTGGTCCCCAGCCCCGAAAAAAAAAAAAAAAAAAAAAAAAAAGAAAGAAAGAAAAAAAAAAGAAACCAGTTCTTCTGCTACAGCAAGCCCTGAAAAATCAGAAAAAATGACTCAAAATACTATCTCATGAAGATAATAGAGTCCTTTAAGGAGCATATAAATGACTCACTGAAAGAAGTACAGGACAACATGTAGAAACTATTAAAGAGGAAATAAGTAAATCCCTTTCATCTTCTTCAGATGATAAATCCCTCGTTAAAAAGAATACAGGAAAACACAATCAAATAGGTGAAGGGATTGAATAAAGATGGAATGAAGTGGACCAAGACCTAAAAGTGGAAGTAGAAACAATAAAGAAAACACAAATGGAGGCAACCCTAGAAATGGAAAACCTATGAAACAGGTCAGAAATTACAGATCTAACCATCACCAACAGAATATAAGAAATACAAGAGAGAATCTCAGGTGTGGACGATACTGCAGAAGAGACCAAAAAATTCAAAATTTTAAAAACTCCTAGCTCAAAATATCCAGGAAATTTAGGACACAATTAAAAGACCAAATCTAAAAATAATTGGAATAGAGGAGAATGAAGATTCCCAGCTCAAAGGACCTGATAATGTCTTCATCAAAATCATAGAAGAAAACTTCCCCAATCTTAAGAAAGGCATGGCCATAACTATACAAAAATAATAATCCAAACACTTGTCACATAATAATCAAAACACTAAATGCTGGGAACAAAGAAAGAATATTAAAAACAGCAAGGATACAGGGCCAAGTAACATCTAATGGCAGACCTATCAGAATTACTTCAGACTTCTCAACAGAGACATTAAAAGCCAGAAGACTCTGGTCAAAGGTCATGCAAACTTTAAGAACAAAAATGTGAGCCCAGGCTGCTATACCCAGTAAAACTCTCAATCAACACAGATGGAGAAACCAAAATATTACAGGATAAAACCAAATTCAAACAGTATCTCTCAACCAACCAAGCCCTACAAAGGATTCTAGAAGGAAAACTCCAATACTAGGAGGGTACCTAAACTAAAGAAAAGGCAAGATCATCTCACAACAAAACCAAAAGGAGAGAACCACATAATGCCATCTACAAAAACAAACATAACAGGAACTAACAATCATTTGCATTTAGCATCTCTCAATGTTAATGACTGGATATGCAAACAAGATCCAGTGATTTGCTGCATTCAAGAAACACACATATATAATACCTGAGTGCTCTTGAACAAAAAGAAGCATACATACAGAAGAGCAGTAGAAGGCAGGAAAGAGTCAAACTAATGGCCAAAATAAATCAAATAGAAACAGGGAGAAAGACATAAAGAATCAACAAAACAGAAAGATGGATCTTTTAGAGAATCAACAAGATAGATAAATCCCTAGCCAAACTAACTAAAAGCCCTGCAGGCAGTGTCTAAATTAAAAACATCAAAAATGAATTGTTTTCTAGATAGATACCACATACCAAAGTTAAATCTAATCAGGCCCATATGCACTAAGGGAATTGAAAAAGTAATTAAAAACCTCCCAATGCAAAAAAAAAAAAAAAAAAAAAAGCCTAGAGTCAGAAGTCATTAGTGCAGAATTCTACCAGACCTTCAAAGAAGACCTAATACCAATATTTCTCAAACTATTCCAAGAAATAGAAACGGAGAGAACTCTACCTAATTCATTCCATGAATCCACAATTGGTCTGATATCTAAACCACATAAGAATGGGAAAAAAAGTCAGAAATCCACAAAATTTGAGATTTAAAATTATTTATCTTTTGTTGAGCCACATCTGCTCCTAACAGTTCTCCTTTGGTGATTTTTAACGAAAAATTCGAACATCTCTACCTCCAGGTGAGGCAATACTTTGTGGCTAGGCAGCCACTGGACAAAACTGCTTGTTTCACTTGCAGACTAATACTGTCCAGGAAAGGACAAATTATGCAGAATTGTTGACTGATAAACTCTGCCAAGACAGGGTGATCAGTCCTTCAAAATCTGCATTTCAAGAGTCTGTCGGTTGATTTTCGGCCAGAAGGCTGAAGACTTGTGCTTACATGTTGCTAACAGGGGACTGTGCTAGTAGAGATTTGTCTCTACAACCTCTCAGTTCTGGAAGCTGTGTTAGGCTTCCTATGTGTATAGATATTTGCTCATTCTCAGATTTCTGATGAGGTTGAAGACTGATTATAGTCTCATAGCCTATCAAGCTATATAACTCTGAAAATACATATTTTATTAGATAGTCATCAGATAGTATACAAGCTAGCCATGATATAATATAGATTTTAAGCCTTTCTTAAGCTGGAATGGATAACTAAATGTTCTGTTTAACCCATACAGTGATGGACTGGGTGTTGAGAATACCATGCTTTATAAATTGTAGAGTGGTAATAATTGTACTCAATTTATATATAAGTGAAAAGGCTTTTTAACTGGACAAAAAGGGGGAAATGTTGTAGTTTGGCCTGAAGTTATCTTTATTTTAATGCTAATTCCACTGCCCCAAGGACAGCTGCCTAGTCAGGTACTCAGGAATCAGGTGACTTCACCAGAACCTTCTCCCCATTGAATTTGTAAAGTACAGGTGAGGAGCAGGTATAGGATAGAAGGAGGCCTGTCATTGGAGGAGAAGGAAGGATGGGCGGAAGAGAAGTTTGAAGGAAGTGGAGGAGACTGGAAAAGAAAGGAGGAGACAGGAGATAGGAGAAGGGAAGAATCCGTGGCAGGACAGTATGACAGGTGACATTAAGATTCCACTCTGTGTATTTACAGGTTGTTATCATTGTTCCTAAGGGATGGATGGTACCGGGCTTTGTATGTTTAAGTGGGCAATTTTATCTTATCAATTGGATCTAAAAAAAAAAAAGAATGCTGGAAGTCCCACACCCGCGGATCCCGGCCTGCAGCAGCTCTCTGCTCCCAGACCCCGTGAGAGAGAGAGACCTCACCGCCTGGTCAGGTGGGCACTCCTGAGGCTGCAGAGCGGAAGAGACCACCAACACTGCCCACCCCTGCCCACATCCCTGGCCCAAGAGGAAACTGTATAAGGCCTCTGGGCTCCCGAGGAGGAGGGCCCAGGAGCTGCAGGACCCCTGCCTGAGACACCGCCTGAACCTCAAGGAAACAGACCGGATAAACAGTTCTCTGAACCCAAATCCTGTGGGAGGGAGAGCTAAACCTTCCGAGAGGCAGACAAGCCTGGGAAACCAGAAGAGACTGCTCTCTGCACACACATCTCGGACGCCAGAGGAAAACACCAAAGGCCATCTGGAACCCTGATGCACTGAGGTTCCCGGAGGGGGCTGCGCAAATCTTCCAGGTTGCTGCCGCCACAGGGAGCCCGAGGGCAGCACCCCGTGAGCGAACTTGAGCCTCAGGACCACAGGTAAGACCAACTTTTCTGCTGCAAGTAACCTGCCTGGTGAACTCAAGACTCAGGCCCACAGGAACACCTGAAGTCCTGTAGAGAGGAAAAACTACACACCCGAAAGCAGAACACTCTGTCCCCATAACTGACTGAAAGAGAGGAAAACAGGTCTACAGCACTCCTGACACACAGGCTTATAGGACAGTAAAGCCACTGTCAGAAATAGCAGAAGAAAGTAACACTAGAGATAATCTGATGGCGAGAGGCAAGCGCAGGAACCCAAGCAACAGAAACCAAGACTACATGGAATCATCGGAGCCCAATTCTCCCATCAAAACAAACATGGAATATCCAAACACACCAGAAAAGCAAGATCTAGTTTCAAAATCATATTTGATCATGATACTGGAGGACTTCAAGAAAGACGTGAAGAACTCACTTAGAGAAACACAGGAAAACATTAATAAACAAGTAGAAGCCTACAGAAAGGAATCCCAAAAATCCCTGAAAGAATTCCAGGAAAACATAAATAAACAAGTAGAAGCCCATAGAGAGGAGACACAAAAATCCCTGAAAGAATTCCAGGAAAACACAATCAAACAGTTGAAGGAATTAAAAATGGAAATAGAAGCAATCAAGAAAGAACACATGGAAACAACCCTGGATATAGAAAACCAAAAGAAGAGACAAGGAGCTGTAGATACAAGCTTCACCAACAGAATACAAGAGATGGAAGAGAGAATCTCAGGAGCAGAAGATTCCATAGAAATCATTGACTCAACTGTCAAAGATAATGTAAAGCGAAAAAAGGTACTGGTCCAAAACATACAAGAAATCCAGGACACAATGAGAAGATCAAACCTAAGGATAATAGGTATAGAAGAGAGTGAAGACTCCCAGCTCAAAGGACCAGTAAATATCTTCAACAAAATCATAGAAGAAAACTTCCCTAATCTAAAAAAAGAGATACCCATAGGCATACAAGAAGCCTACAGAACTCCAAATAGATTGGACCAGGAAAGAAACACCTCCCGTCACATAACTGTCAAAACACCAAACGCACAAAATAAAGAAAGACTATTAAAAGCAGTAAGGGAAAAAGGTCAAGTAACATATAAAGGCAGACCTATCAGAATCACACCAGACTTCTCGCCAGAAACTATGAAGGCCAGAAGATCCTGGACTGATGTCATACAGACCCTAAGAGAACACAAATGCCAGCCCAGGTTACAGTATCCTGCAAAATTCTCAATTAACATAGATGGAGAAACCAAGATATTCCATGACAAAACCAAATTTACACAATATCTTTCTACAAATCCAGCACTACAAAGGATAATAAATGGTAAAGCCCAACATAAGGAGGCAAGCTATACCCTAGAAGAAGCAAGAATCTAATCGTCTTGGCAACAAAACAAAGAGAATGAAAGCACACAAACATAACCTCACATCCAAATATGAATATAACGGGAAGCAATAATCACTATTCCTTAATATCTCTCAACATCAATGGCCTCAACTCCCCAATAAAAAGAAATAGATTAACAAACTGGATACGCAACGAGGACCCTGCATTCTGCTGCCTACAGGAAACACACCTCAGAGACAAAGACAAACACTACCTCAGAGTGAAAGGCTGGAAAAGAACTTTCCAAGCAAATGGTCAGAAGAAGCAAGCTGGAGTAGCCATTCTAATATCGAATAAAATCAATTTTCAACTAAAAGTCATCAAAAAAGATAAGGAAGGACACTTCATATTCATCAAAGGAAAAATCCACCAAGATGAACTCTCAATCCTAAATATCTATGCCCCAAATACAAGGGCACCTACATACGTAAAAGGAACCTTACTAAAGCTCAAAACACACATTGCACCTCACACAATAATAGTGGGAGATTTCAACACCCCACTCTCATCAATGGACAGATCATGGAAACAGAAATTAAACAGAGATGTAGACAGACTAAGAGAAGTCATGAGCCAAATGGACTTAACGGATATTTATAGAACATTCTATCCTAAAGCAAAAGGATATACCTTCTTCTCAGCTCCTCATGGTACTTTCTCCAAAATTGACCATATAATTGGTCAAAAAACGGGCCTCAACAGGTACAGAAAGATAGAAATAATCCCATGCATGCTATCGGACCACCACGGCCTAAAACTGGTCTTCAATAACAATAAGGGAAGAATGCGCACATATACGTGGAAATTGAACAATGCTCTACTCAATGATAACCTGGTCAAGGAAGAAATAAAGAAAGAAATTAAAAACTTTTTAGAATTTAATGAAAATGAAGGTACAACATACCCAAACTTATGGGACACAATGAAAGCTGTGCTAAGAGGAAAACTCATAGTGCTGAGTGCCTGCAGAAAAAAACGGGAAAGAGCATATATCAGCAGCTTGACAGCACACCTAAAAGCTCTAGAACAAAAAGAAGCAAATATACCCAGGAGGAGTAGAAGGCAGGAAATAATCAAACTCAGAGCTGAAATCAACCAAGTAGAAACAAAAAGGACCATAGAAAGAATCAACAGAACCAAAACAAGGTTCTTTGAGAAAATCAACAAGATAGATAAACCCTTAGCCAGACTAACGAGAGGACACAGAGAGTGCGTCCAAATTAACAAAATCAGAAATGAAAAGGGAGACATAACTACAGATTCAGAGGAAATTCAAAAAAATCATCAGATCTTACTATAAAAACCTATATTCAAGAAAACTTGAAAATCTTCAGGAAATGGACAATTTCCTAGACAGGTACCAGGTACCGAAGTTAAATCAGGAACAGATAAACCAGTTAAACAACCCCATAACTCCTAAGGAAATAGAAGCAGTCATTAAAGGTCTCCCAACCAAAAAGAGCCCAGGTCCAGACGGGTTTAGTGCAGAATTCTATCAAACCTTCATAGAAGACCTCATACCAATATTATCCAAACTATTCCACAAAATTGAAACAAATGGATCACTACCGAATACCTTCTACGAAGCCACAATGACTCTTAAACCTAAACCACACAAAGACCCAATAAAGAAAGAGAACTTCAGACCAATTTCCCTTATGAATATCGACGCAAAAATACTCAATGAAATTCTGGCAAACCGAATCCAAGAGCACATCAAAACAATCATCCACCATGATCAAGTAGGCTTCATCCCAGGCATGCAGGGATGGTTTAATATACGGAAAACCATCAATGTTATCCATTATATAAACAAACTTAAAGAACAAAACCACATGATCATTTCATTAGACGCTGAGAAATAATTGGACAAAATTCAACACCCCTTCATGATAAAAGTCCTGGAAAGAATAGGAATTCAAGGCCCATACCTAAACATAGTAAAAGCCATATACATCAAACCAGTTGCTAACATTAAACTAAATGGAGAGAAACTTGAAGCAATCCCACTAAATTCAGGCACTAGACAAGGCTGCCCACTCTCTCCCTACTTATTCAATATAGTTCTTGAAGTTCTAGCCAGAGCAATCAGATAACAAAAGGAGATCAAGGGGATACAGATCAGAAAAGAAGAGGTCAAAATATCACTATTTGCAGATGATATGAAAGTATATTTAAGTGATCCCAAAAGTTCCACCAGAGAACTACTAAAGCTGATAAACAACTTCAGCAAATTGGCTGGGTATAAAATTACCTCAAATAAATCAGTTGCCTTCCTCTATACAAAAGAGAAACAAGCCGAGAAAGAAATTAGGGAAACGATACCCTTCATAATAGACCCAAATAATATAAAGTACCTCGGTGTGACTTTAACCAAGCAAGTAAAAGATCTGTACAATAAGAACTTCAAGACACTGAGGAAAGAAATTGAAGAAGACCTCAGAAGATGAAAAGATCTCCCATGCTCATGAGTTGGCAGTATTAATATAGTAAAAATGGCCATTTCACCAAAAGCAATCTACAGATTCAATGCAATCCCCATCAAAATACCAATCCAATTCTTCAAAGAGTTAGACAGAACAATTTGCAAATTCATCTGGAATAACAAAAAACCCAGGATAGCTAAAGCTATCCTCAACAATAAAAGGACTTCAGGGGGAATCACTATCCCTGAACTCAAGCAGTATTACAGAGCAATAGTGATAAAAACTGCATGGTATTGGTACAGAGACAGACAGATAGACCAAGGGAATAGAATTGAAGACTAAGAAATGAACCCCCACACCTATGGTTACTTGATTTTTGACAAAGGAGCCAAAACCATCCAATGGAAAAAAGATGGCATTTTCAGCAAATGGTGCTGGTTCAACTGGAGGTCAACATGTAGAAGAATGTAGATCGATCCATGTTTATCACCCTGTACAAAGCTTAAGTCCAAGTGGATCAAGGACCTCCACATCAAACCAGACACACTCAAACTAATAGAAGAAAAACTAGGGAAGCATCTGGAACACATGGACACTGGAAAAAATCTTTACTAATCCTACAACAGATAGAAGGCTTATATCCAAAATATACAACGAACTCAATAAGTTAGATCGCAGGGAGACAAATAACCCTATTAAAAATGGGGTTCAGAACTAAACAAAGAATTCACAGCTGAGGAATGCCGAATGGCTGAGAAACACCTAAAGAAATGTTCAACATCTTTAGTCATAAGGGAAATGCAAATCAAAACAACCTGAGATTTCACCTCACACCAGTGAGAATGGCTAAGATCAAAAACTCAGGTGACAGCAGATGCTGGTGAGGATGTGGAGAAAGAGGAACAATCTTCCATTGTTGGTGGGATTGCAGACTGGTAAAACCATTCTGGAAATCAGTCTGGAGGTTCCTCAGAAAATTGGACATTGAACTGCCTGAGGATCCAGCTATACCTCTCTTGGGCATATACCCAAAAGATGCCTCAACATATAAAAGAGACACGTGCTCCACTATGTTCATCGCAGCCTTATTTATAATAGCCAGAAACTGGAAAGAACCCAGATGCCCTTCAACAGAGGAATGGATACAGAAAATGTGGTACATCTACACAATGGAATATTACTCAGCTATCAAAAACAACGAGTTTATGAATTTTGTAGGCAAATGGTTGGAACTGGAAAATATCATCCTGAGTGAGCTAACCCAATCACAGAAAGACATACATGGTATGCACTCACTGATAAGTGGCTATTAGCCCAAATGCTTGAATTACCCTAGATCCCTAGAACAAACGAAACTCAAAACGGATGATCAAAATGTGAATGCTTCACTCCTTCTTTAAATGAGGAAAAAGAATACCCTTGGCAGGGAAGGGAGAGGCAAAGATTAAAACAGAGACTGCCCCACATGTGGCCCATACATATACAGCCACCCAATTAGACAAGATGGATGAAGCAAAGAAGTGCAGACTGACAGGAGCCGGATGTAGATCGCTCCTGAGAGACACAGCCAGAATACAGCAAATACAGAGGCGAATGCCAGCAGCAAACCACTGAACTGAGAATAGAACCCCCGTTGAAGGAATCAGAGAAAGAACTGGAAGAGCTTGAAGGGGCTCGAGACCCCATATGTACAACAATGCCAAGCAACCAGAGCTTCCAGTGACTAAGCCACTACCTAAAGACTATACATGGACTGACCCTGGACTCTGACCTCATAGGTAGCAATGAATATCCTAGTAAGAGCATCAGTTGAAGGGGAAGCCCTGGGTCCTGCTAAGACTGAACCCCCAGTGAACTAGACTGTGGGGGGGGCGGCAATGGGGGGAGGGTTGGGAAGGGAACACCCATAAGGAAGGGGAGGGGTGAGGGGGATGTTGGCCCGGAAACCGGGAAAGGGAATAACACTCGAAATGTATATAAGAAATACTCAAGTTAATAAAAAAAAAAAAGAATGCAATGAAAAAAGAGAACTTCAGACCAATTTTGCTTATGAATATCACTGCAAAAATACTCAATGAAATTCTTGCAAACCGACAAAAACACATCAAAAAGATCATTCACCAAAATCAAGTTGGCTTCATCTCAATAATGCAAAGTTGAATCAATATACATAAATCCATTAATTTAATCCAGTACATAACAAACTCAAAGAAAAAAATCACATGATCATCTCCTTAGATGCAGAAAAAGCACTTGAAAATACAACACCTCTTCATGATAAAAGTATTGGAGAGGTCTGTAATTCAAGGCCCATACCTAAACATAATAAAAGCAATTTACTGCAATCCCACTAATATCGGGGACAAGGATGCTCACTTTCCCTATGTGTTCAATATTGTACTCAAAATGCTAGCTAGAACAATAAGACAGCAAAAAGAGATCAGGCAGATACAAATTCACAATGAAGAAGTAAAGGTAGCGCTATTTGCAAATAATAAGATAGTATACATAAGGGACTCAAAAAATTCTACCAGATTCATCTTCTCCAGATGATAAACAATATGAGCAAAGTGATTGGATATAAAATTAACTCAAATACATCAGTAACCTTCATTTATATAAATTATAAGCAGGCTAAGAAAGATATTAGAGAAACAATTCCCTTCACAAAAGTCAAAAATAATATAAAATATCTTAGGGTAACTCTAACCAAAAAACAAAAACTTCAGGTGTCTCAAGAAAGAAACAGAAGAAGGTATCAGAAAATGGAGAGGTCTCACATGCTCATGGCTTGGCAGAATTAACATAGTAATAATGGCTCTCCTACCAAAGGCAAGGTACTGATTCAATGCAATCCTCGTCAAAACCCTAACACAATTCTTTAAAGACATGGAAAGAGCAATTCTCATCTGGCAAATGCCAGAATACCAAAAACAATTCTTAACAATAAAAGAACTGCTGGGGGAATTCCCATCCCTGACCTCAAGCTATATTGCATGGTATTAATACAGAGACAGACTTTGATTAATGGAATACAATTGAAGAACTAAAACCACACTTATGGACACTTGATCTTTGACAAAGAATCCAAAAATGTACAATGGTAAAAAGAAATCATATTCAAAATATGGTGCTGGTGGTAGTCTGTATGTATAAAAATGAAAATAGATCCATATTTGTCACATTGCACAAAGCTCAAGTGTAGGTGGATTAAGGATAAATATAAAACAAGACACACTGAGTCTAATAAAAGAGAAAGTGGGAAAGAGCCTGGAACTCATAAGCACGGGGGGGGGGGGATTCCTAAACAGAACTCCAAAAGGCTCCCAGTCTAAAATCAACAATTGATAAATGGGACATCATGAAACTGTAAAGCTTCTGTAAGGCAAAGGACATAGTCAATAGGACAAGTCCAAATGCTACAGAGTGGGGAAAAAATCTTCACTAACCACACATCTGATGAGGGCTAATAACTAAAATATATGAAGAACTCAAGAAGCTAACCACCAAAACACCAAATAACCCAATCAAAAAATGGGGTTTAGAACTAAACAGATAATTTGCAACAGAGGAATCTCAAATGGCTGAGTAGCACTTAAAGAAATGTGCTAAGTCCTTAGTCACCAGGGAAATGCAAATGAAAATGACCCTGAGATTCCAACTCAAACCAGTCAGAATGGCTAAGATCGAAATCACAGGTGTCAGCACATTTTTGTGATGATGTAGAGGAAGAGGAAAACTCCTCCGTGGGATCACAAACTGGCACAAACACTCTGAAAATCAATCTGGAAATTCCTCAGAAAATTGGAATTAGGTCTCTTTGAAGATTCACCTGTACCACTCTTGGGCATATACCCAAAAGATGTCCCATTATGCCACAGGGGCACATGTTCCACTATGTTCATAGAGGCCTTCTTTGTGAAAGCCAGAACCTGGAAACAACCAAGATGTCCCACAACAGAATAATGGATACAGAAAATGTGGCACATTTACACAGTAGAATACTGCTCATCAATTAAGAACGAGGACATCCTGAGTTTTACAGGGAAATGAATGGAACTAGAAAATATCCTGAATGAGGTAACTGAGACTCGAAAGGATATGCATGGTTTGCACTCATTATTAAGTGAATATTAGCCAAAAGCCCATACAGAATACCGAGGATACAATCCCCAGAACTCAAAAAGATTAATAAGCCAAAGGGCACAAGTGAGAAAACCTCAATCCCACTTTGGAGGGAGAAGAAAGTAATCACAGGAGGGGGAGAGAGGGATTTTTGTGGGAAAGGGGACATGTATAGAGGGGAATAGGGGGACATGATCTGGTATTGAGTGGAGAGAAAAGGACTAGAGATCCAAGAGGCTGCAAAAAGAATGGAAACAGGCAATCATAGAAGGTAGGCAGTGGGTGAACCCTTCAGAATATAACTGAGACCTGGGAGATAAGAGATTCTCAGGACTCAAGGGAGTGACCTTAAATAAAAGTCCTACAGTGGGGCACCAGAACTTGTGAGGAATGGGGTTGCCATCCCACAGTCACTCTGACGCATAATTGTTCTTGTCTGAAAGAGTTGCAGGGACAAAACTGAAGAAGAGCCTGAGGAAAAAGGAGGTCCAGAGACAGGCCCAAAGTTGTATCCATCTCAAGAGGATGCCCCAAGACCTGACATTATTACTCAAGCAATGAAGTGCTCACAAAAAGATGACTGCCTACCAAAAGTCCCAAAGAACTACTGAGTTAAATATATTTACACCCAACCCAAGGACAGAAGCTACTCACCCCTGTAGTTGAATTACGGAATTGCTGGAAGAAGCTGGGGAGAACACTGTCAGAGAACCAGCAGTCTCAATTAATCTGGACCCCAAGACCTCTCAGACAGTTGAGCGCCAAATGGGCAGAATACACAAGCTGATATGAGGAATTCAATATATGTTCAGCAGAGGACTGCTGGTTATGGACTCAGTCAGAGGAAATGCAAAGAAATCTCAAGAGGCTAGAGTTGCAGGGAGTGGGAAGGTATTCTGGGCTGGGGTAATCCTGATGGAGACAGGAGATAGTGGGTTGTGGAGAGATATTGGGATGTGGAACAGTCAGAGGGTGGACCGGGAGGGGGATAAAATCTGGAGCATCAATTAAAAGATTAAATTAAAAAAAAGTCTTCAGGACTCTGCACATATAAAGAGCTTTGTGCTGAATCATCTTGCCTAGGTTTCAAACATGCATTTACCATTTTATTTGGCTATTCATTCTACAGACATGGGCCTCTGTAAAAGCAATGCATGTTTTGTAAAAAAACTGGGACCTAGAACTTGAATGCATAGCAAGAGCTCTGAAGGTTGCTATTTTTTCACCAATATTGTTGTCTCTAGTGTAATTTCTCTGGAATGTATTTTGCAAGAACACTCTAAATATTCTTATAATTTTTCACAAAATGTTCCCTGAAACATAGCTAATCCAAGTGATAAGCAATTTGCTGAGTCTGTTGCTGTTTGTGTATATATAGTTTCAGGGATAAATGTTCTGTGTTGGATAACCAATAAGAGGGCTCATCCCTGGGAGAGACTAATTCTCCTAAGGGAGAAATCTTTTTATTTTAAATTTTATTGAATAGTTCATGTATTTACATTTCAAATCTTATCCCCTGTCTCAGTTGCCCCCTCTCCCATACACCTCCCCCCTTCTTCTATGAGAATGCTCTGGCTCCCACCCACACAGTTCCACCTCAACACCCTGGCATCCCTGGGATCTGGGGAAAAGAGCCTTCACAGGACCAAGGGCTTCTCCTCCTTTTGATGCCAGACAATGACATCCTCTGCTACATATGAAGCTGGAGCCATGAATCCTGCCATGTGTACTCTTTGGTATGTAGTTTAGTCCTAAGGAGGTTGGGGGGTCTGGTCGGTTGAGGGAGAAATCTTAAGAGTAAACTTCTGAATACTGGAGAAGAACACTACAAATTATTTTTAACTGAAACAATATAAAAATTATAGATGTATCCATTATTTAAAAACTTCATAAAGGAGAATTGATTTCAACATTAGCTGGATCTAAATAGAAAACGTACCTTTAATTTTTAAAATTGAATAATAATCAACATTATCAATAAGCTTGCTTCATATTCAGGATCTTCATGCCTGAACCTTACAATTAGCACTCAGCAAGATTGAGTGGATTCCAATGTTTTTGGATTCTTTTTCTTAGTGCTAGGGACAGAGCACAATGTGTGCTAAGCAACCTATCAATGAGCTGAGTTGACTGGGAGGAGCTCACTAAATATATGATATCACTAAACAAATGTATCATAAAATAATACCCCAGTAAAATATTCTTTCAAAAACTCGAAAAAAATGGATTTGAGACACAGACTGTAACTTGTTTTACTGTGGAAGGTTTTATATACATAGCCTTGTAGGAATCCTATAATATGCACTGTTTTAATACCATGCTAAAAATAAAAATGCAATGAATGGCCATACATCTGAAATTCAGATTCTCAAGTAACATAAAACACATAGAAAAACCATATCAATCTTAAAATATTAAAGTAACAATAGATTAAAATTCTGTAGCTCAACAGTAAACTGTAAACAGTGGCATTCTTTTAAACTATAACTAGTATTCTTATTTGAGAATCTTTAATGTCAGTGAAAATATAAATTCATGTACTCAGGATTTCAACTTACCTTTGCTCTGGTCTCCTCAATGCTTACAGGAAAGTCTCCCTTTTGTTTTAGGGATGCAGTATCTTCTGGACTCTCTTGATGACAGTTGTGACTCCAAGAAGTTAACCACTCTGAACTGAGTGCATTTTGCAGTTCAACACTGTTTATATAGGAAAAGTGGAAGCCCCGCCCTAAGGCGGAGTCTTTACACATTTGCATGATTCAATTAAGCTTTATAAAATCCTTCAGTAGCCCTCTGGGCCCTCCCTGATTGTTGTTGTAGTCTCATGGCTTATTTTGCTGTTTTGCTATGAATGTTGTAGGGTCAATCAAGGTTCTCTCCCTTACTGTCCTCTCCGAAATAGGGTCTTTTTGTTACACACCTCTTACTTTTCTAGGATTCCCTATGCAGACCACACTGACCTTCAATTCACAGAGACATATCTGCCTCTGTTTCCCAAGTGCTAGGATCAAAGGCATGTGCCACCACACTTAGCTGAGTAACAAATCCCCCCCTGCCCCCTTGCCCCCCCAGCCCCCCGCCCCCGCATCTCCCACCCCCGCCCTCCCCAGCCTCCTGCCCCCCCCACCCCCAGCTGAGGACCGAACCCAGGACCTTACACTTGCTAGGCAAGTGCTCTACCACTGAGCTAAATCCCCTACCCTGTAACAAATTTTTTTAATCAGCTAATTTGAAGTAGGCATACTCAGTCTAAATCTGGACCACACCTGGTGGCATTTCACATAAAAGGACATGGAATAAGCTTTTGTTTTTGCTTCTTTACAGCTGGCAGTTTCGTCTCTTACTGCTGTGGTCATTATTAAATTCAGCTTCATCAGGATCCCCACATATACAGAGATCAACTAGCTTTTTAAAAGTCCCCCAGGACCTCAGGGTCATATTTGTGATACAGAGACATCCAGCCTTATTGACTGAACAATTACTAGATTCTCAGCCTTCTAGTTGTGGGAAAGTCATTGTTAGGCTACTCTTACCACGTCCTGTAATCCAACCTAATACATCCCCTATTAATTTTACAGTCATGTTATCTGCTCTGTTCTTTTAATGAATCGAGAAATTTTGGAGAAATTTACCATTTCAAAGGTCAAAATGAAACCCAATCTTCTATAATTAATAAACACTAATTTATTAACCATATTTCTTTGAGGGTAGATTATGTGTTTGGGTGCTTAGGATAGCTAGCATTCAACAGAGTTGATCTTAGTACAAATCAGAAAGCATTGATTGAATCAGTTACACCCCAGTTTGTTGGACCTTACCATGATCCCCTTAGTTCTTTTCTCTCCTTCCCTTCTTGACCTTTCCCATCTTTTACAAGGTCAAAACCAAAGTCTGTTATAATTTTATCATCTCATCATCAGAAAAGTTTCTTAAATTATTGGCAGATATGCCTGTTTCCTTCTGAAGAAAAAAGTCTCCATAATGAATCATATGGACTGAAAAGGACTAGCAAGTTTCTGGAAGCCATTTCTGAGGTTGTTTTTGATTTGGTACAGAAATAACGCTGAATCCTAATTATTGACAATGCAACTTTCACAATTAGGGGGATGATTGTAGTGTCTGGGAGAACAAGAATTATACTCCAATTAAATGAGGAAGGCTGTTCTCAGTCAAATTAGTTGATAATAAATCATAACTACTTAATGAAAATATTTTTTGCTCAATGGAATAAAAGTACAGAACTATTCAACTTTTCCAATAAACATTTCCAATATAAAATAATTAGCTATTCTCTCTTTATTTTTTTTAAAGATGTATTTATTATATCTGAGTACACTGTAGCTGTTTTCAGACACACCAGAAGGGGGCATAAGATCTCATTACAGATGGTTGTGAGCCACCATGTGGTTGCTGGGAATTGAACTCAGGACCTCTGAAAGAGTAGTCAGGTGCTCTTAACCGCTGAGCCATCTCTCCAGCCCTATTCTTTCTTTATATTTTGCCTTTTGTTGGAGGATTCCTGGAAAATACTTCAAAAGTAAGCCAGTGGCTTTCTTGCCGATTTATCACATCACACTGTCCCTTCACCTGAAGACTTGCACACTGAAACCATCCCCAGGAAAGCATGGCCCCACAGTGCCTTCACTGGGTTTGTCTGCTTCTTTGTGATGCTAGAGATCTGTAGACATGGGATTGCCTATTCTACCAGAGCTGGTTTAACATTTATCTCCATGACAATGGTTTTCTATGAAGGAAGGTGAAGTTTAAAACCAGATCATGCGGACTTTGGTAACCACTGCTACAAATCTGAATTTTGATTTTAAGTTTAAAGGGAGGTTTTGGAGTGATCTGACTGTTGCTTTAGAAAGAACAATGCCTTTAGAAAAGTATGGATACTGTATATGTACAGAAGCTAGAAATGCTGGACAAGGTGGCAAGCAGCTGTGATTGGGGTTGCAGAATCATTGCAGACTTCTGAAGGTTTGGATATAATGTGTGAAAGACATCCAGGAGTAAAATGAGAAATCGGTCAATGATGAGGTGAACATTAAACTTAATTCACAGCCTTTGTCACCTGCAGGAAAGGTAACAGGATCTTGGTGCTTAGACTTCAGCAGGTGTACAAACAAAAAACAAACACACAAAAGTGGCTTCAAAAGAGAATGCAGAGGTGAAAAAAGGCAGTCCAAAGTCTGTTTCAGACCTGTGATTAGGGATGAGCAGTAAGAGAAATGGCTGGTTAACTGCTTGCTTTCAGGAAATGGTATTTACAAATGAAAATAGATATCAGAAAAAGAGAATGTTAGAGGATATAGAGGCAGTGAGTCACAAGTGTGTGACCCTGAAGGAAGCTGAAACCTAGAAAGAAAAGGCACCAAGATAGTTAAAGATGGCAAAGTGTCATAGGTAACAAGCTGAATGTATGTGTTAATAGTGAGAGAAGAAGGGTGCTAATTTGGAAGACCTGCATTAAAGGATTATTTATGTAATGTACCACTTGTATTCCATTTCCAACAGGAATGTCTGCTTGACAAGAACCATGAAGCATGGACCCCAATCTCCTCTTGAACTAGAGGGCTGTTCTGTAATTTCTACATTTATTGTTGAGAAAAATAATTGTGATATCAGCTGAAAACCATACAAGTAGAGTTTTTGTGTTTTCCTTGCCCCTATTGTTAGTGTTTTCTTTCTTCCTTAGTTTCAGTTCTCATCATCTAATAGGTCTCAGTATATTAATCATTATGCTAACATTATAACACCTCGATTTATATTTGTATCTGACCCAGAATCTTAGAAGTACTCAGCTGGAGTGCATCTCTTCTCATGAATCACAGTATTCAAGATTCTAAATACTTGCTTTTTAGAAAGTAAGTACTGCTGTCTCAATGATCATGTAGCCTATTACTATTTCTGTAGTAGAGGGGCCTCATGACACCATTAACAGCTTGATTCTTATAATTGTAAAGGGAAGATCTATAATAAGGTTAAATATTCAAAAAAAGGATATAATTTTTTTGTCTCAGCCACTGTCGAGAATGTGGTTATCACAAATATCCAGTCACTCAATTGTTTTAAAACACACACACACACACACACACACACACACACACACACACACACACACACACTTTTCACATTGATTTTGGTTTTGTTTTAAAATCGGATCTAGGTATTACCTAGACCAGGATGACTTTACAGTTTTTAGGTAAATCTCCTCAATCTCCTCCTCAGACCCTTTGGCTTTGGAATTAAAAATGCATGCCATGACCCCTGGCTCCATCCATCTCACCCATCTCACCAGTTTTCAAAAGATTAGCTATTAACTAATTGAAATGACTTGATTCTGTAGTTATAAGGATATTTGTGCGATGTGAGAACACGAAGAAAATATTCATATAAGAGCATTAAACTTGATGTATGAGAAAATGGTTTATATTAGAGGCTTTTTGAATAATAAATGGCTAAGATAATTGTACTTAGAGATTGCTTTCCAATAGAAAATGTTTTCGTATACACACACTTAGCTTTGAAGGAAAATGTTTTTATTTTATTTTTTATTTTTATTGTTTATTCTTTAATCCTATTTCACAGTCCAGTCTTCATCTCACTCCCGGTCTACCTCACAGGACTGCTCCCCATCCCATAACTCCCCTGACCCTCTT
This sequence comes from Rattus norvegicus, assembly GCF_021556685.1. Classification (NCBI taxonomy): domain Eukaryota; kingdom Metazoa; phylum Chordata; class Mammalia; order Rodentia; family Muridae; genus Rattus; species Rattus norvegicus. The sequence continues at coordinate 22,268,913 of NC_141541.1, read as the reverse complement.
CAAGAGACTATCCCCACCTCTCCAGCCCACACCCCACCATACCTCCCCACTCCCTGGGGCCTCAAGTGTCTCAAGAATTAGGTGCATCTTCTCTCACTGAGGCCAGAACAGGCAGACATCTGCTGTTTATGTGTTGGGGGCCGCTTATCGGCTGGTATACACTCCCTGGCTGTTGACTCAGTTTCTGAGCAATCTCGGGGGTCCAGGTTAGTTGAGACTGCTGGTCTTCCCATTAAGCCGCCCTCCTCAGCTTCTTCCAGCTTTTCCCTAATTCAACACAGGGTTCCTGGCTTATGTCCAGTATGTTGTGTGTGCTAGTATCTGCCCTCTGGCAGTTTCAGCTGCTTTTGGGCCTCTCTGGGGGTAGCCATGCTAGGCTCCCGTCTGAAAGTGCACCACAGCATCAGTAACAGTGTCAGGCCCGGGGCCTTCCCTTGTACTGGATCCCAATTTGGGCCAGTCACTGGATCTCCCTTCTCTGCTCTTCTCCGTTTTTGTCTTTGTACTTCCTTTACACGGGAAAAATTCTGGGACAGAGCTATTGACTGTGGGATGGCAACGCCATTCTTCCACTTGATGTCCTATCCCTCCACTTTAGAGCTTTTCCCTCCCAAATGCAGAGAAATTCATTCAAATTCCCTCCCTTTGAGTCCTGAGATCCTCTCACTTCCCAGGTCTCTGGTACATTGTAGAGGGTTCCACCACCTTCTGCCTCCTCTGGTTACATCTTTCCATTCGTTCAGCTGGCCTCATTCAGTCTTATTTCTCCTCTACCCAAACATTATCATGTTTCCCCCATCCCCTCCCTGTTCCCTAGAGTATCCTTGTCTCTCCCTCCTTCCCTCTCTCACTCCCTCCCCCTTGCCATGATTGATTTCTTCTCTCTCTCAAGTTAGATTGAGTCATAATCACTTGGGATTAAGAGCGACAATATCTGCCAAGATGCCAATGATTAGCAAGAGTTACTTGACAGCAGCCTTCTATGATACATTTAACAGAGCGAAAATTCTGAATGCTTACAGATTCAATATCAATAAAAGTATCAAGACTCTGGAACAAGCCAATCACACTTTTTTTTTTTTTTAGATTTATTTATTTATTTTATGTATAGCATTCTGCCTGCATATGTGACTGCAGTCCCGAAGAAGGTACCAGATCTCATTACAAATGGTTGTGAGCCACCATGTGGTTGCTCGGAATTGAACTCAGGACCTCTGGAACAGCAGTCAGTGCTCTTTACCGCTGAGCCATCTCTCCAGCCCAATCACACTTTTTACAATGGATTTTCAGGTCTCAGGCTGTAGTTGCCACCTGATAGGGCATCAGTGACATTTGTATTTGTGGTAATACTGCTTTTCCTTAGAACTGGTTATATGAAATCATTTCTTCAATGCTTACCTTATCAGTCTATCATCCTTAGAAATTTGTACCTTGTGTGTCAAGCATCAACTTTTTACTAAATGCTGACTAAATTATTGTAAAGTATTCCAATTTCGATTTTAAAACATGAATCAAATACTCTATTTGACATATAAATATCAGTAGGGCATTTTTCCATAAAATTCTTGTGATAAATTTGTTTATATGTTCATAGTATAACATATATGAATTAGTTCATAGTATAACATAGTGAATTAACAATTATGCTTCAACTGCAAGGAGACGTCAAAGATCCTACAGGAGAGAAGCACTGCTTACATCAACTCACGTTCAGCTATAGAAAGTACATCATCTTTCATTTTCAAATACAAAGTTTAAAAACTAAGTTCCATTTTTAGTAATTTCATTTCTAGTTAGTATATTTTTTGTTTCCTTAACCATACCTTATTTTCTTGAGACCAGAGTCTCATGGATGGCCTCAAACATGTTGGTGACCATGATTTGAATGCTCTGTCCTCCTACTTCTACCTCCTAAGCACTAGCATCACAGCAACTCACAAGAGTGCCTGCCAAGTTGTCTTTTTTTGTATAATATTTATTTAAGTATATAAATTCAAACTTAATATATCTCAAGTCTTTTGTTTAGACAAAGCTATTCAGTAATAATTTAGTTTTTAATTTTACTGTGGAAAAAATAATTCATATCAAAATTTGGACACCTTCTCCCATCTCCCGAGGATCTCAAAATTCTTCTACCTTCTAATATTGCTCCTCCACTAATTTCTTAGTCTCAACCCCAACCCCAACAGGCACACAATACTAATCCAAGGGGCTCTTATTCCAGGACAAATATGGTAAAGGCAGATTCAAATATTTCCAACTGCTCCTGCTTCCCAGTATCATCTCAAGTTCTGTAATAAGAAATCCGCTGAGGTCTCCCTTTTCATTTTCCTCCCAATCACAGGGGATCACAAGTACTTCTTTCCCCGAACTAATTAATTCCAGTATGAGTCCCCAACACCAACAGGCATTTTCTGTGACCATACCAGATGAGAAGGTCAGAAAAATAGACAACATACAGCAATCACACTTTCTGAACATATAGGGAGGAAACAGAAATCAAAGAACAAAACATCCACCCAACAAAGACAATTCCAGAAATCAACACTTAGACCTATAATGATTACAAACACAGATGACTAGCTATTTGCCAGCGTAAAGACATAATAAGAGCCATGACAATATAACTCAGTGGAGCCCAGCTATTCTACCATAGCAGTCCCTGAATATTAGTAAAAGACTTTGAAATCAACTTTTAAGTTGGATGATGATGTTACTGATTATATGAAGATGATAGAATTCTTTTTTAAAAAATTTGATATATTTTATTTACATTTCAAACAGTATTCCCTTTCCCAGTTTCCTGTCCATAAGCCTCCTATCCTATCCCCCTCTGCTTCTTCTGTAAGGCTGTTCCACCTCCCCAACCATACCCCCTTCACACATTCCTGCCCTGACATTCCCCTACACTAGGGAATCAAGCCTTGGCAGGACCATGTCTTCTTCTCCCATTGGTTCCCAGCAAGTCCAAATTCTGCTACATATGCACCTAGAGCCATGGGCCTGGTCATATGTAGTCTAGGGTAGTGGTTTAGTCCCTGGGAGCTTTGTTTGTTTGGTATTGTTGTTCTTAAGGGGTTGCCAACCCCTTCAGCTCTTTCAATCCTTTCTCTAACTCCTCCAACAGGGACGCCATTCTCAGTTCTCAGTTCAATGGTTTGCTGCTAGCATTCACCTCTGCATTTGCCACACTCTGGCTGAGCCACTCAGGATACAGCTACATCAGGCTCCTGTCAGCAAAATGAAATTAACAAATTCTTTCAAGGAATCCCAGAAAATGCAGTTGGAGGAAAGGAATTAAACTGTTCAAGCTCTGAAAATGGAATAGAATCTATAAAGGTAACAAATTTTATAGTGGGAAATCTAGAGATAAAAAATTACAGAATTCAAACACAAACTATAGAGGAAAGCATCAGTAACAGAATACAGGAGATGAAAGAGGAAATCTTAGGCATTTAAGAAACCATAGAAGAAATGAATATATCAGTGAAAAAAATATTACATCTAAAAAAATCTTGATACTAAAAATCCAGGAAATCTGGGACACTATGAAAAGATCAAAACTAAGAATAATAGGAATAAAGGAAGTAGAAATCCAGCTCAAAGACCCAGAATATATTTGCAACAAAATCATAGAACAAAAGCTTCCTAATCGAAAAAAGTAGATGCCTATTAGGCATCTTACAGAAAACCAAACAGATTGGATGAGAAAAACAAAACAAACAGAAACCTCACCACATAATAATCAAAACACAAAACACACAGAACAAAGAAAGACTATTAAAATTGACAAGGAAAAAGTTCCAAGTAATAGATAAAGGCAGGGCTACAAAAATTACATCTGACTTCTCAATGGAGACTCAAAGGCCTCAAGGACCGGGAATGATGCGTTACACACATTAAGTTACCAGAGATGCTAGCCGAGACTATTCAGCAAAGTTTTCAATCACCAATCTTCAATTATTGAAGAAAATAAGATTCTCCAGGAAAAAGTCAAATTAAACAATATTCTTTCACAAATCCAGTGGTACAGAAGGTAGTTAAAGAAAAAAAAATTCAAAACAATGAGGTTAACTACACATAGGAAGTAATCACATACAGACAAACAAAAAGAATGGAAAAACACAGCACCATAACTACCAACAGCACTACCAACAAAATAACAAGATTTTAAAATCAATGGTCATTGGCAGTTCTCATTATCAATGTACTCAATATCTTAAAAAAAAAACTGATTAGCAGATTGAATGTGAAAATTGAATCTGTCCTTCTGCTCCATCAGAAAAATACACCTTAAAATGTGATCCAGAATAAACACTTCCTCACTTAAAAAAAGAAAGAAAGAAAGAAAGAAGGAAAATTTAAAGAAACATTAAAAGAAAAAGAAAAGAGAAGTAAACCTCAACATCAAGGATAAAAATTACCTCAGAGTGAGGGTTTTCGGTCGATTCCTCTGTCTCCTGTGTGAGATACGTGTCGACCCGGGATCTCGTTAATAAAAGCTACCTCTTGCTGTTACATCAAGAATGGCTACTCGTGATTTCTGGGGGCACCCCACCCCGCGATCGGAGCGAGAGACGCGGCTCCCCGTTTTGGGGTACGCTCTTTCATTTGGGGGCTTGTCCGTGATCGGAGCATGACCCCCCCGAACCCTGAATGCCACTTGGAGGTACGTTAGTGTGAGTGCTGGAAAGCGGCCGCTGTGTATGTGTATGTATGTGTGTGTGTGTGTACGTTGTGCTTCTCGTACTGTGTATTGTGCCATGGTCTAAGGTTTAAGTTGGGTGCGCGCGGGTGGAAGGGCTTCCCACCCCGAATTTGAGTGCACCCCGTTTTCGAGTACATCTGGGCAGATGGGTTTTCTGCCCCGTATTTGAGTGTACTTGGGTGGAAGGGTTTCCCGCTCTGGACATGCGCCTGTGAGTAGAAGGGTTTCCTACTCCGAATAGTCGTTTTCTTTCTTTTTTTCCTTTTTAGAAAGCGCACCGGGGGACGCCCCAATCGCGCAGGCTCTGGGACGCGTGAGAGACGTTCCACAAGCCGAATTTTGTCAGGAGGACCCGGCAACGGACAGTCAAAAAGATCTGACTGTGACTTTGGAGGTCGAGTTCGGCTGCCTATTTAAGTATAGGCACGGACAAGTGTGCTTAGATGTGTTAGTGTCTGTTGTCTGTATTCTGTTTCTGTGTTTGGTATCCCAGAAGCAGCTAAGGTTAAGCTGCAGTTTGGGCCAGGTACTGAAGGTACCAGGTATCTGTGGAAATTGGTTATAGGATGCTTTGTTTTAGTCTTGCTTGTCTGGTTTGTTTTCTGTGGTATTGTCTAGTGTCTTTTTTGGCTTTTGTTTCATGTTTGACTTTGGACTGACGACTGTGTTTGAAATCATGTTATGCTTTGTTCGTCGAAGAGTTTTACTTGGTCCCCTTAATGCTTAGTGAGTAAGAAACTTAATCTTATGGACCCCGCTCTAGTGGCGATGTGTTGGTTGATAGCCAAAGTTAATTTTTAAAATAGTGTTTTATCTGTGCTTGTGCTGGCAGCACACAGTAGAGGGGAGCGAAATTAGCTGCGGAGCTGCTGCAGCGAGCATGGGGACTTCTCAAGTCTCACCCAATTTTTCTGGCTCTTCAGGAGCTGTTTAAAAGGAAAAGGCTTAAGGTAAAAAGAAACACTATAGAGAGATTTCTTAGTGAATTACTACACTTTGGTTCTCGATCTCTGGGAATCTCACGGCGGACAGCTGAGATAAGCTGGAAAAGGATTTAAATTTTGCTTGGGAGCAAAGAATCTTAAAGGCGGAGTTTCAGCCGGTATGACACTTAGTGGTAGCTGCCTAAAAGATCAGAAATGCTGTCAACAGGCTATAAAAAAAAAAAAAAGGGACAGGCTGTGTTAGAAATGCTACAGGAAGAATAATCTAAAAAGGCTGAGAGCTAGGTGGGGCTATAAGGAAAACAAGAACAGTAAAGGAATTTCTGACATTTGCTCCCAGTAGGAGAGCACTCATTTAGAGAAGTTCTTTAAGGAAGCCTGCCTTATCTGCTGTCTTTATTCCAAGGGAGGAGTCAGTCTCCAGCACTAAATTACTTGGCGTTGGCCAAGGTCAGGATTAATGTTTTCTTTTCCTTGGGCCCTTTAAACCCAGTGAGACAGTTTGGTAAAGGGCTACTACTACTGAGGTCCTGATAGCCCCAGGTGAACTGGTTACAATTCTTTTATCAGCCCCCTGGCATCTAGCACCCAGGTTCTAACCATCTCTCCATCCTTTTGTTATTAGTTGTTACTAGAAGCCTAGTGTCATTTGGATGCTGGTTCTCTTGAGAGGCAAAGCCATGGAGCTGACACTGACAATGGCTTTTTTGTTCCAAGAAAGGCCTCCTGGTTTAGCTGTGTGACTAAATGCTGTTTGCCCTCTTCAGTAGACCTCTATTCTCAAGATTCTCTTGTTTTCTCACCATCCCATTTGAGATGCTTGTTAGTAACTGTTACAGGTCTTCTTTACCACCGAGGAAAGACGGAATCCTACTGGAGACCAGAAAAAAGGTTCCAACACGGATAGAAGGCCCTCACTTCTGCCTGCTCTCTTCAGACTCCTGAAGGTAGGGAGTGCACCAGGTCTGCCCCCAGGCTCCAAGGGTGGGTCTCTGAGGGGCTGGAAAGTGCCCCACCAATCTGGCTAAGATAAGGAAAGGATATGAAGAAAAAGTTACAGAAATTTAAAGAGTTAAGCTAAGTTGCTGAGAGTTAGTATAAGTTACAGAGAAAGGAAAGTTAAAAAAGAAAGAGGTAAAGAGAGCAGAAAGCTAGGGAAGAAAAGAGACAAAAAGAAGAGGAAATTAGAGAGCTAAAGAGAGATAAAAGACAAGAGAGGAACCTATACTGGCCACAGTAGTTAGGGAACCTAGGAAGATAGTACCTGGCAACAGAAGAGAATTCCTGGCTAAAGATCAGTGTGCCTAATACAAAGAAAAAAGGACACTGGGTCAGGGACTGCCCAAGAAAGAACAAGAGGGGCCACTGGAGAGCTTCTTGGTCCTAGAGTGCTGGCTATGTACAGAGATAGAAGGGAAGTGTGGATACAGGGACCCAATGCTCTGTGCTCCTATGTCCCCCCCAGTGGGCCAATATCCAAAGACCTTGAGTGCAAGGGGCTACTGGCAACGAACAATACTTATGGACTGCCCGAAGAACAGTGGACCTTGGCGTGGACCGGGTAACCCACTCACTAGTTCATGGTCATCCCTGACTGCCCCTATCCCTTGCTCATGAGAAAATTGCTCTCCAAATTGGCTTGCGTGGGCTAAAATGGCTGGGTGAGGCCATGTGTATGCATATCTGCAGACTGTGTATGTGGAGCTTAAGATCTGTCTCAGGGCACCAGTACCTGATGCTGGGAAATGAATGGCTTAGTGCTGTTCTGCTTGGAACACATCGCTCCTGCCAGCCGGGCACTAACAATTATCACCCAATCCAGGACTTAAACTGTGATAGAGTGGCTGATGTCTTGCCTTTGAATAGAGTGTCCCAAAAGATGGGACCACTGGTCAGCTGCCATGGACTAGATCCTCCACCGGTTGGGGACAATTTGGACACCTTGCTGCCCAATCCGGACCTGGAGCCACCACAGCATGAGTGTCAAGCACTGACAGAAGCTCATGGGTGGAGGAAAGACCTCTGCGACTGGCTGATTGACCCCTGCTGAAGGCCAAGGCTACCTTGTCTACAGACGGGAACAGTTCTCTTCATGAAGGTCAGAGATAAGTGGGTGCTGCCATGGTGGACAACACAATGTCATCTGGGATGGCTGAACCTCAACCCCCCCAGTACATCAGTGCCGCAGATGCCTTTACCATCTCTTGGATGCCCTGGTGAAGCCAACAACTGTGAGTACTATTCATTGCTCAGGATCAGGAGGGAAGTGATTCAGTGGCATGGGGAAATAACGAAGCAGATAAAGTGGCTCGGGAAATGGCTATGCAGGAGCCTATCCTGGTTGCAGGCCTGCAAGAGACAGCCACTGAGAACTAGGATCGGACTAAGGGATGGCCTCACTTAGAAAAGGCCCAAATTGCTTAAAAGATAAAGGACAATGGCACACTTGAGGGGAAAGCTATACTCCCCAGAGAACAAAGAAAAGGACTCACTTTGCCAAATACAGAAATGGACTCATTTAGGAGATAAGAAGTTTGTCCAAGTAGTTAAGGTGTATGTAACAGACTTTAAGATTTTAGCCAGAGAGACAGTAGAAAGTATAAGGTATGTCAATAAGTGAATGCTTAGCAAGCAAACAGGGCAAAGAGACCTAGAGAGTTTAGTGAAAAGTCGAAGTGAACTTCACTGAGATAAAACCAGAAAAATATAATCACAAGTATCTCCTAGTGCTTGTAGATACTTTTTCAGGAATAGATAGAAGCTTTCCTCACCAAATGAGAGACCCTCTGCAATCATCAAGAAGATACTGGAAGAAATCTTCCCCCGACTTGGAATGCCCAAGGTAATCTGGTCAGACAAAGGCCCTACTTTCGTTGCCAAGGTAAGCCAGGGTGTGGCCAAGTATTTAGAGGTCAATTGGAAATTACATTGTATCTACAGACCTCAAAGTTCAGGACAGGTAGAGTAAATAAATAAAATTTTAAAAGAGACCCTGACCAAATTAAATTAACCATGGAGACTGGCGCAGACTGGGTGACACTTCTTCCCTCCTGCTCTCTTCAGAGCAAGAAATACCCCTTCCAGATTCAGCCTTACCCCCTTTGAGATCTTATATGGGGCCTCAGCCCCCCCCTCCCGACTGTATTAGATGATGTTACTGAACCAACATGTCATAGTGCCATAGTAATAATGATTTGTGTGCCAGGCTAAAAGACCTACAGGTGATACAGAAAGAAATCTGCTCACAGCTGACAGCAGCCTATGCCCCGGAGACCCCTGAGACATCCCATCAGTTCCAGGTCGGAGATTGCAGCTACACTGAGCCAAGACACTCGAGCCTCGCTGGAAAGGACCATACCTGGTGCTGCTGACCACCCTGACAGCTGTCAATTCTCAGCCCTCACCAGCTGTGTACTAGCTGTTGGGGCTGAGAGCTGGGACCTAGAGGGAAATTCAGTCTTGTTTGTCCTGGGTTCTATCAAGATAGGTGTGGGATAGGCTTGATTTCCATTACAAATGATGTAACATTGCATATGTTAGTACTCTTAACACTTCTTGGGACTGTGCCTCAGGGATCACAGTCTGTATAAGCTTAGAAGTTCTAAAAGCTAGTCATGCCCTTGGTGTATAGGCTTGGATAGTGTCCAGGTTAGAATGCTCATGTTAAGACAACAATACCAAAGCTGTTATGCTAGATGAAGCTGAGTTCTCCATGAAGTTCTAAGATTAGAACTATTAATGAAAAAAAAAGAAGTGGGGAATGTACAACTAGAGTTTCATAAAGGTTACTCATTGTCAGAGCCCGAATGTGCAGAACTAGAGTTTCATAAAGGTTGCTCATTGTCAGAGTCCAGATGTGCAGGGTGGGACGTGCCTGTGGGAGAGCCAGAGATAGGACTTGCCAAACCAGCTATCAGCCCCAAGGACACTGACCATCCTTAGCCACCCCCTCCCCTTCCTTCACCCCCCTGAGTGAGATGAGTCACCCTACCTGCCTGCCGAGCTGCTGGAGAGCACGTACTCCTTGCTGATGTAATTTCGCGCTGAAAGTAACTGTGCACCATTTGAATTGACCAATCGTGTGCAACCTCATGAATGCCGCTTACCTCCCCTATATAAACCACCGAGTCTGGAGGCTCGGGGTCGATTCCTCTGTCTCCTGTGTGAGATACGTGTCGACCCGGGATCCTGCTAAGACCCGGGATCTCGTTAATAAAAGCTACCTCTTGCTGTTACATCAAAAAAAAAAAAAAAGAAAAGAAAAGAAAAAAGATTTTTCAAACAAGTGGAACAAAGAAGCAAGTTGCTATAGCCATTGAAATATCTTACAAAATAGATTTCAAATCATAACTAACCAAAAGAAGAAGGAGAAGAGGAGGAGGAGGAGGAGGAGGAGGAGGAGGAGGAGGAGGAGGAGGAGGAGGAGGAGGAGGAGGAGGAGGAAAGGGACACTACATATTCTTCAAAGGAAAATCCTCCAAGATGAAATTTCAATCCTTAAGTTCAATTTCCCCAAAACAAGGGGAAAAAGTTTAAACATATGAACAAACAAAACACCATTACAACTTAAAGCACCTATTGAACAGAGACACTAATAGGGAAAGGCTTTAGTAGCCCAATCTCACCTATGAACAGGTCATCCAGACAAAATATAAAGAGAAATACTGGAGCTAACAGACATTATAATCAGATAGACCTAATAGACACTTATAGAATATTTCATCAAACAAAAAAATATTTTTCCTCTCTACACCCCATAAAACTTTCTCCAAGACTGAACACATACTCCAACACAAAACAAGTCTCAACAGATATAGGAAAATTGAAATAACTCTCTGCATATTACTAGACAACCAGGATATCAAGAACAACAAAAACCTTACTCATGAAAACACATGAAAACTGATCACCTTGCAAATGAATGAATATGTCAAGACAGAAGTAAAAGAATTAAATCTCTTCTAAATTCAATGCTAATGAATATACAAGACATCCAAACTGATGGGACACAATGAAAGTGGTGGTTAAAATGAAAGGTCTTAGCACTACTACATACCTATATAAAAAAATTGGAAATGTCATAGTAGCAACGTAACATAACACCTAAAAGATAAAGAACAAAAATAACTGAGATCAAGAAAGATAAGTAAGTGGCAAAGCCTGAAATCAATAAAATAGTAATATAGAGAATAATACAAAGAATCAATGAAACAGGGAGCTCATTCTCTGAGAAAAATCAACAAGATAAATAAATCCTTATCCAAACTAATGGCAAGGCAGAGATAGAATATCCACATTACCAGAGACAGAAGCAACAGGGAGATATTTTGCAGAATATTTGGTCGCACTGTGGACCTGAGATTATATTATTTACTGAAAAATCAGTTTCTAGTTGTTGGCCCTTACCACAAACCTTTATTCCCTCTAGCTAGAATACAGGTGTGTCCTTAGCACAGATTTAATCCCAAACAATGTAAAAGTAAAGTAAATTTTTACATGGAATCATGCATATTTAAAAATGATACCTAGTAGAATAGCAGAAAAAAATGACAAATCAGAGAAATATTTGGCAGAATAGGACATGCACATATCTCAAGAAAAAGAGAGGAGAAGGCACTACTTAAGAAAGTGCAGATAGAAAACAGAAAGGAGAAGGAGGTAGTTTTATTGGGAGAGTTTTACAAGGTACGTTGAGACAACCTAGACACAGGTGAACAAAAAAAAAAAAGTCAGAGAATGAGAAAGAAACAAATTAGGTCAGATTTCCAGAGTTACTTTGAGGCCAAGCAGAGCAAAAGAGCCAGAAGCTGAGAGAAAGCATCAATTGAATCAGTTAGTGTTGAGTAGGTTTGAGACAGAACTGCTAGTTAAACCAGCCAGTCAAAGCATTTAAAAAACTAGAAAGGGCAATGTTATCCAGCAGTAAAGCCCAGAGGCTGAAAAAATTTCTAGGTCTACAAATGATTGTAGGGAGGCTAGAAGCTTTGAGGACTAGGCCTAGGTAGGTTAGCAGATGAAAGCAATAAGCCTTCAGAGACAGAAATAATGTCAGACAAATAAAATTAGTTTTATGGAAGTAGGACAATAGACACTGCTAAAAATCCAAAGAATCATAACAACATACTTTAAAAGCCTCTGTTCCACCGAATTGGAAAATCTAAAAGAAATAGATAATTTTCTTGATAGATACCACTTACCAAAATTGAATTGCAACCAGACAAATATTTTAAATAGACCTTTACTCCCCAAGGAAACAGAAGCAGTCATTAAATGTCTAGCAACCAAAAAATCTCAGGGTCAGATGATTTTTTTGCTTGTTTGTTTTAGATGGTTTTAGTGAAGAATTCCACCAGACCTTCAAAGTTAATGTCAATGCTCCTCAAATCTTCCACAAAATAGAAACAGAGAAACATTGCCGAATTTATTTTATATGGTCACCATTTCCAAGAATCTGAAACTCCACAAAGATTAAACAAATATAGAGTATTACTGATCTACTTCCATTATAAACATAAATGCAGAAATACTCAATAAAATACATTCCAAAATGCAAACCAACCCTAAAGTCATATTAAAAAGAGCACCCACCATGATCAAGTAGGAGTCATCCTAGAAATGCAGAGATGGTTAAATAAATGGTAATCAAAAAATGTAATTTATTAGGTTAATTACATTTAAAGACAACATTTACATGAGCATCTGATTAGAGGTAGAGAAATCCTTTGACAATGTCCAATACCTCTTCATGATAAAAGTCCTAGAGCAATCAGGGATACAGGAGCCATACCTAAAATAATAAATGTCATTTATGGCAAAGCCTATAGCCAACACCAAATGAAAGGGAGAAAAACTCAAAGCAATTCTGTTGCAGGATATTTGATCACATTAGGAACCCTGAGATTGTGGTGTTTACTAGAAAATCCATTTTCTAGTTGTGACATGGTTCACACTTAGCATACACCTTTAATCAAAGAATTTTACTTTATTGTAAACAGGATTAAACAAAGTCAAGCAAAAAGTCAAGAGGTGGAGCAAGTAAACAGTTGAAAGGGAGTGAATATATACAAATCCATATAGAGTAAGAGGAAGTCAAGAGGACACATAGAGAAACTATATTGGTGAAAGGAAGGACATTGACTTTCAGGGGTTTTTGAGGTATTGTTGATAAGAACTGTTTTGTCTTTTGGATATGTCTTAGTTAGGGTTTTACTACTATGAACATACATCATGACCAAGGTGACTCTTATAAATACAAGACTTAATTGGGGCTGGCTTACAGGTTCAGAGGTTTAGTCCATTATAATCAAGGCAGTAACGTGGCAGCATCCAGGCAGGCATGGTAAAGGAACTGGGAGTTCTACATCTTCCTCTGAAAGTTACCAGCAGAGTACTGTCTTCAAAGCAGCTAGGATGATGATCTTAAATCCCACACCACAACCACAAAACTACTCCAACAAGGTCACATCTATTGCAAATGGCCAGACCGTTCAATCATGCCACTCCCTGGGCCAAGTATATGCAAAGCATCACAGGATGCCTCCTCTAGCAGGTTTTCCAGCATATAGCTCCCAACATTGGTAAATTGAAAGATTAAGATCTCATTTAAACACACACACACACACACACACACACACACACACACACAATTCCACTAGAATTAGGAACAAGAAGAAGTTGTCCTTTCTCCATATCTATTCAATACAGGACCTGAAGACTTACCTAAAGGAATATGACAAGTGAAAAAGATCAATACAAATTGGAAAGGAAGAAGTCAAATTATCATTATATGCAGATGACATAATAGTTTACATATGTCACCCTAATAATTCCTCCAGAAAACTATTAAAATTATTAAACACTTTCACCAATGTAGCTGGATAAAAGTAACAAAAAAATCATTATCCCTTATATAGACAAATGACAAATGAACTGAGAACAAAGTCAAAGAAATAACTCCCTTTAATAGCTACTATCATATAGAATATCTTGATGGAACTTTAGCAAAGCAAATGAAATACTAATATGACAAAACTTTAAGTCTTGAAGAACCAAAAATGAAGATATCTTAATGGAATGATCTCCCATGTTCATAGATTGGTAGGATTAACATAGTAAAGATGGCTATTCTACCAGAGACCAATTTACAGATTTTGTCCTAGTCCCATTAAAAATCCAACATAGTTCTAGGCAGACCTTGAAAGGGCTATTCTCAACTTCATATGGAAAAACAAAATAAAACACATGACTGTTTCAGTATGTTTAAAAATGTATGTGACTGGTTCCTGAGAGATCCCACTCTGATCTGTACACTCTAGCTGTTTCTCTGTCAGTCACTTTCACACACTGTCGACTTGGCAGTCTGTTTACACACCTAACACACACACCAAGTTCCTTGGGCCATGCTAGCATGTTTGAACACTAGCCCCAAGCATTCTATAGCTTAGAATGGCTTCCTGTCATGGACTCTGTTCACATTCTCAACAACCCAGTGAAAGCATTACTCAACAAACTGTAACCAAACAACCAGATTGTTAAATACTCAATGTACAATACATCCACACAATTAACTTAAAACCAATTAATAAGTATATAAACCAAACACCTAGATAAGATAAATTTGCCTATAGAAATCCTTAGATAAGAAATATAAAACAAATTGTATCAATGTAGGGACACATGGCGAGGACCATTTATGTCTACCTCTATGTTGCTTCTCAATTTCTGCTCCTCCCTCTCCATCTAAAACCTCCATTCCTGCCTACATTTCTTCTCATCCAATGACAGGCCTCGTTTAATTTTGTGTCTGCCTTCAAGTGCATAAGGACATCAACCTACACATGACAGCTAAAACCATCCTCGACAATAAAAACTGCTGGAGGTCCTGCCTCACAAGTTCAAGTTATACGACAGAGCTTTAGTAATAAAAAATGCACGATATTAGCCTAAAAACAGACATATTGATCCCAGAATTGAATCAAAGACCCGGACATAAATCCCCACACACACAGACATGTTTTTGAAATAGAATTCAAGAATACAACTGTAAAAAAAAAGAAGCATCATCATCAAAGAATTGTGCTGATCAAACTATATGACTGCATGAAGAAAAATATAAATAGATCCAAATTTCTCACACTGCATAAAGCTTAGGTCTAAGTGGATCAAAATCCTCAACATAAATCCAATATATTTGAAAGTGGGGAATGTCCTTGTATGCATTGGCACAGGAGACAAACATCTGAACAGAAGCCTGATATCACAGGCAGAGAGATCAACAATTAATAAAGGGGACCTCATGTCAGAGAAACGCATCTGTAAAGCAATAGATGCTATCAATTGGGCAAAGTGGTAGTCTATAAAATGGAAAAAGATTTTTATAAATCTACAACCAATAGAGGGTTAATATTTAAAATGTATTAAGAATTCAATAACCTAGATATCAGAAAACAAAATAATCCCCCGAAAAATGGAGTACACATCCAAACAGAGAATTCTGAACATAAAAAAAAAAAAAAAAAAAACTTAAATGGCTTAGAAATACTTAAGGAAATACCAAATATCTTCAGCCATCTGGGAAATGCAAATCAAAACTGTTTCATCAGCAGAAGTCCTCTGGGTCAGGGCACTTCCTGTATCTGGCTGGGCCCGGAACGGAACTGATACCATCCCACAGTTCTCTGCACCCAAATCCTGTGGGGAAGAGAGCTGAACACCCACAAGTGCAGACATCCTGAGACCGTAGGACAGACTGCCTCTTCTGCACACCTCTGCCCACATCCCTGGTCGAAGAGTAAACTGCATAGTGCCTCTGTACACAGGAATATAGGAACAGACACTGCCAGTACCTTTGGTTCTGCTCTGCACCTAGAACTGAACTGGAGCAGTTAAATAGCTCCCTGCACACAAATCCTGTGGGGGAGAGAGCTGGGTGCTCAGAAGTGTGGACATTCCTGTGAAATCAGAGGAGACTACCCTCTGCCTGCATTCCGGAACCAAAACGGAATGGCCTAGGGCCAGCTGTGCACCCTGGGACCAAGGACCTAAGAGCAGTCAGGGGCAGGACCCAGCTGATTCCTATCCACACCTAGAGCTGAAAGACAGTCATCGTGAGAGCATACACACCTGAGATCAGAGCACCTGTTCCCAGAAACAGCTGAAAGAAAACAGGAAAAACAGGTCTACAGGAGTGGTGACACAGAGGCCTACAGGAAGCAAGCAAACACCAGAGACAACCCGATGGTGAAAGGAAAATGCAGGAACCTAAGCAACATAAACCAAGACTACTTGGCATCATCAGAGCCCACTTCTATGACCAAACTAAATACCGGATATCCAAACACACCAGTAAAGCAAGATTTTTATTTAAAATCACATTTCATGGTAAAGACAGAGGACTTTAACAAGGACATAAACAACTCCCTTAAACAAGTGCAGAAGGACAACACAAGTAAAAAAGAACCCTTTGAGAGGAAACACCAAAATCGCTGAAATAATTACAGGAAAACACAACCAAAGAGGGGAAGTAATTGAATAAAACTGTGCAGGATTAAAAATGGAAATAGAAATAATTAAGAAAGCACAAAGTGAGACAATGCTGGAGATAGAAAACCTAAGGAAGAGAAAAGGAGACATAGACATAAGCATCACCAACAGAATAAAAGAGATAGAAGAGACAATCTCAGGGGCAGAAGTTACCTAAGAAAACTTTGACACAACTGTCAGAGATAATGTAAAATACAAAAAAATCTTATAACCAAAACCATCCAGGAACTCCAGAGCACAACGAGAAGATCAAACCTAAGGATAACAGTTATTGAAGAATGAAGAATCCCAACTTAAAGGGCCAGTAATTATCTTCAACAAACTTATACTAGACAACTTCCCTAACCTAAAAAGAGATGCCCATAAACATAAAAGAGTCTACAAAATTGCAAATAGATAGGACCAGAAAAAAAATTCCTCCCATCATATGATAGTTAAAACAGCAAATGCACAAAACAAAGAAAGAATATTAAAAGCAGTAAGGGAAAAAGGTCAAGTGAAATATAAAGGCACACCTATGAGAATTACACCAGACTTCTCACCAAAGTCTATAAAAGCCAGAAGATCCTGGACAGATGTCATACAGACTCTAAGAGAACACAAATGCTGGGTCTACGTTACTGTATCCAGAAAAACTCTCAATTAACATAGGTGGAGAAAGCAAGATATTCCATGACAAATTTACACAGTATGTATCTACAACTCCTGCCCTACAAAGGATAATTGATGGAAAACTTCAAGTCAAAGAGAGAAATTATACCATATAAAAAGCGAGAATGTAATCTCCTTGCAATGAAAGCAAAAGAGAGACATAGAAAATTCCACCTCTAACAATGAAAAGAACAGGAAGCAACAATCACTATTCCTTAACATCTCTGAATATCAATGGACACAATTCACCAATAAAAATATATAGACTAACAGATTAGATAAGTAAAGAGGACGCAGCACATTGCTGCATACAGGAAATGCACCTCAGAGACAAAGACAGACACTACCTCAGAGTAAAAGGCTGGAAAACTACTTCCCAAACAAATGGCCCGAAGAAACAAGGTGGAGTTGCCATTCTAATATTGAATAAAATTGACATTCAACCAAAAGTCATCAAAAAAGATTAGAAAGTACATTTCATATACATCAAAGGAAAAATCCACCAAAAAGAACTCTCAATCATAAATATGTATGCTCCAAATGCAAGAGCACCTATATTCATAAAAGAAACCTTATTAAATTTCAAGTCACATATGGCATCTCAAACAATAATAGTACAAGATTTCAATAACTCACTCTCATCAATGATCAGATCATGAAAACTGAAATTAAACAGAGACATAGAAAAACTAACAGAAGTTATGAACCAAGTGGATGTAACAGATATTTATAGAACATTCCATTCTAAAACAAAAGGATATACCTTTGTTTCAGCACCTCATGATACCTTCTCCAAAATGGACCATATAATTGGTCACAAAACAGGCCTCAACAGATACAGGAAGATGGAAATAATGCCAAGCATCCTATCAGTTCACCACAGACTAAATCTGATCCTCTATAACAACAATAACAACAGAAAGCCCACATATACAGGAAAGTTGAACAATTCTGTACTCCGTGACAACTTGGTTGAGGAAGAAATTAAAGACTTCTTGGAATTTAATGAAAATGAAGACACAACATACCCAAACTTATGGGACACAATGAAAGCAGTGAAAAGAGGAAAACTCATAGCTCTGAGTCCCTGCAAAAGGAAACAGGAGAGAGCATAGGTCAGCAACTTGACAGCACACCTAAAAGCTCTAAAACAAAAAGAAATAAATAAACCCAAGAGGAGTAGAAGGCAGGAAATAATCAAACTCAGGACTGAAATCAACCAAGTAGAAACAAAACGACTGAAACCCTATATTCATCAAAACTGGAAAATCTGGAGGAAATGGACAATTTTCTAGACAGATACCAGTTTCCAAAGTTAAATCAGTAACAAATAAACCATCTAAATGATGCTATAACTCCTAAAGAAATTGAAGCAATTATTGAATGTCTCCCAACCAAAAAGAGCCCAGGACCAGATGGGTTTAGTGCAGAATTCTATTAGACCTTCATAGAAGAGCTCATTCCAATGTGCCCAAACTACTCCACAAAATAGAAACGGACAGAGCAGTACCTAATTCCTTCTATGAAGTCACAATTACTCTTATGCCTAAACCACACAAAGACCCAACAAAGAAAAAGAACTTCAGATCAATTTCCCTTATGAATATTGACATAAAAATACTCAATAAATTACTTGCAAATAAAATCCAAGAAAACATCAAAACGATCATCCATCATGATCAAGTAGGCTTCATCCCAGGAATGCAGGGATGGCTTAAAATATGAAAAACCATCAACTTAATCCACTATATAAACAAACTCAAAGATACGAACCACATGATCATTTCATTAGATGCTGAGAAGGCATTTGACAAAATTCAACACCCCTTCACAATAAAAGTCCTGGAAAGATCAGGAATTCAAGGCTCATATCTAAACATACTAAAAGCAATATACGGCAAACCAGTAGCTAACATCAAACTAAATGGAGAGAAACTTGAAGCAATCCCACTAAAATCAGGGACTAGACAAGACTGCCCACTCTCTCCCTACTTATGCAATATAGTACTTGAAGTCCTAGCCAGAGCAATCAGACAATGAAAGGATGTCAAAGAGATACAAATTGGGAGGGAAGAAGTAAACATATCAGTATTTGCAGATGATGTGATAGTATACTTAAGTGACCGCAAAAGTTCCCCCAGAGAACTAGTTAACCTGATAAAAACTTCAGCAAAGTGTCAGGGTATAAAATTTATGCACACAAATCAGTAACCTTCCTCTATTCAAAGGATATCAGCCTGAGAAAGAAATTAGGGAAATGACATCCTTCTAAATCATCCCAAATAATATAAAATATCTTGGTGTGACTTTAACCAAGCAGGTGAAAGATTTGTATGACAAGAACTTCAAGTCTCTGAAGAAAGAAATTGAAGAAGTTCTCAGAAGATAGAAAGATCTCCCATACTCATGGATTAACAGGATTAATATATAAAAAATGGCCATTTTGCCAAAAGCATTCAACAGATTCAATGCAACCCCCAACAAAATTACTACTCAATTCTCTAGGGAGATAGAAAGAACAATTTGCAAATTCATTTGGAAGAACAAAACTCCCAGGATAGCAAAAACTATACTCAACAATAAAAAACTTCTGGGGGAATCACCATTCTTGACCTGATGTAGTATTACAGAGCGGTAGTCATAAAAAGTGTATGTTATTGGTACACAGAGCAGGAAATAGGTTGGTGGAACAGAACTGAAGACCCAGAAATGGACCCACACACCTATGGTCACTTGATCTTTGACAAAGGAGTTAAAACTATCCAATAGAAGAAATACAGCGTTTTCAACAAATGGTGCTTGTTCAACTGGAAGTCCGCATGTAGAAGAATGAAAATCGATACATTCTTATCACCCTGTATAAAACTTAAGTCCAAGTAGATAAAGTACTGCAACATCAAACCAGATACACTCAAACTAATAGAAAAAAAATTGTTGAGAAGAGTCTCGAACATAGGCACTGGGGAAAATTTCCTAAACAGAACACCAATGACTTATGCTCTAAGATCAAGAATCATCAAATGGGAGAGAGGCGGACACGCCTGGGAAACCAGAAGAGACTGCACTCTGTGCACATCCAGGCGCCAGAGGAAAACACCAAACGCCATCTGGAACCCTGGTGCACGGAGGCTCCCGGAAAGAGCGGCGCAGATCTTCCCGGTTGCTGCCACAGCGGAGAGGACTTAGGCAGTACCCCACGAGCAAACTTGAGCCTTGGAACTGCAGGTAGGACCAACTTTTCCCCTGCAAGAAACCTGCCTGGTGAACTCAGGACACACAGAGGCAAAATTCCTCTAAGGCCGGGCACTTCCTGTGTTTACCGGAAGTCCCACACCGGCGGATCCCGGACCGCAGCAGCTCTCTGCTCCCAAACCCCGTGGGAGAGAGACCCCACCGCCTGATCAGGTGGGCACTCCTGAGGCTGCAGAGCGGAGGAGACCACCAACACTGCCCACCCCTGCCCACATCCCTGG
This sequence comes from Rattus norvegicus, assembly GCF_021556685.1. NCBI lineage: Eukaryota > Metazoa > Chordata > Mammalia > Rodentia > Muridae > Rattus > Rattus norvegicus. The sequence goes on along the minus strand of NC_141541.1, from coordinate 22,248,595 downwards.
CCCAAGAGACAACTGTATAAGGCCTCTGGGTTCCCGTAGGGGAGGGCCCGGGAGCGGCAAGACCCCTGCGCCTGAGACACTGCCGGAACCTGAAGGAAACAGACCGGATAAACAGTTCTCTGCACCCAAATCCCGAGGGAGGGAGAGCTGAACCTTCAGAGAGGCGGACACGCCTGGGAAACCAGAAGAGACTGCACTCTGTGCACATCCAGGCGCCAGAGGAAAACACCAAACGCCATCTGGAACCCTGGTGCACGGAGGCTACCGGAAAGAGCGGCGTAGATCTTCCCGGTTGCTGCCACAGCGGAGAGGACTTAGGCAGTACCCCACGAGCAAACTTGAGCCTTGGATCTGCAGGTAGGACCAACTTTTCCCTTGCAAGAAACCTGCCTGGTGAACTCAGGACACACAGAGGCAAAATTCCTCTAAGGCCGGGCACTTCCTGTGTTTATCGGAAGTCCCACACCGGCAGATCCCGGACGGCAGCAGCTCTCTGCTCCCAAACCCCGTGGGAGAGAGACCCCACCGCCTGATCAGGTGGGCACTCCTGAGGCTGCAGAGCGGAGGAGACCACCAACACTGCCCACCCATGCCCACATCCCTGGCCCAAGAGGCAACTGTATAAGGCCTCTGGGTTCCCATAGGGGAGGGCCCGGGAGCGGCAGGACCCCTGCGCCTGAGACACTGCCGGAACCTGAAGGAAACAGACCGGATAAACAGTTCTCTGCACCCAAATCCCGTGGGAGGGAGAGCTGAACCTTCAGAGAGGCGGACACGCCTGGGAAACCAGAAGAGACTGCACTCTGTGCACATCCAGGTGCCAGAGGAAAACACCAAACGTCATCTGAAACCCTGGTGCACGGAGGCTCCCGGAAGGAGCGGCACAGATTTTCCCGGTTGCTGCCACAGCAGAGAGGACTTAGGCAGTACCCCACGAGCAAACTTGAGCCTTGGAACCACAGGTAGGACCAATTTTTCCCCTGCAAGAAACCTGCCTGGTGAACTAAAGACACAGGCCCACAGGAACAGCTGAAGACCTGTAGAGAGGAAAAACTACACGCCCGAAAGCAGAACACTCTGTCCCCATAACTGGCTGAAAGAAAACAGGAAAACAGGTCTACAGCACTCCTGACACACAGGTTATAGGACAGTCTAGCCACAGTCAGAAATAGCAGAACAAAGTAACTCTAGAGATAATCTGATGGCGAGAGGCAAGCACAGGAACCCAAGCAACAGAAACAAAGACTACATGGCATCATCGGAGCCCAATTCTCCCACCAAAGCAAACACGGAATATCCAAACACACCAGAAAAGCAAGACCTAGTTTCAAAATCATATTTGATCATGATGCTGGAGGACTTCAAGAAAGACATAAAGAACTCCCTTAGAGAACAAGTAGAAGCCTACAGAGAGGAATCGCAAAAATCCCTGAAAGAATTCCAGGAAAACACAATCAAACAGTTGAAGGAATTAAAAATGGAAATAGAAGCAATCAAGAAAGAACACGTGGAAACAACACTGGACATAGAAAATCAAAAGAAAAGACAAGGAGCTGTAGATACAAGCTTCACCAACAGAATTCAAGAGATGGAAGAGAGAATCTCGGGAGCAGAAGATTCCATAGAAATCATTGACTCAACTGTCAAAGATAATGTAAAGCAGAAAAAGCTACTGGTCCAAAACATACAGGAAATCCAGGACTCAATGAGAAGATCAAACCTAAGGATAATAGGTATAGAAGAGAGTGAAGACTCCCAGCTCAAAGGACCAGTAAATATCTTCAACAAAATCATAGAAGAAAACTTCCCTAACCTAAAAAAAGAGATACCCATAGGCATACAAGAAGCCTACAGAACTCCAAATAGATTGGACCAGAAAAGAAACACCTCCCGTCACATAATTGTCAAAACACCAAACGCACAAAATAAAGAAAGAATATTAAAAGCAGTAAGGGAAAAAGGTCAAATAACATATAAAGGGAGACCTATCAGAATCACACCAGACTTTTCGCCAGAAACTATGAAGGCCAGAAGATCCTGGACAGATGTCATACAGACCCTAAGAGAACACAAATGCCAGCCCAGGTTACTGTATCCTGCAAAACTCTCAATTAACATAGATGGAGAAACCAAGATATTCCATGACAAAACCAAATTTACACAATATCTTTCTACAAATCCAGCACTACAAAGGATAATAAAGGGTAAAGCCCAACATAAGGAGGCAAGCTATACCCTAGAAGCAAGAAACTAATCATCTTGGCAACAAAACAAAGAGAATGAAAGCACACAATCATAACCTCACCTCCAAATATGAATATAACGGGAAGCAATAATCACTATTCCTTAATATCTCTCAATATCAATGGCCTCAACTCCCCAATAAAAAGACATAGATTAACAAACTGGATACGCAACGAGGACCCTGCATTCTGCTGCCTACAGGAAACACACCTCAGAGACAAAGACAGACATTACCTCAGAGTGAAAGGCTGGAAAACAATTTTCCAAGCAAATGGTCAGAAGAAGAAAGCTGGAGTAGCCATTCTAATATCAAATAAAATCAATTTTCAACTAAAAGTCATCAAAAAAGATAAGGAAGGACACTTCATATTCATCAAAGGAAAAATCCACCAAGATGAAGTCTCAATCCTAAATATCTATGCCCCAAATACAAGGGCACCTACATATGTAAAAGAAACCTTACTAAAGCTCAAAACACACATTGCACCTCACACAATAATAGTGGGAGATTTCAACACCCCACTCTCATCAATGGACAGATCATGGAAACAGAAATTAAACAGAGATGTAGACAGACTAAGAGAAGTCATGAGCCAAATGGACTTAACGGATATTTATAGAACATTCTATCCTAAAGCAAAAGGATATACCTTCTTCTCAGCTCCTCATGGTACTTTCTCCAAAATTGACCATATAATTGGTCCAAAAACGGGCCTCAACAGGTACAGAAAGATAGAAATAATCCCATGCATGCTATCGGACCACCACGGCCTAAAACTGGTCTTCAATAACAATAAGGGAAGAATGCCCACATATACGTGGAAATTGAACAATGCTCTACTCAATGATAACCTGGTCAAGGAAGAAATAAAGAAAGAAATTAAAAACTTTTTAGAATTTAATGAAAATGAAGGTACAACATACCCAAACTTATGGGACACAATGAAAGCTGTGCTAAGAGGAAAACTCATAGCGCTGAGTGCCTGCAGAAAGAAACAGGAAAGAGCATATGTCAGCAGCTTGACAGCACACCTAAAAGCTCTAGAACAAAAAGAAGCAAATACACCCAGGAGGAGTAGAAGGCAGGAAATAATCAAACTCAGAGCTGAAATCAACCAAGTAGAAACAAAAAGGACCATAGAAAGAATCAACAGAACCAAAAGTTGGTTCTTTGAGAAAATCAACAAGATAGATAAACCCTTAGCCAGACTAACGAGAGGACACAGAGAGTGCGTCCAAATTAACAAAATCAGAAATGAAAAGGGAGACATAACTACAGATTCAGAGGAAATTCAAAAAATCATCAGATCTTACTATAAAAACCTATATTCAACAAAACTTGAAAATCTTCAGGAAATGGACAATTTCCTAGACAGATACCAGGTATCGAAGTTAAATCAGGAACAGATAAACCAGTTAAACAACCCCATAACTCCTAAGGAAATAGAAGCAGTCATTAAAGGTCTCCCAACCAAAAAGAGCCCAGGTCCAGACGGGTTTAGTGCAGAATTCTATCAAACCTTCATAGAAGACCTTATACCAATATTATCCAAACTATTCCACAAAATTGAAACAGATGGAGCCCTACCGAATTCCTTCTATGAAGCCACAATTACTATTATACCTAAACCACACAAAGACCCAACAAAGAAAGAGAACTTCAGACCAATTTCCCTTATGAATATCGACGCTAAAATACTCAATAAAATTCTGGCAAACCGAATTCAAGAGCACATCAAAACAATCATCCACCATGATCAAGTAGGCTTCATCCCAGGCATGCAGGGATGGTTTAATATAAGGAAAACCATCAACGTGATCCATCATATAAACAAACTGAAAGAACAGAACCACATGATCATTTCATTAGATGCTGAGAAAGCATTTGACAAAATTCAACACCCCTTCATGATAAAAGTCCTGGAAAGAATAGGTATTCAAGGCCCATACCTAAACATAGTAAAAGCCATATACAGCAAACCAGTTGCTAACATTAAACTAAATGGAGAGAAACTTGAAGCAATCCCACTAAAATCAGGGACTAGACAAGGCTGCCCACTCTCTCCCTACTTATTCAATATAGTTCTTGAAGTTCTAGCCAGAGCAATCAGACAACAAAAGGAGATCAAGGGGATACAGATCGGAAAAGAAGAGGTCAAAATATCACTATTTGCAGACGACATGATAGTATATTTAACTGATCCCAAAAGTTCCACCAGAGAACTACTAAAGCTGATAAACAACTTCAGCAAAGTGGCTGGGTATAAAATTAACTCAAATAAATCAGTTGCCTTCCTCTATACAAAAGAGAAACAAGCCGAGAAAGAAATTAGGGAAACGACACCCTTCATAATAGACCCAAATAATATAAAGTACCTCGGTGTGACTTTAACCAAGCAAGTAAAAGATCTGTACAATAAGAACTTCAAGACACTGAGGAAAGAAATTGAAGAAGACCTCAGAAGATGGAAAGATCTCCCATGCTCATGGATTGGCAGGATTAATATAGTAAAAATGGCCATTTTACCAAAAGCAATCTACAGATTCAATGCAATCCCCATCAAAATACCAATCCAATTCTTCAAAGAGTTAGACAGAACAATTTGCAAATTCATCTGGAATAACAAAAAACCCAGGATAGCTAAAGCTATCCTCAACAATAAGAGGACTTCAGGGGGAATCACTATCCCTGAACTCAAGCAGTATTACAGAGCAATAGTGATAAAAACTGCATGGTATTGGTACAGAGACAGACAGATAGACCAATGGAATAGAATTGAAGACCCAGAAATGAACCCACACACCTATGGTCACTTGATTTTTGACAAAGGAGCCAAAACCATCCAATGGAAAAAAGATAGCATTTTCAGTAAATGGTGCTGGTTCAACTGGAGGGCAACATGTAGAAGAATGCAGATCGATCCATGCTTATCACCCTGTACAAAGCTTAAGTCCAAGTGGATCAAGGACCTCCACATCAAACCAGACACACTCAAACTAATAGAAGAAAAACTAGGGAAGCATCTGGAACACATGGGCACTGGAAAAAATTTCCTGAACAAAACACCAATGGCTTACGCTCTAAGATCAAGAATCGACAAATGGGATCTCATAAAACTGCAAAGCTTCTGTAAGGCAAAGGACACTGTGGTTAGGACAAAACGGCAACCAACAGATTGGGAAAACATCTTTACCAATCCTATAACAGATAGAGGCCTTATATCCAAAATATACAAAGAACTCAAGAAGTTAGACCGCAGGGAAACAAATAACCCTATTAAAAAATGGGGTTCAGAGCTAAACAAAGAATTCACAGCTGAGGAATGCCGAATGGCTGAGAAACACCTAAAGAAATGTTCAACATCTTTAGTCATAAGGGAAATGCAAATCAAAACAACCCTGAGATTTCACCTCACACCAGTGAGAATGGCTAAGATCAAAAACTCAGGTGACAGCAGATGCTGGCGAGGATGTGGAGAAAGAGGAACACTCCTCCATTGTTGGTGGGATTGCAGACTGGTAAAACCATTCTGGAAATCAGTCTGGAGGTTCCTCAGAAAATTGGACATTGAACTGCCTGAGGATCCAGCCATACCTCTCTTGGGCATATACCCAAAAGATGCCTCAACATATAAAAGAGACACGTGCTCCACTATGTTCATCGCAGCCTTATTTATAATAGCCAGAAAATGGAAAGAACCCAGATGCCCTTCAACAGAGGAATGGATACAGAAAATGTGGTACATCTACACAATGGAATATTACACAGCTATCAAAAACAACGAGTTCATGAAATTCGTAGGCAAATGGTTGGAACTGGAAAATATCATCCTGAGTGAGCTAACCCACTCACAGAAAGACATACATGGTATGCACTCATTGATAAGTGGCTATTAGCCCAAATGCTTGAATTACCCTAGATCCCTAGAACAAAGGAAACTCAAGACGGATGATCAAAATGTGAATGCTTCACTCCTTCTTTAAATGAGGAAAAAGAATACTCTTGGCAGGGAAGGGAGAGGCAAAGATTAAAACAGAGACTGAAGTAACACCCATTCAGAGCCTGCCCCACAGGTGGCCCATACATATACAGCCACCCAATTAGACAAGATGGATGAAGCAAAGAAGTGCAGACCGACAGGAGCCGGATGTAGATCGCTCCTGAGAGACACAGCCAGAATACAGCAAATACAGAGGCGAATGCCAGCAGCAAACCACTGAACTGAGAATAGGTCCCCCGTTGAAGGAATCAGAGAAAGAACTGGAAGAGCTTGAAGGTGCTCGAGACCCCAAAAGTACAACAATGTCAAGCAACCAGAGCTTCCAGGGACTAAGCCACTACCTAAAGACTATACATGGACTGACCCTGGACTCTGTCCCCATAGCTAGCAATGAATATCCTAGTAAGAGCACCAGTGGAAGGGGAAGCCCTGGGTCCTGCTAAGACTGAACCCCCAGTGAACTAGACTATGCGGGGAGGGTGGCAATGGGGGGAGGTTTGGGAGGGGAACACCCATAAGGAAGGGGAGGGGGGAGGGTGATGTTTGTCCAGAAACCGGGAAAGGGAATAACACTTGAAATGTATATAAGAAATACTCAAGTTAATAAAAAAAAAAAAAAAAGAAAAAAAAAAAAGAATCATCAAATGGGACCTCATAAACCTTCAAAGCTTCTGAAATGCAAAGGACATTGTCTTTAGGACAAAATGGCAACCAACAGATTGGGAAAAGATCTTTACCAATCCTACATCTGATAGAGGGCTAGTATCCAAAATATACAAAGAACTCACGAAATTAGACTCCTGAGAACCAAATAACGATATTTAAAGTAGTTAAACAAAGAATTCACAGCTAAGGAATATCAAATGCCTGAGAAGCACCTTAAGAAACGTTCAACATCATCAGTCATCAGCAAAATGCAAATCAAAACAGCCCTGAGATTCCACCTCACAACAGTCAGAATTGCTAAGATCAAAACTCAGATGACAACAGATGCTGGCAAGGATGTGGAGAAAGATGAGAACTCTTCCATTGTTGGTGGGATTGCAAACTGGTACAACCTCACTGGAAATCAGTCTGGAGGTTCCTCAGGAAATTTGACATTCCACTCCCTGAGGAGCCAGCTATACCTCTCCTGGGCATATACCCAAAAGATGCTCCAATATACAACAACGACACATGCCCCACTATGTTCATTGCAGCCTCATTTATAATAGCCAGAACCTGGAAAGAACCCAGATGCCCCTCAACAGAGGAATGGATACAGAAAGTGTGGTACATTGACACAATGGAGTACTACTCAGCTATCAAAACCAATGACTTCATGTATTTCATAGGAACTAGAAAATATTATCCTCAGTGAGGTAGCACAATCACAGAAAAATACACATGGTATGCACTCATGGATAAGTGGATATTAACCCAAATGTTCAAATTACCCAAGATTCAGTGCATGGACCACATGAAACTCAAGAAGGATGACCAAAGTGAGGATGCTTCACTCCTTCCCCAAAAGGGGAACAAAAATATCCATCGAGGGGTAGGGAGTCAAAGTTCAGGGAAGAGACTGAAAGAAAGGCCATTCAGAGCCTGCTCCACGTGTGGCCCATATATATACAACCACCAAAACTAGATAAGATTGATAAAGTTAAAAAGTGCATGCTGAAAGGGACTGAATATAGACCTCTCCTGAGAGACACATCCTGAACATGTCAAATACAGAGGTCAATGCTAGCAGCAAAACAGTGAACTGAACACAGGACCTCCTTTGGGGGAATAAGAAGAATGATTGAAAGTGCTCAAGGGGCTTGTAACCCAATAAGAACAACAATGCCAACCAATCAGATTTTCCAGGGACTAAACCACTAACCAAAGACTATACATGGACTAACTCAGAGCTCCAACTGCATATGTAGCAGAACATAGCATTTTTGGGGCACCAGTGGAAAAGAAAGCCCGTGGTGCTGCCAAGGTTGGACCACCAATGCAGGGGAATATCGTGTAGGGGACTGTAAGGGTAGGTGGATGCAGGGTGTTGTGGTTTGCCCTGGACTAATATGTATTTTGATCCTAATTCCACTGCCCCATGGACCGCTGCCTAGTCACATACTCAGGACTCAGGTGACTTCATTAGAACCTTCTCCCCATTTAATTTGTAAAATACAGGTGAGGACAGGTACAGGATAGAAGAAGGCCTGTCATTGGATGGGAAGGAAGGATGGGTGGGAGAAAAGTTTGAAGGAAGGGGAGAGATGGAACAGAAGAGGAGAGGGCCGTCGAAGATAGAACATGGAGGCTGATGTTAAGATTCCTAGCTGTACCTTTACAGATTGTTATGAAGTTTCTTAAGGGATGGATGTGTACCAGCCTTTGTATGTTTAGATGGGCAATTATATCTTACCAATTGGGTCAAAGGTTAATGTGTTATGTGTTCTTTCATGTGCAGATTTAAGTTTTAAGAGAGAGTGCAGAGGCTAGTCTGGGCCACCATGGAATTGGGATGTGTGTTTCTGGCATGGAAACCTGCTTTGGGAACTAGATAAGTAGAGAGATTGCTGCCAGGCTCAGAGAGACACCTTCGGCAGTGTGATATGGGATGGAGCAGAGCAGTTGAGATGCTTTGCTGATTCAGACCAGATATCTAGCAGATATCTTAGGGCATTGCAGTGGAGGACTTATTGGGGGATAAAAGACAGCATCTTATTTATTATAATTTTGCAACTACAGTGGGAGAGGGGATGGGGATTATGGACAGGAAACCAGGAAAGGGAATAACATTTGAAATGTAAATAAAGAAATATATCCAATAAAAAAGATACAAACAATTTCTCTTTAAAAGCAAAAGGTATATATGTGATAAAATATTGATTTGACACATCTATTTTTTATAGATATCATCCTAAAACATTGTACTGGAAATCATCTCATGATTATCCTGCAAACATTACCGACATTCTATCTAATATAAGTTTAAAAAATTTTTATTTGACCACAAAAAAAGTTATAATCTTCACTCTGCATGAGAATTTCTGTAGGGGAATGTATAGAAGCAAAGATGACTAAGATGCAAGCCACCTTTGGATCAATATGTTCTAGATTTATATCTTGCAATTTCTATTCTATTATAGCTAACTTCTTCTCAGCCTCAGCTGATAGTTTCTTTCGGTTATTTAAACCGTAATCACCTGGTAAGTTTTGAAATAAATTGCTTAATTCTGGAGTGAACAAGCCAATTGCAGGTCCTAGCCCATTAACATCTTCTGTTGGGAGCAATGCCCATGAAGCCCTCCATTATTAATGTTATTATTATGGTTAGAATTAAGTATGAGTGGGTTCATGGAAAATCCCCAGCTAGCTGCAGAAGACTAATACAAATTTGGTGGTCAAAATGAATAATAATATGATAAAGTTCTGACCTTGCTGAGAAGTACATCGGACTTCAAGACGCCCAATGTGATGACCTGTGACTTTTCTGAAAAACCAACATCCTGCTGACTAATAGATATGACAAACTTGTGACCTTTCTGACATCCTGTCAACATCAGCCTATTCCCTTACCACATGAATATTGTGTCCGTGGCCTGTGTAAATGTTCACTTACTTACTTCTCCTTTCCCACTGTTACCCCTGTTATGGTATAAATTCAGCCTTGGGAAAAATAAAATTGTTGCCTTGATCAGACTCTTCTCTTTGCGCCTCTTGTCCCCCATTCTTTTCCAGGTACTCCGCACCCTTGTTGAAAATCTCCCAATAGTTTCTGAAAATCAATAAGGGTCCTTAATTTGTTTCTTCTGATTTGCATTGTTTGTGGCCTAACCTTTTGCAGACTTATTTTATACTCAAGAAAATTAATGGAATGCCCTCTTTGTATTTTTTCACGGAATATTTGCAATCTCCAGCAAGGCAAGGTTTTGTTGTTGTTTTTTTGTTTGTTTTGTTTTTGTTTTTGTTCTTGTTTTTGTTTTTTGTTTTGTTTTGTTTTTGGAAAACCAGCGGGGTGGGGAAGACCCCCACTCAAATCTCGAGACAAGTCAACCCCCAAGAACTCACGAGAAACCTGTCTTGATATAATAAACAAGAGGTGTATTTGAGGAACCAGAGCTCTGGGGATGACACGTATCTCACACAGGAGGCAGAGGAGTCAACCCCCAGCCCAATTAGGGGAAGGTATTTATAGGGAAAATTACATAGGTAGTTGGCAACAGTCACACAAAGCAATTTCACTGGTTTATTTACATTGGCACACATGATCTAAGTTGGAATCAGTTCAACTCTAGGCCACCCTGCTTTTGGGGCAAGCTGACCCTAGTTCTTGTTTTTCTCAGGACTGTTGAGTCAGGCCTTATTGAAGCCAGATGGTTTGTGGTGGCTATAGCCAGGCTACATCCCCAAAATATATTATGTTATTCTTTGGTGTGAGGTGCACCTGTCCTCAGAGCAGGGTCAGTGGGGGATAGTTTAAAATCTTTATTCTTTCATTTTGTTTTACTTCATCAAACATTCTTTCCAGGATATTTATATCAGGATCAACTAATAGGATGTCATCCACATAATGATAAATAATGGATTGGGGAAATTGTTTATGAATCATCTCCAATGGTTATTGTACAAAATATTGACACAAGGTGGGGCTGTTTAACATTCTTTATCGCAGAACTTTCCAATTAAACTGTTTTATTGGGAGACCTCTATTGAAGAAAGGAACTGAGTAAACAAACCTTTCATTATCATGTTCATGTGGAGGAATTGTTTAAAAAAATCTTTTAGGTCAATCAAAATGATAGGCCATTTTTTAGACAACAGTGAAAGCAATTGGATTCAGACTACAAGAATCTGATTAGCTGAATAATCTTAGTAATCACTCTGAGATCTGTCAACATCCTCCATTTGCCAATTTTTTTTTCATGACAAATACTGGAGAATTCCAAGGGCTGATAGAGGCCTATGTATGCTGAGCCTCCAGCTGCTCATGGATTACCTCTTCTAATGCTTGTAGGTTTTCATTGGCTTAGACCATTGATCAATCCAAATGGGTTGGTCAGTCAGCCACCTTAGTGGTAAGGCCGCTGGTACCTCAGTGTCTCCTTTGGGTAGAGCTAAATTGTCAGCCTCTGTCCTATCTTCTTTATGGACAGCTTGGACAGTCTGCAGCTGCATTTGATAACATTATCTAACTGGTTAGAAACATAACCGATTTCGTGGCCAGACAGAACTGAGGGGATATTAATTTTGTGTTTTCCACTGCTGCAATAGATCTCTTCCAAAAAAGTTAATGGCTATATCAGCCATATATGGCCCCAAGTTTTCTACCTGTCTTTCTGTTCTTGTACATTTAAACCTTCTGGTACTTTGCTGTATTTGGGATAAAGTTCCAACTCTTGACATTGGATGTCTACTTCTTGAAGTGGGCAACTTGCAGGCCAAGGTTTTGAAAAGATAATGGTGACATCTGTGCCAGTGTCAACCACTCCTTCAATCTCAATATTATTTACTAGTGTTGATAGTTTTGGTCTTTGACATTCTATAGAAGTTTGACAAAATATTTATTTTTGACTCCCTTTTAGGTTTTTTGAATTGTCTATAGAACTTGCCTCAGTCTTGTCTGGTCTCACAACATCTGTTTTTCAAGTAGTGACATTTAATTATCCTGAGGAGGAGAACTCTCCCTGCCTGGCACTGAGGCATGTGAAATGGCCCCTGGGAGATTTTTGGTAAGGTGCTGCCCCATTTGTCTGTTGCTGTTCTACATTCTTTAGTCAAATGTCAGCCTCTGCCACATCTTTGACATATTCCAGAAGGCATAGGCCCTTTATTCATTTTACTTTGTTTTTTCACGCAGTTATTTCTGAGATGACCCTGCTCACTACAATTAAAATATCTAAAATCTTGTGTCATCTGTAGGTGACTAGTGGCAGCTTCTCCTATTGCTGTCATATCAGTCTAGCAAGACCCAACTACAGCTGTATGTCTAATTCACACATTTATTAATGCTGACTTTGACCTCAGTAGTCTGTTTACTTCCTTGCATTCAGCATTTGCATTTTCAAAGGCTAAAGACTTGATTATTGTCTTTCTTGCTGCTGAGTCTGATACACTCCTTTCCACAGCTGGGGATAGCCTTTGCAAAAAGTCAGGGAAGGTTTCTTTTGCAACTTGCATGACTTGAGTAGATGATTCTTTTCCCTGATTCTATGAATTTTTCCCAGGGCTTTAAGACTGAAAATCAACACAATGCCACAGAGTCTTCATCATATACAGCCACATATACGTCAGCAAAGCAACCTTCACCAAGTAGCTGTTCTGGTGAATATTCTCTACCCCTAGCTCTATTTTGTCATACAATCTCCCTCACTTCATTTCTCCATCATGAGAACACATGTAAATGCATGGAAATTTCTAGTATTGCTCTTCCTGTATCTTTCCAGTCTGGGGAGATTACTCCATTAGCCCAAGAAGTCATGATTTGTTTTACAAATGATAAATGCACTCTAAAATTAGTGACACTCTCCTTAAATTTCCTCAGTTCTAACAAATACACAGGTTGCTATTCAAATTCCTGATATTGTGGATGGTCATCTCTGGAGTTCTTTGTTGTATATTAAGCAGATAGGTGAAAGTTTGTTTTCTAATAACCTTTGGTAGGCTTTCTCTAATTTTCTCTTCTGACTCTACCTGAGTATATTCCTTAACTGAAATTTTGAATTCCTCCCTTAAAGTCTGTGTCAATGCTTCCTATATCTCCTTTTATCACTCCTCCCATTCCTTGAGTTCCTATATAATCTGCTCAAGTTTCTGCCTCCTCATTTCATTTTTTCTTTATATTACAATTCTGGTAGTCTTTAGTCTATTTTATTTTGATTGATTAATTTAAAAATTATTCTTCAAGTCTTGCTTCCAATCCTCATCATTTTCTCTTTGTTGCTTAGTCTGATCTGTAAGACCTTGTATTTTTTGTTCTAGCATGTTTTCCAGCTCATTGCTCCCAACTCCATTTACATCTTTCTGTTGTTCACACTGCTCTATAATTTCCTGTATCTTCTGTTCTAGGCCCTGCCTCTATAATCTTAGGTTCTCTTTATGACGTAATTTGGATTGTGCAGCATCTGCCTTACTCTGTTCTGCTAGCTGAATCCTCTAGATTTTGCTTATTTTGACCTATAAAATTCTGAACCTTTAGTTCTCCTGTTACGTGTTATCTCTTTTATAGGCAAGAGAATTTTTGTGTAGGTACCTGTCTTTTGAAAAAAACATAGTAAATAAAGAAAATAAATATTGCAAACTGGTAAATGACAAGGTGTCTATATCCTTTAAAGTGATCCCTGTCAAATCATTCAAAATACCATCCCATAAAACCCAAAAGGTGTTTATTGTGTATCTCATCTTTATGTATGATCTCCACTTATTCATTAGTTTGCAAGTGAGCCAGGCTTCATAAAATTGTTTCTTTGATCTAACTCTGGCGTCCTATCTGGGGTATAAACATTTGTGTACATCTGCACTGAAAGTCACACACCACAAACAGGGCAAACATACAGGAACAGACACAACCAAAGATATATTTGGGATTAGAAATAGCCACATGAGCTCTCTATGAGATTTAAGATACACACCTCAAGTTGATTGTTATGAGTGTGGGAATTTATTTTGGACAGTCTTTGTAAGGGCTTCCCGTGTGTAGGAGATAGTGTGCCTCCCTGCTTTAGTAATAGTTACATGGTGCCTGATATGGATGATTAGATATGCAACCAAGGCTGAGACATATAAGATTGGGGAATTTGGGGGAAGAATTTCAGGGTGACTGAGTATGATTTCTGTTGCTGTGATAAAATGTTGACCAAAAGCCTCTTAAGGGAGGGCAGGATTTACTTTACTTTACACATCTAAGTTATAGCCTATTATTGAAAGAATTTAGGGTAAAAACTCTAGGAAGAAGCCACAGAGGAACGTTTGTTTCTTGTTTACTCTGACGCAATCATAGGCCATACTCAACTACCTTTTGTAACTATGGGCCCCATGCCAATACACCAATCACAGTAGGCTGGGCTTTCTTCCACCAATTAAGAAATTTCCCAAGAGGTCAAATTGATGTAGGCAATTCCTCAATCAAGGTCCTCTGATGACTGTTGAGTTTGTAAAGTTGACTGTGAAGAAGGGTAATTAGAACAGTTTTTCTTCATACTGTGGGGAACCACACCTTCCTGGAATACATTGCAACAGTAGGTGTGTACTAGTAAAAATGCCAATGGACTAGAGAACATAGAGCTCCCGAAAGTGGCACTGTGGGACAAAATTGTGGATGAGCTAAAGGTATGTCTTGCTATTATAACTGGCAGGGTACATGAGGAAGAAGACCACTAACTATATCTCTGTTGAAGAAACCTTCCTGGAATCATGGAAGTTCAAATCCATGAGAAAAATTGAACAGTCAAAGAAAGAGAACAAAGTAGAAATGATCGAAGATATTCTTTAGTTATGACTTTTAATATAGAAGAAGCATGTATTAACATGAAGGTGGGTGTCTTCATTGTCTTCCACCGAAAACTACATCTGAACTGCTTAAATTAGAGAAAAAATATGAGTACCATTGAAGATTGGCATGTGAGGCTATGGAACAGAAGAAATCATTAACTTAAGTGGGAAAGAAGAGAAACTAAGGTAACATGTCTGCACTTTCTTCCTTGAGTAGTTGGTAGCTATAATTTGAAAAGAAACTACATATATATATATATATATATATAATATACATATGTATATATTAAATTAGTCCCACACAGGATGACTCAATAGTCATTGAGATGTGAGGGGAGCACTTGGACTTTCAGTAATATCCTCTTGAATATTAGGGATCAGGAAATAATCTTTAAAGAATAGAACAGGTTCAGCAAGATAGCTTGATGAACAATAACACTTGCTATGTAGGGCTTATCCCTAGAACCCACCATAAAAGAAAACTGACCCATGAACCCAGAATTCTCTGGCCTTATCGCATACATCTTGGCACATGTGAACTTCACACACTCTAATACATTTTTTTTTAATTTAGGAAAGTAATTTTTAAAAATTAAAAAAAAACAAACCTTCAGAGGTCCTTCCCATTAGAAACAAATAGTCATCTGTGTTATACAAAAGAACATATGAACAAAGCAAAACTATCTCAGCAAGGCAGTTCTTTTTTGGAAAAAAAAAAAAGGTCCACTAAGCCTAAAATGGATTAGTATAAAAACTTGGCCAGGATAGGTTCTATCTTTATCCCAAATGAATGTGTTGATTACATTTTATCTTACAGGTTGAAGCTCAGCTTCATTATCTGATGCAATTGCCTAATTGTTGGAAAGGGGATGTTCAGGAAACACTATTCCTTGTGAACCTCACAACTTTCAGAAGAGGGAAA
Organism: Rattus norvegicus; assembly: GCF_021556685.1. NCBI lineage: Eukaryota > Metazoa > Chordata > Mammalia > Rodentia > Muridae > Rattus > Rattus norvegicus. The sequence continues at coordinate 22,232,962 of NC_141541.1, read as the reverse complement.
AACATGAATTACTTTTGATAAAAACAGAAAAATGTTCTAAAAGTCATTTTGAGAGCCCAGAGATGGAAACTACTGAAAGATTGAATTACAATAGGTGTGGGGATGGAGAGGTTGCCTGAATATGTGGCTACCCTGTGAGCTCCTATGATCTAACTGAACACTACCAAGACAGAAGGAAAACTCGGGCAACTTTTGTATTTCAGAATCTTGTCTGAGTATGCCTGTCATCTGAATGAAGAGTTCATATTCTTTCCTAGGAACCTTACATGCTGTACTGTCTTGAATGAAGCCAAAGTACCAATACTCCCACTTGAATCCTAGGAGTTATTTCCACCTATGCTTTTTGCATGAAGTGGTAGGGGGTGACAACATTACCAGAAAATTCAAGGACTAACCTAAATCTCTAAGTTCCTAGAGTTAAAGCTTGTACCCCATAAGTAGAAACCTAATGGGACCACAGAGAATCTATGTTGGCATGGATATCTTATCTTATATAGTCTTTTACTTGACTGCAGAGAAGAAAACATTTAATATTCCCATGAAGCAACAGTATGTACTTTAAGATTCTTCCCTTAAGTTTGATGTTGAGTAGCACTCAATCATTTCCTGAGTCAGTCATTTTTTTTAAATGGGTCCTATAGAAATTAAACAATTCTGGAGAGATGAATTGCTCTTCAAATGCATTTAAAAAAATTGGAGAGGGCTGGAGAGATGGCTCAGCGGTTAAGAGCACCCGACTGCTCTTCCAGAGGTTATGAGTTCAATTCCCAGCAACCACATGGTGGCTCACAACCATCTGTAAAGAGATCTGATGCCCTCTTCTGGTGTATCTGAAGACAGCTACGGTGTACTTGTATATAATAAATAAATAAATATTTTTAAAAAAATGGAGAGTTACAAAAGACAGAAGTTCTAGGAGAGAAACTTCAGTTTAGAGGGATAGATTTGTTTTACAAGTTTATCAGGGTGGGGATTCATACTGCTAGGAGTCAGTCAGAAAGGAGATAGAGAACACTAAATTTATCCTTTGGTTTGACTATCAGTGGATGAGGCTTACCTACTGAAACAAGGAGAAAAGTAAGGGACAACAAGACCACGGCAGATACCTAAGAGTTGGAACCACTATTTCCTAGTGATGGAGTAATCCATACCCAAAGCCCATAGAATTGGTAAGGAACTCTCCATAAGGTAAACGTAGAACCTGTTATAAGAGATACAAGGCATATATGTTTCTTTATTTTATTCTTATTCAATATTTAACCCACTAAAATCAGGTTTACTCCAGTAACCATAGCAGCAAATACTACAAAGAAGTTTAGCTAAGTCCAAAAAATTCTGGCTTTTTCCAAACCTGCTACATTATACTTTACTGAGATGTCAAACCTATTCCATCTTGGGACTAGCCTCCATCTTAAAAGAAAAAAGGTCTCGCATGTGAACTCAAGCTACACCCAAGTACCAGGAAGGACCCCATCCATGGCTTGTCCTTGGCTAGAGTTATTCCCTAGCTATGACCTAGCACCAGTTAATCAAAGATTAGTCTGACAGTTTCAGATGTATTCTCAGACTGTGATTGTTCATGGTTTTGCTTCACTGTGTGCACTTGTTGACCTAAGCCCCCTTGCTTGCTTTCCATTCCCTATAAAACCTTATCTTGATGAGGACATGGGGTTGCTCTACCACCCATCCTTTTCTGTCAGGGTTGGCAGAGAGGCCATGCTTGAATGTGTAATAAAGAGAACCCAATAGGATGACATCAGAGATGCCTCTTTGGTAGACTTTTGGGGATTTGGAACAGGCGTGACATTACTACTGTGATAAATATGTACTTAAAAAAATTTCTCAAAGGACGGAGGCAGTTTCTTGAGCAGATTCAGAAGTTCAAGTCTATAATTAAATCTCATTTGTTCCTAGACAGTGGTGTGGCAAAGCATCATGGGATCAGTGTGTCATCATTGACAGCAGTGTCCAACCTGTGGCCCAAGGGCAATATGCAGGCAAATGTAGCTAAGGAAAGTTATGAATACAGTCCAAGATAAAATTGCAAACTTACTTAAAATACTTCTATGTGCATTTAAAAATCTATGTTGCAGTTCTTGAACATGGACTGTGTAAACAATAACATAACAATGTCAAAAAGTTGGGAATGAATTGTATGTGTACAAGATGATCACCTAGTGATGCTTAGTAATCAGAGGGTAAGAGGTAGGAGCTATTACCGAGATGTAATTTTCAAGCCTAGGGGTGGTGACATTAGCTTTCAATCACATCACTTGGGAGAAAGAGGCAGGTATATGTCCAATTTTCAGGCCAGCCTGGTGAACACAGTGTGTTCCAGGACAGCCAGGACTACACAGAAGAATGCTGTTTCAAAAACAAAAGCTGAACCAAGGCAAAGAAAAACAAGATGTAATCGTCAAAACATACCTCTAGCAATCTACTTCTATTCAGATTTTGAGTGCATTCAAGCATTAAGCCATTGATTAGGACAAAGTCTCCAGGATGTAATAAACATTGTAAATGACCTCAAGGGCATCCCAAAGCTGTTTTAGAAGTTTGTTTACTTCTACAAACATGCCTTATATCTCACCATTTAATCAAGTTTACCAAGAATAACCATGACATTATGCCTACATGGCTAATTTCCTTTCCTGGTATAGTCAAACTCTCCTCAGGACTTTCTCTTCCATTGGATTCTGATTCATTACATTAAGTAATTCATTTATATCTAAGAAGATATAGACAAAGTGGGGATGAAGGCAGTAGCCCTGACGTCAAGGTGGATCACTGAAAAATGTCTTCTTGGATACTTAAGTCTCAGAGTCACGTCTCATTTCTAATTCCTGGACTTTATAGATACATAGAACCATAAATATAATGAGGACCTGAAAGTAGAAGTGGACTTGTTTGGAGGTTCTACCAAGGGAGTGCAGCTACTCATGTACCCTTGACCAAAGACTGG